>NC_088685.1:66750951-67404522 GCF_028017835.1 Emys orbicularis | reverse complement strand
CTTTCATGGAACTTTGTGAGTTGCTGTCCCCTGCCCTGAAGCGCAAGGACACCCGGATGCGAGCAGCCCTGACTGTCCAGAAGCGAGTGGCCATAGCCCTCTAGAAGCTTGCAACGCCGGACAGCTACCAGTCTGTCGCGAACCAGTTTGGCGTGGGCAAATCTACCGTGGGGGTTGTTGTGATGCAAGTAGCCCACGCAATCGTCAAGGTACTGCTCTCAAAGGTAGTGACCCTGGGAAACGTGGAGGTCATCATAGATGGCTTCGCCGCGATGGGATTCCCAAACTGCGGTGGGGCTATAGATGGAACTCACATCCCTATCCTGGGACTGGACCACCAGGCCAGCCAGTACATCAACCGAAAGGGCTACTTTTCAATGGTGCTGCAAGCACTGGTGGACCACAGGGGACGTTTTACCAACATCAACGTTGGATGGCCGGGCAAGGTTCATGACGCTCGCGTCTTCAGGAACTCTGGTCTGTTTAGACGGCTGCAGGAAGGTATTTACTTCCCGGACCACAAAATAACTCTTGGGGATGTGGAGATGCCTACAGTGATCCTTGGGGACCCAGCCTACCCGCTAATGCCCTGGCTCATGAAGCCCTACACTGGCGCCCTGGACTCTGAAAAAGAACTCTTCAACTACCGGCTGAGCAAGTGCAGAATGGTGGTGGAGTGTGCTTTTGGACGTCTCAAGGGGAGATGGAGAAGCTTACTCACTCGCTGTGATCTCAGCGAAACCAATATCCCCATTGTTATAGCTGCTTGCCGTGTGCTCCACAATCTGTGTGAGAGCAAGGGGGAGACCTTTATGGCGGGGTGGGAGGTTGAGGCAAATAGCCTGGCATCTGATTACGCCCAGCCAGACAGCCGGGTGATTAGAAGAGCCCAGCGGGACACGCTGTGCATCCGGGAGGCTTTGAAAGCCAGGTTCCACAGTGAGCAGGGTAACCAGTGACTTTTAAGTTTCTGTACAGAGAAGCTGAACCTGCCCCTGTTTCTTTACCCAGTTAAGGATGACTATCCTCTCCAGTTTAATATTATTATTATTATTATTATATTATTATTATTATTCTTAGTTACAGACCCCCTCCACCCCCTTCCAAAAAAATAAAATCAGTTTTACTTTTGTTATTGAACACCGTTGTCTTTAGTACTGTTTTCGCGGGAATCTTTGAAACCGGGGACGCAGACTGTGGTGGGGAGCGGGTGTAGTGTACTGATGCAAATGATCCTTCTAAACTCCAGGAATGACAGGATTCACAGTAGCGGACTGGTTGTTTCAACGGAGCCTGCCAGCCCTCCTGAGTGGGACTGCGTGTATGTGGGGGCTATGTGACTTTATGGCAGGGGGAGGAGGGTTACAGATCCCCTGCTGCGTGGCTCTGTGATCCAGGACAAGGACCGCTGCATACGATCTGTAACTGCCCTCCCCCGCCACAAAGTCACAGAGCAACTAACCCCCCCCCCCGCCCCCCACAGAACATGAAAACCACCTCCCAGACTGACCAGGGTAACTAGTCACTGCACTGTGTATGTGCCCTGCTGCTGGACCTGCCCCCGCCTCTGTAGCCTGCTAAAGGTGACTGTCCTGTCCAATTACCAAGCCCCTTCCCCCCCTGCAGACAGACTCTCCCTCAAAACAGCATGACTGAAACAGTAATGAACAGAAACGTATTTTTTATTAACAACCACACATGAAACTGGGGGGTGAAACTTGGACGGGGGCTTGGGTGAGGCTGCCAGGAAAGGACTTTTCAAATTTTGGGGAATGACAGCCTTCTGGTGCTTGAGCAGTCTGCAGGGGTGGAGTGAGAGTTTTCACGGACTCTTCCGCCCCTCCTTCTTTGGACTTTGGGCGAGGGGGGTATGGGACTTGGTGGCGGGGGAGTGCGGTTACTGATAGACTGCAGCGGGGCTCTGTCCTCCTGCCTCCGTTCCTGCAGAACATCAACAAGGTGCCGGAGCGTGTCCGTTTGCTCCCTCAGAAGTCCAAGCAGCGTTTGAGTCGCCTGCTGGTCTTCCTGCCGCCACCTCTCCTCACGTTCCATGTGTGTCCGGTGCATTTGGGACAAATTCTCCCTCCACTGGTTCTGCTGTGCTGCCTGGGCTCGGGAGTAGCCCATTAGTTCTGAGAACATGTCCTCTCGCGTCTTCTTCTTCCTCCGCCTAATGTGCGCTAGCCTCTGGGAGTGTGTTGCCAGGCTGGGTTGGGAGACAGTTGCAGATGTGGCTGTGGGAATGAGGAAAAGGCAGTGAATTCCTCCGAAAGATAAATGTAGTTGTGAATCAAGAACATAGTCTTTCTCTGTGAACAAGACCATGAACCACACCTATCACATGCGCACTGAGGACAAGGTCGAATTTTCGGACCTCGCCTTCAGTGCCTGGGCTTTTGCACTGCCGATCTGGGAACCGGGGCAGGACACGGTACTCTCTGTAGCAGGCAAACATGGTAATCCGTAGACTTGTGGCAGATTAAAACTTTAGGAGTACCACTGGCCACCTTTCACATTGAAAGCACTGCCAGTCTGTGCTGCCAGCAATCGGCCAAGCAGTAACTCTGGCCCTGTCCCACCCCCTCGCGGATGTGCCAGGGAAAGATCCCTGGATGCTGGCCCTCTCCCGTCCCCACCGCGTGGCTGTAAACCAGCGGTCACAGTTCTGTAAAGGAACTTGTTGCAAGCAGTCCCAATACTAACAGTCCCCTACCTAATTCAAAGCAGGTTGTCATGAGCGACATTACCCTCATGAGGATCCCGGACACCGAGATCCAAAGGATGCTTCGAGAAAGCCTGCAGAGACCGGGTCCCTATGCCGCCATGATATGCAAGGCACTGATCCCTGAGTACCTGCTTGTCTCCTTGCGCAGGAACGTCTCGTACTTCGGAGGACCAAGTAAAGCCGCTCTCCCCAGGAACCTGATGAACAGGCTATCCCATTACTTGCAGGAGAGCTTTGTGGAGATGTCCGTGGAGGACTACTGCTCTATCCCCGGACATATAGACAGGATTTTCATCTAGCTGCAGTAGCAGGGACTAAAGAGTGGAGCAGCTTGGGCAGCACAATCATGCACAACCGGACACTGTTTGATTTTTTTATAAATAGTTGTTACTGATTACTTAAGCGCCCAGGGGGAAGAAATCATGAATCACAGATTGTTATTACTCTTACTATTCAAGTTTTGTAAAAAAATAAAGGTTTATATGTTTAAAGCACTTACCGCTTGATCCTTCCCCTGAATCTGTGTCCGGGTTACATGCTGGGGAGGGTTGGTAGGGGATCTCTGTAAGGGTGATGAAGAGCTCCTGGCTGTCGGGGAAATCAGCTTGGTAAGCGCTGTCGACTGCCTCGTCCTCCTCATCTCCTTCCTCATCTTCCCCGTCCGCTAACATGTCCGAGGAACCGGCCCTGGACAATATCCCATCCTCAGAGTCCACGGTCAGTGGTGGGGTAGTGGTGGCGGCCGCACCAAGGATGGAATGCAGTGCCTCGTAGAAACGGGATGTGTGGGGCTGGGATCCGGAGCGTCCGTTTGCCTGTTTGGTCTTCTGATAGCCTTGTCTCAGCTCCTTGATTTTCACGCGGCACTGCGTTGCATCCCGGCTGTATCCTCTCTCTGCCATGGCTTTCGAGATCTTCTCATAGATCTTTGCGTTCCGTCTTTTGGAGCGCAGCTCGGAAAGCACGGACTCATCGCCCCACACAGCGATGAGATCCAAGACTTCCCGATCAGTCCATGCTGGGGCCCTCTTTCTATTCTGGGATTGCACGGCCATCTCGGCTGGAGAGCTCTGCATCGTTGCCACTGCTGCTGAGCTCGCCACGCTGTCCAAACAGGAAATGAGATTCAAACTGCCCAGACAGGAAAAGGAATTCAAATTTTCCCGGGCCTTTTCCTGTGTGGCTGGTCAGAGCATCCGAGCTCGGACTGCTGTCCAGAGCGTCAACAGAGTGGTGCACTGTGGGATAGCTCCCGGAGCTATTACCGTCGATTTCCATCCACACCAAGCCTAATTCGATATGGCCATGTCGAATTTAGCGCTACTCCCCTCGTTGGGGAGGAGTACAGAAGTCGAATTTAAGAGTCCTCTATGTCGAACTAAATAGCCTCGTGGTGTGGACGGGTGCAGGGTTAATTCGATGTAACGGCGCTAAATTTGACATAAACGCCTAGTGTAGACCAGGCCTAAGGTGCCACAAGTACTCCTGTTCTTTTTGCGGATACAGACTAACACGGCTGCTACTCTGAACCCTAGTTCTGTTCTATTATGAAGTTTTAAATTATGTGTTATATACTTTTATTGTTGACCCCTTCCATAAATTTTCCTGTCAAAATCAAGTTTTTTAAACTCTCAAAGAAGTATATTTACATGACATGTCAACTATAAGAGGAGATATCATTGTCTATCAACAGAAATATATGCATTTTAAGAAGATTTTAAACAAATGATTTATATTTTAATATGGATTGAGGGAGAAGGGATCAACATGATAAAATTATAAGTCATTTGAAAAAAATCCTGAAATGTTAAAGAGAGTCGAAGATGAGGCACTAAAATTTACAGTCATTTTAGCTAGACAAGATGAGTGAGGTAATATCTTTTATTGGACCAACTTTGGTGGAAAAGACAAGCTTTTGAGCTACCCCCAGTTCTCCTTCAGGTCTGGGGAAGGTATTAAGAGCGTCACAACTAAATACAAAAACAAACAGATAGTTTAGCATAAGTAGGTAGCACATATTGTAAGGGACCATTCAAGGGTTGAAAGATATTACCTCTAGTATTGAAAGATATTGTCTCTCTAGTATCCTGGGACCAACACGGCTACAACAACACTGCATAGTCAGTTTACCTGACAGACTTCCTGGAATATGTTTAGGTTTTAGGATTTTCTTATATAAAGGAGCTGGCAGCTTGTCATCTGTTAATTGGAAAACTGTTCCAATCATAAGAAGCAATATGAAAGGGTGGTGGAATGATGGGTGAAGGAGTTGAAGGGAGTTGTCAAGAGAGAGGCTTGAGAAGACTTGAAGGAGTGGGAAGAGGTAAAATTTCTCTGCAATTAAGAGATAGTTTTATAGAATGCCACCACATAAATAATTACATTAAAGATAGTAACGAATTTTGACCTACAATTGTGTAGGTGTATTGCTGGTACAAAGTTTCATGATTATTATTATTACTGTTGTTAATTTCTACTATTTAACCAGGATGAACTTGTTTCATACAATATAAAATACTACAGATTGTCAAGGCATCTTTCAAAAAAGAGAAGAGAAAACAGCTGAATTTTGGAGCCAAAAATGAGGAATTATAAGAATTATCAAAACAAATAAACAGAAAATTTCCCAACTGCATACCGGTACTTTTAAAAAAATACATTAATTATTAATGAGTCATTCCAAGTTCTCTGTGAAATTAAGAGCTTTAATTCCAATCTTTTAAATAGTAATCAAAATCTAATGTGTAAACAAGTTTGGATGTTCTCTCAATACAGAGCAAAAATTCTTAGATTCTCAGCATAAAATTTAGTACCTAGCATCTTTCCCTCCTGTACCCAAAATATGTAATATATGTAAAATGGAAGTGTGGGTTTTCCTTCATACAAGTTTGTAGTTGTGGAAGACTTAGTATATTTAGGTTCAAAAGAATTGATCACTTACAAGATTTGTTAGAAATGTAAACTGTTAGAAACTGAAATTTGTTTGAAATAGAAACAGTTGCTGGTTTTTTTTGTTCCTTCTCTTTGTTTATTAAATGATTTTGAGGTATACATATTTCATAAAACATTAAAAAAATCATAAGAATTAATTTATCTGATCTATGCAAATTTATAATAAGGCATTGGTTAAGAGCTTTAGAACTATCTCCAAATGGTAAAAGAAAATTACAACTGTGATGCCTGATCCAATGCCTATTGAAATCAATGGAAATTATTCCACTGAATTCAATGGACACTGGATCCACCCTTTAGAGTTTATTATATACTGGCTTAGAGATTTATTCAAATGTTTCTCAAGAGGTCTGTAGTTCTTACTTAGGTCCTGAATTTGAAGTGATTTATGCATATGCTTAACGTTAAAAAGGATGTATAAGTCCTTGAATGATCGGGGCCTTCATCTGCCATTAATTGAACAGTTCAAATGTTTTTATTAATCAAGGTTCACTTATGTTTAAATTTATTGTTATACATTTTTATTGTAAAAGACATTTTATATTTTTCCCATCTATAGTTTGCTGGTTTTGCATGTTTTACGAAACTTAAAAATTACTGTAAAACTAAAAAAAGCACAAGTTGAATTTTAAAAAAAAGGTGGAAACAGGACAGAGAAAAACTGTGAGGTGTAGCCCATAGGATTACTTTGCTAGCTATTATATCCTACTAATCCAGCCAGCCGTATCAAACAATATGTTTCTCTTTCTGAATTAATCCATTTTATTCTTATATTTTATCATTAATTCCTATGAATTTAGGATGTGTTGAGGCATATGATATGTGTTTCCTAATAATTATACATAGACTAAGTTATGCTGAAATGCAAAAAGCCTACCGGCCTGTATTCAATAAGAGCCGCTAAATAGCTAAAAGTATCATCAGTTAAGAGTAAGTCAGCATAAAAGCTGTTAACCTTTGGCACAGATAGGAATGGTCCCCAAACTTTGGGGAACCAAAGCTAGGAACTATACACAACACTGAACAGGTTTATCTGGCATCTACAACCGTTTGGTAACTGCAGGGTATACCACAACCTGGAAGTCGTCAAGAGAGCCTAGGTTGGCAGTTTTTGGAGTGAGATAATCCTTATTAATACAGAATCAGAGTATCAGGGTTGGAAGGGACCTCAGGAGGTCATCTAGTCCAACCACCTGCTCAAAGCAAGACCAATCCCCAACTAAATCTATATATAGAGCGTAAGTGTCATAATCCACTAACCTATAGGATAAGGGTAGGATAAGATTTGGGTATAGTAGGTTGGGTCTGAATTACAGTTTCAGGATCCTAGAAAATACCTTGTAAGGAAGAGTCTGGAGCGCTTTTATCTCTTTTAGGTCTTTTAGCTCTTCTTTTTTTAATGCTCTTTTAGTCTTTAGCTCTTTTCTATTACCGGGTCCTCAAGGAAGGGTGTGACAATGTTAAGTTAAGGTACTTATAATAGGAATGTTACCACCAGGAGTTTTTGAATTCTTTTACTGTTTTGCAGTTATAAGTTTCATAGCATTTATTATTCTTTTGTTAATCTCAATAAAGTTTTTATCAATTTGGTATTGTCCTCAGTGTAAGTGTTTTTTGCCATGCACCCCGAGAGTCTTCTCCCGATACAGAACTCTCTGAGTTCTTGAACCCTGTAGTTTGAATTGGACAAGAACCTATAAATCTTCTGGTTGGATGCGATCAGTGGCAATCCATAACAACTAACCCATCAAATTCAGGTCAACAGAGGAACTTGAGGAGACATACAATATTATACTAACAAATTCACCAGAAGAAGGTGGGTCAGATTTTTGAAAGTGCTCAGCATTTGCTTAACTTGAAATCACTAGCGAAATTTTCCACCGACTTCAATACTAGCAGAGTTGGGCTAACACTGAGTATTTTGAAAATCCCACACTTTACACAAAATTAACATAAAAGGATGCAAAGGATATTAACAGATTACCTTTCTATCTTCCCATTCTTTGATGGAGCTGTTGTGTCCACTTGGAAGCTGCAGAGTACCATCTGTACCTGCAGACAACAGCGGAGGTTGAACCTTACTAAGGATCTTTGAGCAGAGCCTGAGGGAATCAGTTAGTTCCGACAAGTGCAAAGTGTGAAGGTGGCTTGTCAATGCAGAAATCATTCTGAGCAACAACTGAGGCAGATGTTCTGTTTGTATTTCAATGTAGGTCTCCTAACAAAAAGATAATAAAATTGAGAAAGTGTTTTATAAACCCCCCATAAAATGTATTTACTATATCTATACAGTAGAACCTTAGAGTTACGAACACCTTGGGAATAGAGGTTGTTCGTAACTCTGAAATGTTCATAACTCTGAACAAAATATTGTGGTTGTTCTTTCAAAAGTTTAAAACTGATCATTGACGTAAGACAACTTTGAAACTTCACTATACAGAAGAAAAATGCTGCTTTTAACAATCTTACTTTAAAAGAAACAAGCACAGAAACAATTTCCTTACCTTATCAATTTTTTTTTAAACTTTCCCTTTATTTTTTAGCAGTTTACGTTTAACACAATACTGTACTGTATTTGCTTTTTTTTGGTTGTTGTTGTTGTTGTCTCTGCTGCTGCCTGATTGCGTACTTCTGGTTCCAAATGAGGTATGTAGTTGACCGGTCAGTTCGTAACTCTGAGGTTCTACTGTACAACTATCACATATATATAAATTTATTCTAAGCTTCTTAACAATGCAAGTGGCAAATAAAATCTAGAAGTCCTCCAAGTCTGATATCCTATGCATTAACTTTATGAGGGATAAAAGGGAATTGTTTTTCAGTATATTTTTAATCATTGAGTATGCTCAGCATTTTCAGAATTTTAAATCTCCTTCATTTATACTACAAAGAGATTACAAAGAATTTTATAACATTGATAGGATTAAAAAATTACCCCCAGTTCCCTTTGTATTTTAATTTTCTCAAAATAGAGATTTAAGAGTGAAAAGTATCAAATAATTAATAACTAAAGGAAAAACAGGCTGAATGCCATACCTGACACAGCACTCTCATACTTCTAGTAGGCTTTGAAATGAGAAAGCAAAAGAATTGAGGAGGGAAGACAGATACAGGAAAAACAGGTCTAGCAGTCTTCATCAAATAAACCAATGTCAATAGATAAAAGAAGATAAATATCTTACTGTGCCATTCAGAACAATTAGCACTCAATGAATTGCATCATCTATTTATCATATAAAACCACAAAGCAACAGATTACATTTGTAACTAATACAATGTAAATTTTAGAGAAGGAAAATTCAAAACAGAATCAGATGACAAACAAGCTAACAGAATTTGCAGGCTCATGCATCAGAAGAACAAAGACTAATTTGTTTATGTGATAAAATCCATCCCATACACCCAAAACCTTTTTCACTTCTTCTAAAGGAATCTACCAATTTATGCTAAACTCACTTGTAGACAAGGTTTGCTTTCAAAAGTGCTTTATAATCAGAGTACAGAAGTATTGTCCTCAGATACCTACAAGCAATGAAGAAAGGAATTCTTACCAAAGAAACTATATCCAACAAAAAATCCACTAGTAGGCAGAAATTGGTCAGGGGCAGCTCAGATGACTCATTACCACCTACAGGCCCAGTCTGAAGTCTAGCATGCAGTGTCCTCCTATGAAATTAAAACATGTTGTTGTTTTTGTTTACATAGGGCATGATTAAGTAACAAATTAATTCATAGGTGTGTACGTCAAGGATGCCGCGTAAGAACAAACTAGTAATCTTTTGTGGAAGTAGATGATAGAAAAAAAGCATTTGGCCCAGTTGTTCCTTCTTCAACAAACAGTTGAATCAGTTTATAGATGACCATACAATCCTTAACTATCTGAAATATAAAGGAAGTTCAATATTTTATGAAGGGCAGCCACACCATTGTGTGCCGTGACCCATCACATCTCATAAAATAAGCAAGGCTGGGCTACAGGAAATTGTTTTGGTAAATCCATATATTTTCCCCTCACTTGGTGGTTGCCTGTTTCCAGAATCTGCTTAAAACACAACAAAATGGAAGAAATCCCCCTCCCCACCAAAGGTAAATATTACCAAATAGTAACCAATTTCATCTCAGTTTTCAGGAAACTCAGACTTTCAAGGAAGTTGCTATTATTCTGTGCCTCAGACTGGCACCTTTATCTATAGCGCTCTCAAAGTCCTAGTCTGAAATCCATAGATTTCTTCTAATTAAAATTCCCACTGTGGGGAAAATAGCTTTCCGTGCAGAGTATCACCATATAGATGAAATGTAATACCCACTTATAAATAGTAACTTACATTCATATATTTATCCTTGAGAATCTCTCAAGGCTCCTTTTGCCATAATTCTGACTTAGTGGAGGTAGCATTGCCTTGAAAGGATATGAAGGACCAGTGAAAATACCTTCTAGTTTTCTAAATGTTTTTGAAATTTGAACAAAGACCATTACTCAATGCCTAAAAAGAAGAACATCTGAAAGGAACGATCTCTCCAGGTAGGAGGACAGTAGTTTCTCAATCCCAGATCTGTACAGTATTTAATAGAAGGGGAAAGAGTCCAAGCACTGTAAGCACTTATGCACATCTTTTGCTAGCCACGCAGATTGTTGATCAGAGGGAAAAGTTTTCAAAACCCTTTTGGGACACAGGCTAAGAGACCCAATAACTAACTAACTAACTCACTCACTCACTCACAACATTTCTAGCTAATCTAGTCAAGTATATCATATGCTACAGATAATGAATTTATAGGAGGATACCTTGATTACATGGCCAGCAAGTGTGTACCAATCTACCCAAAACCTTTTCTTGTCACTTTTTCCAAAGGAATTTACTCATCCATGCTGAAGAAGCAGTGGCAGGAAGACAAGAGAGATCTGCAAAGATTTCTCTTACTAAAATCAAGTTATCAATATCTTGATTATTCACAGATCAAGAAAGGGAATTAAAAATAATCTGAATCTCAGAAATTAGGCCTGGGCTATACTTCAAAGTTTTACCGGTTTAACTATTTTGGTTACAGGGTGGGATTTTTTTTTATTGAAATAGCTATACCGGTAAAAGTCCTAGTGCAGATACAGTTATATCAGTATAAAGTGACTTATACTGGTATACTTATTACCCTCCCCATGCAGGAGTAGCTATACCAGAACAAACTACCTTTATACTGAGGCCTGGTCTACACTACCCGCCTGAATCGGCGGGTAGAAATCGATCTCTTGGGGATCGACTTATCGCGTCTCGTCAGGACGCGACAATCGATCCCCGAATCGACACGCTTACTCCACCAGCGGAGGTGGGAGTAAGCGCCGTCGACTGGGAGCCGCGGCAGTCGATTTTGCCGCCATCCTCACAACAGGGTAAGTCGGATCTGATACGTCGAATTCAGCTACGCTATCCGCGTAGCTGAATTTGCGTATCTTAAATTGACCCCCCCCCTGTAGTGTAGATGTAGCCTGATATAACTGCACCCACACTAGGGGGATTGCATTGCTTTAACTATACAGATATAGTTAAACCAATACAAGTTTCTAGTATAGACAAGCCTTGTATTGGTTTAACTATATCTGTATAGTTAAAGCAATGCAATCCCCCTAGTGTGGGTGCAGTTATATCAGTATAAAGGTAGTTTGTTCTGGTATAGCTACTCCTGCATGGGGAGGGTAATAAGTATACCAGTATAAGTCACTTTATACTGATATAACTGTATCTGCACTACAACTATTAGAACATCATGTCCACCTCCCTGTCAATACACAAACCAAAAAATGTAAAGCCAACTCCAATTTTACATTTACAGCAATTAAATATAACTTACCTACAGCATTCTTCAAACCAACGAGCAATGTAATCCCACATATAATAAGGCTCAAAGGAATTAAAGAGAAGATTGGCAGTTTTAATCAGCTCTGCAGTTTTCTTATTTTCCCTCAATTTGCTAAAAGAAAATAAAAAGTAGTAGTACAATTTAATGTATATTACTATGCTGTGATTTAAGTGTTATGCAAAGGCGTATAATTCTGAGTTTACTCATTGCAACGCTGATATTAACACACTGGTTCCCTCCCACTCCTTTAATGGCAGCTCTTCAGCTGGGCATACACTATAGCTCTTTACATCATGTCCTTGCATGGCTGCCATAATTCTTGCTCATCCCACTTTGTCTCAGATCTGTTTTCCAATTTCTACATATTTTTACTGGATCTGGGTTCCAATTTTCATTCTTATTTTTCTTTATTTTAGTTTTCTCCCCCTTCCCTGTCCTCCTCCAACATTCTGTTTCCCTCTTTGTCTCCCTTTAATTGTCCTTTCCACCAGCTGCCTCTCTCTCTGACTCCACTCTCCTGGTCTCTCTACTCCCTTAGTTTTGCTCTCCCTTTTTCTCCTCCCTGATGGCTTCTCTTTCTCTGCCACCCCCAAAATCCAGAGAGATCGGTACTAGATCTCTTTTGTTGCCTCTCTTTGTGTGCAAGAGCAGGTCAGAAGCTCTCTAACGAGGTGTCTGCCTGTGCAGCCTCCCAACTTCTGTTGCTTCATTGATGCAGCTTCTCTTCATGTTTCCAAAGACAAGTGACATAAGGGGAGCCCACCTGCTGCTCCCTAGTTTCAGCCATATCTGGGAAGTGATTCTGCAGTGGGGGCAGGTGTGGGTCACTTTCCCCACTCATACCATCTTCTTCTCTCTGCTGACACCTCACATAACTTCACCCGCCAGCCTCGCAACCCCTCACTGCTTTTCTCATGAGTGCCAAACATGGGAAAGGGAGAGCTCTTAGAACTCTCTTCCTGCCCCTCCATGACACACACAGCATTCACATGGAGTTCTGCATTCACACCAGTAAATGTACATTTACAGTAAACAATTGCAAAATAAAGTGACTGATATTGGTACCTTTTTAGCACAGTAAATGTCATTTAAAAAAATAAAACTATAGATGTCCATTCCATTATGTCCCAAGGAAAAGCTTCAATTGAGATCAATGAGAGCTTTGCCATTCCTTTCAGAGGAGCAGACTCCTAGATATTGCTGCATATTTAGCAATAAACAGTATTTAAATTCTGCTATTTATTAATGTTTATATTTAAAATGTACCGGTATATTATTTTCTGTTAAAGAGGAAGCATATGTTATATTTTTTTCTTTGTACTCTACCTGCTTAGTTGTGTGTGATCTTTGCTGAAGGAAGGTTCCATCTGAAGATCCAGCTCAGCTTTGCATTGTGTATATAATGTTCTAAATACTTCAATCAATACATCTTCTAAGATTACAGGTCCTAAAATGACCATGAGAAATAGCTGCAATGACAACCTTGTAAAATTAAGGACATTCCAATAATCAGTATCTGAACCCTAATCAAATCATTGGCATCTACAGTTTCATTTACTAAAGCCACAAAATCACTTTTACTCAGATAACTTACAAAGCTGAACAGAATCCCACTTACATGTTATGCATTCTTATGCACAGTAGAATTTAAAGCTATACATATTTTATACAATAATATACTATTCAATAGGATGTGCAGGAAATTATCCATGTGAATCCTAGTGAGTTAGATTTATCTCATAAAGCTAAATCTTGACACCTCATGATGAAAATTTACCTGAGAGTGTAAGGTAAAAAATTAGAAGTAAAATATTTTGATCATCTTTACTCTGATTCAGTTGAAGTGGGTTCTTCTCCATTTCTGGCTACAAGTGTGCAAGAAGTCTTTGCATCAGACTCATATTAGATTCCAACAAACTCCTGAGGTTTAAGAAAAGCATCTGACTTTGAAATGAGTTGCAATAGTTCACAAAGTGATCTGTCTTCAGAGGAGGAGAACAGCTTTCTGTGCTTTCTCTTGGCCTCATCTTGCTCCCATTTGTGGGAACACCACCACTGATCTGCAGGAGCAAAGTCTGTGTTGAATCTGCCAAACCAATTTGCCAACACGATCCTCACAGCTGTGCTCACTTCATTAAATCTTAATGTGTGCAGTGTCAGTAAGATTTAAACTGACTGGCTCAGAAACTACAAGTGACTGAAAAGCCAAACTATGGTACATGATAAAAAAATACAGTTAGACTTTGACTTCTTCTCAGTCATTCATGATTTCTGAGCCAGGCATTTTAAATTTTACTGACACTGCATATGTTAAGATTGAGTGAAGCGAGAACAGCTATGTGGATCATGTTGGCAAAATTCCATACATATGTATCATCTCTCCACATCCCCACACTTTTAATTTCCACTTACTGTGGATAATGTTTGTAAATATTAAGGAATTTAATTACTTGTTTGTTAATTAAAAATGACTACATCCTTTAAAAGCCAATAAATTCTTACTGATAAGCTCTTCATGTACTAGAAAAAATGTGATATTATATTTTTAATATTTCAAAAGGTGCGCGTGTTGGGATAATGAGGAAGGGGCCTTGGGATCACATGAACAATAGCTATTGGGATATTTTTCCCATTTCTCTGTAACAGTGTGGTGGCTATGGTTTGTTTTTCTTAGAGAATTAAAAATCTAAATAGCATTATCCTCAAGATTCAAACAACTTTGGGAAGATCAATTTTGGGGCCTAAACTTCTTCTCAGTATTACTTTAACTTCAGATTTACTGCATGGAGTAGAACTGTTAGGTTTTTGGGGGGAGGTGAGAAAGTAGTATGTGATTAGATTGGAAGACACTATATAGTCCAACTCTACCATCTATTTACTGCACCTTTCTTTTTGTCAAGTGAACACTTGAGCATACCTACTACTTTGTTAATACCCTCTGCTTAAGAACGTTATCCAGAACATTGCTTTATATGCTAGTCAAACAAAAGAATTCATCATTTTTATCAAAATGTCATGAAAAATGTATTTAAGGTTAGAATATATGAGAGTACCTAGTTCAGGTTTGTCCAGTAAACTGATAAGAATCCGAAAAGGCTTTAGGTCCTGCATCAGTGTGCTCTCTTCTCCATGTCCATTAACTTGTAAGATTCCCACCATTGCCTATAAAAAGCATACACAGATCAGAAAATCAAGAAGAAAAGAACAGCTTCTGAAACAGGCAACTATGAAAACATGCTAAAAGGGGAATTACTCCCTGCAGCTCATTCTCCATACCTAGGCATTCCCCCTATTGTCACATTCTATTCCACAGAAGTGGAATATATTCTAATATTTGTAGAAGGATGGGGAACACACAGTATAGTAGCATAAATGGATGCTTACTCAAAATTTCTTAAGAGTAATGAACCAGGGGTATAAAATGATGATGTAGCTACTTGAGAAGGTAAAAAAAAATTAAATACAGGGCTGAATAAAACAGTAATCTGCCTATTCCGGATGCACCTTGGCTGTCAGACTATTTTCTTTAGCTCAACTGCATGGAACAAGTAGCAATGAGAGCTTCACAAGGAAGGGAAAACAATGAGCTCCTATACTGAAGTACTTTATTCCATGGCACCAGAGGCAGAGTAAAACTAACTAGACTCTCACAAGCTATTTAGTTTCTCTCTGCTGCTGTTACAGCAATCTGAGTAGGAGCTAGTGCATTTCTTCTACGGCTTCTAAAAAAGAGAAGAGGAGAAAGAAGGAAGAGAAAAGAGAAGACAGTGGGAATGAGACAGAAAAAAGGTTTGATCTTTCATCTACTAAGAGGTGAGTATCATCACACAGTATCTTGGAAAATCTTCTACACCTGAACATAGAGGTGAGCTCTCCCCTTTATTGGGAAAAACAGGTATCCTCTACCTTGAGCATGACTGCTAAGAAAAAATGCAACTGGACTGTATAGATATTGGCACCCTTTCTAGCATCCTGAGAAAGGGAAAAGGTTAAATGGATAAAGGCATCAGTCAAGACATCTAGGTGAATGAAAGACACAGGAATGGATTTAATCTGCAGGCCATAACTTTATTACCTTAACAATGGGCAAGGGGTGGAATGCACCCACTCGCTCTCACAAACAGGTATTTCACTGGACCCCTTGCATGGCTACAGGGCTTCCTCCATATAACCAATAATTCAAGGTCAACTCTCTTCAGCCTCCCACTAGGATTCAGCTCACTTATGAATCATCTTGCCCTTCCCTCCACAAGGAGGACAGAAGGTTCCCAGGGGGACCTCAGCCTTTGAAGACTTACAGTCTCCCCTTTTCACAGGAAATAGACCAGCCAAATCCCAAGTCTCATTACATCTGAGAGCTAGCCCTTTTAGCCTGTATTCACAATCGACACCAGCCAAGACAAGCGGAGATGACCTAACCCTTTCTATATTAACTCCTAATGTTAGAGTTCCCATTCTTTCTTACTCCTTTTAACCTAACTGTGCCTCCAAAATGCTGTGAGGAAGGCAAAAAACCCACTGGACTCTTTCCATTGTAGCCTAATGGAAAAATTCCTTCCTGATCCCCCAAACTGGTGGTCGGTCTGACCCAGAGCAGCCTTGAAACACATCTCCATATACCTTAACTAACGGAAGAGAGTATGAAGAATTTATCGAGGCAAGTCTGCCTCCAGATGCCTAGGAAGGCTTTAAATGGAGGGGGGAAGGTTCTGAGGCCAACTGTCTCCACCATTACCCTCCAGTCAGCTAGCCAATAGGTAGCAGAAAAGCCTCCCCGTCCCTGGCATAGTCCTGCATGTACCAGAGACCAGAGGAAGGGCTCTCCCTTCTCCACTTGTGGGGACTAGTCATCCCCTCCTAGTCTAACCAAACTCTCTCTCCCCCACAGCTGAGACAGGGAGGGACATTTTTGTCATCTGTACAAGTGGGAAGGGGGCCTCTCCAAATCTGTTCTGTGGATAAGCAGACTTCAGTCTGCCGCGTTGTCAATCAAGTACCTTCCATAAGTGCTACTCTGGCTAACAGAGAGGAAGCAGTAGAGGAGAGATGGGATTAAAATACTTCCATATAATATTATTGTTTTAAAGAAGAGAGTGCTAGCTAATGTTTCACACTAAGCTTTTCATTGAAATCTAAGAGTTCTAGAAGAATGATTTCTTTTACAGACAAGGATATATTACAAAAAGGCAGACCTTCTAAAATTTCCTTATAAAAAGACACAAATTACATGACTATATTGAGATGGCCAATTAGTGGATGAGGAAACAGCAATTTTTGTCAAGACAATTCTTAACAGAAAGAATATTTTTATAATAAGGTTTGTTTATAAGGATTTATATTGATGCAAAGAATAGTTTCATAATGAGTAATGTAAAAAACAAAACAAAACAAAACAAAAATATTTTTACCTGGACCAACATTTCCTTAGAAAAGGTATTGAAATAGTAAGTGGCATGTTCCTCAGGATTGCTATGTCTTGTGCTTCTAGGTCCTACGATAGCACCATTATTATCAAAACCTTCAAGCAAACAAAAGACATGACAAGTTAATATTTATCTTTTTATGTTTTCTTCGTCAATTTTTTTAACAGTGGATCAACTTGCACTGTTAACTTACCAATTTGTAGTCCAAGTAATGTCGGCAAGAGAAAGACCATTTTACATAGTTTAATAAAAGAAACTAATTAAATGGAACAAAGTATTAAGCTGACTGCACAGCGAAGTACACTCTGGAGTTTTAGTTTTCATTGAACACACTGCTAGATAGTTACATTACTTTTTACAAGAAAAATGTAGACGTCAAAAATACAGTATGTTCTACAGTATGTGTCTTCAAAGTCAATGTACTGTAGCAGCAGAAACAACAATTACAAAGAACCGTAGTTAACACTATTGAACGCTGTATAGCAGATTTTAAACATCAGAGGACCGCAGAGACCAAAGCCAAAGAAGCTATTGTCCTAATGTTGTTATTCTAAATTATTTATACATGTAAAAGGATATCAAAGTTAACTAGTAAATCATTTACAAAAAGATTCATATGCTAAGGAAACCAACTTGATCATTGAAAAATTATGTGAATGAAATATCTAGTTTCCTCTCTGAAAATTTAATCTTTTCTTACAGAAATTCAACATTTTCCTGATAAGCTTTAAAAAAAACAAGCTGCTGAAAACAACAAAATTTCTTCAGAAGTGGTTTTCACATTTTCTGCTCAAGAATGATGAAAACAGAAGAAAAAGTAGAAAGGATGTCATTTCGTTTCAACTGAAAATAAACTTTAGTATTAAGGACATCTATGGAGAGCTAACACAGATTTTAAAAAGTTTAGTAAGATTTTTGTTTCTATTTAGTTTTCATAAAACTGTGCATTATGATAGAAGAATGATGAGGAATAGCTAAAAACAGATATGTCAGTACTATACTATGAAAACTTAGACTAAAAGAGCCTCACCACTTAGTTAAAAGGAGTGTTTTTATCTTTACAGTAGAATCTTCATTAGTAATATAGAGCAACACAACACCGATTAACTCAAAGAAAAAATGATTATATTAATAAAAACTATACAGATCAATTAAATGGAAAACAGAGATTATATAATTGTAGAGAATATAGGCTATGCCTACTCATTGTGTGCTAACTCTGCAACACTTGTACATGCTGAACTATGCGGCCACTCCATTTACTGAAATCACACTGACGTCTGTGGAAATTGCACACATGGAATAGCTGTGGAATCTGCCGTCGATAATTTTAAGAAAATAGTGTGAAGTCACACCATGAGTTAGAGAAAGGCCTGTTCTACACTACAGGGTTAGGTCGAATTTAGCCGCGTTAGGTCGATTTTAAAATGAATGCATCCACACAACCAGCCCCGTTCTGTTGACCTAAAGGGCTCTTAAAATCGACTTCTGTACTCCTCCCTGGCGAGGGGAGTAGCGCTAAAATCGACTTTGCTGGGACGAATTTGGGGTAGTGCAGACGCAAATCGACGGTATTGGTCTCCGGGAGCTATCCCAGAGTGCTCCATTGTGACTGCTCTGGACAGCACTTTAAACTCTGATGCACTAGCCAGATACACAGGAAAAGCCCCGTGAACTTTTGAATTTCATTTCCTGTTTGGTCGGCGTGGCGAACTCAGCAGCACAGGTGACCATGCAGTCCCCACAGAATCGTAGAGCATAGAATGTTTCTACGCTCCCCCTATCATCTCTGTCCCTGAGGTTATTGCAGATTAGAAGGCGAAAAAAGCCACACTCGCGATGACATGATTTCCGAGCTCATGCAGTCCTCCCGCACTGATAGGGCATAGCTTAATGCATGGAGGCATTCAGTGGCAGAGGCCAGGAAAGAATTAAGTGAGCGCGAAGAGCAGAGGCAGGATGCGATGCTGAGGCTAATGGGGGAGCAAACGGACATGATGAAGCATCTGTTGGAGCTGCAGGAAGGCCAACAAGAGCACCGACCCCCACTGCATCCACCATATAACCACCTCCCCTCCTCCCCATGTTCCATAGCCTCCTCACCCAGACGCCCAAGAACGCGGGTGGCCGGGCACCCAGCCACTCCACTCCAGAGGATGGCCCAAGCAACAGAAGGCTGGCATTCAAACAGTTTTGATTTGTAGTGTGACTACAATAAGCAATGAGGCCTTGTCCTTCCCTCCTCCCTCACCCCACCCGGGCTACCTTGTCCGTTCTCTCTCTATTTTTTTTAATTAATAAAGAATGAATGCATGGTTTCAAAACAATAGTTACTTTATTTCGAAGGGGGGAGGGTGGTTGGCTTACAGGGAATTAAAATCAACAAAGGGGGCGGGTTTGCATCAAGGAGAAAGACACCCAACTGTCACACCGAAGCCTGGCCAGTCATGAAACTGGTTTTCAAAGCCTCTCTGATGCGCAGCGTGCCTTGCTCTGCTCTTCTAATCGCCCTGGTGTCTGGCTGTTCAAAATCGGACGCCAGGCAATTTGCCTCAACCTCTCACTCCACCATAAACGTCTCCCCCTTACTCTCACAGATATTATGGAACACACAGGAAGCAGCAATAACAATGGGAATGTTGTTTGCGCTGAGGTCTGACCAACAGTGCCAGCAAGCTTTTAAACGTCCAAAGGCACATTCTACCACCATTCTGCACTTGCTCAGCCTATAGTTGAACTGCTCCTTACTACTGTCCAGGCTTCATGAACGGATCCCCCGAGCTCGTCACTGGGGAGCAGGAGAGCAGAGTTGCAGGGGAAGTGATGGAGCCACACAGTGATGGAGGTTGCTAGGAGCTGGGCAGGGAAGATGTTCCCAGAACCCCCAGCCAAGCTACATGTCCGACGAGGACAATTGCCAGTCCTACTGCACCGTCTGCTGCCAGCAGCACCCAGGAGGACCAGTACGGATCCCCCGAGCTCCTTGCTGGGGAGCAGGAGAGCAGAGTTGCAGCGGGAAGCAGTGGATGACGACGGTTAGCAGTCCTACTGCACCGTCTGCTGTGAAGGCAAGGAGCTGCTGCTGTGTAGCAATGCCAGCTGCTGCAGGTGCTTCTGTGTCAAATGCTTGGAGGTCCAGGTAGGGCAAGGTACCTCAGCCAAGGCAAAAGAGCAAGAGTCCTGGAGCTGTTACATGTGTCAACCACAGAAGTGCTATGGGGTGTTACAGCACCGACCAGACTGGAATGTACAGCAAGACTTCTTCACCAGCGACAAAGGACAGGAATATGATGCACCTAAAATCTAAAAAGGCCCTCACATTTCCCAGAGTCACTAGTCTTGATAACAGATCATAAATGATTGCATTGGCTACTTGGATCACAGCAGCCCCCACAGTAGACTTGCCCACAACAGCAGCGGTGACGGTGAGCTGAGCAGGCTCCATGCTTGCCGTGGTATGGCGTCTGCATGGATAACCCAGGAAAAAAGGCGCGAAACGATTGTCTGCCGTTGCTTTCACGGAGGGAGGGGCAACTGATGACATGTACGCAAAACCACCCGTGACAATGTTTTTGCCCCAGCAGACATTGGGAGCTTATCCCAGAATTCCAATGGGTGGCAGAGACTGCGGGAACTGTGGGATAGCTACCCACAGTGCACCGCTCCATAAGTCGATGCTAGCCACAGTAGTGAGGACGCACTCCACCGACTTAATGCGCTTAGTGTGGACATACGCAATCAACTGTATAAAATCGATTTCTAAAAATCGACTTCTATAAAAATCGACCTAATTTCATAGTGTAGACATAACCAAAGATGCATCAAATGTTGTTCTCAACATTCTTTGTAGAAGTTTCAAGTTCTGTTTTACAGAAAAAAGGTTACTTAGATTTAACCTTAATTTTTTTTTTTTTAATTTATTAAATGCAATTTCCTTTTATTTGGAAAAATTAGAGAAATGATCTACATATATAAATGTGTCTCCCTGTCTTCCTTAAAAAGACAAGAAGTAGCTCATAAAAGAGGCTTTGAACTGTGAAATAGGTATGAAAATAAATTGTTTAATTGAAGTTGGAATTTTTGATCCTCCTGCTGAATGAACCCATCTGGCAGAACAGGACATGAGTTTAATCAGCAGTATTTTTAAAAACAGTCAGAAGATAAACCAATTTCTATCATGAGTAAATACTGGTTTTTGAAGATTTTTTTAAACTGATTAGAACAGACATTTTCCATAGCTCTTCATTAATTCTTTTTCTGACCAACTGGCATTATATCAAGATGAAAACTATTATACAATGTGACGTTAAGCATCCATAATGTACCACTATTTTCATCAATGGAGACATTTTTAGCTACATGGCAGCTGCCCAAAATAGGCTAAGAAATGCTAATTTAGACCACAGTACTGTATACATGTACATACCTAAAGTTAAGCACATATATCAGTGTTTGTGGAATCAGGGAGTTAATATAAAAATTTATTTTCAAATATATTTCAAAGTATTATTGTTCCCTTCATTCTCCTTACCCCTTCCTGCTTCAAATGTAATTTACACTGACTTATGTCTTGTCTTAATTTAGACTGTTAGATCTCTGGGGCAGGGACTGTCTTTTAACATGTACAGCTCCCGGCACAATGAGTCCCATTCCTGATTAGAGCCTATGGGTTCTACACTATAAGAAACTATATAAATAATTTATATCTAGCAAGGAATATTGTTATCATGGACTTTTTCACATGGCTGTGCTGACGAAAAGGTAATAGTCTTCTTATAAGTCACTTTTGATAAAATCAAAATCTGCTACACACAACTTTTTCAGGGGTCTTTCTTTGCATAGTCTAATACATTGGTGGCAACTGTGTTAAACTCATAAATATAGCATGAACATAATCAACACTGATTTTTATTTATTAAGTCATATACATATGATTTCACCATTACAAGTACCTGGTATTATTTTTACCAAGTACATTCCTTTCTCTGCCATTAAACAGTTAATTATCAAATGCAGTACAAACTTACCTAGAAGCCATGCATAAAGCCTTCGGTTGAGTGACATATCTCTGCGTAGTACTACATGAAGGGCTGCTGACAAAATTCTGATCATGTCTGGGCGTGTTGCCTGAAGAAATTAGGTACATTATTGTAGTTTAACCACAGAAAGTGACATCTGTAGCTGGCTAATGGATAAGTATTCACTGGATAAAAATTATTTAATTTCCTGAGACCTCTGAATTCATAGCAATGAAGTAGCACAAAGTTCTGAGTCTTAGGAAATCAAAAAGTGAGATTACGATTTGGAACTGCCACCTATTAAAAATGCTGCATGACACTGCAACCATAGTAGAAAATTGCTGCCAATATTAACAGGCCATCACCGTACTACAATGTATTTCACTTTGCTTATCAAATGGAAGTCATGGAAGCAAACTGATTAAAATGCAATAAAAAATCCCCAGTGGATACAGTCTTAAATAATTTTCTCCTCAATGATTAGTATTTAAAAAGCCCTAGCTTATGTGAATTTTAGTGCTCAAGAAAGGTACTACATGGATAGCTCTGACAAATAAAACTTGGGTTCCAATCAACCAAAATGTTTCAGGTCAATTCAAAATCAAATGTTTTGTTTTTTCAATTTGTTTCAAGTTGATCAAATTGTTTCAGTCAACTCAAAATTAAATGTTTTTTTATTTTTTTTTTCATTTTGATTTGGCTGTTTTCAAGTGGAGGTTTTTTTACCCTTTTTGGGGATACTTTATCTTAAAAATTGGCCACATTACAATTTGAAACACCATTTTGAAATGAAAAGTCAAAACAAATAGTTCTGAAATTTTTCCATTTTTTCCAAATTTAGACCCAAATTTGCAAACAGTTTTAGAGCATGAAAAAAATGCATATTTCTAAAAACAAATCTATTCATCTAAAAGCTTTTACCCAGCTGCAGTGCCATCTAAACCCTGAAGTGGAAGGACCACCATGAGGAGTGAGGAGTAGTTCTATCTCCAGGCATGCTCAATCACTTATTTCCCTTAAAGAGGTCACCAGGAGCCAACAGGAAGGTATTTTTATTTAAAAACAAAACAAAGCAACTGTCCTTTAGGAATGAGATTGCGCCCACAAAATCATTTTACAACAGACAGTGGCTAACTGCCAGCAAGCACTAAATTTCAGTCACTACTGAACTGGGCTGCAGTTGTCCAAGTGATCTAGAAGGTAAAAAGTTCCTTCTCATTACCAACTCCTTAGGATGTCTAACTATTCATTTTTAGCTCTCCAATACTGAGGACTTGAAAACTCACAAATGAGTACATAACTTGTTTTCTACTCAATTAGAAATTGTATTGGGGAATTTCTAATAGAGCAGATCCCATCTCTACCATAAAAAAAATTTCTATAAATAATAAATGTTTTCTCTTATATTCAGTCTGTATACAGTAAAATGTCAACATATTAAACACCATGAGCCTAAGACAGGGATCATTGTATGCCAACACACAAGCCACTTGAGAAAGGTTCTCTTCTAGAGGATTCTATTTATTCTGATTTTGGAGAAAGCCATTAATAAAGATTGACTTAATATCAGCACTTGACTGAAAAACAATCTATACATAAAGGAGTATATGGATATATATTTCTTTATTTTATATTAAAATTTTACCTGACTCATATGGAATGGAAAGCAGAAGAGTATAAGGTCTAATGTGCTCCTTTGTACTAATACACTGGAATCCTGCACTGATGTGCTTACCGCTTCCACCTGAAATAACATTGCCATTAAAAACAGACTTGTAATTAAAATAGCATAATTTATTATATTTCAAAGAATACATATATACACCCCTCAAAAACAGATATCTGTTACAGTCCTCTTATTAAATATACTGAAGATTTTAGAAATCAAAATAACCTAGTTCAAAATTAGATATAATGTAAACAACGTAGACACATAAAAAAAATGAAATTATGAAAACATGGAAGAAAGATATACACCTCTACCTTGATATAACGCTGTCCTCGGGAGCCAAAAAATCTTACCGCGTTATAGGTGAAACTGCGTTATATCGAACTTGCTTTGATCCGCCGGAGTGTGCAGCCCCGCCCCCTCGGAGCACTGCTTTACCGAGTTATATCAGAATTCGTGTTATATCGGGTCGCATTATATCGGGGTAGAGGTGTAATTTTCACAATTTCTACTAACCACAGAAAGCATTTAAGCTTTGCTTAATATATGCATGGCTTGATTTAGCTTAATCAGCAAAGTAATTCACTACACATTTTTCAAGAAGCAACATGAAATTTTGCTACTTTTATTGACAAGTGTAATGAATGGTCAGTACAATTTAAAAACACTAAGCAATTTTTAAAATCTAATTTATGAAATTTCATCTAACATGCATACTATATCAGTCTAACTGGTGCTAAAAATAAACAAAATGTATATATTTATTTCTGTAAAGATTATTTTCAAAGACTGAGAAGACATCAGAAAACCTCTGGAAGCTGTATAGTTATGTAAATGAGCCTTACACTAAAGAATGAACATATTACCATTAACTCAATGTCACTGCCAATTATATAGAGCTGATCTTCCATTGAAAGCTTCCTGTTTAGATGGGAAAGGACGTATGTGATTCCAGGTAACCGAACCGCAGGACTGGTAAGAAGACTACCCCAAAGGGCACTGTAGAATGCTGATTGGTCGACTGCACCAGCAACCTTCTCCAACAGTGTGTTGGTTCTACAGCACAAGTAACAAAAGAGGTCAATGGAACAGAGAGGTTGCATTAGCTCATACCTTTGGAAACTAAACATTTTCTGCTTTACAAAACATGAAATCAGGCTGTATGTACACAAGCAGCAATCAATGTAAAGTTCAATATTTAGCAAAATACTGCAGACAGAGATTCTTTGCTGCAGAAAGCAATGCACTGTAATATATATTATCCTAGAAGACCTCCAAGAATATCACAATCTATAGGAAATTTCAGCATTACCCACTGGATATAGGTAAATGTATTAACACTGAAAGATAGATGTGTCTGGCACTGATTTTAATACAAAATTTAAAAAAGAAAATACAAAGCTAGATACATCCTTCACAATTTCTATATGGACAAAAGTACTGATGAAGTACATTCTATGGACGACTACTTTTTCACATAGGCTAGGGCAGTTTGACCCGGTTTAAAAGCTGAACCTAAATTTTTATCACAGAGAAGCTTGTTTCTTTAGTAAGGCACTTGAATCTCAGCACAAAATACTTGAATCAGTGCTGACATTGAAGTATTACACCATCAGTATGTCCACACTACACTTAAAAACCTGTAGCTGGCCTGTGCTAGCTGACTTGGGCTTGAGGGGCTCAGGCTAAGGGGCTGTTTAACTGCAGTACAGACACTGGGGCTCGCTCTGGAGCCCAAGCTCTAGGACCCTGAGAATGGGAGATTCCTGGGTCTCAGCCTGCAGCCCAAGCCAAAACATCTAAAGTACAATTAAACAGCCCCTAGCCCGAGCCCAATGAGCTAGGGTTGCCAGTTTTGGTTGGATGTATACCTGGAGGTTTCATAACATGACATAATCTTTAATTAAAGATTAATCTTTAATTCCTGGAGGGGTGCTGGCGGTGCTACCCTGTCTTGAAGTGGTTTCTATTATATACAGGGTTTACAGTTTGGTTCAATGGCTCTCAGCATCCCCACTATAAAAATTGTTCCAGCACCCTTCTGCCAAGAACCTGAGTCAGCTGGCACGGGCCAGCCACAGGTGTCTCACTGCATTGTAGATACACCCTAACATGCCTTGTCATTTGCAAAAATCATGACCACAACACAAAGTTGTTTTAATTTTTTCTCCCAAAACATTCTCTATTCTTCTTATGACATAATCTACATTTTTGTGCTATTTTTTCCCCACCCACTTTTGTAGTTCAATATATATACACACATGTCAAATAAAGAGACAGGAACCATTGCTCTTACTGGACTCAAACTGTGAAAGTTAAGAGTTTTACAGTTTTGGGATTTGAAATATCAAGAATATGTGAACTCCATACTAATAGCGCCCTACTTGGAGAGTCTATAATACTTGCTTTGGAGTTTAGCCTGAAAAAACTAGAGAACTTTTTCTAAAGACTAAGTGCGCTCTCATCCTCCATACGGACAAGATCCCACCATTAGCTGCACATGGGCTACAGTGCTTGTCAACAATATCACAGCATTCTTCCCCTCCTGTTTGTGTCTCGGACTCCCCAGACAGAAACAGCTGCTGCTCCCTGCTGCAAACTTGTATTCACATATATACGTTGCACTCAGAAAGGTCAATACTATTATAGGAATTTTAGTGTGTAAACTGAAGAGAAGGTCCTATTGCTCTTGTCTACTATACCTAGCACTTAATTTAGATTTATATTTTGGACCAAGATTAAGTGTAACACCTATTTGTTTTCAAAGTTTGTAAAAGGTAAAACAATCATGGGGGGAGACCCACTAAAATGGAAGAAATACATTTTTCTAGTGTATTACATATCTCTAAAACTGTAAAATGAGTTCAATTTGGGGCCTATCTGATTTGATTTCCTTTTAATATATGCCATTAATTAGTAGTTTCTCTTTCTTCTAACATAATATTCGGAATCTTTTAAAAAGATATTAACTTAATGTTCATCTCTGATTACATCATTTTCTGGATAAAACCTGTTACTTAAATATCTAATTTTTTTAACATATCAGCAAAACTCAACACTTCATGAAATTAAAAACCAATATTTTAGTAGTACAAATATATTAGTATATCATATTCTTACCTCTCATAATACTCTGATCCCTCCTCTAAACCAGGCAGAATCCCAGTTAGCAATCCCTGCAGACCAGGTTTTAATGTTTTTCCCAAAGGAAGGTAATAAATCTCATACAGGCTGAGTAATGCTGGTTTGACAGACATAGCAGCATTGGCAAGAAGAGGAAATAGCCCAGAACTGTAAATAATAAAATACAATAATACTGTTTCAGGAAGCTATTTATGTGACACACCTAAACTAGGTCACACAAAACAGTTATAGCAGTGCCCAGCATTGTCACGAGAATATATTTTTATCTTGGTGTTTTGTATTGGCACAGAGACACTATGGTGATGAGCACGTCCCAGGTTAATAGACTGGTACAGTTAGGCCCCTAGTTGACTTTATGCAGTCTTATCAATCTCATTTCAAGAAAGGGAGATAGAGAATTGCATGTGACTTGTAACACGTATATAACAAGATGAAACTGAACTACTTTAGTAAGACTAGGGGGGAAATCTATCATTTTAACTGATCCACCTCTGGAAAATTAAATCTTAAATGCAGGATAGTAGAAAAAGAATTATCAAATGAAAAAAACACCACAAGTAAAGCATCTTCAAGTCTATAAGGAAAACACAGAAACCTAGACATGGCATAATGGGAACTAATGTTTTTAATTTGAAGAAGTTAAAAAGTACAGAAAATTATTTCCCTATAATAAAAACTATGATCTTGTACTTTACAAAAATAAGATGCAGGACAAACAAAATAAATATACAAATATCACACAAAATAATTTTAAAAACAAACAACGCAGTATCCATTGATTGCAGATATTCAGCCCACAAGTGAGTCCTCAAACTAGCAATAGCCCCATTGCTCATGTGTGAATGTTAAAAAGGGTTAAAGGAAAGTTTAATTTTATAAGCATACATTGAATGAATGTAAATGAACAGTAGGTTACTCCCATTATGAGGGTTTTTCCCCATTGTGAGGGTGATAAACTAATACCCCTTCTCCACACCCACATTCCAAAACAATAAAATCTATCTAAACAAAGCCAAACACAAGGCAGACTGCTAATGCTATGGTTCATTCCTGGATTATGATTGCTGCCCAAATGATCAAAAACTGGGATTGCATATAAAAAAATAATCTCTTCACTGGGTTGATCCCTTTATGTTATAAGTCAGCACAGGCTGTTCTTTTATCTGATCTTTCTATAACTCGGTGTCTAAGTTATTTTCTAAATTTGCTATGTGCAATTGCTGCTTCTATAGCTATTTCAGGAAAACAGAAGTCAGTTTTAAATTTGATGAACAAAACAGAGGTTTTCTAACTAACAAAAACACATCTTCACTTTCTGCGCCAAATCTCAGAAATTACTACAAATGTGTAAAAAACAAGAATTCTGAACACAATTTTATTTTTCAGAATCATTGAGAGCCTAATTCAAAACCCACGGATGTCATAGATCAGACCCTGAATGAATAAATAATCAGTAGATGTTAGGAAATATTATGCTTGGAGTCACACTGATGTGAGAGGCCCAGAGAACACCTAACAATCCCTGATGAAAAGAAAACTTTGTGAAAACTGTGTTATTCATACATGATAGAAATGAAAATATTTTAAAAATATGAAGTTGCCTGAAGAAATTTATTTTTTCTTTCCTCATATATATATATATATATATATATAGGGGAAAGTACCATGTCACTCTCAACAACCAAAGAGTATCTTGTTGTGTTTCTCAAATACCCTCTTGTCTTGGTCTTCAGATAATACTTCTTGTAGTAAGATGAGGCCCTAAAACAAACTTTTGTGTCAGAGGCCCAGTCTGAGGCCTGAAGCCGGAACCAAAGTACTTCCAGGCATTGCTAAGCAAAAGCTGTGCTGTAAGCCAGAGGCAGACCCCACTTACAGAAGTTGGCGAGAATAGGGTTGCTAGAAGCAGGTGCATCCACACATAAGTGCTAATAAGAGGAACTTGTGCCAAAATGGCATCAGAACACTCCACAGAGATAAAGAGGAACAGGCAGGTGCATCTTAAAGACAGGGTCAAAAGGACAACATGTTTGAACCAACATGTAATGGGAGAAGCAGCACCCAAATACGTCAGGAGGGATGAGTAATTTGTTCTGCACCTGTATAAGAATAGGTCTGGAAGTGCACATCGTCGTCCAGCCTAGGAGGCAGTGGAGTGTCCCACCACTGACTGAGCTGTGTTCATTGCCAGGGGGCACATATTCATAGTATGTCCTGTAGAGTCTATAGGAAACTATTACTGTGCTTTGTTTGACAATAAACCTGGCCAGGTGCCTTCGTACCTTACTAGAGTCTGTGGTCTTTGGGGGTTCTCTCGGGGTCTGCGATGTCAGCTATTTGCGCAGAGCTGGGGCAGCACACAGAGGGAACACGCACGCAGCAGACTGTTATCATCATCGAACAAGAGCAGAGCACCACACCGGTAGCTACTGACAACACTTCTCTCTAAAAGCCACTGCTTGTCCTTCAAGGACTTGATCCTTAGATGGCATATGCCACCTTTAATGGAGTCGCTCAGCACCTTGGAGCCTGTCTTCCTACACCAAGCATCAGCAATGGTGTTTCTGGTTAAATTACAGGATACTGTGTTTATCATCAGCCTGTAACTTGTCATATTGCAAGATGCTGCAGCTAAGCGGCTCATTTTGCTCCAGCATATATTGTCCATCTGTATAGAATCTTTAAAAACATGTTTAAAATATGAAACTGAAAAAGTCTTCTAAACTACATTAGATGAACTAAAAATCTGAAAGTTAATGACATTTTAACTATTTTTACCTGTACAGGAAAAGATCTTTAGCCAGACGCTTGGGTCCAATGATTTTGAAGATAATCTCATATGTTTCAAGTGCCTTCCGATGAACCCCACCTGGCAAGGCTGGATGAAGGCATTGCGCTAGACGCTTGCCTATGGTCAGCTTTTTAGGTACTACTTGGTACTTTGCATTGTTTTGTAAAACCTGCCAAGAAAAATTTAAATCAATTAAAAATATCCCACTTGGGCGACATAATATATTTCCATGACCCAAACAAAACTGTCCCACATTTCAATTTTAATAAATTGTTCTACTGTCTTTTACCCTGAGGCCTACTCTGTGCCTGTCATAAGTGAAATTGAGTAAATAGGTGCAATTTCACTTACATCAGGGCCCAAGTTAAAGTTTATCTATTCTATTTTATTCAGGTTTTTATGGCACATGTATCACTGTGGTATTTCAGGACAGAAATTAAAACTCTCCAGCTGCCTATACAGATTGCCAGCAGAAACTCACCAGACTCTTTATGACCCCTTTTAAAATTATTCCAGGCAAAAATCAACAGCTGCTGTTTAAGAAGCATAGATTGATGCAGTGTGCAAAACAAAAAACTGTAGAACTGACATAACTGAATTCACGGTTACCTTTGATATTGGAATTCAGAATTGCATTTGAATTTTTGGATGTTTTTGTTAATAATGCATCATTATTTAGTGTAAGAATGTACTGAGAATACCATAACCAACATTAAAAAATAAAGCTAAAGCTTTTTATACAAATTGACTACTCTGTAGTCCTCATCAACCATACCAGTGCTCCCAAATTTTGAATATTCCACAGGACATAGTGAGCAAAATAAAAGTGCTTCAGACCAGTTAGTTTGAGGCTCCAGTCCTTTATGGAGTTCCACATGGGCTGACTTGTGGGCACACATGGAAGCCAACAGTGTTCCATGAGGCTCCATGGGAGCACAAGGGGCTGCCCACATGGAGCTTCTTGCAGGATCAGGGCCTATGTTTGTGCAGTGCCACATAAGTACACTGGGTTATTCCATATTTTTATCTTGCTGACTAACTGACAACACAATAACAATGTTCAGAGTCGAATCCTGTATCCTGGCCTCATCCAAAACTCTCACTGGTAGTTTTGGGAGAATGAGAAATATAGGGTTGGTCCGATGTAAATTAGAGTAAATTATTAATTTTGCTAAAAAGTTTAGAAGTGATGGGATTAAATATAAACAAAGCTACACCAGTTTAACAAAAGAGAAAGGGAGTGAAGGATTTTCAGTGTACTCCTGTGAAAAATGTGGTGCTTTCTCTTTCTCACTTATCATAGTAATAGTTTCTACTGAAAATCATTAGAAACATGGACAAAAATTTCTTAACCAGTTTTCTGGTCCCAGATTACCCACAGAGTAAGCAGCAAACTTTACATCTTTTGCCTGTAAGCTTTAAATATATAAATCAGTTGAAAATTACAAAATATTTCATATTCCATACTAAATTATTTCAAGGGATTTAACTTATATGCATTTCCTAATGAAAATTAACTACTAATTGGACTGAACCTTGCTTTCCATTATAAACCCAATTTCTATCTGCATTATCCTACCCTTTGCCTTGGAATTTCATATACCTGATATTAGCCCATGGTAAAACTTGTGATTTTGTAGTTAAAATTTGGAGCAAATTGGAAAAGACTTTTGGAAATATTATGATTCAGAAACTGAACTGGGTTTATCTTAACATTTTCCTAATATTTTTTGGTTCATGAGTGCACCAAAAATGCTTGTACTAGAGACTTCAAATTTGTTTTAATCTGTTGGTTTTGGCAAGGATTATGTCTTTAGCTGTTTTATTTGGAGATGAATTGTTACACAATTGGTTTAATAAACACACACTTTGTAAATTCCTTCCAGACTTGATCAGTATAGCCAAGATGAAAGGGGATGAGTATGTGCGGAAGAATAACAGGCAGAGAACCAATTGGGGCTACTGTGCGGGGTGAGGGACCATCTTGTCTGGTTGGAAGCATGAGAGAGGTCAGCATAAAGGCAAGGATATCTGGGGTAAGGACAGAAAGAGCCCTTCCTAGTGTACTATAGCTTTCTCTTTATAATTAGAGGAATTGTGGAGGCGGTGGGGGAACTACAGGGGTGATCTCAAGAACGAAGAAAGAAGAAACAAACAGGAGTCTGAAAAAAATCAAGAAAAAGTGGTGTCCATCATCAAACAGCTTGTTAGCGCCTCCGAAATTTCTGTTCATTAAGCAATTTAACTTATGTGGAGGTTAATCTGCTACGCTATTTTTCCAACAGTTTAATAATATTTTAGGTTTAAGACTGTTAAAACCTTATCTTTTTATGTTATAGTCAGGAATCAATCCTCAAAGCTTTATTCTCCCATACATCTGCTGCCTCTTCTGAAGTGTGCTATTGTCATACCTTGTTTAGCTTTCCAAGTGCTGATATCAAATCTGCCCATTCACTGGAGTATTCAAAGTTCTTCAGTGCTTTGTCAACTGCTGCTACATAGTTTCTATACTTGGAGTCACTCAGTAGCTCCACCTCCTCCGTGTTCATCCTCCCACAGAGTCCCCACTAGATACCAGCTTGCAATTCATGTAAAATCATTAGCTGTAAAAAAAAGTGAACATTTTTTTCAAAAGTTTCATAATATTAAAATAATTGTAGATACAAAATTTTATGCAAAGAGCTTGTGATCATCATAGAGGCTAGATTCCGTCCCTGTAGAAAGCTTTACAGATATGTGAGAATAAAGTTAGGCTTACTAATTAGGACAATCTGTGTATTGTGTACAAAAATATTATTTTGCACAGATATTAAATGTGTTTCCTGAAAGGAGTTTGTGTTCACCCTGTCATCTTGAATAATCCAGTCATGTTAATTATTCAAAGATTTTCATACAAAAAAAAATCCTCAGGTTTATAATTCTAACAGATTGGCTTCATACTCATGAAGCCAGCAGTTCAGAACATGCTATACACCGTAATTTCAAACCAATGAATGCACAGCCATACAGTATGTAATAAAATTATATTTCTGCATTTTGATTTTAATTTCTGAGCCATCATTGGAACAATTTGCCACCATGCTTTCCATGAAGTAATCGATCTTTCTGACTCACCCCCTGTGCAAATTAAAAAAATGAAGGACATACGTATGCAACACAGTTACATAGTTCTCAGACGTGCCCTTGGGCATTAACATTTACTTATGTCACATTTGGTGTTCCAATTGAATGACACATTTTGTCACGATCTGCATCCATACACCATACTTTTAAAAGGGATTATTGTATACTGTTTTGTATAAAGTAAGTCTATGCACACAGGTACAACATTAATAGTATTTTATAATCAGAGGTTTTAGCAGCATGTTGCAGTGGTCTACACTGAACTCGGTGGGATTCTCTGGTTACAACAATGTGGTGACACACCATCACAGGACTTATATTGTGTATCCATATTTTAGTTTTACTTAATCTTCTTTGTTTTCTTCCCCCTCCACTGCTCCTTTGGTACCATCCACAAACCCGCTGGGAATTACAATTTATACTTGTGTACTTCTACTCTAACATACCTGGCAATTGCAGCTTTTATCACAGTCTTTTCTGTTTGACAGCTCACAAAACACACACAAAGACTTTAGGTTTCTAAATTCCTGCAAATGAGATAAATGTAATTACATAATAGATTTCACATCCAACAAATGCAGTTTTCGGTCTTGGGTAAGAGCAAAGAATGGGAAGGACAATGAGTTGGCGGACGTGTAACTCCATGTTCAATTTCAGGATGAAGTCCAGCAGACAGCAAAAAAACACCAAAATCAAGTGGAAAACTGAAGATGAGGAGTAATAATAAGCGAACTCCATTCACTACCTAGCCTAGCAGATGTGATTGCAACTAAAAAAGCTACTTTGAAAGACAGCTCCTATTAAGCTTCCATTGTGAAGTAATAGAGTGAGTTACTGGGGAGTGTATTACAGTAAAGTAAAGGCCTCTGAAATAACTGAAAGCAGAAAAGTCAATGTAGAGGTGGAAAGCAATATCCCAAGATCTAAAGATGAAGAAGACAGCAAAGGTGTAGATCCTTGGAAACTGTTACAAGGAAGTCAAAAACATTCTGAAGGAATCAGAAAATGAATGCTTCTTGAATTATACTATCTAATAAATGTCTTCTTATTGTCCAAGATGTGTAACACAAAATGTGGAAAAATTTCTGCCATTCATCAGGCACTTGGCAATCTCAGCAAGAAACCCTATTCTATGGAACCCTACTCCATAAACTTCAATACAGTTACCTGAGGCGCTGTGGGTAGCTGAAGAGAACAAAGCCGTAGGGCAGATAATCTCATATTTTGGGATACATATAGGGAGATTAATCACCATGCTCATCAAGCCAGAAAAACATGAGTAGTGAGTCCACCCATTAGCAAGCAATATCACCACCTCTGTCTCAGCCTATTTTTCTCAGCTCTTTCAGTAACAGGGGGAAAAGGAGAAAGTTGTACCTTCAAGCTTCCATTATAATACTCAGTGAAGACACAGCTAAACAGGGCATTGGGTTTCAACAGCTGAACCAAGTGAATTTAGCAGATACAGTCAAGATGAGCCAGTCAATTTTGCCAAGGCGTTTGAGGTCACCAGATTCGAGCTGAGCTAGTCTTCCCAGGATTTCTTCTTTCACTGCAGTTAGGAGATAGCATGACACTCAAATACACAGGAGAAAGGCAAGATTGGTGACAATGCTAAATCCTTCAGGCATTGCCCCATTCCCCCAAGAACCCTGGTGAAAGGTGGAGGACTCCAGTATTGACTTCTGATATTAGGGCAATGGGACCATAAAAATAAACAAATAAATACCTAGATGGATAACTCTCTGCTCTGTCTTCAACACATTCCCTCCACCTGTCTTTTCTTCCCTGGGATCATGGGAATACTTGGTTATTCATTTCCTTGTCCTCCTTTTGTGAGCCTCTTCCCCCCCCCCCCCTTTTTTTTTTCTTTTCTTACTTATCCCTAGAAAATAAAACAGGAATGAGAACTAAAGGAAGAAGGAAAGACAAAAAACAGACATATGCTTCTAGATACAAGGAGGCAAACAAACTGGAAGGAAGGGACATGGCACAGATGGGGCCTATATATAAAGGCTGGATTCACGAATCTTTTGCATCCTTGCTGCCTGGTGGATGGAACAATAATGATGATTGCCCTTTATTTTCTCTGTGGCAGGACAGAAGAGGAAAGTAGAATACAAATGTTTAATGAAGCAAATATGCTCAATGAGAGTGCCAATTGATGCATTCTGGGATTCCCCACTGAAGTTAAGGGCTTGAATTCTATTACTTTTATGAAATGTTGTTTAACAATCTTTCCTTTGAATTAAATGCGAAAAAAGATCCATTTTACACAGAGAACAAAGTCCCCAGGGATACAATGACTGTCAATGTTTGAACTCCAAGAATGAAATAAAATATTAACAACAGTAAAAGAGAAGAAAGAATAAACATACAAAAGCAGCAGGATTTTTCCAGACTTTAGCACTAGCACAGAGGAATGGAGGAAAGAACTGACTCAGTGAATAAATGTTTCTTAGGTTAAAAATATTTCAGCATCTCTTCTTTATCCAGCTACACGTTATGTACAACAAAGCCACTTATATTTTGGTGGGGAGAGAGACTTCCCTTCCAGGCTCCCGCCCCCCAACCCACAAATGTTTGTGTGAAAGAGTGAGAGCCCCAGAATATGGAGTCTTATTTAGAAACAGAAGATCAGGACTATTATATGTTACTTAAAGAACAATGTGTCTGTTTTCCTGGAGACCTTAATCCTGATTTAAATATCAACCGTTCAGTATATCTTCCTGGCTCTTTTCCTTATACAAATATGACAATTAGTAGCCTGTAATTAAATAATCTACATATTTAGAAATTGGTCAAGTGCCCACTACTTGACACTAATGAAATGATAGTATTATTTAATTGCTAATATGTGCATTGTTATGTTTCTTCATAATTATGATACATAGATTATATTTTACTTTATCCTATTCAGGAATAGAGCCACTTTCCCTAACCCTCTCCCATTTAGCCTGAGACTCACTTCCCTGCTGTACCTTGTCAATGTGGGGAAAACGTTCACTAATCACTGTATGTGCTATACATGTTCTGTGGATAAAGAAACTACAGTGCTGTAAATCCAGTCCCTTTTACAAGCACTACATTTAATCACAATTATTTTAAAATAAAAAATATGGGGAAAAAATCAATTTAAGTGTCCTTAAGGTTCCATATTTATCCTCCACTGGGATATTTTATTCCAAATTACTACTCTACTAGATTATCAAATATAATCTGTATTAGATAGAGATTATTTCAACCCATCATACATTTGATTAATTGAATTAATGTTGAGTTTTATTTATTTCTTCTGAAAAATTAACAGAATAAAAAATATCTTCAGCTACTAATGACCTAGTAAGTTTTGTTATTATTAAAACATTTACCCAATGTGACTTCTGTACAACTGATTTTGCAAAGTATTACCATTATTATTTGAAGTGTCAATACAGCAAAATGTAGTGTGACAATGTCTTCTGCATCTAGAATGGATTAGATTTCAGTGTACCTTTACCAATATTCCTCCATGCATCTACCCTGAGCATAAATACAAATTCAAGAGAAGGCCTGGTTTAACTATAATGTGATCTGAAAGAATTGTCCCAGCTCTGGGACATTTGATCTGGCATGTTACATAAGAACTGCAAGATATTACAGTAACAGAAATCAACCACCCCAAGAGAAAGTTTTGCCTTTTTTCATTTCATAGTCTTTTCAATAACAGACCCCAGCTTCCCTGTACCATTTATTTTTAAAATACCCTAATTTATAATAAAAGTAACCACACTCTTGCCATAAACTTGCATACAGTAGTCATGATTAAAGTTTATTGTCTTTTTTGAAAGAAACTTCTATAATTTCAAATAAATCTGTCAACATGTGCAATAGGAGAAAAATATAACATTAAAAATACAGTAACTCCCCACTTAACGTCCTCTCACTTAATGTTGTTTCGATCTTATGTCCCTGCTCAATTACAGAACATGCTCCATTTAAAGTTGTGCAATGCTTCACTATAATGTCGTTTGGCTGCCTGCTTTGTCCACAGCTGGCAGCCCCCCTATCAGCTCCCCTACGCCCCTTCCCCCAGCACCTCCTGCCCGCCAACAGACCCCGCAGATCAGCGCCTTCCCCCTCCTCCCCCTGCCTCCTGCCCGCAGCAATCAGCTGGTTTGCGGCATTCAGGAGGGAGGGGGGAGGAGCGAGGACTCAGCGCGCAGGCTCCCCCTCCCTCCACTGCCTCCCGAACGCCGCAAACCAGCTGATTGCCACGGGCAGGAGGCAGGGGAGGGAGGCGGGAGTCTACACGCTGAGTCCTCTCTCCTCCCCCCTCCCTCCTGCCCCCTGAACGTCGCAAGCCAGCTGATTGCCGCGGGCAGGAGGGAAGGGGGAGGAGCGAGGATGCAGCGCACCTCCCCCCTCCCTCCCCTGCCTCCTGCCCGCGGCAATCAGCTGGCTTGTGGTGTTCAGGAGGCAGGGGAGGGAGGGGGGAGCCTGCGTGCCATGTCCTCGCACCTCCCCCCTCCCTCCCTCCTGAACGCTGCAAGCCAGCTGATTGCTGCGGGCAGGAGGCAGGGGAGGGAGGGGGAGGAGCGAGGATGCGGCGTGCGGAGTAAAGGGGGAGGGAGGGGAAGAAGAGGCGGGTTAAGGGTGGGGGCTTGGTGGAAGGGGTGGCGTGGGAGGGCCCAGGGTTGAGCCCCCCACCCCTGGTGCTTGCAGAGTAGGCGAAGCTGCCGCTGCTGCTGCGCAACGTGCTTCTCCTAGCCTACAGCACCTTCAGCCTCCTTGCCTGCCTCATTGTCTCCAGTGCCAGTGGGCTGTGCCTGTGTGGGGTAAGGTGGGGGCACCTCCCGACTATAGTACTGTACTGTATGGCAAAAAAAAAAATTCCCTGGAACCTAACCCCCCCATTTACATTCATTTTTATGGAGAAATTGGATTTGCTTAACATTGTTTCACTTAAAGTCGCATTTTTCAGGAACATAACTACAACGTTAAGTGAGGAGTTACTGTAAAGTTACAGTCTCACTTTAATGTGTGAGAAATAAGGAATGCATTTGTTCTTCCATTTCTATTTTGTCAGCATGAAGGCCTTGTATCACAATCTCATTTTTAACCTTTTTATTTTTCATTTCTATCATGTACTCTAACAATTATTTTTTCTTTACGTTGATTTACAGCTAAACTAAAGATGCAACAAAAATTTTGTCAAGCTGTATAGTTCTAATAATTCAGTACAACATTATTAAAGCTCTATAATAGTATCGTCTCCTAAAATGCAACAATGGAGCAAATATGTCTCATGCAGAACTTCCTTATATTTCTTATTTATATTTCCTTTTCTTATATTCCCTACTTAAGAAAATTAGCCTCCTATAAGTGGTTAATGAAGCCAAAATGTGTGGAGACAGTTAATCTCTTTGAATGTGATACTCCAAGTCTTTTAGTTCTCACTATGTTTGTGTTTAATTCACATTATTAATACAGAAATATGACCCCCTCCATACCATGTTTTGTTTTGTTTTGTTCATGGCTTCTAACTTAGAAAGTTAGTTGAATCAAATATATAATTAAATTTGATTGCTCAAACACAAATAACTTAGGAAAAACATCTGGTTTCTCTGTTGCACCATCACAAACGTACAACACTGAACAAATCATTTATTTGCTTGTCTCTTACACTCTTCAATCAGTAACAGAGCCAGCTATCTCTTTGAAGATTTTTCTAATTACTTTGCTGTTATGATCATTCAGACTGAGAGCAATCTGTCTCTTTCTGTAGGTGTAGCATCCAGACAGGATGGGGCACATTTGCAGTTTTTTCAGAATTAAGTTTCACCCAGTCTCCCACAGATTCTAGATAAATCTATTCAATTGCTTGTTAAACAAACCCACTTCCACTTCATGGCTCGCAAACTGTCAACAGAAAGAACCCCAGGCACATTATCACTGGGGATTATTAATGCCTCTTAAGGAACGAAAGATGCCAAATAGATCTACAAACCACAGTTTAAGGGTATGTTCAAGTCATCATTGCTTGACGCTAACAGCCTTGACCCTGTCACCAACATCCCATTCTTGAGGAAAGTTATTAACAAAACAGTGACTGGCCAATTCTGGATACCTATAGATTTTTGTCAGTCTGTCAAGGAAACCACAGTTATCTTTGGTTGTGGATCTCCTTTTAATATGTTATTTGTCCATGTTATTTATTTAGTGATCATCCCTTAACACAGGGGTCCTCAAACTGGGGGTCGGGACCCCTCAGGGGCTTGCAACATCATTACAAGGGGGTCACGAGCTGTCAACCTCCACCACAAATCCCGCTTGCCTCCAGCATTTAAAATGGTGTTAAATATATTTAAAAGGGCGTTTAATTTATTAGGGGGGTCACACTCAAGAGGCTTGCGATGTGAAAGGGGTCGCCAGTAAAAAAGTTGGAGACCTTAACACAACTGATTGTTGAGGTGGTATTCACTTTCCTGTGACACCTGGTAAGGGCAGACATGGTTGTTTTAGAAGAACCATGCTGTTTTTCAGAACCACTATTTATCCTCCCCAAAGACCCTCAGACACAGGGCTGCATGGTGTCCCATTGTGATCCAAGAACCCCTTAATGCAGGGGTGGGCAAACTTTTTGGCCCGAGGGCCACATTGGGCTTGCAAAACTGTATGGAGGGCCAAGTAGGGAAGGCCGTGCCTCCCCAAACAACCTGGCCCCCTCTCTCTATCCGCTCCACCTCCTGACTGCCCCCCTCAGAACTCCGACCCATCCAACCCGTCCCCCTCCTTGTCCCCTGACCGCCCCCTCCATGACCCCACGCCTTAACCAACCCCCCCTGCTCCCTGTCCCCTATCCACACCCCAACCCCCTGACAGGCCCCCCAGGACTCCCATCCCCATCCAACCCCCGTTCCCTGTCCCCTGACCACCCCCCCCCAACCTCTGCCCCATCCAACTGCCCCCTGCTCCCTGTCCCCTAACTGTCCCCCGGGGCCCTCACCCCTTATCCAACCCCCTCACTCCCCACCCCCCTACCATGCCGCTCAGAGCAGCAAGAGCTCACAGCCGAGGGGCCCGGCCAGAGCCAGCCATGCCGCCCACTGGTGGCATGGCATGGCTGCGGGGGAGGAGGGGACAGCAGGGGAGGGGCCGGGGGCTAGCCTCCCTGGCCGGGAGCTATGGGGCCGGGCAGGAAGGTCCCGAAGGCCATAGTTTACCCACCTCTGCCTTAATGCCACCTGGTGAGGGGGTTACAGGAATATCTTGATTCTGGTACATCATCAAAGCCAGAATTACACTGCTCATTAATATAATTGTAAAATGTATGTACAAGCACTATGTAAGGAATTATGTTTATATACTGAAAAAATGATTTTGAAGTCTATATCAAGGAAGGATACAAAACAGGTTTTTCTCCAAACAGGATGTAAGAAATGTACATCTCTCTGTCAAAATGTACATTAAGCATTGTAAGATCAAACAATGGATATCCATTTACATATAAAGTCAGAAGTTAGTAAGAGAAGTGAACAGGGAAGAGTGAAGTCAACAGGGAAGCAGCACACAGGAAAAATAAACCACCAGTGGTTATCCTGCCTGTGTACAAAGACAATAAGATTTGGGGGTATATCTGTGAGGCAAACAAGAAACCCCTGCAACCTATACCTAGGAAGTAAACAGGCAGTGTGTTTATATTTATGAAAATGGGATCTCAGCCAGGTTTGGTTGAAAAGCTGAAGACAACATTGGGTTAGATAAAATTACTTTAGCCAGGAGGTTAAGTTTAGTCTCTAGACAGCATTTTACAATTCTGTTTTATCTCTAACCATTTGTTTCTAATGCCCTTACGCACTATCACTTTAATCTTGAATTTTTACTAATAAATGTATCCTGGTTTTCACTATAAATATACCTAAGAGCTTTGATATGAAGCAAGGTGCTGATTCTGGGTTGAATAATACAAACTGGTGTGCATATTGTTCTTTTGGGGACAGGGTATTACTGTCAGTGTTCAGTGGATAAAAGGCTGGGCATGACAGCGGAATGTTTCACCAGGGGTGCACCTATTGTTAACCTGCAAGGCAAAGTAAGTGGTGACAGAGTCCAAAGGAGAGTGCTTGGGTGGCTAACAAGCTGGTGGTGTCAGGGAGCTAATACCCAAGTAAGCTCAAGCAAGATTCCCTCACACTTGAGGGTAACAAGGTGACTCAGTCGTGGGTGCCCTGAGAATCATCACATTTTATCACTTCTTCTGTTTAATGTGTATGTTAGCTTCCCTAGGAGTGTGAAGGAGTGTACTTATGCCAGCCGATCTTAAACCGAACTTCGCACCCCTTGATAATCTGTACATTATTCTCTGATAACCAGAAACTTCTACGCTTAAACTCTGTACCATTTTTTTTATTTATTTAAACATCATCTTAATAAAATTTGTATCTCACTTTAAGGGACAGGCTGGAGCCTATAGCCGAGACAGCCTAGTATGTAATCAACGAGGCCTGCCCAACCTTAGGATGGACTATTTAAACAGGAATCTGGACAAGGGAGAGGGTTCTCTCTCCCAGCATCCAGGAGACTAGTCTAACCAGACTCAGACACTTTGATGACTAAGTTTGGAAGCTTTGAACCAGGGTTCTGAGGTGAGAACATTACATACTGTTTGTTGTAATTGCTCCTGTCCTGAAACCTTATTAAAGAAGACATGCTATTGTGTTGTTATGTACTGGATTCTCCTTTCCGAGCTCTGCTAACATGATTTTGGCGATGCCTAATTGGGGAAAATAAGGTGAGGCTCCCCTGCAGTGCCACAACTGGCCACAGGAGGGCATGCAGGAACTTCCCACGCCTTTACAGGGAAATACTGAGGTGATTTTGGCCACAGCCAAAAATGTCAATAAATTGATAATCAGCTCTATGACTTTTCAAGAAAGCCTAGAGTTAATAGTCGCCTCTTTATCAGTGTGTTATCCAATATAGGTAGCTTTCATCCAGGTGTGTATCTTAAGTTTAATCCTTATGTGATGCTAACTGGTAGAAGGAACCAGAGGAGCTAGCCAGAGTTGTGCATTCTCCTTTTATTGATGGTTTATGACTAAAGTTTGTGAAAGTGTTTTGCAATACCAGTGTTATTAAACTTCTGAATGTGCCTAGATTCTTAGGTATCAGTGGCAACTAAATAAAGTATTTCTTTGTCTTTGGCTGACCAAGAGGTTGGGTTGCTCTCTTTCCTTTCTGATACAGTCCTCACAATAGGTTGCTTCACATCCATGTTCTATTACTGCAATGTGTTTTACTTAGGACTACCCCTGAAGACCATTCTGAATTTTAGCTAGGGCAGAATCCCATATTTTAAGTGAGAGAGATAAGGTGGACAACGTAATACTTTTTATTGGACCAACTTGAGAGACAAACTTTCAAGAGGGATCGCTCTAGATCTGACCTACTAGTTCCCATCCTCAAAAGAAACCTGCACAATACTTTTAAATTCATAACCTTGCTAGACACTAAAAATCACGGTTTTAATAAAGATACTCTATCTCTGGCCTATTACAATAATCTGTAACTCATTAACCCCATAGACAATGCGTGGGGGGCATGTAGGGTCACGTGTTCCGCCAGATTTCTGCTTGGTCTGCCGAGGGAGAACATAAGAACGGCCATACTGGGTCAAACCAAAGATCCATCTATCCCAGTATCCTGTCTTCCAACAGTGGCCAATGCCAGGTGCTTCAGAGGGAATGAATAGAGCAGGAAATCATCAACTGATCCATCCCTGTCACCCATTCCCAGCTTCTGGCAAACAGGCTAAGGACACCATCCCTGTCCATGCTGGCTAATAGCCATTGATGGACCTAGTCTCCATGAATTTATCTAGTTCTTTTTTGAACCCTGTTATAGTTTTGGCCTTCACAACATCTTCTGGCAAGGAGTTCCACAGGTTGACTGTGCACTGTGTGAAGAAATACTTCCTTTTGTTTGTTTTAAACCTGCTACCTATTAATTTCATTTGCTGGCCCCTAGTTCTTGTGTTATGAGAAGGAGTAAATAACTTTCTCCACACCAGTCATGATTTTATAGACCTCTATCATATTTCTCTTAGTCGTTTCTTTTCCAAGCTGAAAAGTCCCAGTCTTTTTAATCTCTCCTCATAAGGAAGCTGTTCCATACCCCTAATCATTGTTGTTGCCCTTTTCTGAACCTTTTCCAATTCCAATATATCTTTTTTGAGATGGAGTGATCACATCTGCAAACAGTATTCAAGATGTGGGTGTACCATGGATTTATATAGAAGCAACATGATATTTTCTGTCTTATTATCTATCCCTTTCTTAATGACTCCCAACATTTTGTTAGCTTTTTTGACTACACATTGAGTGGATGTTTTCAGAGAACTATCCACAATGACTCCAAGCTCTCTTTCTTGAGTGTTAGTAGCTAATTTAGACCCCATTGTTTTATATGTATGGTTGGGATTATGTTTTCCAATGTGCCTTACTTTGCATTTATCAACATTGAATTAATCTGCCATTTTGTTGCCCAATCCCTCAGTTTTGTGAGATCCCCTTTAACTTTTTGCAGTTTGCTTTGGACTTCACTATCTTGAGTAGTTTTGTATCATCTGCAAATTTTGCCACCTCACTGTTTACCCTTTCCAGATCATTTATGAATATGTTGGACAGTACTGGTCCCAGTACAGACCCCCGGGGGACACCACTATTTACCTCTCTCCATTCTGAAAACTGACTAGTTATTCCTACTTTGTTTCCTATCTTTTAACCAGTTACTGATCCATGAGAGAAATCTTCCCTCTTATCCCATGACAGCTTATTTTGCGTAATAGCCTTTGGTGAGGGACCTTGTCAAAGGCTTTCTGAAAATGTAAGTACACTATGTCCACTGGATGACCCTGGTCCACATGCTTGTTGACACCCTGTGACATTATCTGATTAGAATATGACGATATGGATCATTGTTGCAACCACTGTTATATATTTGCAGCAAATATTGTACAAAGGTTGTCGAGTGAGGTGTCTATGAAAAGGTTATGATTATGCTATCTGTATGCATATATCATTTTAAAAGTTATAAGTATTGGCTCTATACCTGGATTTCAAATGTTTGCTCCTGGGGTAATGCCCACGAAGTAATTAGCCAGCACATCTTGGAGGGTCTATTCTATTTGAGTGGCCCATCAAAAGAACATTTAACTGACAATAGACCATGGGAGACACCCATCTACACTTAATGGAATTTCCTGCTGAGACTAGGCGAAATGCATGGACATGTGACTTGCCCGTGTAACTCCAAACTCCATCTTGTTGCTGTGATTTTCCACAGTAAAGACAATGGAATGCCCTCCACATAGCAAAAGCTATAAAAGTCCCTAGAAACACCTCCACTTTGTCTTCAATCCTGCTTCTTACCTCTGAAGGAATTTTGCTACAAACTGAAGCTCTGAACAACGGACTGAATGACCCATCCAAGCTGTGGATGTACTCCAGAGACCATTCCAAAATAATGAAGACTAAAGGAAATTAGATACATTGTAATATACAAGCTGTAAAAGAATGGCCCTTCCTCCCAACCACCCCTATTTTATAAGGTCCAGAGTCCAGGTAGTAACAGATAAGAGTTCACTGAGGCTAATAACTAACTAACTAAACAATACCTAATTGAGCAGTCTAAGGCAGCTCAGGTGAGGATAAATAGGATAAATATTTCAAATACTTTCAGCAATTAACTTCCCTACTGTACTTCTAGCTTCACAACACATTTTTATGATTAAAATAAAGCAAACTCAGAGATTTAATTATTTTTACATTAAAAAAAAAAAAAAAAAAAAAACCACAAAGTACATTTCCCACTGCCTTAGACAAAATAAGTGTCCACAGACTTCTCACTACAAGTGGGAAATCCAGAAGTCTCCAGGAGTCATCTTCTTAAAGCGAAGAAAAAGATTTGTGACACTCTGGTGATATTTAACCTCCCCATCCCCCTTTTTAAAAACAGTTCTGCATAATATTAAAAACTGTATTAAACAGTATTATACACTTTATTAAATAAAAAAATAAAATGAAAACATTAGTCTTCCAATTGAAAACCTGATTCCAGTTCCCCATCTCTAAAATGAGGATAACAATAGTTCCTTTCTCCCACCCTCTGTCTTTTCTACTTAGAGGAAAAGCTCCTCAGGGTCAGTACTGTCTCTTATTGTATGTAATAGTGCTTAGGAAAAAGGGAGCCTGATCTCAGCTGAGGCCTCTAAGCATTACTGTAACAGAAATAATAATTTTAGTATTAAAAATAATCTGACACAGAATCCAAATCATACAATTTTTAATCACATTTACCACTTCTAAAAAAATAAATTAGGAAATGAAAAAATTAATAGCTATCTCATAGAACTGGAAGGGACCCTGAAAGGTCATCAATAAAACAAGCTAACTTTGTATCTGTGTTAATGATAACCCAATACTGTCACTTGAACTTTTATCACATTATCACTAAGACTTGAAGACATGCACACTCAAAGAAAGTCCAATAAATGAATAGCATGACCTCTTCTAGGGTTAATTCTTCTTTCACTACACCAATGTTAGAATATTATCTACACTAAAGCGTTTGCTTTAAGGATAGTAATTTTTCCTTGAGTCCAATAGGTTTCCTTTCGACAGCCATCATGTCATATTGAGGAAGGTTATCTGTTGATTAGTTTGTCTGGTCTGCTCAGGAATTTTAATAGTCATCTTCACTGGATCTGACAACCAGCACTTAAAGATCTTTCATACTTTTTTCCCTGAGAGAGTATTTTCCTTTCTGTCTTTTCTATAGTAACAAATTATTCCTTTGCGAAGTTTACTGTATTTTTTGCCAATGCAGAAATGGCAACATCTATTTTAGATACAAAAAGCCAAATCAACAAATTCTCAAATTTAACATCTCGGATTTTACTCTATGCAAATATCATAAGATGCCTGTTTATTCTTCTGACCTTATTTATAAATTCCCATTTGCTTTTAATAAGGACAATCTACAGCCAAATGGGAAATATTTGCTTGAATCGGTCTTCCTTTTCTACTCCATGCTTTTTTAATTTTTTTTTCTTTTTTCCCCCTCTTGACCATTGTGTATTAATATTTTGTTTGAAACAGATGGCTCCGGAGTATCAATATTCAAACTATGAGATTCAGAATTGGATTTTTTTTCCTTCTCATTGAATAATACATATGAGGAAGAAGAATCAACATATGACCCATCTATTTTGACAGGTTTAGCAGGTCTCTCTTTTTTTCCAAAGTTTCTCTACATGCCAACTCACAGAACTATTATTATCCTTCTTTCTACAATTTAAATTACTAATATTGTTTAATTTTCTTCTTTGACACATATTTCATTTGTAAAGTCATTTTCCACTGTTTCCTTAAATATAATCCTCCACATCCTCCTAATTAAATCTCCAGACTGCTGTCCTAACAATTCCACTGACAAATTCTAATATTAAATATCCCTGTCTCCCTTCTCAAAGTTATCAGTTGTGATCACTTCAACACTTCTGGAAGAACACAGGACCCTCTGTTGCTTTTTACAGATTCAGACTAACACGGCTACCCCTCTGATACTAAACATTACTTACATACCCAGAAATTCCTCAAGCTATGTTAATGCAAATAACACATCACTTGCACTGGTCCTTGGTTGACAGAGCAGCAGCTAACAACTGATCTATACCTTATTCTGTGAAGCTGAAACATTTTGACTTAGGTGTATGGATGGGGATCTTTTTCAACCACCCACTAACATTCTATACTGAACCACTGTTTAACAATCTGACCTTGGAATAAAGTAAGAGCAGATGCTACTCAGAAATGGATCATATACATACATACATATAGTACTTATTTATTACAGAACAGCTATTCTGTTCCTTAACTCTATTTCCTGGTTTTCAGAGGGTTACGTTTTGCAAATGATGTTCTGAAGAACACGACACGCCACCAGGCAACCGTAACTCTGTATTAACAAAGTTTTGTCAGTGAATTTTCATAATATGCATCTTTGAGTAGATGTGAGATTAACCTTTCATCAAATGGGCCTGATATCTCTTTCCAGATTGAAAAAACATTTTTATCAAACTACTGAACTGGAACAAATTCACTTCACCTTTACCTCTTGAATATCTAAATACTGTACCTCAAAGAAGGTGGCAAGGAAACAAAGCTGAAATATTCTCTCCTCCAATTTTACTGTCATTAGGATACTACACCAATATTTTGGGGGAAATTCCAAAAGTTGTGCGTGTTTTACTGATTTTGTTTAAGAAAATACAAATATTATCATATCTTAAACCTAGATTATAAAGTCATACTGGGAACCAATACAATGTAAAGATTTTAATCCTCATCACTTTTAGGTTTGCATTCGAAGTAGCCATATCACTTCTTCCCCATCTAAGTAGCTGGCATTCAGTCATCTTCTCTATATATGCAATTTATGCAAATCATTGGATTCATCACAGAAAAAAAAAAATCTATGAAGCTTAGTGAGGCAGAAGTCTTTTTTCCACTTGTTTAGGGCAAGTGTATTTGTTCCCCACATTGATTGACACATTTTGCCAGAAGTCATACCTCTTAGCCTTATTTTATCTTAGTAGTTAAAAAACAAAACAAAAGAAAAACCTGTGTGTGTTCTTGGAACCTCCAAACATGTCCATGGACTAACGCCCTTGTCCGACATTCCATGTTATGTATCTTGTTGCGACAAAATATTACCAACCTATTTACTTTTATTGAGAAATTATATCACATGACATGTTCCTAAACATTTTCGAGATTATGACTGTTTTGCAGAGCACTTCATTTCATATATCCTATTCATGGTTTATAAAGGGATTATTAGAGTGTAAATCTTTATCTGACCTCTTCTATGACTAGAATTTAGGCAAACAAATATTCCACTTTTTTATCCCCCTTCAAAACTGAATCCAAAAAGAAAGGACACTAAAACTAACTCAGGTTAAATTCACTACACTTTTACATGTGATACTATGACCTCAATCCATCAAAGCACTTAAGCACATGCGTAGTCCTATTGACATAATGGGATTACTCATATGCTTAGTCAAGCACTTGCTTAAATGCTTTCATGCATCAGGGACTATACAATTAGTTAGTAAAGACTGCTAAATAGAGCATGTATATTTTCAACATTTGTTCCCTTTCTAAAGGAGCAGAACTTTCTGGCAGGAAATCTATTGAGATCCTTCACAAGTCAATAGACAGTTCTGCCACTTGTTCTAAAATCTCTGTAACAGATAAGCATACTGTGGAGGTCTGATGGTCATAATATTGAAAGAAAGAATCAACAGTTAAACTGTTTAAAACAAAAAAATTAAAATAGCACTATGGTGGTAGTCAAACTCATTTTTTGAATGGTTCAGAGCTTTATTTTCATTTTTGGTTTTAGGAGATTGGTAATACATTTGATCTAACATCATTTCCTTTTCCTCCCATAAACTTTGAAATGGAGAAAAAAAAAAAAAAAACTAGGAGAGATTTTTTAGTTGTGTTCATCTGCTAATCTGATAGACAAAAGAAACTCAAAGTCTCCACTTGAATATTAAGCAATTCAATTCTATTGTCACCCTCCATGCTCTACTCCTCACATCTGGTTATTTCTGGGGCTGTCTGTTCTTTACCACCACCACCCCCTTCCTCAAACCTTTTCTGGAATTAGTCTGCATGCTTCCTATGCCCTTTTTGGGTCTTTTCTGGTCACTGCATATCTAAAATCTATGCTGCTGCCAATTTCACTCTAATGGAGAAGACTACTCAGTGAACAAACTTTCAGTGGCTAGGCAGAAGCAGATCCAAACAAAGTAAGCTTGAGTTAATTTACATAAGGTGTTACTGTGATCATCCATTACAATGTACCATCACAAAATAATTTCTAGCATGACAGGGCCAAGGAAAGAGGTAGGATAGATGCAGATTTGCATGATATAAACATTCACTGGCATTTCATTTTAACAACGTGTTGAATGCCACCAATAACCACGACAAACAAGGCAGCACGTTAGGATTGTAAACCTTCCTCCACACCTCTCATTTCCAGGTTCCCTGAATTCATGGAATGTCAACTCCCATTTACAGTAAAATGAATCAAGCACACACAACCATAAACTCTGATACATCAGAGTTGGCTTAAGTAAAGGAGATACCATTTTAAAGACTGCATATTTTTAAGACTATTAAATATTTTTGTATCTCAACTGGTATACTTTTTTCCTAAGACCTGATCTACTTAAAAATTAGATCAACCTAGCTACACTGCTCAAGCTGTGAAAAATGTCATGCTGTGACCACTATTGTTAGATCAACCTAACCCCCACTATAGATACAACTAGGTCCATGGAAGAATTCTTCAGTCCAGCTATTGCCTCTCAGAACAGTGAATTAACTACATCGATGGGAAAAAAAAACTCAGTTCATGTAGGAAGCATCTAGTCTACAGCAGCATAGCTGCAGCTGTAGCACTGGTAGTGTAGATGTAGCTTCAGTTTGCAAAAAAAGGATATTACCTACTGATGTGGATGCAGCAGCAAAATGAGGACAGACACATGGAATTAAGCAGCAGGCTGCAACTTTTATTAAACTTTAACCCATCACCCATACTCTCCTATACCGGGGATTTAATTGGTTCCAGTGTTGAGGTTACAGGGCTCCTTACTGTATAATCCATCACTAGCTCACGGGTTACAGGGCTCCTTGCCATATAACCCATAACCTGGCGTAGACTCGGCTCTCTCGGAGTCCTAGGACTGCTCCCCTCTCTTGAGGAGGACAGAGGGTGCAGCAGGGTGGGGACCTTGGCCCATGAGAGCCACAAGGTCTCACCCTATCACATGAGCCCAAGGCCCATCACCAAAATCCCAACTCTTTTACTTTCATTTTAATTCACTTAACTGCACTGGAAACCGGTCAAATGTTGCGATGAATAAGCAACTCCACCCCAGTACCTCAATTAGGTACTAAGCACATTCCTACTTAATCCACTGTGGCTTGATGGTGCTGCAAGGAAGGTAAAACAAAATAATCTCCCTGGTCCTCTACTAGTTGGCCCATTGGAGAAAAAAAATTTCTTCCACATCCTCTAAACAGGCAAACAGCTAGATCCATAGCATCTGTTAGGCTGGGTTCCCATTCCTAATTCAGGTGAGTGGGGTGAACTGCTCAAACAGAGCTGTAAGAGGCTCCACATGACCCTTTCGTTGAGTTAAATCCAAGGAACTGAGGAACGCTGGCCAATCAGCACCTCTCTCCCCCAGCGGCCATTGGATGCCAGAGACTCCTGGGGGAGGAGCTACTTATTGTCCCATGACAGGAATTTGAAAATATTGCTGTTTAAATGGCTGCCTTCTATCTCATACATTCTTTTGTCTCATTATACATTCAGAATTAGAATGCAAGTATTGCTCTAAGCAGCAATTACCATTGTCAGCGTAAGCCATCATGTTCACATAAAAAGATGGAGAAGTGCAAAGTTTAAGGTTTGTGATAATTAATGAAAGACGACAGAGTGAGTTTGACAAATGTCATGATTACAATAAAGGTAAGGTCCCTCAGATTGTAAACTCTTCACAGCTCTTCTTAAGTATACGTACAGCATGTTTTATTTATTTTTTTATTAATGGAGATATCCTATCTCCTAGAACTGGAAGGGACCTTGAAAGGTCATTGAGTCCAGCCCCCTGCCTTCACTAACAGGACCAAGTACTGATTTTGCCCCAGATCCTTAAGTGGTCCCCTCAAGGACTGAACTCACAACCCTGTGTTTAGCAGGCCAATGCTCAAACCACTGAGCTATCCCTCCCCCGTATGTTTTTGGAATGTTTTAGACACCACTGCAACATTAATACAAAACAAGTGATATATTACTATACAAATACTGCATCTGAAGAAGTGAGGTTTTTACCCACGAAAGCTTATGCCCAAATAAATCTGTTAGTCTTTAAGGTGCCACCAGACTCCTTGTTGTTTTTATACAAATACTGTTTCTTTAAGAACAAAGTTTAAAATTTAAAGTTTATAATAAATGAATTTGGTGTTTTTTGGAGCATCTCCCACTTTAGCATCCAGGTGCAAATCTTAGATTTAAACAGCCTGCAGTAAAAGCACACCCAGCCACAAAACCCTGTACTGCTCCAAACATCATAGGAAAAACTTTGACAACTAATATCCACAAGCATGCAGGTATTTGACCCCAAAAAATGTGCTTTGCACTATGACCTGAAGGTTAATAGATTCCATCTCTTGCAGCACAAGTGTTTCTCCGTTGGGCATCCTACCCTCAAGACATTCTGCAGGGGCAAAGATAGGGACTAACAGCACAAGTGTTCCTCCATTGGGCATCCTACCCTCAAGACATTCTGCAGGGGCAAAGATAGGGACTAACAGCATAAGTTTAGCTGATCTCAGCAATTGCAGTAGTGCAAAGGGGGGCAGGAGAAGAGAGAAAGGTAGATAATTCACAAAACGTACAGGGCTTTACAAATTAAAAACACTGCCTTGAATTGCACCACCAAGAGAAAAAAATTGAAAAGCAAATCACAGACCACCGGGGAACAGGGAGCCCTTCCACAGATTATTGCATTATTTTTGATTTCTTTCCTTCCCCTTTTTACACACGGGAGGGGGGGGGGAAGCAGGCAGGGGACGACACCCACGGCAGTAGTGAAGGTTCAGGGGGACCTCCTCAGAGGGGACACACAAGACAGGGGAAGAGCGGTGGAGGGGGCTGGCACGAGAGTTAGGGTGTAGTGTGCAGGGAGGAGGACATCGGTGGGGGGGGTCTCAGGGTATGGCACGGGGGAAGGCGGGAGGGGAGAAGGTGGAGGAGAAAGGGAGAGGAAACTCAGTGGGACACCCAGGGTGGGTCAGGGTGTGGTGTGGGAGGAGGGGGCACCCGTGGCACTGGGCAGAAGTGCACCCAGGGTGGAAGGGGAGGGGGGCACCCAGGTCGGGGAAGGTCAGGGTGTGGAGCGGAGGGAGGCGGACACCCAGGGCAGGGGGGTGCAGAGGGGATGGGGAGGAAGGATGAAATACCCAGGGTGTGGAGCCGGGGGAGGGGAACACCCCGAACGGGAGAGGGGTGTCAGGCTGTGGCGCGAGGGGGAGTAGAGGGGCCCCAGCCCCGTGTCCGGAGAGCCCCCGTCTGGCGGGCCGGGCCCGGCCGCGTCGCGCACGTCCCCAGCGCCCTCTCCGCTCGCAGAGGCAGGGCCGGGAGGGATAAAGGGCCGCTGCGGCCTCCAGCTGATCCGCGCCCCCGGCCCGGGACCCGCCGAGCGGCACAAGCCGGGGAGAGGGAGGGGGAGCAGCGCGCGGGGCCCGAACCCGGTAACGCGGCCGGGACAGGGGGCTGGTTACCTGGGCGACAAGAGCCGGAAGAGTCCGGCAGCGGAAAGCACCGGAGCAGCCACTGACAGCTCCCAGCATGCAGCGCGGCTTCCCGTTTCCTCCTCTCCTCCCATCAGGCCGCCTGCGCCACAGCGTCCCCTGCCGGTCCTGAGGCAGCGCAGGGCTCTGCCCCCTGCTGCCTGAAGCGTGGGTGCATGTGTGAGAGAGCGTCTCTTCGCAGTGATTCTCAAACTTTTGTACTGGTGACCCCTTTCACACAGCAAGCCTCTGAGTGCGACCCCCCTTATGAATTAAAAACACTTTTTTATATATTTAACACCATTATAAATGCTGGAGGCAACGCGGTGTTTGGGGGTGAAGCTGACAGCTAGCGACCCGCCCAAATAATAACCTCACGACCCCCTGAGGGGTCCCGACCCCCAGTTTGAGAACCCCTGGTGTAGGGGTTGCATGCATTCCGTGTATGCATGACTGTAGGGAAGTGTGTGTATGCACGATGTGTGCCTGTACAAGGGAAGTGTGTGTATGTGTTCTATTGTGTAATGTTAATCAGTTTGTGTGTCCGTGTAGGGGAGGTCTGTTGTCCACGGCTTGTGTGTAAGACAGTGTATGAAAAAATGTCTCTATGTAGGCAAGTGTGTGCATGCATGCATTGTATGTATTTGTGTGTAGGTGGGTAAGAGACTGTGTGTCTTTGTGTAGGAAGGTGCATGTATTGCCGCATGTGTGTATACCTGTGTAAATAAAATTTGCAGCCTAACTCTTTGACTTTTAATCCTTTTGTTGGCTTGTGCACAGAAAAAATTGATGACATAAAATGTGTGTGTTCATTTCATAACATGTTTTTAAAAGAGAGGAGAACTCTAAAAAAGTATTGTTTCTTACAAAGTAAATGTCCTTGAGTAGTAATTGCAGAAGAGCCAATGTATCATGCATTTCTCCCCACCTTTTTCTAGCTACATTAAATTACTCCTGAGAGAATTCTGCGCCACTGCAGAATGCAGAGTTTTGCAGAATTCCTTGTTTCCCCAGCAGAATTTCTGGCTGCCACTAGAGGCCACTGGACTCTGCAGAGTCCAGCTTGCAGAGAGCGGAGTGCCCAGTCACATTCATTGACCCTCACTCTCCTGGGATGGGAGAGGGCCTGGGAGACCCAGCCAGCTCTGGCAAAGGGTGAGGAAGGGCAGGGCCTCAGCACGCAGGGCCGGCTCCAGGCACCAGGCACCCAAGCACATGCTTGGGGCGGCACCTGGTAAGGGGCGGCGGGGGGGAGCGCGGTGCGGCATTCTGCGGGGGGGGGGGGCTCCGGCGGCGCGGCGCTCGGCGGGGGGGCGGTGCGGGCGCAGCGCTGGGGGGGGTTCCGGCGGCGCTCGGCGGGCTCCAGCGGCGCGGCGCTCGGCGGGGGGGCGGCGGGGGGGGCGGGGGGGGGTTCCGGCGGCGCGGCGCTCGGCGGGGGGGGCGGCGCGGGGCACGGCACTTGGGGGGGTTCCGGCGGCGCTTGGCGGGGGGGCGGTCTCCGGCGGCGCGGCGCTCGGCGGGGGGGGCGGCACAGAGTGCGGCGCTCGGGGGGGGGGGTTCCGGCGGCGCTCGGCGGGGGGGCGGTCTCCAGCGGCGCGGCGCTCGGCGGGGGGGGCGGCACGGAGCGCGGCGCTCGGGGGGGGGGGTGTTCTGGCGGCGCTCGGCAGGGGGGCGGGCTCCGGCGGCGCGGCGCTCGTGGGGGGGGCTCGGGGGCGGCACTTTTTTTTGCTGCTTGGGGCAGCAAAAAAGTTAGAGCCGGCCCTGTCAGCACGCCATGTACCCGGGTGTGACAGTAAAGAAGCTGGGGGGAGTAAAGGCTCTGGGAGTGCTGGTGTCTGGGCTGGGGACTACACCATGGCTGAGCTCGCGGGGGGGAAGGGGGAGGCTGGTGTATGGGGGCTGCCCCACGGCTGGGCTCTGGGGCTGCCCCACGACTGGCCTCGGGGGGGTGGCAGCTGGTGTCTGGGGGGTTCCCCATGGCTGGACTTTGTGGGGAAGAGGAGGATGGTGGTTTCTGGGCCAGGGGCTACCCCATGGCTCTGCTCTGGGGGGGAAAGGGGTGTGGGTATCTGGGCTGGGTGGTGCCCAAATAAAATATGCAGAATTTTGCAGAATTTTAAAATATTGTGCACAGATTTTTTAATATTTTGGTGCAGAATTCCCCCAGGAGTAACATTATAAATAAGGCAACATTTTAGTCATGGGTATTTTTAGTAAAAGTCATGGACAGGTCACAGGCAGTAAACAAAAATTCACAGCCCGTGACCTGTCCATGACTTTTATTATATACCCCTAACTAAAACTTGGGCAGGGAGCTGCAGGTGCTCTGGGGGATGTGGTCCAGGTGCTGGTGCTGGGGGAAACGGGTTGGCAGCAGCGTGCGGCCCAGGACTCCCACTGGTGCTGGGGTGGGAGGGTTGGTGGGCCTGGCAGGGGCTCCCTATCCGGCTCCACATGTCCCTGCAGCTCTGAGGTGGAAGAGGGGTCAGGGGGCTCTGCACGCTGCTCCCGCCACAAGCGCCGGCTGCGAACCTCCCATTGGCCGGAAACTGCAGCCAATGGGAGCTGCAGGGGCGGAGCCTGCAGGTGAGGGCAGTGCGCAGAGCCCCCTGGCCTCTCCACCTAGGAGAAGCTGCAGGGCCATGCCAGTGGGAGCTGGGGAGTCCCCCACCCTGAGGTAAGCCCTCCCCTAGCCCTGAGCCCCCTCCCAAACACCCAAACTGCTGCTGCTGCTGGTCACTGAAGAAGTCACAGAGGTCACAGAAAGTCACGGAATGCGTGACTTCCGTGACCTCCATGACAGTCTCACAGCCTTAATTATAAATTCTTTGTTGCTGACTCTCTCTTTTTGTGTGAATGTCCAGCACCTACCACAGTGGGGCCCTAATCTTGGTTGGGGCCTCTAGGCAGTAAACAACAATTGTAACAATAAATAATGTGGAAATATATGTGTTAGTGCATGTTAGTTGTGTAACATGAATACATGTGTGTATCTGTGCATGGGAGTCAGTTTCTAGAGATTTATGTATATGGGTATATAGACGGGTGTGGATGTCTGTGGTTGTGCTTTATGGATTTGTATTTGGGCTTCAGGAGTGGGCCTTTAATGGACCCATTGCAGATGTGATAATGTGTAGTCCTAATTCCATATGTGAAATAAATAACACATAAAATTACCATATAGGCATTTCTGAAATAAAAATTATATTTCTTGGTCTATCATTTCCACAAATTACCACCATTGACAAATGTGAACTGTACTCCATTCACTCATAGATGGAACAGAATCGTTGCACTAATGTTGCATTATACAAAACATTTATACGGGTGATGTGACATGAACAAATCAGGTTTTGTACTTGTCAGACATTGCTCTTGGCAAGTCATTAAGAAAATAGAGCTGAGAGTGGTGAAGATTCTGATTTCCCTTTTGGATTACCCATTATCCCCTGAGAAAATAAAACAGAGCCCCAATTTTGTTTCATGGTTTTAGGTTAAAGAAAAACAGTTACATTGCCATCTTATTTCCCAATATTCTGTTTTACAAATTATATTCTTACTAGCTGTCAACTCACCTGCATTTGAAGTTAAATTCACTTTGACCTACTCACCCTTTTTATCATTCATCCATTTTGGAGAGCAACACAGGCATATGTATATGGCATGGGTGAAACAAATACTGGAATACTGTGTCCGTTTCTGGCATCTACATTTTAAATAGGATGTTGAAAACTTGGAGAGGGTGTAGAAGAGAGCCACAAAGATAATTTGAGGACTATAGAAAATGCCTTACCATGAGAGGCTTAAAGAGCTCAGTATGTTTAGTTTATCAAAAAGAAGACTGAGACATAATTACGGTGTAGAAGTGTCTTCATCGGGAAACAATGTCAGATAAAAGGGCTCCTTAATTTAGCAGAGAAAGGCTAACAAGAACTAATGTCGGGAAGCTGAAGCTAGAAAAAAATCAAATTAGAAAGAAGGCACACATTTTTATCAGTGAGAGCGATTAACAATTGGAACAAATGACCATGGGAAGAGGTGGATTCTCCATCTCATGTGGTCTTTAAATTGAGACTAGATGCATTTCTGGAAGATATGCTTTAGCCAAACATAAGCTATTTAACAAGTTATTGGGCTCAATGCATGCATACTGGGGCGAAATGTAACGGCCTGTGATATAGAGGAGGTTAGAATTAGTCTCAGTCTCTATAAAATTATTGCTGGGATTGAAATGGAGCAGAGTGAGGACTATTGCTTTGATCCTGCAAGTACTTATGCATGTGAATAACTTTACACGTGTGAGTAGTCCCATTCAATTCAGTGGAACTACATACATATGTAAAGATATTTATGTTCATTTATTTGCTGGATTGAAAGAGAGAAGCTGGAGAGAAAGAGAGAACACTGAAGATGAATATTGGAGAAGAAAGTAAAATCACAAAAGGAAAGAGGATTTTTAAAAAGAGTATTTTAAAGAAAATCAAATGTAAAAAGAAATAAAAGTAGCTTCTGGGGGGAGGGAAGACAAACAAACTAGAGGAAGTTAAAACATAGGGCCCAATACTAAGCCCATCGACTTCAGAGGGAGCAGGACTCAGCCCACAGGCAGGCTTCTAGATATAGAAAAGAGAAAGAAATGCAGTAATAGGAACTTTAAGAAAAACACCACATATGCAAGATTTGCATAAAATAATGAGTGGGCTACACTGTTTAGGCAAAGAAGAAACTTCCCTTCCTTTTCCCTCCAATGTCCTTAAAAACAAATTGGGATTTAATTGCAGGTTTCAGAGTAGCAGCCGTGTTAGTCTGTATCCGCAAAAAGAACAGGAGTACTTGTGGCACTTTAGAGACTAACAAATTTATTAGAGCATAAGCTTTCGTGGGCTACAGCATCCGAAGAAGTGGGCTGTAGCCCACGAAAGCTTATGCTCTAATAAATTTGTTAGTCTCTAAGGTGCCAAAAGTACTCCTGTTCTTTTTGGGATTTAATTGTTATTATAAAACATTTCTCCAGCGCTGTAAAATTACATGGGGCATTATAAACACAAGTTTAATCCCTTCTTTCCTGAGCAGGGTCATTGGGGATACTCAGGTGAAGAAGCACTTCTTAGCCCAGCAGTGAATATGTTCTGGTCTTGCAGGAGGTGGGTAACTGGCAGAACTCAAAGCTGGCTACTGGGAGCAAGAACAGCTCTCTCTGTTACTGGTAGGGTGACCAGACAGCAAATGTGAAAAATTGGGTCAGGGGTGAGGGGATTAATAGGAGCCTATATAAGAAAAAGACACAGAAATTGGGACTGTCCCTATAAAATCGGGACATCTGGTCACCCTAGTTACTGGGATGGGATAGCGCGGCACTCCCCAGAAGCAAGTCCGCTTTGTGGGAGGCTCTTATCTCTGTGCGGTGTGCATGGCGGGCACTGCAGTTCCAGAGGGCGCTGTTGGGGCGGCAGGGAGGGCGGCACAAGCATGCTCTGCTCTTGTTCCTTCTTCGCTGAAAAAGCTTCCTGGGCTGGGTTCAGACAGTCCCCTCTCCACGTGGGTTCACCGGCGGGCAGCTTGACCGGGAGTAGCCTGGGCGTTCCATAGCCCCGTAACATCAGGGGTCCGGGCAGAGAGCTTCGGGCGGCGCGCACATGGAGGAGTCAGTTTTCCTGGAGATCAGGCGGAGGATGCAGAGCGGGCTGCTGATTATCCGGTATTGCTGAGGAGCGGCTGTGTCCGCTTCCCTCTCCCTGCGCGGGGCCGAGCCCCTTACCTTGCTGCCTAGTTGTGCCTGCTCAGGAGCTCCTGCTCACGGGGCTTTTGGAGGCACTGTGGGGACAGCGCATCTGCAAGCCTGGCTCTTGTGGCGGCTGGAGTTCTGGGGTCATTCAGGTGCAACCGCTTGGGTGACAAGAACGTGCCCCCCCCCCCAACTTTTACTGTTCTGTTGGCATTTTGATGCACCCAAGGCTCCTTGTGTTGCTTGACAGGTGGTTACCTAAGCACAGTCCTTCACCATTCCCCTTGTGCGTGTAGTCGCTATCCCAGCACCGCGTAATCTCACTAAGTAGTCCTAGTTTCTAATTTTACTCTTAATGTAATTTCTAATCTTAAAAATCATTACATATCAATTGAAAAGCATTTAGATGGTGTTCCTCTATTTACTGAGGTATTTATCTGATTCTGTTTCATATATTCTTTGAATTCCAAACTTAATTGCGCAAATAAACCTGTTTGCCCGGCTTCCCCTCCCTCAACAAATACATAAGTAACTTTCAACAATAACATTTGCAAATGCGTCAAAATCTATTATGTGGGCACTGTACATGATTTGTGAAGTTCAATATCTTGACTGCAGAAATCAGCAAAATGCATTCCATATGTAATAAAAAGTGAAAAAATGTGGATGAAAATGAATATCATACTACTTACTATGAATCTTGGAAACAGTTGGCCCAGTGAATTTCAAAGGCACATCAAACCCATACAGAAAGTATTAAAAGTCACTTTTTCCTCTGTGATTTCTGCAAAATACTGTTTCCACATTTAAATGTGTTGGTTTCTTCTAATTAACAAAGGTCTGTTTTTCTGCCTCCCTGATAGTGTGGTCTGGGAACAGGCAACTATTAACATTAGGAACTGATATTTCCTCTTCTAGTTTTAATCTACTCTGAGGGTTCAGTGGGAATTATGAGTGCAAGGAATTCAGGTTCAGATACCTTGGACCCAGTTCTATCCACATGCAATTTGATGTTAATTTTGCTGGTGATTTAAATGGGAGAAAGACCGAACATTTTATTTATAATTATTGTGACCCCTTCCACATGATCTTTTAAACATGTAAACATCGTACTGTCTCTCATTTTTGTGTAATTTTGATATGTGGCTGGGATTTTTGACAGTTGAAACTATTTTTCCTGTCACATTTTGTTTCACGGTTTTAGGTTAAAGAAAAACAGTTACATTGCCATCTTATTTCCCAATAAATAAATCTTGTGTGTACTAATTTGGAGACAAATATTTGTGGATTGTAGAAAAGCATGCATTAATTTTTGGTTTTAATCCATATACATTTCTTAATGTTGGACTCAACAAATATTGCATCATCCACAGCCACAAAATTTAAATAAATAAAAGTCAGAAGCATTTCAACTTTGAGAAAATTTGTTTGTTTAAACAAGTCAACATTATGTATGACTAAACCCTCATTGTAAAGCTTTCTTTCTAACTGATATAAAAATTTATGTGTATTTTAAATCTCTAGTGAGCCAAAAGCAGGAAATTTGCCAGTGGATATTACAGTGGCTCCAGGATCATTAGAAATAAAAAGTTGTCAAGCCTGCAAGATGATCAGCTTTCCTGCAGAGGTCAGGATTGTTCCTTCTTCCTGTCGAGGACTACAGTATATAGTTGGAGATGGTTTACATGTGAGGCTGCAAGTTCAAGCAGATTCAAATACAAGTAAGGGTGACCAATTATTTTGTTTTCCTTTGATTTAGACACTGTATACCAAATTCCTTGAGAAGAAGAAAAGCAAGGCCATTGTTTAGAAAATATAATTTTTGTTTATGGATAATCTGAGACTTTTTACAAGTTATTTCGAACATAGAGAAAAACAAGGTGAGAAAATAACTAGGGCTGTCAAGCGATTAAACAATAATAGAATACTATGTATTTAAATATTTTGGGATGTTTTCTACATTTTCAAATATATTGATTTCAATTACAACACAGAATACAAAGTGTACAGTGCTCACTTTATATTTTTGATTACAAATATTTGCACTGTAAAAAACAAAAGAAATAGTATTTTTCAAATATTTGTAATTAAAATATAACGCGAGCACTGTACACATTGTATTCTGTGTTTTAATTGAAATCAATATATATGAAAATGTAGAAAACATCCCAAAATATTTAATACATTTCAGTTGGTATTCTGTTGTTTAACAGTGCAATTAATCGCGATAAATTTTTTTAATAGCGATTAATTTTTTTGAGTTAATCATGTGAGTTATCTGCAATTAATTGGCAGCCCTAATTTTTCACTATGGCAACTTAGGGCTCCAGTTTTAAAAATGTGGCATATGCTGGCTACTTCTGCAGTTCAAATTCATCTGTCCACAATGGTACACTTGTAGCTTTGTTTTGATTCAGTCATATTTATTGATTATTTTTAGTTCTCTGTTATAACTGGGAAAATATGCTGTCTGAACTGGCTTTAGTTGTAGTGTTTTCTCTTTGCTGGCCAGAAGAGGGTATTGCTATATTGGAAACTGTCATTTTTTGAGAGAGAGCATGTTTTGTTGCTATGTTATATACCTGTACTTGGTTGACAGTTTAGACTATTGCTTCCCCCCTCCCCCCCAAATATCTAGTGTGGTAAGTTAAGGGAGGCACCATCACACAGCAAAGCCAGAGATCAGTAGAGCTTACATTAACAGGGTTCAAATTAAATCTTATCTAAATGTAACTTTACAAGGATCCTCTTGACCCTGACACAACTTCAGCCTCTCCAACATGAAGCTTGTAAAACCGTTAAAAATGACCATTCAAATACAGCGTGTATTCATTACAGTAAATGCTAGATGCTGTGAATATGGGTCTTCCTTCAGCTCTGCTTGCCTGTTCTCTTCTTGTAAGCAAGCAGGATGTTGAAGTGTACAAAGAATTTGGTGTGTGGAATGTCAATATTTTTCTTCTTGCTTGTAGTAGTTAGAATCTCAGCTTTCTGGAGCTAATGAGTGGATACCCAGGTTTTTTATGTGCAAATTTATGTAGATTCAACAGGAACTTGATGTTTATTATGTCCTCTTTAATATCTATAGAATTAATTTCAACTTTGAGTGAAAGTCTGAAGGCAAAGAAGAGTTGCACCTTTTACTGTCAATCTTGTGGTGAAATCATAATAAAAGAACGGTAAGAAATAGTTTTATGTTTTATATTAATAAATGCTGCATAACGTAAGAACATAAAAACGGCCATACTGGGTCAGACCAAAGGTCCAGCAAGCCCAGTATCCTGTTTTCCGACAGTGGCCAGTGCCAAGTGCTTCAGAGGGAATGAACAGAACAGGTAATCATCAAGTGGTCCATCTCCTGTCACCCATTCCCAGCTTCTTGCAAACAGAGGCTAGGGACACCATTCCTGCCCATCCTGGCTAATAGGCATTGATGGACCTAGTCTCCATGAATTTATCTAGTTCTTTTTTGAATCCTGTTATAGTCTTGGCCTTTACAACATCCTCTGGCAAGGAGTTCCACAGGTTGACTGTGCGTTGTGTGAAGAAATACTTCCATTTGTTTGTTTTAAATCTGCTGCCGATTAATTTCATTTGGTGACCTCTAGTTCTTGTGTTATCAGAAGGAGTAAATAGTACTTCCTTATTTACTTTCTCCACACCAGTCAAGATTTTATAGTCCTCTATCATATCCCCCTTTAGTTGTCTCTTTTCCAAGCTGAAAAGTCCCAGTCTTATTAATCTCTCCTCATATGGAAGCTGTTCCATACCCCTAATAATTTTTGTTGTCCTTTTCTGTACATTTTCCAGTTCCTATATATCTTTTTTTTTTTTTTTTTTTTTGAGACGAGGCAACCACATCTGCGCAGTATGCAAGATGTGAGCGTACCATGGATTTATATAGAGGCAATATGATATTTTCTGTCTTATTATCTATCCCTTTCCTAATGTTTCCTAATATTCTGTTAGGAGTGGTTGCTATTCGTGTTACTCATGCACTAAGATGGACAGGTTAAAAGTCATATTTTTAAAAGCCTCCTCACCTGTTACTCATGTACACCAGAGATTGTTAAAAGTGAAATTATCTGAAACAAATCTTTCATCATTTACACTATTTGTTTACTTTTGGAATGTCACTCAAAGTGGAAAATAACAAGAGACTAGGGGAGACAATGTGTTTCAGTGGTTAGGGCACTGGACAGGAATTTAGGAGATCTGGGTTCCTTTCCTGGCTCCGCACTGTAGCAGACAAGTCATTTCGTCTGTCTGTCTGCCTCAGACTCCCCATCTGTGGAATGAGGATGATGAGTCTTATTCTCTTCTGTGTTTTGAGGTATAGGGCTTTTTATCCATAGATAAGAGGTAAGTGTATTTATTAGTCAGTTTCCTTTTCTGGTTGTCCTACACTAACAAAGCACTTCAGTATGTTGTATTGCAAATACTGCAGGGAAAGTTTAAGTCAAAGAGATTGTTTGTTTAAGAAATGTTAATGATTATTAATTAATTATAGCTTTAGGAGCACTTTTTTAATATAAATGTATACATGTTTTTGTATTCTTCTGCATTTCGGGAATCCTGTTTGATTCTGCTCATTCTGTCCTATAAATTCTCCCTTGTCAACAAGTTGTACTTATAGTGTGACCAACCAGAGTAGGTGTTGGTGGAAAGCTACCTTTTGTCTCCCAGGGAAAGGGTAAAATTAGCACTTTGCCCTTAAAGTTATAGAGTCATAATAAAGAAGTATAATACAATTTTTCTGAAGAGATTTTCTGTATTGGTTAGTGTGCTTCTGTGGAACCCCATGTGCTGAGCACTCTCTACTACAGGACTTGAGGAAGCTTGGCACGTGGAGGATGGGGCCTGTGCCCAGTAACATCTGTAGCTGTTAGGACACTCTCTCCCATTCCCCCTGTTCCCAAGATTTCAAAATCCTAGATCCGAACTCCTCCAAACTTGGGAAAGTCAATATCTCGAGCTGAACTTTTTATTGGACTCCTACTGCTAAATGGGCCAAATCGGCTTCCCAGATTTGAGCAGCCCTGAACCTTCAGAAGTGTGTAAGCTGTACCTGAACTTTGTGTGTCTGCCTTATCTCTCTCTCTTACAAAGTCTGCAGATTGACCGTGAATTTTAGTGCAGAGTTGCTGGGTTGTCTAGCTGTTGTGATGAGCAATTTGACAGCTTCAGCTGAACATGTGCACATTCTAACAGACGTACTTGCTATCTCTTAGGATCTGTGTCACTCCTAATATTCAAATTGGCAATTCAAATGTAATCCGTTTCTATTATATTGCCATCAGCTGTACTGATTTATGACTTACTCGAGTGTAACCAAATGATGATTCCATGGCTATTCCTTATGAAGTGTTTTAGCAGCTAATTTGTGTTTTATTTTTATATATTTAAAGAATGACCAGAACTTGTTAAGTTCCTGTCAGTAGTATTTGTGATATTTTCAGTTGAATGCTATCAGAGGCATTTCCATCCCCAAATAAACATTGTTTCAAATTTTAATTTATTTACTATATGAATGGATACTGCACTCTTCTCCACGCCTGAGCACACAGAAGATCAAATTGGAATAAAAGGGTGAAGTGTGTGGGGCGTGGCAGTGGCTCTCCACCATGCTTTTCTCCTTTCAGGAAGCCTCTGGTGCTTGGTTTGGCTACAGAGATCTGGAAGGTATGACAGGATGGAGCAGGGTAGCTGCCACTGTATCTGGTGTTCTCCTTTCCCACACTGCCTCATTTCCAAGCTGAAGTCAGTATTGTAGTTAATGCTGTTAGAAACAACATTAGTTCCCTCTGGCTTTGGCATCACCAGAGAGAGGGGTAGCGTATGACAGATAGCTTGTGATAACATAGATGTTGGGGGGGGAAGAAGGTTGCAGAGATGTGTGGAGGGCAGGTTTTCCTTGCAGATGATCAGAGATCCACTGGGTTAGAGCCTGATTCTTTCCATAAGTCTCATGGCTCTCCAGAGATACAGAATCATGCCCTCTGCCCCTTCCATACTACCCAATGTAGGGAAGATTGTCAGATTTTCCATGGCCTGAAAGCTGCAGAGATTTCAGGATGCTTTTTTCTTTCGTACTGATTATACTGTAGAAGAGGAGGTTATAGACAAAAGGTACGCCTTTCAGGGCTTTGCTTCTGTCATTCAGTAGCTTTCAGAGAGTAGAGCAGAATGTAACTTAAATTAATTTTCATGAATTATCTTTTAAGGAGATTGCCCTTTCCATTAGGCCAAAAAATTATTTTTGCTACACAAGTGGTTTATATGTGCATTGAAAAATCAAATGCAGAATAGAGTGTTTTTTTAATTATTGCATTACATTTACTGTTATGACTGAATTCCCAAGTTTTATGTGTAGAGCAAACATCTGACTACTTAATTTATGTTAAAGAAAGGTATCAAGTATCAGAGGGGTAGCCGTGTTAGTCTGAATCTGTAAAAAGCAACAGAGGGTCCTGTGGCACCTTTAAGACTAACAGAAGTATTGGAGCATAAGCTTTCGTGGGTGAATGCCAACTTCATCAGACGCAAGTAATGGAAATTTCCAGAGGCAGGTATAAATCAGTATGGAGATAACGAGGTTAGTTCAATCAGGGAGGGTGAGGTGCTCTGCTAGTAGTTGAGGTGTGAACACCAAGGGAGGAGAAACTGCTTCTGTAGTTGGATAGCCATTCACAGTCTTTGTTTAATCCTGAACTGATGGTGTCAAATTTGCAAATGAACTGGAGCTCAGCAGTTTCTCTTTGGAGTCTGGTCCTGAAGTTTTTTTGCTGTAAGATGGCTACCTTTACATCTGCTATTGTGTGGCCAGGGAGGTTGAAGTATTCTCCTACAGGCTTTTGTATATTGCCATTCCTGATATCTGACTTGTGTCCATTTATCCTCTTGCGTAGTGACTGTCCAGTTTGGCCAATGTACATAGCAGAGGGGCATTGCTGGCACATGATGGTGTGTATATATATAACATTGGTGGATGTGCAGGTGAATGAGCCAGTGATGTTGTAGCTGATCTGGTTAGGTCCTGTGATGGTGTTGCTGGTGTAGATATGTGGGCAGAGTTGGCATCGAGGTTTGTTGCATGGGTTGGTTCCTGAGTTAGGGTTGTTATGGTGCGGTGCGTGGTTGCTGGTGAGAATATGCTTAAGGTTGGCGGGTTGTCTGTGGGCGAGGACTGGCCTGCCTCCCAAGGTCTGTGAAAGTGAGGAATCATTGTCCAGGATGGGTTGTAGATCACTGATGATGCGTTGGAGAGGTTTAAGCTGAGGACTGTAGGTGATGGCCAGTGGGGTTCTGTTGGTTTCTTTTTTGGGCCTGTCTTGTAGCAGGAGGCTTCTGGGTACACGTCTGGCTCTGTTGATTTGTTTCTTTATTTCCTTGTGTGGGTATCGTAGTTTTGAGAATGCTTGGTGAAGATCTTGTAGGTGTTGGTCTCTGTCTGAGGGGTTGGAGCAGATGCGGTTGTACCTCAGCGCTTGGCTGTAGACGATGGATCGTGTGGTGTGTCCGGGGTGAAAGCTGGAGGCATGAAGGTAGGCGTAGCGGTCGGTGGGTTTTCGGTATAGGGTGGTGTTAACGTGGCCATCGCTTATTTGTACTGTGGTGTCTAGGAAGTGGACCTCCCGTGTAGATTGGTCCAGGCTGATGTTGATGGTGGGGTGGAAGCTGTTGAAATCATGGTGGAATTCTTCCAGGGTCTCCTTCCCATGGGTCCAGATGATGAAGATGTCATCAATGTAGTGTAGGTAGAGAAGGGGCGTGAGTGGACGAGAGCTGAGGAAGCGTTGTTCCGGGTCAGCCATAAAAATGTTGGCATATTGTGGGGCCATGCGGGTGCCTATGGCGGTGCCACTGGTCTGGAGGTATATATTGTCACCAAATTTGAAATAATTGTGCGTGAGGATAAAGTCACAGAGCTCAGCAACCAGTTGTGCTGTGTCATCATCAGGGATACTGTTCCTGACAGCTTTTATTCCATCTGTGTGTGGGATGTTTGTGTAGAGAGCCTCTACATCCATGGTGGCTAGGATGGTGTTTTCTGGGAGGTCACCAATGCATTGTAGTTTTCTCAGGAAATCAGTGGTGTCACGGAGATAGCTGGGAGTGCTGGTGGCGTAGGGTCTGAGTAGGGAGGCCACATATCCAGACAGTCCTTCAGTGAGAGTGCCAATGCCCGAGATGATGGGGTGTCCAGGATTTCCAGGTTTGTGGATCTTGGGTAGTAGATAGAATAACCCCGGTCGGGGTTCTAAGGGTACGTTGATTTGTTCCTGTGTTAGTGTAGGGAGTGTCCTGAGTAGATGGTGCAGTTTCTTAGTGTATTCCTCAGTGGGATCTGAGGAAAGTAGCCTGTAGAATTTGGTATTGGAGAGTTGTCTGGCAGCCTCCTTCTGGTAGTCAGACCTGTTCATGATGACAACAGCACCTCCTTTATCAGCCTCTTTGATAATGTCAGGGTGGTTTCTGAGGCTGTGGATGGCATTGCATTCTGCACGACTTAGGTTATGAGGCAAGCGATGTTGTTTTTCCACAATTTCTGCCTGTGCACGTCGGCGGAAGCATTCTATGTATAGGTCCAGACTGTCATTTCGACCCTCAGGAGGAGTCCATGTGTTCTTCTTCTTCCTCTGTTGTTGCGTCGGATGAAGTGGGCATTCACCCACGAAAGCTTATGCTCCAATACTTCTGTTAGTCTTAAAGGTGCCACAGGACCCTCTGTTGCTTTTTAAAGAAAGGTATATTATTCTAAATTCAATGAGGGTTTTGGGGCGGGGTAATCTACATAAAGTCATACAATTTTATTTTTAAATTTTATAATGCAAATAGATTTTCAATAGAGAGGATTTTAATGTATACTTTCTAAAAATAATGTTAATGTTGGACTGCAGTTTTGGGGTATTATATAAATTAAAAGAGAGAAGAAAATCTGAAACAGAGTCTTCTTCCAATATAGGACCCTGTGTGGGTAGAGCCTTACAATAGCGTGGGGTCCCATTGAGGGACTGGACCCCTAATAAGCCCATGTTGTTGTATTAGATCAGCTTGAGTGAATCATTGCTCAATACAATTCAAACTCTTCTAAAACTGAACTAGTGCTGCATTAATTTGATGTCATTTATCCAGTTCTAGAGACAGATAAGGGCCCAGATCCTGGCTTCCCATTGACAGATGTACAAGGCCCAAAATGTAATAGAAAAGCTGTATTTCTGCATAGGATGGCCAAGCCAAGGGGGTAGATGGTCTGTTTAGGAGGGCTCTGCAGCCCCCCATATGAGGCAAGCTGTGGCAATGCTGCAGCTGCTATTGTTATGTAAGGCTGTGTGGGGTACTTGGTGGAGACTAAAGGTCTCTGTCTGGCAAGGCAAGGTGGGGGCTCTGGACTGCAGGTGCAGATCAGACATTGACAGGTGCCAGTTTACAGCAGGCTTTGTTGGTTTATGTTACATAATGCTTGAAGAAAACCAATATAATTGTTAAATACAACTCTAGTTGCTGTAAAGCAAAGAACACCATGTAGTAATAGGAGTGGATGGATTTGAGAGCAGTAAGGAAGATTGGATAAGGCATTTGACAAGCCCCAAAATAACTGGTTAGTTGACGGAACAAATATTGGTTGAATATTATGAGATAATGTCAAAAGTGATCAAATATTTTAAAGCACTAATTTATTAGAACAGTAATAAAACAGTAAGACTTGATGGTCTCCAGTAGGCTTAGTCTTAGAAAGGTACTTATGCCTAATTAAAAAAAAAAAGTTACTTAAAGTTATTTTAACTCAGAAAAATGCCAAACACAATAAAATGAAGTTCTAAAAAATGAAAGAATGGAAGTATGATGCAATCAATAAAGTAGGCCGCTGTGTGCATCAAGGCATTCGTGCTGGAACATTTGACAGTTTTTGACTATGGTCAAATAATAGGTGGTCAATTGACTGGCTTGCCAAGCCTTGTCATAGCTACACTACAGAATTTGTAAGGATAGCTGTGTGAGGGGTTGGAACCCCCCTTTCGGGGTGCCACAAGACGTGCTGGGGTCCCACTGAGCCCACCTGTCCCAGCAGCCTGTGTTTCCCTTAATCTGTGTTGATGTGACAGGTTCTCAAGCCCCTTTCCAGCATACACACAGGTAGGGACACACCCAGCTGTAGAATCACATAGAGCCTGCGATCAGTTCTCTGTGGGAGGTCTCAGCTAAGGGATTGCCCAGCACTCACGTGCTCACCTCCTTTGATATGTAAACCCATAATAATATTGTCTTGCGCTGTATAGAGAGATCTGCACAGCGCAAGCTCATAAAAATCACCCCCCCTTCAATGTGGAGGGAGATATGCACAGCTTCTGCTCCTCCCCCCCCCCCCCCCCCCCGAGTTATGAGTTGCACAAACTGGGTTTTGGTATAAACAAGAAATACATTTATTAACTACAAAAGGAAAATTTTAAGTGATAATAAGGGATAGGAAACAGAACAAAGCAGATTACCTTAGTAAATAAACAAAAACTGCAAACTGAGCTTAACACACTAGATACGTAGGATATAAATTACCAAATTGTCACCCTGAGTGATAAACAGGCTGGCAGATTCTTAAGGCACAAGTTGCTTTGGCTTTCCCAGGTTTTCATACATAGGCTAAAAATCCTTCTAGCCTGGGACCATGACGTCCCACAGTTCAGTCTTTGTTCCTTAGGTGTGTTGTTGCAGGGAGAGTGAGGTCCCCTCATAATGTCATTTCCCCCCTTTTATATCTTCTCCCCACTTGCTGGAAAGCTCTTTTGCTGTGACCTGGGTCAAATAGTTCCCATTGTGTAGTGCTATCTCTGAGAGGTTTCTATTGTACACAGTTTCTGGGGTAATCCTTGTGCTTGTGTGCATTTCCTCAATAAGCCATTAACATTGTTTGGCCTTTTTACTCTCGTACCCAAAAGGCTGCCTGTGGATGTTTTCAACCTCAAGACATGTTTCAGCAACACTACATATGTGTTATTTGTTACTTCAGATACAACAATAGCACATACAATCCAATGAGGTATTACTGTCTGGCAGATCAATACTTTTAGAATAACACCTCACAAGGCATAATTTGTATAAGACATCCTAATTACATGACAGTGGTGAATGTTGGGGTGTCAGGGTGTCACAAGCTGACCTTTAAATAGATTTTTTAAATATATTTCAACTCTCATCTGCAGACAGTATTGATTTTGATAAGGTGCTAACACAATCTGAAATCTATTGTGTTATCTAGAAAGAAGGAAACCTATGAAATATTTCACTTCTGCACAAGAATACAGAAGGCACAAGAAGGTACCCAGGAAAGTATTGGCCTCTTAAGAGACCTCCTGATGGGAGACATGGTGGTGGTGGACTGCAGCGATGGGAAAATATGTGAGCGTCTGCTCAGAGATTGTGAGCTAACTTTAGAAAAAAAATATACATTTGCAAAGTGGTAAAGCAGGCAAAATTGCAAATGCAGGCTTTAAGTAAGGAGACAAGAAACTGTACATAGAAGGCAGCAGAAAGAGAAAGATAGGCATGAGAGGAAAACACACAAGGAAGCTCAAAGAATGGCCTCAAAATCTTGCAACAAACAGCCTAGAGAATGACATGGGATGTGTGGAAGTAACTGTGCATCTAGCCATTGTCCAGCATTTGGGCAAAAGTGTAGAATTTGCTTCACTGTAAATGAGTGAAGGAATCCACTGAGAGCGCTGTGCACTTAAGAAGAACAACACATCTGTGGGACTAGAGGAACATATCTGGGGAACTGTAGTCAGGCTTAGGAGGTTGTGGGTAATATGACCATTTAAAAACAAAAAGATGTTATGAAACATTTTTCTGTATGTATGTTTGGATTATATTGGTTTAAGGAGTAACTACTGTATTTCAAATATTTGACTTTTTATTAAAGTAGGCATAAAAGCATGCACTGAGGAGGAATAAGAGAAGAGTTACTGTTTAAAAAAATAGAATTTAACTTTTGCTTTTCATAGGCCAGATGTTCAAACAGAAACTGTATGCAAGAAAATAGTGTGTAAGTGTTTCAGACAAATGGAATTGTTCCTGTATAGCTGTGTGTGTGTGTTCTGGCTTTGAGGCATCATGAAATATAGTAAGGTGTTTTGAGGCATGTGTGACTTCTGTAAATTAAATTTGAGTCTAACTTCAGGTTGCATTATCCAGTGCAAGTAAAAGCACTATAGCATTTTTTATTTTGTTTGCTTTGTTTTGCTTCAAAGTCTGATTGCCTCCCTGTGAGCATGGAAGGCCTTCAGAATGCATAACTGACCTTGGTGAGTGTATACTGCAGAGAGACCTGTATTGATGTTGCATGGACGTCTGATGTAAAAGAGAGAGATGAGAACTTTAAAGAGAATTTTTTAAAATGCTCATTATTATGTTTTTCATGACTATAACTTGATGTATTTTATTTTTATCTCATTGTTCACTTCACTAGTTGTCAATGCCAATTTCTGTAGTATAATCGCTGGAGATCAGGCTGAGCCTGAGTCTTTCCACCTGTTGGGCATGATGTAAGATTCACCTGTTTATGCAGCCATTTCCCAAATAATCTTGTCATGAGTTGCTGCCATTGCCTTCTCAGAATTCATCCAATGGGCTTCAACATCTATAAGTATGTACCTTTTACTGAAGGAGGGAAGGCCAGCTCTTTCTTTTTGGGGGAATCTCATGTTTGCTTGTTTTTTTGCAGTGTGTTCAGACCCATTGATGACAGGTGCCTTAGAAATGCTTGTAATAGATTGAAATATCTTGTTTTCTTTCCTCTATTAGGACATTTCTCCGAGTTCTTCCCCTACCAAGTGAAAACTGGAGTGCTTTGGTTGAGGAGTGGTGCTGCCACCCCAATCCCTTTGCCAACAGTGCTCTTCACCCTCAGAATAACGACTGTTTTCTTGGACACACTTACTTTCTGGTGAATTCAGGAAGTGAGTCACATGTGCCTGGGACTGAAATAGTCCATTCAGAGACTGAACATTCTGCTTCTGAGAGGGGCCCTACCTTGGTAAAGTATTTTGTTTTAATAAATCTCAAAGTGTGACTTTTTAATTATTTTTTTAATTTTATTTTGGGGAGTGGACATTTCTGTGAAAGATCTTTATGAAATTCGGGGCTTGTAGAGTTGTTGACATCTGTTGTCTAGGAACCAGACTAAATTCTAGCATTTTCACAGCAATTGCTCCTAATCTTAATATCACCTAGGTACACAAGAAATGATTCAGAAACCTCTTCCTTGAAACACACTTGGAATCATTGTAAAAATACTGTTCAGAGAACCTAGTACTTGCAAAGAAGACCGAGTAAAGCAAATGGGATTTCATATTGTCAGACAGCGAAGAAGCAAAATCTTTGGATCACCCTTGATTAGACTGAAATGGAAACAGTGGTCTGTTGCTACAGGCTTTGTATAATCAGATGGGTAGTTAATTAAAACTGTACCTGTGATGTGATAGGAAGATGTCAATCAAAGAATAGCAAAATAAAACCCCAAAGCTAAGAATGGGTGGAATCGAAGGGTAACTACATTTGCTGAAACTTTGCTGGACACTAAGAAGTAAATATGAACAAAACAGTTTGGCTATACAAGAACTTGTCAAAATCAGGATGTGGTTTGGGTCCAGATATAATATTTATTTATGCCCCCACAATGCAAGGGGGCGAGGGTTAGAGATGCAAAGATGGACCCATGTTTTGGGAATATCTTTGTCCCACCACTTTGTCGTGGTTCTGATGCAAAAGCTGCACTTGCCTGGCAAATACTGCCTTCAAGTAACTTACTGGGCTTGTTAGGCTAGGATTAAACAGGCTGAGCCGCTCAGTAAGTCGCAGTATGAATTCCACGCACTGCTGGTCTCAGTCTCTGCCTCTTCCCATGGTTGAATGAACACCTTCTATGCCCTCTTCTGGGTTTCTTGAGATGCTAGGTGATTCATTAGCTGAAATTTCTCTCTGAACAAAGAGTAAGCTCAGTCTGTTCAGCATGGCTCTATATTTAGAAAATATTGCTGAAATAGTTGTGATTCCAAGAGAGTTAGGGCAGTACAAGCCCCTTCTCCCACATCCTTTGGACTTTCAAATCTCCCACAAGCAACTGCTTTCACAGGGAATGCAAGGGGGACTGTGAGAGAGGGTAGCCAGGTGAGGGGTGCAGCTGAAGCACTTGCAGGTGTAGACATTGGGCAGCTGCACCCGAAACAAAATGGCTCATTTAGATGCACCGCACTACTGCTATTTAGACCAGTGTAGTCCGACCAGCTCCATTAGAAATGAGACAAGTCTTCAGTGAAGAGGCACCCGAAGATTTTTTTGAATGTGATGAATCTCCATATTCACTTCCTAAAAATTGCCTTGATATCAAGATTTCTTACTTGGTTGTTTGAAAACCCTTGTATCGCACTTGCACTGAAATTCTAATTTCTACACATTGATTTCTAGCATCAGTCAGTTACCAATCAAATGAGCACAACTTTAAGATCAAGCAGAAACTGGACTAATCAGGGAAAAATTCATATTGAAATACAAAATTCTTCCATAATCTAGAGAAAGTTATAGAAAGTTACAGACAACACAGATTGCTGTTGGCACAAATGTTCTCATTTTATAGTATATTCATGCAGTCTGCACTAGTATGAAAGTTCCTTTTTAATTGCATAACAGTTATTGGAGAGTGTTTGCCCGTGACCAAAACAGTAGTAGGAATATAGCAGAGATACTTAAACAATCCTCTGCAGCCTCCTGTGGGACAGAGAACAAAATGTTCTCTATTGCTCACATTTTAGTCTAACGATGTAACACGGATTTTAAATGTCACATGGTCACACAGCATCCTAATAGTATCTCTTGGGGAAAATATTTTCCCTAAGACAATATCAAGGATCCTTAGAAATAGAAACACACACAAAAAATATTAGGAGAGGATCCGCCTCCATCTGCAGATTGCCAGCAGCTGCAAGTTGTCACATAGATATATTGATTTAATTAGTCTGGCTAAAAGTATCATCCTTTTTCTTCAAGCAGTGATACCACTGAGTTCTCAGTGTTTTTAGGTACCATACTGCACAATTCTCAGCCACTGCATGTAACTTTTAGCAGAAAAAGCACTCAAATAGTAGTTATCTGAGGAATACTGTGCTTATAGCTCCCCAACCTGCCTTCATTTATTGGGTGTTAAGAAACCCAGTCTCCTTACTCCCTGTCAGGAAGAAGAAAAGAAAGAAAGTTAGTTCTACTCTACAACTTTTGGGGGAGAGTAAGGGGCAGGAGTTGGGAAAGGGGACGAACTGTGCATCTGTCTTTATTGGCTCCAACTCCAGTACAATGAGATCCACATTTCTCACGTAATTTATCCTGTTAAGGCTGTAAAAAGTCAGCAGAGGCTAGAGAATTACTACCCTTGTGTTCCCACTAGAATCTTGGTCGGTGTTTCCTGCCTCAGTTGAAGTTTGCAGTATAGACTGCCTCCTCAGTTTCCTAATCATAGGAAATAGGAAGTAGCCGTCTTCCCTGAGGGCAGCGGTGATTCAGTCGCATTAGAAACAAGAGCATTCTTACTAGGGGCAGCTTCACCTTCACCTGGCAAGTAGAATTCTCAAATGTACAGCGTTTGAGCTGAATCAGGTTCCCATCTCTGCCCAAATATTGTTTAGTCTATGGGAAGATACACAGAGCTGGGAGCCAGGAGATCATGAATTCAGATCTCATCTATACCACACACACTTTATATTTCTGTGCAGTCCTACCTTTGGACTCAGGGCAATCCCATTTCACTAATAAATTACCTGAGGGATTGCATAAGGTTCCTTTTAGCAGAGCTAGGAGTAGAACCCACATCTCTAATATTCCCAAATTGATACATTTTTAAGACCAGAATGGACCACTATAATTATCTAGTCTGATCTCCTGCACAACACAAGCTAAAGAATCTCACCCAGTAATTCTGGCATCAAACCCATAACTTGAGCTATAGCATATTTTTTAGATAAATATCCATTCTTGATTTAAAGTCTTCATGCGACAGACACAGGGTGGATTTTCTGTGTGAGTTGTTCCAATGGTTAATTACACTCACCCTTAAAAAATTTGTACTTTATTCCTAGCTTGAATTTATCTAGCTTCAGCTTTCAACCTTGGGATTTTGTTATGTCTTTTTCTGCTAGTTAAAGAGCTACTGTCAGAAATCTCTTCCCCATGTAGGTACTTGAAGACAGTGATCAAGTCATCTCTTAATCAAAGTAGATTGAGCTTCATAAGATATGTTTTCCAGACCATGAATCATTCTTGTAGCTTTTTTTTTGGAAGCCTTTCCAATTTTTCAACATCCTTTTTTTTTTTTTTTTTTTTTTTTTTTTTTTTTTTTTTTTTTTTGGAAGTATGGACTCCAGAACTCAACACAGTATTCCAGTAACTGTCTCACTAATGCTGTATACAGAGGTAATACCACTTCTCTACTCGTACTCAATATTTCTCTGCTTATACATGGAAGGATTATGTTCATGATCTTAGCTACAGCATAACCAACATGAGCTCCCAAGGTAATCTATCATTACCATTCAGTCCTTTTTTTGAAGTCACTGCATTCTAGAATACAGTCCCTAATCTTATACGTATTGCCTACATTCTTTGTTTCTAGATGTAATTATAATACAATCTAAGGTCATACCTTTACATCATACAATGAGGAAACATTCTTTAAAAAATGTTCTATTATGAGAAAAGATGATCTGTCATTTATGGTACAGTAGGCAGAAACACACAAATTACATTTGGTCATTTGTCATATGTTTTGGTGGCTTGTATCACACATGAAGGTTTTAAAGTTGAGAGGTACGCTGGCTTTAGTGAAAGGGTGGCTTCATTACAGTTGGAAACAATGGAAAATGATGACCATCTTTTATTGGTGACCATACAATAAATGGAAAAGCAGTTTTTTTCCCCCCACTAACTTGTTTTATTTATAATAACCGTAGGTGTTACTTTTCTGTGTAGGTACAAGTTAGTCAGGCTTCAATATGATTTTTCAAGTTGAAAGTTTGAAAAAGAAAACTTTACTAAGCCTATACAAATGCCCATGTGAAACATATTTGCTTCACATATACCCCAAATGAATAGGTATAATGCTGATTGTGTAGATACTAGATGCAAAAATCTTGCTAATGAAATAGTATGAATGAAGGTAAGTGTTGAGCTCAGTTATATTGTTTAAACAATATTCAATTTAAATATGAACTCTGGGTTTAATTTGTATAGTGTCATCAGTGTACTGTAAGATTTAAATCAAACACACAACTTCTAAGTAACTCAGAAAGTTTAGAAGGCTGCAGTGAATGAAATAGCCAAGACACATCTCTATGTACATAAACATTCTGAGGAGTGAAGTATAAAGTTCACTATTCACTCTGGAGAGTATGTTAAAATTATACATTCTTTTTCAGAAGAGTTGAATGACATTTAAATGACATTTCTCTTGTCCTACAGAAATCAAAAGAAAATGCTAGAGTAATTTGTAAGCGCTGCAAGGCAATGCTGGGAGAGACAGTATCATCAGGTATGGATTACACAAACAAAACCATACTTGGTTGGCTCATTCACTAAACACTAGAGGTTAAAAGTTCTGGAGAAAAATAATTTATCAATAGGATGCTGAGTTGATTCCTGTGGGTTCTTCTCTTTCACCTCTGAAAGGGTGAGATTGTTTCCACTGTCAAAACTATGAGGTTATTGGCCCCAGTAATTTATTTTGATCCTTGTTTATGTAGTGCATCTGGCCATATTGTTCTCTGTATTTTAACACTTAGCAAAATGAATGTTCCTTTTTATATGTTTGAACCATGCCGCTTGCTCTGTTATAAAGTGGATTTGTAGCATAGACCCGGAGTTGTGATATGAACAACTCTGAGCTGAAATAATGGTTAGAGATTTAAATATGAACACAAGCATTTAGATTTAGCTTTTAAAAGATATCTACCTAGAATATCATGGACACCTTTGCAATTAATCGTGGAATGCATACTTTGTGTACCTTAGTAAATTTTGTTTAGTGTATAGATTAGGTCTGAACTACATAACTAATATAAGCTCAAGTATGCACTTCGTCTTTCATAAATAGTCCCTCTAAACAAAATAAGGTAGAATAAACTTTTTATAGATCATGTGCAAACGTTAATTTCTTTGAACAAAAATTTACTTCCTATCAACTATAACTAATACAGTAGAAAAGGCTATAAAGTCTCAGCTCAAAAGTTGGCAAAAACTGTGTGAAGTTGATTCATTTGAAATTTGTTAGTCACCTTAATTAATCAATCTATAAGAAATTAACATTGAAGAACTGTGGTGTTTTATCTTAGTGTATATAAAAATGTTCTGGACTAAATGTTCAAATTAATAGTCTTGTAGACAATATTTGTTAGTAATATTTGTACAGAGGAGTAATTTATATGCATGTTTGCAAAAACATATTGTAAAATAGGAGTACATAATATGTGTCCAGACTGTTAATACTGTTATGTATATCTATAGATCTGTAATATTATATATAAATATTTGAGTTGCGATTATTGCCTGGGAGTGGTATGTATTATTTATTTATATTATATAAAGGATATAAAATGTGCACGATGCTGTACAGATCTATAGGAAGATAAGGTCCCCCCCGTCCCAAAGAGCTTAAAAATCTGTAAAGACAAAGAGAGATAAAAGGGTGGGAGAAAAGGACTTGTCATATAAGCAGTGTGGTCAGGGTGAAGGCTGTTAGTTCCATTAAAAAAATATAAATGTTAATTATATATATATAATGAGTTACCTAGACATTTGTTAGTTCTGATTTTTGTTACGTTAACTGCCACTATTTTTGTTACTTTGGTTTTTAATCCTTACCTATTATTTCTTTTTTAATTTTAATTTTTTCCTACTTTCAGTATATTAATTAAACCTTTACAATGCGGCACTCTGAGGAGTGAGGGCATTACTGCCCACTGGTCACTTTCAGTGCAGGAGCACTAGTTTTAACTAGAAGTTTAAACTACTTCAATCTACACGCTCTATTATACCTTGTAAAATATAATTGTCCTAAATGCGTTGCAGCTTTAATTGCCCTCTGAGAAATCAAATTTCTCTCACCATTAGTAAAAATCCAGGGACGACTATCTTGGTAAATGTAAAATAAAATTTTCCTCTGTTTTCAGTTTTTGTGCCTGACATTTGCTTTAAAATTTTACTTTCTACATTGTTGGGCCAATCTCGTGGTGTCCTGAGGAGTGTTTGGCAGACTGGTTATTTATTATTTTCACTAAGCTTTTTGTTTCCTATGATGGGACTGACAAATATAAAAAGGAGAGAAATGTCAGTGCTGCATTAAATGTAGAATAAGCAGGTCTTAAATACAGAGCCTATCTATGCTTAATGTGCTTCTGCATCAAACTAGTTCTGTGATGAGGCTCTATTTTAGGCCATACTGTCATTTGATTGGCACCCATGACAACATGGATAACAACATTGGTACAAAACTATTTTAAGTCTCAGTTAATTGGATTGCAAATGCATTGTCCCAGTCAACACTGAAAGAAAAACTAGAATGTGGTTTAACTGGGCCACAACTTTTATTAAGTAACACATCTGGGAACTATTTGGCAATAACTCATCCAGTGAAGATCATCCATCCTTTGTAATCCTGGTGAAGAGCTGCTTCAGCGCCCTCACTCCTCCATTCCACCTCCTAGAGGACTACCATCAGCCCTTCACCTTGTTAAACGAGTCCTAGCACAATCGGACCCCACTGCCCTCCCCTTGTACAAGAGGTAAAGGGTTGGAGAAGAGGTGGTTGTCTCCTCACTGTGCAAGACATTGGAAGCCCCAGCCCTGTTACCCGCCTTCTTTAGGAGATGCCTTCTAATCTGTTTCCAGTTCTGGTTTATCAGGGAACTAGACACCCTATTGACTGAGTACCTGTACTGGACACCTGCCAAGTTGTGACAAAATGCATTTTACAACCTCACCTACCTTCTAGATCCTGGGGCTCCTAAGAGGAAGGTGAAAAAACCCACACTGTCCAGGCCAGTCTGACAGTGAGAGAAAATTCCTGGTCCTGCTTTAATCCCAGGTCAGGGAAGGGGAAGCTTTTCTTCTTAGAGCACAATGGTGCCCCAGAGCAAGGGCAAGGGTTTATAAGTGCTCCCCATGTGTTTGCAGGAGCCGATAGGCTTATGTTGAATCCTTCTGTCTAACCAATCAGCAACCATGCCCTTCTTAAGCCCACAAGGAAGCTGAGTGCTCACTGCTGGCTCAGAGAAAGCCTCCCCATGTCTGAGGCTGCAGTCGGGGGGAATGCAGGGAACAGAGCCATAAATAAGTGTTGTTTGTTGTTCATAGTGGCAGGAGCCTAGTAGTGAACCAGGTCCCCACTGTGTTAGGTCCTGTACAAACACAGAACAAATGATGGTCCATACCCCAAAGGGCTTCAGACTGAGACAAGAGATGACAGATGCAGACAGGCTCTGACCCAGTGGGCCTCATGTATTTCTGCTGCAGAAAAGGGCTAGCTATGATCTGAAGAGCTTGCACAGGAATTTTTAACCTAACTAGTGCATCATGGAGTTCTACTGCTCTGGCACTTGTGCTTCCATGCATGGGGAAATGATTGGGAGGGGCTCATCTAATATATATGCCAAAAAGCCCAGACTTTGCCCTTTACCTTTTCTATGAAAAAATCACTTGGTGGCTAGAGAATAAAGTGACTCCCTTAGATCAACTCACGTAATTCTCAGCCCTGAAATCGTTTGAACAAACAGCACAACCATACAAATTCCAAAAATCTGATTTTAGAAATATGAATTTTTATCTCTCTTTACTACTGTCTCCACACCAGCTGCCTGAGCAGACATACAGCTACCAGTGTCTAACTTTAAAGATACACTGTATAGGCTCAGATGGTCAGATCTACAGTGCTAATCGCCAAACTCTAAACTGTGCTGAAAGATGCTGAAATAGACAAGTCATGTACTACTTCTACATCTCTGTATTCGCCAACAAAATGAATTTATTCAGCCACAACTTCTGCTAAAAAGGATATGAGCAAATGATTCACCAGGCGCGCGCGCACACTTTCTGGGACTGCCCGCATACCCAAATAGTCTAGTCCCACTAGCATAAAAGCTTACATGGAACTTTTGAAACACACTTTGGTATAAGCAAAAGGTTCTAAGGGACTCTCCTCAAACCTTCATAACAAAGAATGATGCTAATTCAGATTATTAATAGCCACAAGGAAGTGTATTACTAGATTACTTCTCATGAAAGAGAATCCCAAAATTGTGATTTGTTGCGCCAGACAATAGAAGAAACAAAACTTCTGCTCAAATTCCAATGTCCTAAAACCAGGCTGAAGTCTTTATATTTTAGTTCCTAGCATTCAAGGACAAATAAAGGCACTGAACTGGGATACTGATACTCATGCAGAATGACTCTGCCCCGGATATCCATGCATCTACCTGCAAGAAACCCCAGATTTGCAATATCTGCTCACAGATGTATAGCAGTGCTACAGTTGTTTGTACTTGTTTTTGTACCTGGAACTAGCCATATTGTACTAGCTGCTTGTGTATACAGGTGAATCGCATCATACGCGCATTTAACTTACGCGAATTCAACTATACACGCTCGGCAAAAAAAAGAAAAACAACAAGATACCTGTAAATAGTGCGGGCGATTCCACCCAGCATTCCACTCAATGAGCGTATGCCCCGGAGTGAGCGTGAGATGGGAGACATGAATCTGCTGTTCCCTCAGTCGGTCTCAGTTCCCCCGTGCCTCTCATAGTGTGAGCATCTCGCTGCGCTGAGTGTGATTCTAGTGTTTAAAGATACGTATTTTTCGTAGAACATGGCCCCTAAACGCAAGCCAACTACTTCATCTGGTGCTCAACCGAAGAAACAGCGATCTGTTCCAACGCTGGAGGAAAAAGTGGCTGTGTTGGACTTATTGAGAGGCGGTATGTCGGTCTCCAACGTGGCGCGTAAATATGGCCGCAACGAATCTAGCATCCGTGCCATCAAGATTCGAGAGAGAGAAATTCGTCAAGCCGTGGCACCAAGTGCTCCAATAACTGCTAAGGTGACGAGCCAGGTGCGTGATAAGACTTTAGTGACGACTAAAAAGGCATTAAACTTATGGCTGGAAGACCTGAACCGTAAACGTGTGCCTATTGATGGCAACATGTTGTGAGAAAAGGCTCTTAGCCTCTACATGCTGTTCAAACCTCCTGCCGAAGAGGGACAGCCTTCTGATGAGAAGGAATTCAAAGCCAGCCAAGGTTGGCTTAACAGTTTTAGGAACTGCTTCAACCTGAAAAACGTGCAGACTACTGATGAAGCTGCATCTGCCAATGAAGAGGCAGCAAAAGCCTACCCCGAACAATTAAAGAAAATCATAGAAGAAAGGGTTATCTTCCGGAATAAGTTTTTAATGCTGACGAGACTGGGCTGCTCTGGAAAAAAATGCCCAACCGCACTTACATTTTGAAATCAGAAGGACAAGCCCCTGGCGTCAAAGCAGCTAAAGACCGTGTCACTGTGTTGTTTTGTGGAAATGCGGCTGGGCATTTAATAAAGCCGGGCTTGCTCTACTGGGCTGCAAATCCCCGTGCCCTAAAAGGCAAGAACAAAAATCTCCTGCCTGTGTTCTGGCAATCAAATAAAAAGGCTTGGGTTACGGCAGCATTATTTCTGGATTGGTTCCACAAGTGTTTCATTCCGGAGGTCAAGGAGTACCTCGAAGAGAAAGGACTCGACTTTAAAGTGTTGCTGATCGTAGACAATGCTCCTGGCCACCCTGCAGCACTCCGGTTTGCACATAACAACGTTGAAGTCGTCTTTCTCCCCCCCCAATACCATCCTCCAACCTCTCGACCAAGGCATGATTCGCTATTTCAAGGCCACGTACACGAGGCTTATGTTCTCATGGATACGTAGCGCTATGGATGCTGATCCCAATCTTAATGTGATGGAGTGTTGGAAGTCCTTCAACATTGCCGATTGCATCACTTATATTAAACAGGCAATGGATGCAATCAAGCCTGAAACAGTCAATGCATGTTGGCCAAACCTATGGAAAGAATGTGTGAATGATTTTAAGGGTTTCCCGACCATTGACAAAGAAGTGAAATGCATTGTTCAGGTGGCCAGGCAAGTGGGTGGTGATGGCTTCGTCGACATCCTTGAGAAAGAAATTGAAGAATTAATTGAGAGCCATAGAGAAACACTGACTAACGAAGAGTTAGAGGAACTGATAAAATTGTCTACAGAAGACGAAGATGATGACGATGAACAGGAAGAGCCAGCAAGTTGGAATCTTCATAAATTTGCTGAAGTGTACCAAGCAGCGAAACACTTGAATGATTTAATTTCTGAATACGATCCCTGTATGGAACGAAGCCTCAAAATCATACGTAGTATTACGGACGATTTGAGACCGTATCAAGAAATGTTTGAGCAGCTCAAGAGACAACAGCAACAGTTGCTAATCACCATGTTTTTAAAGGAAAAACAACCAGCAGCAAATAAGCCTACGCAATCAACTTCTTGAGCTGAACCAGAACCAACCACTTCGTCTACGACTCGCTGTCCGTCACCCAAGCTTTCTGTCACCTCTGTCTCCTGGATCGACATCAAGCCCTGACGACCCCCTGTAATTACCCCCTGTAATTAAAAATACAGTACTGTAAAATTATATTTTGCATATGTACTCTTTATTATATACTGTACATTACTGTATACATTATACATTTATACATATTACTGTACAGGGTTGTATACTCAAAACCATATACTGTACTTTATGGGCGATTTAAGGGATTTTCAAGGGTAATTTTGACTATATGCGATTTTTCGCCTTACGCGCTGATTTTAGAACCCAACCCCCGTGTAAGATGCGACTCCACTGTATGATGCAACTGTGGGGGGGGGGAAAGGTTTTTCTTTTTCTTTTTCTATCTCCCCACTTAAACCATTATATTGTCTTTGTTTATGTTTATGGAAGTAGGTACTTAATAAATGCACTTATGTAGCAACCTATAAATAGCTTGTAAAATACAATCTGTGTTCATAAATAAAATATTTTTTCTTTTATACCTACAAAAATATTTTAAAAGAAAAAGATAACCTGGATGGAAGCAGCTATGTCTGCAAAGCTGAAGAAATTCCTCTTCTGACTTTTTTTTTTTTTTAAATGTCTGCACTTGAAGTGTGGGTCCTGTACGTATCAATACAGAGAGGGCCAGTGTCCTGAGTTAACCTAACTTTGTTACAGAGAAGTATTGTTTCCACTCTTTGAAGAAAGAAGAAAATTAGTCCCCTTAGTTTACTCTTGTTAGAGCCGTGTGTTTGTTATTCACTGGGGAATCGTTGGCTGGTAGAGGATACTGAAGTTCTGACATAAGTTACACTGATTTTAGTCCATTAAGTGTTTTCCATTTCTTGTTCAAGGTTGGCACAGCAATAATAAATAATGGACAGGAGTTTTTAATTGGTATCAGCAAGCATTTAAATATATAACATGTTTTTAAAATGGTCACTACAGGGGTTTTGGCTCCTGCCCACTCTGGATTTATATGGGATCCAGGGGGAAATGGTTGTGCTTGGTGTTAAGTAGGGAATGATACAAATGGCAAAATATTGATCTTGTGATTAGCTCCAAAAAGAGCTAAAGTGATATTTCCTTCTGGCCATGTCTGATTTCTTTACCAGTTACCCAGCTCCTCCTCCTATATGTCAAAACAACAATTTGGACATCTCTTCCACCATTTAATTGGATGCTGATCTAGGAGTTTAGTAAATGTGGTGATGCATTATATTACTGTAGAAAATAAGTGTACTGTTTTATTGAGTTGTAAAAATTTCCTTTTGTCTGATTTTTAGGGACTACAAAATATTACGTCACTGAGATGATTATTCAGCAGTCTGGAACAAATTTTGACATGATACCAAGGTATAGAAATCAGATAATGTGCTCAGTTTGGTTATTGGAACAATGTTGTTGAGTGGTAAAGATTAATCTTTTTGGATAGTTACTTTTTTGGTATTTAATTAAATATTATGCTAATAAAGTATTAAGTCTGCACTGTTAAAATAACAGAGTTAGGAAATGCAAAAGCATTCTTAACTCAGCCATATAGTATACCTGCTGTGTCTTGTGATCTCTTTTCTAATTGAATGCATAGCTTTATATATTACCGTTTGTTGTAAACCGAGTACCATATAGTACAGATGGCATTACGGAAAGTCAAATTAACTTTGTAGTTGGAACCTTAACTTTTTTACATTGTTTGACTTTTGGTGACTAAATATGCAATCTTTGTTACTTTGCTAAATTTATGCAATGCTTTCATATAATTGCTAATGACAAGCAATTAGGGTTTTTCAGCAAGACAAGATAGCACATTAGCCAATGGTTAACGGGTTACATAATGTCTCTGCCCATGGTCTTAAGTTAGCAAGTTAACATTTAATTAATACTTTGATAAAATGTTATTAGTATAAAATATATATATATATATATGTTGAATTTTGATTTGGGGTTCATAGGAATGAAGCAACTCCTTTGATTGTCCAACAGGTACATTCCTAGGGGTTAAAACAAAGAAACAGTGAAAGTATATGGCAATAAAGATTGTCTCCTTTGTGTTTTAAGGCAGGTGGGAGGATGCCATATCTTATACTGATGTGCCAACCTTTCATAAACTTAAGGTTGAATCTGTGGAAAGAACGTCTCCATACAGAAGAAACTAATACAATAGGAACAGGGATTCTTTGTTCAATTTGAAACATAATTATTCAGTTATTGCTTCAACATCTGGCATTTCTACTGACCAAGCATATCTTAGAAAAGGCAATGTTATCTTGTTTATTCTGCTTTCTCTTAGCTAATCACTATTTGCTAGACCTCTGGTCTCTTGACCAAACTCTGGACTTTGGGTCTGGAAAATAGCTGGCACAATCCATGTACCAGGTTGTTATATAAAATGCACATGAGTTTTAACCCTTCACCATATATTTAAAGTTTTCTTAGGGCTCACTGGGTATCAATGGCTAAGTTTTGTAAAATATAGTTACTATGAAAATATTCTGTGAAGACTGATTTATTTTAAAACAGGTCTCAGTTTGTACAGAACATTATAGCTCAGTGTCTCGTGGAACTGTCCTCTGCCAGAAGCACATTTAGATTCAGAATACAAGGGCATGATGGAAAAGTCTACATCTTGGTAAGGCATTTTCTTATAATTGTATAGAAATATATTCATGAGTGTGAACTCCTGACATTTATTCATTGGTTATTATGTGTTTGCTTATGTGTGTAAGGGAAATGAGAAAAAGGAGTTGATCATTCAAATGTATCAGTTGGTGTGCCTGCCTGCCTTTGAGTCTCTTTCAGTTTTTTCTTTTTAGTTTGGGGCATTCAGCAATGGAAATTAAGAACCCGCTTGAATTTTTTAGACTAAAAGCTCATTGAAATCTCAAGCAGTTAGTCCAAAGTACTGTACACAGCTGTGCTGTTTACATAGAAGTATGTAGTCTTGTCTGTTTATAATATTTTTATGACTGAGGAAATAAAAAATATTGTGGAGCCTTATATCTGATACACTTGGGCTGCACCCCTCTTCCTGGAAATATTTGAAATAGCTCAGACTTGTCCAGGAGCCTCTGGGGTGTGGGCACATCCCTTCTGTCCTCATCCCAATTAATTCTGTCTCTGGAAGAGCAAACAGAGTAGCAATTCAGTGTTCTGCCTTATCCACTACCGTCCTATCTTTTAACTCTTAACTTCAACTAGCACTGCCAGAATCATTTCCTTACATTTCTTTTCCCCATGGGGGCCCAAATTTATGGGGCTGTGATCCTTGAACAGAACCAGCTGCTGAGCATCTTACCTCCACTCACCCTATCCCCGTTATGGTGCAGCAGGCCACATTAATAGAAGACAGAAAGCCAGGAGGTGCTCCCATTATGAGGAGGCCCTCTTAAAAGCCACAGGTGGGGAGGTCTGCCACAGCTGACCCTCAGCTTCTCAGGGAAATAGGTAGTGCTTTGGGATCTCTGTATCCTCCAACACTAATCAAGACTTCTCTGGTGACACCTTTACAAGAGCTGTTCAGTTCTCTTCAACACTTGGGACTCAACTTGGGCCAAACCAACTTCACCAATTGGGGATTTTCCAGGGCTAAGCCCAAAAATTGCCCTAAAACCACTTCAAAGGGCAGAAAGTCCAGGGTCCTCTCCCATGTCCTTAAATGGCTGATGGTACATTGGCAAGAAGTATGGCATTCTTTCCTTTACCTTCTTTTTCAGAAAAAGAGGATCTGGGCTCCCTCAGGGATGCATCCTTGTATTTCAGAAATGTTTGGATAATAGAGTACGAGGAACTCGACTCCTTGCCCCTGCTGATTTTGTGCCAGCCTTGTGGAATACGTGGATCATAGATTACAAGACCAGAAGGGACCAATGGGCTTGTCCAGTCTGACCTCCTGAATGATGCAGGCCATAGAACTTCCCCAAAATTATTCCTAGAGTAGATCTTTTAGAAAAACATTCAATCTTGATTTAAAAATAGTCATTGATGGAGAATCCACCACGACTGTTGGTATATTGTTCCAATGGTTAATTACTCTCACTGTTAAAAATTCACATCTTATTTCCAGTCTGAATTTGTCTAGCTTCAACTTCCAGACATTGGATCTTATTATATCTTTCTCTGCTAGATTGAAGAGCCTGTTATTAAATATTTGTTCCCCATGTAGATACTTATACACTGAATCAGGTCCTTCTGGTATGTTCAGGCTAACCAGGCATATCTTCATTACCAACTTTAATTTGTCATAGTATTAGAGATCTAAGCTTTTTGGACCCATGACATTGTGCCTTTAGCCAAACAGGTTCTGTTCTGCTTCTCTCTCCTTCCCTACTGATTTTCGCTTCTTGCTCACTGTGTCCCAAATATCTTGGATTGTGGATAAGCTGAGGATCCAAACGATAATTGTTTACCTAATTGTCTTCCTAGGACCAGCCTCTTTTTCTACTACACCCAACCAAGATCCATTTACCTAATTAACACAACTGAATAACACATTGCTATTCCAAATTTACATTTATTGAGCAATAAGAATTAAATGTTTCAATATAGTTTTATAAGCATTCCTCTCATTCAAGATGCATAGTCAGACTTTGGAGCCTTGTGGAGAAGTCTGAACTGTCTCTAGTATTTGCAGGAAGGGGGCCAGTGCCTCACACTGGGGAAGAGTTCAGTCCTAGACAAGAAATCACTGGGTAACAATATTTTCCCGATTAATTGACACAATTACTTTTAAATGCAGAAACCTTTTTTTAAAAAAGATTTATTTTTAGGAAGAGTACCATAGATATGCCACACAGCTGTCTACACCAAGAAAATATTGAACATTTAAGGTTTGCCTGATGTGAGATATCTCAACTTCAAGTGCTCAATTTTTGGAGGGTGGGTGGGCTTTAATCACTAGTAGAGGTCCAACAGATTTTTGCAGTTTTTTTGCACAAAAGAATTTTGTGCACAGAAGGCTATTTATACGGTGTCAGTATGTGTGCTGCATTGCAAGTTAGTTCAAATAAAAACAAATTGCCAATTAACATCATTACAGCAGTTAACATAGACAGATTCTAACTAAGCATAAAACGCTAGCTCAGCAAGGTGAGACACTTTGACTTTAAAGCAGTGATAGTGGAGCCCCCAAGCATTTAAAGTTTCACTGTCTTTGACTGAATTGGCAAATAAATATCACACACGAGTGAAGGTTATGAATACATTTTGGGATAACAAAAAAACAAAATGGTCAGATACATACATGAGATCTGGACTTTGAAGTCTTAAGTTCTTAGCAGTATTGGTGAGTTTGCTGGCTGGAAAGTCCCTCTGGAACACATGCACAACTTGGATGGGCCATTCAGTCCTTTGTTCAGAGCTTCAGTTTATAGAAAAGTTACTCCAGAGGTAGGAAGCAGGATTGAAAACAAAATGGAGAAGATGCATCTGCCTTTTTATATCCTTTGCTATGTGGCTTGTACTTCCTTTGCCCCAAACACAAACATACAGCACACTTGGGCATGGAAAAGCAGAGTCCCCTGTCCACCAGCATGTCCCTACATGTCCTGCTGACTCGTAGGTGTAACCCCTGCCTTCTCTCAATGGGTTCATTGTATATCTGATTGCCTTTGATAGACGATCAAGTAGGCTGGATAGTGCTGATGCCAATCTGTCTTGGGAGAGGTGTCACCCAGAAGCACAGCACAAGTTTGAAATGCAAATATACCATACATATTTATAACTCACAATACAAGGATGATACTTACATATAAATGTGATTATCATATTTAGCAAGTTATAACTTTTCCACTGAAACCTTACATGGCATATCTGTAGGGCTCTACCAAATTCACTGCTGTGAAAAATGCATCACGGACCGTGAAATCTGGTCTCCTCCCATGAAATCTGGTCTTTTGTGTGCTTTTACCCTATACTATACAGATTTCACGGGGGACGCCAGCGTGTCTCAAATTGGGGGTCCTGACCCAATAGGGAGTTGCGGGGGTGGGGGGGTATTGCCACCCTTACTTCTGTGCTGCCTTCAGAGCTGGGTGGGTGGAGAGTGGCAGCTGTTGGTCAGATGCCCAGCTCTGGAGGCAGCGCCTCCAGCACCAGCACAGAAGGGTGGCAATACCATATCATGCCTCCCTTACTTCTGCGCTGCTGCCTTTCGACCTGGACGGCCAGAGAGTGGTGTCTGCTGACTTAGGGTCCAGCTCTGCAGGCAGCAGCACAGAACTAAGGGTGGCAATACCATACCATGCTTACTTCTGCACTGCTGCTGGCGGTGGCTCTGCCTTCAGAGCTGGGCTCCTGGCCAGCAGCCGCGGCTCTCCAGCTGTCCAGATCTGAAGGCAGTGCCGCCACCAGCATCAGCGTAGAAGTAAGAGTAGCAGTACCGCAATCCCCACTACAATAGCCTTGCGACCCCCCCCACAACTCCTTTTTGGGTCAAGATCCCTACAATTACACCACCATGAAATTTCAGATTTAAATAGCTGAAATCATGAAATTTATAAGTTTTAAAATCCTAAGACCATGAAATTGACCAAATGGAGTGTGAATTTGGCAGGGCCTTGCATATCTGGTAAGACTCATTACAATTTTACAATATTGGTATCAATATCATAAAGTGGCTCACATATTCTATATAGCTTGTCACAGTCTAAGAGTCACTGAAAGTTCTTGTAGCACTTTTCTTAATGTTACATATTTCTGAGGCACCTATTTCTTTCATATCTAAGTCCATCGGTCTATGTGAAGTGAGTCAATCCAATTCCTACAGGATAAATGTCTCTGTTATACAAATCACCATCGTAATTGGCTCTAATTTGCATCCTTGCTGTCATTTTCAGCCGAGTAGTGAGACTGAATGGGTACCGAAGTTGACTTACCTTACCGACCCGAATGATGTTCCCTCTGTGTCATGCTTGTGGCACAGTAGCAGGACTGTATGGGGAAGCTAGCACTGTTTTTTCTTAGGTTTTCATTATGCAAGCTGTAACTGTTCTGTTAGTACAGAGTATGTTGCTTTCCAGGGCTGTCAAATGGACACTGTTGATAAGTTCTAAATATACTTTATTTTTAAGTATTGCTGTAGCAGTTTTTTTTTTCTTACCAATGGTTAAATTCAAGGAAATTTGGGAATCCAGACACTGCACGCGGAAGAGAAAAATCTATGTAGTATCCATAAAATAGCTGACAGCTCAGATCAAAATATACAAACATACTAGCCAGAAGTAACATGCATAAATGCTTAGAATCAGAACACAGAAACTGAATTTGGGACTGTTCGTATAGGTCAACAACCAGGTCAGAAATAAAATAATTAATGCTGGGGAAAAGGAAAATGCTGAAAGAAAATAAACCAGTTAGAAACAAGTCAGAAACTGACAGGCTTAGAAGATGCAGAAATAGTGCCTTTCCTCCAACAGACTCAGATTTCTGCTATATAATGCATATTCAAACATCAATACAAATCTGTTTGATCTTTGCTAACATAAGACATGCTTTGACAAAGTGGTAGTAATCTGTGGCTTTTGTCCCACAGTATTATAATGTGTAAACAGAAGCACTTTTCAGCTGGATCCAGCTGCCAAGTGAAACTGATTAATAATCTTTAAAATAGGGTGCAAAAGAAACTGTGAAAGGAGTAGACATATGTTGACGGTATATCCTCTAGATTAGAGTGAAGGATGCTATTCACTTTCTACTCCTGGGGTAATTCTGTGTCAAAAAATTAAAAAACCTGTGCACAATCTTTTAACATTTTGCAAAATTCTGCATATTTTATTTGTCAAAATAACACAATATAATCATGCCAGTTTCAATTATTTTGGTAATTTATTTCAAAATGCCTGTCAGCAAGTATGTCTGTAACAATACAGATAACAACAAAGTTTCAGGAAATATTTTTTGACAGATTCCTTGCTAGGCATATTAATACAGAACTTAACAAAACTTATTTCCCGCACCCCTCAGAAGCAGTGCAAAGGCATGGGGGAATCAGAGGTAATTGAGGAGCTGAGGGAGAGGGAAGTAAATGCTGGGAAGGAGCCTGGGAGTAAACCTGAAGGGTTGTTGGTGTGGGTGAGAGAAGTATGGAACAGGTTATTTTGGGGGAGAGGAATTGTTGGGGAGCCTCCCCCAGGCAGACCCTCGCTGACCCCTAGCCTCTCCCATTCAGTCAGGAACATCTGCTCCCGTCCCCATGTATCCCTGGACCCCTGTTCAGCCACCCTGTCCCCATGTGGCCCTGCCCCCCTATTCCCATTCAGCCCCTCCCCCAGTCCCCCCCCACTAGCCCTTCTGAACCCCAATCTATGTGACCCCCCAGCAGCCCTGTGTGGCCCCCCCCATCCCCGGCCACTGTGAGGAACGCAGCCAGCTGCTGGCTGCTACTGCCGGTGAGCCTGCTGCTCTCTGTTCTGGCGCCACAACAGCCCCTGATGGGCAAAAGGTGTAACTGCAGCACCTCTCTGGTAGAATGTATTTTCTGCGGAGAAAAAAAATCTGCGGGAGACATTAATTCTGTGCTTGCGCAGTGGCACAGAATTCCCCCAGGAGTAATTTTCTGAAGATTCTAGAAGTACTCTGAAAGGGGAAGGGAGAACATATGTGGTGAGTGTTTGCGAGTAAGGGACTTGTATTATCATAGAATCATAGGACTGGAAGGGACCTCGAGAGGTCATCTAGTCCAGTCCCCTTTACTCATAGCAGGACTAAGTATTATCTAGACCATGCCTGACAGGTGTTTGTCTAACCTGCTCTTAAAAATCTCCAAAGATGGAGATTCCACAACCTGCCTAGGCAATTTATTCCAGTGCTTAACCATCTTGACAGTTAGAAAGTTTTTCCTAACGTCCAACCTAAATCTCCCTTGCTGCAATTTAAGCCCATTGCTTCTTGTCCTATCCTCAGAAGTTAAGAAAAGCAATTTTTCTTCCTCCTCCTTGTAACAACCTTTTATGTACTTGAAAACTGTTATGTCCCCTCTCAGTCTTCTCTTTTCCAGACTAAACAAACCCAATTTTTTCAATCTTCCCTCATGGGTCATGTTTTCTAGACCTTTAGTCATTTTTTGTTGCTCTTCTCTGGATTCTCTTCTATTTGTCCACATCCTAGAGCTAGGCTTAGTACAATTAGCTAGTGTCTTTCCCTGTCTCCTCCCAGACATCTTTGAGAGTGTGTCTCATTCCTTCTTTGCAAAAGCCTTGCTACAGTTTTCTAATACTGGGCCTCTGACAAACTGCAATAGTTGTGCTCAGTTATATCAAATAGTAAGTGTTATCTGATGTGAACAAACCTGTTAGCAGGGGCTGCAGTAAGTCTATCACCCAACTTAATTTAACTTGTTGTCTTAACTTAAGGTCACCCAGGTCTCCAAAAGCGAAAGGCTAGCACGAACTACTAACCAATAGCAGCACTTAATTCCTACTTGTATACTTCTATAAGTGCACTAGATTATGTATAAGATTGTGTATAAGAGTCCAAAGATGCATCAAAGTGAATGTTAAAAGCAGCTAAGAAAAGAATCCTATTAAACTTGACTGCCAGTTCAAAGAGCAACTAGGTCTTTGGGGAAAAACAATTGGAATTCCTTGGAGGACAGTACAAAGTAATATGTTTAATGAGCGACATATAAAGCAAACTGAAATAATATACTCAAAGAGAGTGAAAAAATTCTTTTAGCTCACTTGTGAAAGTTAATTTCATTTTGGTAACTCATGTCTCTACTGCCATGGCCAAGTGAATAAATGAAAAGGGGAGGGACCTGAATGGTTTTTGTACTGTTCCTAGCACAACAGTGCCTTATCTTGTTTGGGGCCTTGGGGTACCACAACACAAACATTCAGTGATTGGATTAATAATAATAGAGTGAAAAGAATTGAGGTTTCTCAAAACTTTCCTTTAATATAGATTTCCAGCACTTTTGTGCCAGCAATTAGTATGGAGAAACCTAATTCCCATTATCAGATCTTTTTATTAGTTTTATTTTCCAAATAAGTGTTGGCTAGAGTGTTACCAGATTTGCCCGTTACTTTGGGGTATGCTCATTTATTCGGGTTACTCTTCTGGGGGGAGGGGAGAGTTCTGTAATTCTATCAATGTACTGCTTCTGTCACTTGTGTTTTCATATGGAGCTCTACTTCTCCCTTCTGCAAGTCCCCTCCCAATGGAGCTATCCTGCAGGACCTAGGTTCCCTAGGACTGGGTTTCTCCAGCCCCAGAACCAGATGAACACCTACACATACATTAACAGAGCATGTCTGAACGGACCAGGTCAATCAGCACTGTCAAGCTGACCCATTATATGTCTCTGGACTCACTGGGCTGGATGAAGCAGCACTTTCAAGCTGCCTCTCCTTATATGCCCCTGGGCTCCATGGACTGGGTCAAGCAGCACTTTCAAACTGTTACCCTTATGCGTCCCAGATTCAGCACGTCCCTATCCCCACTCTCACATCACAATTGTCCTGACAGTAACCTACTTGATGAGCAAACCCCACAGTATTTTGGGTGCTGCAGGGATCTTTAGCTTAGGTAAAAGAAGAGTTGCTGTAGAGTGAATGGGGGAAGCTAAAAACACAAAAGAGTAAAGTTCAGCAAGAGAGAGAGAAGCAACCGGCTTAACCATAAAAGTTATTTATTGAATAGTAGTGATAACTACACAAGGAGAGCCTAAACCAACATAACCTACATTATTAAAGGTTAATACCTAAGGTAGAAAGGAAAACAGAGAAAGAAGGGGGATCTCACCCACTCCATGAGGCTTGAACTGGTCGGGGTTCCCAGGTGATGTTGGTAGCTCAGGGTCCTGAGGGCTGGAGACAGGCAGAGCCCCCAGCACAGTCAGTCAGGAGAAGATGGAGTCCCAGTGGAACTGATGCATAGTTTGGATCTAAGCATCAGAACACTTACTGGAGAGTGAGTAGGGATTTTTGTAGAGAAAATACAATGGTTCAAGGGAGAACACTAGATTTGTTTATAGGTAAACTGATGACTCAAGGGTTTTCTTTAGGCTAGACAATAGGAGCTGATCACTCTTGGCTATGGGTGGTGTTTTCTTCCAGGGAGCTCACAATGCAACTGGGCTGCTTCAGTATTTTGGATATCAATCAAGGATTCATTACTATAATTGGTCTGATAACTGCTGAGCAGCGTGTGGGCAGGCGTAGGTTTATTAACATCTGGAGCAGAGATTCCCATGATGCAGTGCGTCCCTGCTTTTTCTGGTCCCAGAGTTCAGTGTGGTTCTCTGTTTTCCATTCTGTATACAAATGGCGATGTCTCCCTGTCCCATCTTTCATGCAGATGAGGCTGGGGGAGTTGTCTCTGTTCTTCATTCTGTATGCTAATGGAGATGTCTTAATCTTGTCACCCTTGTCAGGAGGGGTCTAAGGCTAGGTCTACACTGCAGCGGGGGTCCGACCTAAGATACGCAACTTCAGCTACGTGAATACCGTAGCTGAAGTTGCGTATTTTAGGTCGGCTTACCTAGCGGTGAGGACGCGGGAAAGTCGACCGCTGCCGCGCTGCCGCCGACTCCGCTGCCGCCTCCTGCCGAGGTGGATTTCCGGAGTCGACGGCAGAGCGATCAGGGATCGATTTTACCGCGTCTTCACTAGACGCGGTAAGTCGATCCCCGAAAAACCGATTGCTACCCGCCGGATCGGCGGGTAGTGAAGACAAAGCCTAAGTGTGTCTCCCAACGCCCTTCACTGCTCTCTGCAAGTTTTTTCCTCTGATGGGCTTTGGTTTAAGCAGAGGCTGGGGGAGAAAGGGGGGTGGGGGTGTCTTTCATGAGTCAGGCTGGATACTGCCCCTGGTTCCCCAAGAACACAGAGCTGACTAGTATCAAGAGCCTTTGCCGCTCTTGGTAATTGGGCCTGTCTCATCTTTAGTAAACTCTAATGTGCTACCCATTCCCTCTCTGTTTGTTTTAGCTCTATCCAATCTGTTTTAAATACTCTCTCTTTCTCTTGTTTCTTGGCTTTTCCAGTGGGAAATCTCTCAACTGCCGTCCTGTCTTCAGTTCTAGACTGTTTCAACACAATTTGCTTGATACATCACTGAAATATAAAATTAGAAAAATAATCTATTAGCTACTGGAACAATAGTTTTTGGCTGTTTCTTCTTTTTCTAGCAGAGGGAACATGCTACTACCACAAAGGAAATGCAGATTCACAGTTCTGTTGCTCCTAACACGGATCACAAGAAATTCTGCATCATTTATAGAACCCTTGATTTATCTCCACTGGAGCTTACAGCACTTTGAACACTTAAGATTATTTAACATAAAATGTTAGTTCACATCGATTAAAGATTTGTTAGAATCTACTTTTAAATTGTCATACTCTAGTAAACATCAAGCTTCATGATTTATGTGGCCTAATGTCACCTACTCATAGCAGGTCAGGTTTAAATCCGGAGTAACAGAACAAGTTCAAGCTGCTGGTGTATTCTATAAATAAACTATTCTCTATCCACAGATGTGGCTTTTAAATTCTGACACTTTATTGGTGGAATCTATGGGAAATTCAGCATCCAGCAGTGTTTTTACCTTGTTTGAAGATAATTTGAGGCCTGATTCCAGGTCTTCAGGCACATGGAATGCAGTCAAAGTTCTTTATCATCGCTGCATTAAAAACAGGAATAAGGAGTAAGTATCAGCTCTTCTTTTATTAAGTTCCGTTCTTTGTTTGGGTTCACAGTCCATTACAACAGTGTTTCTCTAATGAGCCTTCTAGGTATACTTTAGACCAGGAGTGGGGAACCTTTTTTCTATCAGGGGCTACTGACCCACAGAAAAAATCAGTCGCTAGCCACACACAGCCCCGCAGTGGGGAGGGAGGAGGAGGCTTGGGGCTTCCCCTAGGCTCTGGGGTGGGATTAGAAATGAGGGGTTCAGGGTGTGGGAGGGGGCTCTGGGCTCGTGCAGGGGGTTGGGGCATGGGAAGGGGGTGAGGGCTCCAGCTGGGGGTGTGGGCTCGGGGTGTAGGAGGGGGCTCTGGGCTTGAGCCAAGGGGTTTGGAGTGCGGAAGCAGGCTCAGGGCTGGGGCAGGAGGTTGGGGTGCGCGTGGGAGTGCGGGGTCTGGGAGGGAATTAGAGTGCGAGAGGGGGTTCTGACCTGGGGCAGGGGGTTTGGGGTGCGGGCTCCAGCCGGGCGGCGCTTACCTCAGGTGGATCCTGGTCAGCGGCACAGCGGGGCTAAGGCAGACTCCCTGCCTGCCCTGGCTCCACGCTGCTGTCAGAAGTGGCCACCATGTCTGGCCCCAAAGTGGAGGGGCCACGTGGCTTTGTGCAGTATGCACTGCCAGCGCCCACAGGTGCCGCCCCCACAGCTCCTATTGCCCATGGTTCCCAGCCAATGGGAGCTGCGTAGCCGGTGCTGGGGGCAGCGCGCGGAGCTTCCCTGATCACCCCTGCGCCTAGGGGCTGGACATACCGGTCACTTCCGGGGAGCTGCGCAGAGCCAACTGGACTTTTTACAGCCTGGCAACCCTAGCTTCGCCCCGCAGTGGGGCGAGCTGGCGCTTGCGGCTCCAGCCCTGCCAGGGGGAGCACTGAGGCCCGGCAGCGCGGAGACTTGCTGCGGGCTGGATGAAATGAAGCAGCGGGCCGGATCTGGCCCACAGTCTGTAGGTTCCCCACCCCTGTGTTAAGCCAATGAGAATCTGGTGGCTAAATTCCTGCACCCCACTTTGAAAATGTAGGGGCCAGAATTGCATTATTAATTGAGCTACATTAGTATTACAAAACAGGTAGCTAATTGTTTTGCCTTGACAAAGTATAATACGCTCTATTTTTCATAGTTCATATGTAAAAATATAAATGTGTAAGGATACCACTTCATATTCTTGCTAAATAGTAAATTAGTAGTAGATTATTTAGTAATGTGAAAGAGTTTTACAATTAAGTGCTTTTCAAATATGATTTTACAGGTTCTGTGTGTGTGTGTGTGTGTGTGTGTGTGTAATTGTAACTTGCTTTGAATCTAATGGTAAGATTTTTTTTTTTAAGTTCCAACTGAATGCTGTACACTTGGTTTTTCTTGGATATGTCCAAGTCTACTAGAGTTTTCATAAAGAAAACATTTGACTTCTGCAGGCTCTGAAGTGTCAATTATGGAAGAAAAACACCGCCAGTGTAATATTTAGTTAAAGTTGCAATCACGCATTTAATAGCATCATTTTATATTTAAGCTTGTAACTAGTGGTGGATAAAGTTGCTAGAATATTACATTTACCAATTACTTCAGTGTTTGCACAGCTGACGATATAGTATTCGTTGGGTAATTTGTATTTCATCTATTAGCTCTATTACGGTAGAGCAGAAAGCATATATGAATAGTGGTTTGGGTTTGTTTTTTTCCCCTTAAACTCTTGAGAAAAAAAGTGTTGGATTAAATAGGTATTGTAAAACTTACCAGAAAATATCATATCTTGTGATCCTATTTTATAAAAGAAAAATATGAACCTCTCAAAAATTTGTGATATCTATCATGGTATTTCCACTGATTGTATAGTGACTGCATCCCCAATATACATAAAAACAATTCAAATACTGAATATTTTGAACATACTCTTCTATCTAATTCATAGAATGCTCAGATACTGTGAGCAGTGCCTATTTGTGGAGGAGAGATCTTTTTCCTACAGAGTGATGTGGTAATTAAAATTATTAATGCAGAAGGTATTGGAAAACATATTGCTGTGTGTGATATAGAGGTTATTTAGTGGCTCTAAATCTCTATTATAGTAGTCTCATGTATACTGCTTAAACTTCAAATGAGGAATACTGCTGGAATCAGTGCAATTTCTCAAAACACAAGAAATTGTATATCAACGACTTGAAAACTTGAAGTAGTAAATATTTGCATTTTCAGCAGGTTTTAATTTTTTATTCTGTATTCTGTCTACCTTGGCATAATGCATAGATAACAGCCATATATACTTAATCACTTGCAGTTTGGATACATTGATATCCAAATCCTATTGTGGATTGTTTACAAAAACAAGAATGCACATCATTTAGGGATGCAGAGGCAAAAAAAAATGTCAGAATTTAGAAAAGAGGGAGGTTCTTTTCTGTCAAAGGATCCATCACAGAACTTTATTTGAGGCCTTACTGCCAGGAGTATGTGTCTCTCTTTCTCTGGTGGATTGGGTGTAGGAAGTCTATTTCCAAAGATTAATTAGAATTTATCTTTGGGGTTATTCAGGGTACATCTACACAGCAAAACAGAATAAAACACAACCACTTGTGGCAGCAAGTTTGAGAGCCAGGGTCAACTGATGCGGGCTTGCATTGCAGGGCTAAAAATAGCAGTGTAGACATTCAGGCTCAAGCTGGAGTGCTGAAACCCAGTGAGCGTCTCAGAGCCCAGGCTCCAGCCCAAGCCCAAATGTCTACACTTCTATTTTTGGTCCCACAGTGTGGACCAAAATCAGTTTTCCCTGGCTCTGAGACTTGCTGCCATAGGGTTTTTGTCTTACTTTCAGTGGCTGCCAGATAGTCATGACTGAGATCTTGGAAAGCACACTCTGACTCAGCTCGCAGAAATATCAAGAGCAGAAAGAAGATGAGGGGTGACAACAGTAACAATTGTTCCAATTTATCTTCCCTATTAGGACATTTGCTTTAGTTATTTTTTTAAATGTGTGTGTTATCAGTAACTTTAAATAGCACAGTCCATTTATGGGTCTGGTGTCTGAAGATCTCCCTGTATTTTATTTTATTTTTTGAGCTGCTCAATACTTAGGAATGTTACCTTTTTACTATCATTTTTCTCCTCTTAGCATGAGTTGAAATCAGAAGAACTTGGCTTATCTGAGCATGTGACTAATTGCCCTTCAGGAAACCATGCAGAAAAACAAAACGTACAAACTTAACTACCTTCTCAACATCTCTCCTTATTCAGATTTTCAGTGGATATTACTATGACCTTATTGCTTGTCTTTTTCTTGACTGAAGACTTCAGATTCCCTCTGCTTATGCCATCTTTTGTGCTAACTGCTCCAATTAAAATATTTTTAAACAGACAAAAGAAAAACATGTCTGTTTTCCTAAGTCCATAAACCAGGAATTATGAAATACTCTTTGTTTCAGTCTCATACTTAACATCTCTCACTGGTGCAAAAGGCCTGTTGCATGATGTAGACCAGGATTGTTCTTGTATGCTGTAGCCCTTTTCATGTATGTGGTATCCCAGAGTGTTCTCCAGAGCAGTGAATTACACATCCGTTGTGAATTAACTCTAGTCCTGAAGCTTGGAACGTGTGGCTTAGGGACTACCCCTGGCTCAGCTGTTAGAATGTGGTGCTGTCTGAGTCTTTTAGGGGCACTTTGACACGTTCCCTATCCAGTCATTTTTTGCTACATCTCCCTACTTGGAGCTTCCAGGATAGGCATGAAAACTGGCTATATATAAATATGAGAAACAAACTGCAATGACTTAGCTAGTGCTTTGACATCTACTGATGACAAGCACTACATAAGAGGTACTTGTTATAATATTCGTACTCCCAGTCATTCAATTGTGTCTGGAGACCTGTGGTTTTGTTCTAAGTTGACTAGTATTTTACTGGCAGGTTAATAATAATTTGCACTTAGTTACCTGCTTTTACAATGCTATATGTGTCCTGGTAATTGGCTGTAGGACTTATTCTATGCATTTGTGGACTGCTATGTACTCAGGAATCAGTCATCCCCAAATGTTTTCTTCAGTGATTTGCAGATAAGATGAAGAAAAATGTCCCCTGAACACGTTGTACTCAAACTCCTTTGCATAACATTTGTTTTGGTTTTTTGCTTTTAAAAAGTGTTTGGCACAAATCTTCTTGGAAAATAAAATGAAGGGGGCGGGGGGGAAGACAATCTTCTCTTACTTTTCTACTCATGTAAAAAGCTACAAAGAGTCCTGTGGCACCTTATAGACTAACAGACATATTGGAGCATAAGCTTTCGTGGGTGAATACCCACTTTGTCAGATCTACAGCTTTTGTGTTTAAGCACAGTGCACAAACTCATCTAAATTAGACATTAGTGGTTCACTTATGGTTTATTTCTTAAAACGTTGACTTGAAAGAGTATACCGCGGGAGAACTCAATGAATACGGAGATGAACAGCATTGGGACGTATGAGTTAAACAGCAGTATATTTTTATTTGCTCAGCATTGTTTTTGGTTTCTGCTGATCCGATTAAAGTAGCCATTGAGGCTATAGTCTGAAAATAAATAATATGGAATACATAATGGAGGGGGATTGTTGAGTGAGTGAGATTTGCTGGTGGTTGGGAGGGCTGACTACTTTATATATAAAATAAAAAAGTAAGGGGGAAAAAGGCTCACTTGCCGGCGTAGTGCCTTCATAAGAGGACTTTTTTTAGTTTTAACTAAAATACAGAGCCTAGAAATGTTTCTTTCCTTAAAAGGTAATCACCATTTTAGTTCTTGGGCTGTTTTATATGAGGCAATCTTGTAGCCCAATTATAATCCCATTGAAATCCGTACAGGATACTTTGCAAGAAAAATAACAAAATAAAAAACAAAGCACCCCTCCACTTTTCACTAGTTTGAGTGACTTTATAGATGTATGCTTATCCGTTCCATTCACTACATGCTTTCCAGTTACCTTATACAGAAATCCTAAGCAAAAACATTTATACATGTGTGATGGGGTAGTCTGCCATCCACAGCAATAGTGCCTAGTTGTCTGCCCATCCCACCACCTGTCATGGCTGTTGGAGGGTTTGAAAGATCCTATAGGAAGATGTAGAGAGACCTAAGGGAGATAGGGATAGTGAGGAAGCAGCTTTAGGACTGAATAGTGCTTGTTCATGTATGTTTAAGGGCCCAGTGTCAGGAACCTTGCACAGAGGATGAGGCAAGCCTCCCCTCTCACCCTACGAATTGGGAAGGAGTTGGGAGAAAGTGGAAACAGCATAAAGCTGCCTCCTCCCTCATAGCAGGGCAGACATTGACAGGAGAAGGCTGGCCTGATGAACCTTTGAGATTGGAAGGCTAGATGGGAAGGGTGTTTAGCTGAAGGAAGCGGGCAAAAGTCTTGCAGCTGATTAACCTAAGGCAGTTGGCCTGAGAGACAAACTCCAGCTCCAGAAAGAGGACTGAGGGGAAACTCCTGCTTGAAGGATGGAAAGACAGATTATTCTAAGGCCAGGTCTACACTACACCTGTTAAAGCGGCACAGCTATATTGCTGCAGCTGTAGCGCAATAGTGTAGACACTTTGTACATCAACGGAAAGGGGTTTTCCATTGCTGCAGTTAATGTCACTCCGAGAGGCAATAGCTAGGATGACAGAAGAATGTTACCGTTGACCTATCCACATCTACAGTGGGGCTTAAGTTGACCTAAGTATGGTGCTCAGGGTGCAAGATTTTTTACAACCTTGAGCGACGTAGCTAGATGGATCTAATTTTTAAGTGTAGACCAGGCTTAAGGCAAAGAGGCCCAAGCCACAACCCCAGTCCCAGAAAGAGGGGCAAGGGGGAACTCCTGTTGAGAGGAGAGAGAGACTGACTATCTTAAGGCAAGGGGCAGAGAAAACTGGTAGCAATTACAATCCTGCTGCTGCAGAGAAGAACCTGAGACTGGCTTTTAGGAAACACTTCCATACCTGGCCTCAGGAGAAGCCACAATGAACCACAAAGTCAAGGTGAAGACCACAGAATCTGCAGATCTTGTGACGTTGCTGATGAGCAAGGTAAAAGTATGAGCAACCAGGAAAAACAGTGGAGCTGAAGAAACGGTCCTTAGCCACCTAAACAAGCCTGCTCTCTGTTTCAGCCTAAGAACCCTGGATTCCCCTAGCTCTTCCCCGGACCAAGAGGGGAATCGTGGATGTCAAGAATAAAAGAAGCAAAGACCTGATAGAGGTTGGAATTGAAGGCCATTAGATCTTGTTTACTATTTTTTGGACTTTTTGGGTAACCTGCAGGAACGGGAATGGACTGAGCAGTGGCATGGTTGGAGGGCTAGGCCACAGACAGCAGACTGTTGTAGCACCAGAATCAACTAAGGGGGGTGCTAGACTGAGAGAACCCTGGCAACGCCAAACCTGGATGTTAGGTGGCCCTCTGGAGGTGAGCGGTGTGATTACAGCACATAAGCCCCCAGGGATGGAATTGAATTGAATTTTGCTCCTTGTTGATTTGTAACCTCATAGCTCTTCCTATTAAAGTTTAGAAGCCAAAATAATTGCTCTGGTCCAGAGGTGCTGAAACAATTTTTATAGCGGGGGTTCTGAGAGCCATTGAACCAAATTGTAAACCCTGTATGTAATGGAAACCACGTCAAGCCAGGGGGGTGGCTGCACCCCCCAGACCCGTTAGTTCCAGCACCTATGCTCTGGTCTGCCTTCTCTCAAGGAGCTTGTTTCTGTGCTGGTTTAGAATGCTTTTCAATGTACCCTAGGCAGACAATTAAAAGAAAGGGAAAAACAGTGTGGCAACAGAAAACGTAATATTTTCCTTCTAATTTGTAGTGCTGATAGGGATGAGGTCTCCTTGTATTGGTATGTAGCAAGGCGGAGCACTCACCGCTGCAGTGCCTCCTGCTGGTTGGCCTGGGAATTAGCTCTTCCAGCTTCAGAGCACCTCCTGCTGGCCAGTGTCTCCCTTGCTGCCTCCTGCTTCTCTCTCTTCTCCACCACACTTTAGTTCAGGCCCCACATCCCTCCAGGCCTGCGGTGCCCCTTCGCCCAGGCACTGCCCCCTGGCAGTACCCACAATCAGGGGTCCTCCCCTCCCTGGGGAACCCCAATTCCCCAAAGCCCACCTTGCCTCAGTGACCAACTGCCAGTCTTCATCTAGCCCCTTTTCTCAGGGGCAAACTGTAGTCTGAAATGGCCACTCATCATTGGCAAAGGGGTTTGGACCTGCTGCCTCTTCCTGGCCTGGCTGCACTGCTGCAGCCTCAGTACCCCCACAGGCCCTTTTAGCTTGGCCTCAGCCTGGGGACTCGCCTGGCCAGAGTGCCCCAGCTCTGCCTGTCTGTCATAACTATAAAGGGAAGGGTGACAGCCATACTGTGTACAGTACTAAAGTCCCTCCTGGTCAGAGACTCTAAAATCCTTTTACCTGTAAAGGGTTAAGAAGCTCGGGTAACCTGGCTGACACCTGACCCAGAGGACCAATAAGGGGACAAGATACTTTCAAATCTTGGGGGGGGAAAGGCTTTTGTGTGTGTCCTTTGTTTAAAGGGTTGTTCGCTCTTGGGACTGAGAGGGACCAGACATCAATCCAGGTTCTCCCCATCTTTCTCAACAAGTCTCTCTTATTTCAAAATTGTAAGTAAAAGCCAGGCAAGGCGTCTTAGATTTACTTTGTTTTCTCAGCTTGTAAATGTACCTTTTACTAGAGTGCTTATCTTGTTTGCTATACTTTGAACCTAAGACAGAGGGGATTCCTCTGAGCTCTTTAAGTTTGATTACCCTGTAAAGTTATTTTCCATACTGATTTTGCAGAGATGATTTTTACCTTTTTCTTTAATTAAAAGCCTTCTTTTTAAGAACCTGATTGATTTCTCCTTGTTTTAAGATCCAAAGGGGGTTTGGATCTGTATTCACCAGGAGTTGGTGAAAGGAAGGAGGGGGGAAGGGTCAATCTCTCCTTGTTTAAGATCCAAGCAGTTTGGATCTGTATTCACCAGGGAATTGGTGAAAGGTTTCTCAAGGCTTCCCAGGGAGGGAATCCATCGAGAATGGTGGCAGCGGGACCAGAGCTAAGCTGGTAGATAAGCTTAGCAGTTTTCATGCAGGCCCCTACATTTGTACCCTAAAGTTCAAAGTAGGGATACAGCCTTGACATGGTGGCACAGCGGTGGGATCGTTTTAAACCCAAAAGCCAGTAAGAGATTTTTTTTTCCTTCTAGCTGCTTGGAGAGCAGAGCTGAAGGTAGATGCATATCTTATCTCTCCTTGCCTGAAGGCAGAGGTGTTAAGTTTTTTTAACGAGGTCCTTTGTTAAGAGAACGGTTCAATAAGTGAGCAAACTTTGATCTGGTAAAGGTAATTTACAATCTGAATTGTGTTTTTTTTCTTTTTACATCCTCGGGAGTAGCTTGTTAGAAAGTCTCTGTTAACTCAGCAGCACTCAGCAGGAGCCTGAGCTAAATACATCCCAGTTTCAGTCAACTGCAGAGGGGTGTGACCCAGCACAAGAAAACCAGGAAAATGACTACCAAAGAAGAAAAAGCTAAAGAGGAGGCCCACAAGAGAGCTATGGAGCTGAAAGAAAAATAGATAGAGCTGAGAGACAAAGAAGAGAAAGCCCAAGAGGAGGCCCATAAAAGAGAGATGGAGCTGAGAGAAAGAGAAGAAAAAGCCAAACAGGAGGCCCATAAAAGAGAGATGGAGCTGAAAGAAAAAGAGATGGAACTGGAAGCAGCAAGGACTAGGCAGGGTGCATCAGACCATCCTAACAACTCCTCTCCAGGTACCACTTCCCATCCCAGGAAATTCCCCACCTACAAGGCAGGCGATGATACTGAGGCCTTCTTAGAAAATTTTGAAAGGGCCTGCCTTGGATACAACATCCCTCCAACCCAGTACATGGTAGAGCTGAGGCCGCAGCTCAGTGGACCCTTAGCAGAGGTGGCGGCTGAAATGCCTAAGGAACACATGAACAGTTATGAACTTTTTAAAAACAAGGCCAGAATCAGAATGGGGCTAACACCTGAGCATGCCCGTCGGCGGTTCAGAGCCCTAAGGTGGAAACCTGATGTGTCATTTACCCGACATGCCTACCACATTGGGAAAAATTGGGATGCCTGGATATCAGGAGCAAATGTTAAATTTACGGAAGAGTTGCCCTTCCTATTGCAAATGGAGCAGTTTTTAGAGGGTGTTCCTGAGGAAATAGAAAGGTACATCCTAGATGGGAAGCCCAAAACTGTAACCGAGGCGGGGGAGATTGGAGCCAAATGGGTGGAGGTGACAGAAAAGAAAAAAGCTAGTAGCAGTTGGAGCGAATATCAGAAGGGGCAAACCGAAACAAAACCTTATCACCGGGGACAACCCAAGGCCCCACCCACATCCCAAGGGAAACCCCATACGCCTTCTCACCCCACCACACCAGTCTCCATCAACCAACATCGCCCCGGTGATACCTTAGCAGGGCGATGTTTTAAATGTAATGAACTGGGGCACATAAAGGCTCACTGCCCCAAGAACCCCAACCGATTACAGTTCATTACACCCCAATCACACCAAAGAACCCCAGACCCAGATGCCTCTCTCATACCCTCGGAGCGAAGGGAAACCTTGAGAGTGGGCGGAAAGAAGGTTATCGCTTGGAGGGACACTGGGGCACAAGTGTCAACTATCCACCAATCCCTAGTGGACCCCAAACTCATCAACCCTGAGGCTACAGTGACAATTCAACCCTTCGTGTCACAGTCTGTAACCTTGCCTACAGCCCAGTTGCATGTCCAGTACAAGGGCTGGTCAGGAATGTGGACTTTTGCAGTCTATGACAATTATCCCATTCCCATGCTGCTGGGGGAAGACTTGGCCAACCATGTGAAGCTAGCCAAGAGGGTGGGAATAGTCACCCGCAGCCAGGCTAAGCAAGCTTTCACCCCCATCCCTGTTCCTGAGCCGTTCACCAGGGCCCCGTCTGTGTTACCGGAGACCCAAAACCAGGTGGTGGAACCGGATCCCCTGCCAACGACTGCAACAGCCGTAGTGGATCCAATCCCAGAGACCCAGCCAAAGCCAGTCCCAGAACCGGAACTGGCAACGCAACCAGCACCAGAACCATTGCCAGCACTGAGTCCAGCGCTTGCAACCCCGTCTACAACTCCAATGCCAGAGGACACCAGCGAGCCTAAACTGGCGGAAGCAGCAGATAACCCTACCCAAGAGGCTCAGCCAGAGCCTGAAATACCACATAGTGCACCAGCAGACAGCGGTTCACAGTCAATGGAAAAAGCCCCAGCACCTGCATCGCTTCCAGAGGGACCAAGCCCCAGTCCACAGTCCAAGGAGGAACTGATGTCTCCAGCATCAAGGGAACAGTTCCAGGCCGAGCAGGAAGCAGATGACAGCCTTCAGAAAGCTTGGGCGGCGGCACGGAGCACCCCACCGCCTCTCAGCTCTTCTAACCGATCCCGGTTTGTTGTAGAAAAAGGACTTTTATACAAGGAGACTCTTTCTGGTGGGCACCAAGAAGACTGGCATCCTCAAAGACAGCTGGTAGTTCCCACTAAGTACCGGGTAAAACTCTTGAGCTTAGCCCATGATCATCCCAGTGGCCATTCTGGGGTGAACAGAACCAAAGACCGGTTGGGGAAGTCCTTCCACTGGGAGGGAATGGGCAAGGACGTTGCTAATTATGTCCGGTCTTGTGAGGTGTGCCAACGAGTGGGAAAGCCCCAAGACCAGGTTAAAGCCCCTCTCCAGCCACTACCCATAATTGAGGTCCCATTTCAGCGAGTAGCTGTGGATATTCTGGGTCCTTTCCCAAAGAAGACACCCAGAGGAAAGCAGTACGTACTGACTTTCATGGATTTTGCTACCCGATGGCCGGAAGCTGTACCCTTAAGCAACACCAAGACTAAAAGTGTGTGCCAGGCATTAGCAGACATTTTTGCCAGGGTAGGGTGGCCCTCCGACATACTTACAGATTCGGGAACTAATTTCCTGGCAGGGAACATGAAAAACCTGTGGAAAGCTCATGGGGTGAATCACTTGGTTGCCACCCCTCATCACCATCAAACCAATGGTCTGGTGGAGAGGTTTAATGGAACTTTGGGGGCCATGATACGTAAATTCGTAAATGAACACTCCAATGATTGGGACCTAGTGTTGCAGCAGTTGCTTTTTGCCTACAGGGCTGTACCACATCCCAGTTTAGGGTTTTCACCATTTGAACTTGTGTATGGCCGCGAGGTTAAGGGGCCATTACAGTTGGTGAAGCAGCAATGGGAGGGGTTTACGCCTTCTCCAGGAACTAACATTCTAGACTTTGTAAGCAACCTACAAAACACCCTCCGACACTCTTTAGCCCTTGCTAAAGAAAACCTAAAGGATGCTCAGGAAGAGCAAAAGGCCTGGTATGATAAACATTCCAGAGAACGGTCCTTCAAAGTAGGAGACCAAGTCATGGTCTTAAAGGCGCTCCAGGCCCATAAAATGGAAGCGTCGTGGGAAGGACCATTTACGGTCCAGGAGCGCCTAGGAGCTGTTAACTATCTCATAGCCTCCCCCACCTCCAACATAAAGCCTAAGGTATACCATGTTAATTTTCTTAAGCCCTTTTATTCTAGAGAATTAAACGTTTGCCAGTTTACAGCCCAGGAAACTGATGACGCGGAGTGGCCTGCAGGTGTCTACTATGAAGGAAAAAGGAATGGTGGCGTGGAAGAGGTAAACCTCTCCACGACCCTGGGACGTCTGCAGCGACAGCAGATAAAGGAGCTGTGCACAAGCTTTGCACCGATTTTCTCAGCCACTCCAGGGCGGACCGAACGGGCATACCACTCCATTGACACAGGTAATGCTCACCCAATTAGAACCCCACCCTACCGGGAGTCACCTCATGCCCAAGCAGCTATACAAAGGGAGATCCAGGACATGCTACAGATGGGTATAATCCGCCCCTCTACCAGTGCATGGGCATCTCCAGTGGTTCTAGTTCCCAAACCAGATGGGGAAATACGCTTTTGCTTGGACTACCGTAAGCTAAATGCTGTAACTCGTCCTGACAACTATCCAATGCCACGCACAGATGAGCTATTGGAAAAATTGGGACATGCCCAATTCATCTCTACTTTAGACTTAACCAAAGGGTACTGGCAAGTACCACTAGATGAACCCGCTAAGGAAAGGTCAGCCTTCGTCACCCAGGCAGGAGTGTATGAATTCAATGTACTCCCTTTCGGGTTGCGAAATGCACCCGCCACCTTCCAAAGACTTGTAGATGGTCTCCTAGCAGGATTGGGAGAATCTGCAGTTGCCTACCTCGATGATGTGGCCATTTTTTCTGATTCATGGACAGAACACCTGGAGCACCTGAAAAAAGTCTTCGAGCGCATCCGGCAGGCAGGACTAACTGTTAAGGCTAAAAAGTGTCAAATAGGCCAAAACAGAGTGACGTACCTGGGGCACCAGGTGGGTCAAGGAACTATAAATCCCCTACAGGCCAAAGTGGATGCTATCCAAAAGTGGCCGGTTCCAAAGTCAAAGAAACAGGTCCAATCCTTCTTAGGCTTGGCCGGATATTATAGGCGATTTGTACCACACTACAGCCAAATCGCCGCCCCGCTGACAGACCTAACCAGAAAAAAACAGCCAAATGCAGTTCAGTGGACTGATAAGTGTCAAAAGGCCTTTAACCAGCTTAAGGCAACACTCATGTCTGACCCTGTACTAAGGGCCCCAAACTTTGACAAACCGTTCCTAGTAACCACAGATGCTTCCGAGCGAGGCGTGGGAGCAGTTTTAATGCAGGAAGGACCAGATCAAGAATTCCATCCTGTCGTGTTTCTCAGCAAGAAACTGTCTGAGAGGGAAAGCCACTGGTCAATCAGCGAAAAGGAATGCTACGCCATTGTGTACGCGCTGGAAAAGCTACGCCCATATGTTTGGGGACGGCGCTTCCAACTACAAACAGACCATGCTGCGCTACAGTGGCTTCATACCGCCAAGGGGAATAACAAAAAACTTCTTCGGTGGAGTTTAGCCCTCCAAGATTTTGATTTTGAAATACAACACATTTCGGGAGCTTCTAACAAAGTGGCTGATGCACTCTCCCGGGAAAGTTTCCCAGAGTTAACTGGTTAACAATTGTTCTTGTAATGAAACATATTGTTAGTTTTTATATAATCAGTAGTATGTCTAAAGGTACAGGTGTCTTGTTAACTCTGTTTTCTCCTAGAACTCCAGGAAGAAATCACAGCCAGTGTGGAACCGAACGTCCAACACTATCTGTGATTTGGGGGGCGTGTCATAACTATAAAGGGAAGGGTGACAGCCATACTGTGTACAGTACTAAAGTCCCTCCTGGTCAGAGACTCTAAAATCCTTTTACCTGTAAAGGGTTAAGAAGCTCGGGTAACCTGGCTGACACCTGACCCAGAGGACCAATAAGGGGACAAGATACTTTCAAATCTTGGGGGGGGAAAGGCTTTTGTGTGTGTCCTTTGTTTAAAGGGTTGTTCGCTCTTGGGACTGAGAGGGACCAGACATCAATCCAGGTTCTCCCCATCTTTCTCAACAAGTCTCTCTTATTTCAAAATTGTAAGTAAAAGCCAGGCAAGGCGTCTTAGATTTACTTTGTTTTCTCAGCTTGTAAATGTACCTTTTACTAGAGTGCTTATCTTGTTTGCTATACTTTGAACCTAAGACAGAGGGGATTCCTCTGAGCTCTTTAAGTTTGATTACCCTGTAAAGTTATTTTCCATACTGATTTTGCAGAGATGATTTTTACCTTTTTCTTTAATTAAAAGCCTTCTTTTTAAGAACCTGATTGATTTCTCCTTGTTTTAAGATCCAAAGGGGGTTTGGATCTGTATTCACCAGGAGTTGGTGAAAGGAAGGAGGGGGGAAGGGTCAATCTCTCCTTGTTTAAGATCCAAGCAGTTTGGATCTGTATTCACCAGGGAATTGGTGAAAGGTTTCTCAAGGCTTCCCAGGGAGGGAATCCATCGAGAATGGTGGCAGCGGGACCAGAGCTAAGCTGGTAGATAAGCTTAGCAGTTTTCATGCAGGCCCCTACATTTGTACCCTAAAGTTCAAAGTAGGGATACAGCCTTGACACTGTCCTTGCCCAACACTGCTCAGTTTGGGATTCCCGCCAGTAGCCAGGTCCTTCCCACGCCACCAGTGGAGTGAGACTCCCCCTGCCTAGTTCCCAGTCCTTTTATCAGGGCCAGCTGGACCCTAATTGGGTGTGGCCACACCTGCGGCTGCCTACCCAATTAGCCTCCCTCAGCTGCTTTCAGCCCCAGCCCTCTCCAAGGGCTGGCTTTTAACCCTTTCCGAGCTGGAGCGGGTTCCGCCCCGCTACATGGTACTGTACAAACACATCGGAAGACGTAACTCCTGCCCTGAAGAGCTTTGTCAAATTTGTATTATTATTTAATACTCTGGATTTGAATTTAGGGTTTCAAATAATTAATTTGCTAATCCAGTCCAAGAACTTACTGGTCTTCTAGAACAGTACACAGTTAGATGCCCAAATACCAGTGGGTATTGTAATACTTTTATTGTGTCTTTTTCAACACATTCATCTAATGGTGCATTTTTTTTGCAGACAATACTGTCAAGTATCTAAATCCCATGTTACATTTTTCAGGGAATATTCTTCCATCATTAGTAGCAGTTAGGCAAGGAAATCTCTTGTGTATCAATGGGAGAATAAATCCCTGTAAGTTAACAGTAGAACAGTTGCCGAAAATTAAATTAATTTTAATTTTCATTGCATGTACTTTGCTAATGAAAGTTAACCAGAATAATAGTATATTGTATCTCTAATGGTTGGTAGGGAGGAAAGAAAAACATTCATTAACTAATTCATTATGTGAAAGGATTCACTAAAAGCCTTCTTTGTCTTAAGAAAAAGAAGCAGAGGAAGACGAGTAAGAGAGAAGAAAGATCTTGTTAAGGTACTGGACTGGGATGCAGTTCATGTCTCTGGCCAAACCACTTAATCTTTGTGTCTCAGTCCTCCACCTGTAAAATCAGCATAGATACTTCCTTTCTGTCTTATCTATTCAGATTGTGAGCTCTTCTGAGCACTGACTGTCTTTACTGGGGCCTATATGAGCTACTGTTACACAGATAATAAGTCTGTTGAAATTACTTACACAGGAAAGATGTGCCATCATTTCTTCCTACCACCTACGAAAAGCGTATTAGAAAATGCTATTGAGTCTTGTTGGAGAAGCATGTTTTGTACCTTCACTCTGATCCTTTCTTATTCAGGTATTTATTGATGAAGGGTATGTTATTATGTGGATGTTCTTCACCTTCCTCTCAGCAAGGCTTTTTCTCATAAATATCTGCTGTGAAAATGGAAGAGGTTTTCCTGTGGAGTAATAGGTTGTTGGCAAATAACATCTTATACAAACTGCCTGACTGCTGAGAGTAGTAATGTTAAACACTGTTGAAGTTAAAGGGCTATCAAAAATAAATGAAGAAAATTGAAAAAATGAAGTTAGCGATGGCAGTTTGACCATGAACTGGTCTTAGACAATGGTTTTTGAATGAAAGGGTACAGTTAGAGAAAATTACAACTTTCCATTTACAGATGTGTGCTGGAAAAAGTTTCATGGTCAAAAAGTTGTTGATAATTTTACTTTCTGTTTCCGGCATATATTTAAAATATCTTTGAATTGTTTACGGCTCTGGCACTGATGCTGTATCCGCCTTTTTATTGTGTTCTTTTAGCATTATTGTCTGTTTCTCTCTTCAGATTCTAACTGTGACTTCCAGAAATTGTACTAATGCATGTGCTTTTATTAGCTTCAGAGGAGCAGAGTGAGCTAGAAGACGGAGTTTGTGGCTGAAAGCCAGGAACTCCTGAATTCGAATACTATCACTACAATGTTATGATTAGATCAATATTCATGTGCTGTAATTTAAAATTTGTATTGTAACTGCTGGGTTTCAGGATGTTGATTTCTTTCTTTTATTTATTCTGAGGCCACCTCCATCTGGATATCTTGATAATGAGAAACCAGAAATTTGCTCAGTTTTCTCACTTCACTTCCAATTAGTCTTCATCAACTGGGGTATAGTTATCTCTGAAGCAGTTTTCTTATTTACTCTAATAGCTTTCAGAAATCACTGTACAGTAACTCATCTCTTTGAAGGTTCTAAAGTGAATTCTAATTCAATCTGAGTCCTGTTATTTAAATTCTATAATATTGCATGAGCTTTTCCTTTTGAGCACCAGGAGTAGAATGTCCATCTGCATTCCTTCAGAGCTCTACTTGCAGAAAATGAGGTAGACTGACAATTGAGCAAGGATCTTCATTCTTTTTTCTTTTTGGAACCAGACATTAGTTACAGAGTGCATTTCCACCCTTGAAATTAGGATAACTATCTTTTTACTGACTTCCTTGTAAAGCGCTTTGAGATCTTCAGATGAAAAGTGCTGTAGAAAAGCTAGGTATTATTATTTTGTTGCTTTGATTTCTTTCTGTCAAATTTTAACTAGGTTCAGTAATGTTAGTATCACAAATGAAAGGGAAGAAGACTGTTGGGATAAAACCTTGAGGACCATTTGTAGTGAGTGGCATTTCCATGTCCACTGTGTCAGGTCTGGGCTTGTCTATACTTCCGGCTAAATTGGCACTGCTGTGATCGATGCAGTGGTGTCGATTTAGCAGGTCTGGTGAAGACAAGCTAAATTGATGGTTGAGTGCTCTCCCGTCGACATCTATACTTCATCTACCCAAGAGGTGGAAAGTAAGTTGGCAGGAGAGTATCTCCTGTCAACAGCATGGTGTAGACACTGCTGCAACTCAACCTAAGTTACGTCTACTTCAATTACTTAACTTACTTACATAACTGAAGTAACGTAACTTAGGTTGACTTAAGCATTAGTGTAGACCAGCCCTTAGAGAGGGAGTGTGGCTGGTGATTACTAGGCTAGGAGCTAGGAACTCATATTGTAATGTCAGCTCTGGTACTGTTTTGCTGTGTGGCATTAGGACAGTCTCTTAGGGTGAGATTTTCAAAGGCAGCTAAGGGTACGTCTACACTTACCTCCGGGTTCGGCGGTAAGCAGTCGATCTTCTGGGATCGATTTATCGCGTCTTGTCTAGACAGGAGTACGCGGAGTCAACGGGGGAGCCTGCCTGCCACGTGTGGACCCGCGGTAAGTACGTTGTAGTTCGAACTAAGATACTTCGACTTCAGCTACATTATTCACGTAGCTGAAGTTGCGTATCTTAGTTCGAACTGGGGGGTTAGTGTGGACCAGCCCTAAGTCCTGTTTTCAAAAGTGACGTAAGCATTTAAACTCATTGAAAGTCAATGGGACTTAGACTCCTAAGTTCCTAGGCTATTTTGAAAATAGGACTTAGACTCCTAAGTCACTTAGATGTTCTTGAAAATTTTACCTCTGTATGCCTATATCCAAATCTGTATAATAGGGGATGTTAATACAGTACATTGTTACTCCTCTCACTAGATACTGTGACTAACTGTTTGGACTGGACTTTGAACATATAAAAGGCTATATACATTTTAATTATTATTCTAAAAATAATAATGTGACTGCTAACTTGCTGAATCATTTATTATATGCTAATCTTACTAGAAAAAAGATATGCTATCAAGATTTCCTATCAAAGCAAGATTTTATCTCCCTATGTATGGCAGAACAAAAATGCAATTCATTCTTCTTTATAATATCCCTTATCATTCTTCCTTACTAATATATATAGTTTAGAGATTATTGTATTCTAAATGAAACATCTTAATTTAAATAAGCACAGTTTGATCGCCCTTTATGTCACTAAGTTTAGTACTGTAATGGCTTTTTTTTCATTAACATCAGAATTTGGGATAGGAGAAAGTATAAAGTAGGATGGAAAATATAGTGAAGAAAAAACTAGATAACCATTGGTCACTGCTAGGAAGTTAATTTAAAATCTATTGTCTAAAGCAGTTGCAACATCATACTAAAGACTCAGAGTGAAAAATGAACAGGAGTACTTGTGGCACCTTAGAGACTAACAAATTTATTAGAGCATAAGCTTTCGTGGGCTACAGCCCACTTCTTCGGATGCATATAGAATGGAACATATATTGAGGAGATATATATATATATATATATATATATATATATATATATATATACACACATACAGAGAGCATGAACAGGTGGGAGTTGTCTTACCAACTCTGAGAGGCCAATTAAGTAAGAGAAAAAAAACTTTTGAAGTGATAATCAAGATAGCCCAGTACAGACAGTTTGATAAGAAGTGTGAGAATACTTACAAGGGGAGATAGATTCAATGTTTGTAATGGCTCAGCCATTCCCAGTCCTTATTCAATCCTAAATTGATTGTATCTAGTTTGCATATCAATTCCAGCTCAGCAGTCTCTCGTTGGAGTCTGTTTTTGAAGTTTTTCTGTTGTAAAATAGCCACCCGCAGGTCTGTCATTGAATGACCAGACAGGTTAAAGTGTTCTCCCACTGGTTTTTGAGTATTATGATTCCTGATGTCAGATTTGTGTCCATTAATTCTTTTGCGTAGAGACTGTCCGGTTTGGCCAATGTACATGGCAGAGGGGCATTGCTGGCACATGATGGCATATATCACATTGGTAGATGTGCAGGTGAACGAGCCCCTGATGGTATGGCTGATGTGATTAGGTCCTATGATGATGTCACTTGAATAGATATGTGGACAGAGTTGGCATCAGGCTTTGTTACAAGGATAGGTTCCTGGGTCAGTGTTTTTGTTCAGTGATGTGTAGTTGCTGGTGAGTATTTGCTTTAGGTTGGGGGGTTGTCTGTAAGCGAGGACAGGTCTGTCTCCCAAGATCTGTGAGAGTGAGGGATCATCTTTCAGGATCGGTTGTAGATCTTTGATGATGCGCTGGAGAGGTTTTAGTTGGCATTGAATCTATCTCCCCTTGTAAGTATTCTCACACTTCTTATCAAACTGTCTGTACTGGGCTATCTTGATTATCACTTCAAAAGTTTTTTTTCTCTTACTTAATTGGCCTCTCAGAGTTGGTAAGACAACTCCCACCTGTTCATGCTCTCTGTATGTGTGTGTATATATATCTCCTCAATATATGTTCCATTCTATATGCATCCGAAGAAGTGGGCTGTAGCCCACGAAAGCTTATGCTCTAATAAATTTGTTAGTCTCTAAGGTGCCACAAGTACTCCTTTCAGAGTAGCAGCCGTGTTCTTTTTGCGGATACAGACTAACACGGCTGCTACTCTGAAACCTGTCAGAGTGAAAAATGGCTATGTTAGTCAGTTTCCTTAGTGACTATTTTGGAGGAATTTTTGTTGACCAGATTGCAGGAAGATCAGCAATGTGACATCTGTATATAGATATTTATTATTAACAACACTGCTTTTTGAGAGCCAAGTGGTTTAAATGTGACAATGATGTTATTACGCCAAGGGTAATTTTATAATTGTAATTTATATCGTTGTGAGCCAAGAGATAGTAGCTTGTAGTATACTCATAAGCTTACAGTTTGTGGGTGTTTGCAGTTAGATATAAGGACTCTGTTTCACATATAGCAACTGTAAATACATAACTCCAGTAACACTGGTCTACAATTTTTGAGAAGTCGTCTGCTTCAGAGATAAAATGTGCTATTTATTATGTATTTTGATGTGCTGAATTCAAATATGACAATTAAAACAACTGGCTACTGTTTCTAAGATATTTAAGTTTTTACATTTTATGTCTATGTATATTGTGTAGATAGTAGAGTTTTAATCATAAATTGTAAACCTAGGTCTTTTCATGTGTTTATGGTTGCTTTACATGATAATAGTTCACCTGTCCTGTTTATGTAACACTTTAAAAATCAGCAAAAGGGTTATATAAATAAAATTTATTATGAAACAAAAGGCAAAAAACTATTCTGTACATAGTTTAGTCCTATTCCGTGTCTACTCGGCGCTTCTTGGCTTGTCTCTTGTAGTCATTAAATGGAGCATCTCTTGTCACTGTCCAGCAATAGTCTGCAAGCACTGATGGGCTCCATTTGCCCTGATAGCGTTTCTCCATTGTTGCAATGTCCTGGTGAAATCGCTCGCCGTGCTCGTCGCTCACTGCTCCGCAGTTCGGTGGAAAAAAATCTAGATGAGAGTGCAAAAAATGTATCTTTAGTGACATGTTGCAACCAAGGCTTTTGTATGCCTTGAGGAGGTTTTCCACCAACAACCTGTAGTTGTCTGCCTTGTTGTTTCCGAGAAAATTTATTGCCACTAACTGGAAGGCTTTCCAGGCCGTCTTTTCCTTGCCACGCAGTGCATGGTCAAATGCATCATCTCGAAGAAGTTCACGAATCTGAGGACCAACAAAGACACCTTCCTTTATCTTAGCTTCACTTAACAATGGAAATTTTCCACGGAGGTACTTGAAAGCTGCTTGTGTTTTGTCAATGGCCTTGACAAAGTTCTTCATCAGACCCAGCTTGATGTGTAAGGGTGGTAACAAAATCTTCCTTGATTCAACAAGTGGTGGATGCTGAACACTTTTCCTCCCAGGCTCCAATGACTGTCGGAGTGGCCAATCTTTCTTGATGTAGTGGGAATCTCTTGCACGACTATCCCATTCGCAGAGAAAACAGCAGTACTTTGTGTATCCAGTCTGCAGACCAAGCAAGAGAGCAACAACCTTCAAATCGCCACAAAGCTGCCACTGATGTTGGTCATAGCTTATGCACTTCAAAAGTTGTTTCATGTTACCATAGGTTTCCTTCATATGGACTGCATGACCAACTGGAATTGATGGCAAAACATTGCCATTATGCAGTAAAACAGCTTTAAGACTCGTCTTCAATGAATCAATGAACAGTCTCCACTCATCTGGATCGTGAACGATGTTGAGGGCTGCCATCACACCATCGATGTTGTTGCAGGCTACAAGATCACCTTCCATGAAGAAGAATGGGACAAGATCCTTTGGACGGTCACGGAACATGGAAACCCTAACATCACCTGCCAGGAGATTCCACTGCTGTAGTCTGGAGCCCAACAGCTCTGCCTTACTCTTGGGTAGTTCCAAATCCCTGACAAGGTCATTCAGTTCACATTGTGTTATGAGGTGTGGTTCAGAGGAGGAGGATGGGAGAAAATGTGGGTCCTGTGACATTGATGGTTCAGGACCAGAAGTTTCATCCTCTTCCTCGTCTGACTCAAGTGAGAATGATTCTGGTGCATCAGGAACCGGCAGTCCTTCTCCATGGGGTACTGGGCGTATAGCTGATGGAATGTTTGGATAATGCACAGTCCACTTTTTCTTCTTTGACACACCTTTCCCAACCGGAGGCACCATGCAGAAGTAATAATTGCTGGTATGATCTGTTGGCTCTCTCCAAATCATTGGCACTGCAAAAGGCATAGATTTCCTTTTCCTGTTCAACCACTGGCGAAGATTTGTGGTGGGGCCCACCTCTTGTCCTGATCTCCAATTTTGCAGCCAAAATAAAGGTGATAGGCTTTCTTAACCATAGTGGTTATACTGTGCTTTTGTGATACAAAAGTCACTTCACCACAAACATAGCAGAAGTTATCTGCACTGTTCACACAAGTACGAGGCATCTCTGCTCACTTTGGCTAAACAGAAATGTGTCCCTTTGCAAAATCAAACACTGACAAATAAGAGAGCACGACACTGTATGATTTCTAGAGCTGATATAGGCCAATTTGTTCAGCAGAGTGATGTAAGCTTCGTTATGATTGCATCATCCATGACTTCTAGGAATAACATGATGCAATCCATATCATGTATGACGCAATACCAGCTTCAGATTGCATCATTCATTGTTTTGCCTAAAAAGCAAGTACTGTCCAAACCCAGTCATAGATTTATTCATAGATCCAGTCAAAGCTGTATTTTAGTCATTTCTGGTTTAAATTGAGATCCCTTCCCTTTATAACTCACTTATCCTCCGCCATTCCCAAGTCAAGGGTCGTATATACTGACCCAATAGCATATCTTGAAAACTAGAGCCAATCAACAATTTTAAGCATCATTTTTGTTCTCAGTGACCCAGAATTAGTAAAGTTTGACTACATTTATTTCAGAAGCATTTTGGCTGTAGAGCATGTAATATCATTCAAATAGCAATATCTGGGTAACAGAGTTTGATAGGTGAATCATTTAATGAGTGTAGAGTATAAAATAAAGCTTGCCTTTAATTATATTACATGTTATATAAATCTGTTAGGCAGATTGCTGACTGAACTATTCAAAGGTCAACTCTTGATTTACAAAACCCCAAAATACTGCCAGGTTCTAAATTAATCAATATTTATTATTTCTATTGTATTCCACTCCCAGAGGCTGCATAAACTAATGCTACTTGTATTGGGAAAATAACTTGGGTCACTAATTTTAGTTTGCATTTAATTTCTGTATCAATAAGGCAAAAGGGGGAATTGGGAGAACGGCAAATGCTGTACAACTTCAGTCTGATCACAGCTAATTTCAAAAGTTGTTTAGGGAATGATTCCATTCGTTCACTATGTTTTGTGCAGGAATGCTGCTGTTGTAAAATTATGTTGTTTGTTTATTTGGAAAGCCGCGTTAATCCAGGATGCACAGTAGGCCTTGGAACTAAATATTTGAAGAACGTTTTAGAGAAGAAAATCAGGGCTTGGGATTTTTCTGGCATTTTCTATTCAAAGGGGCCTATTCTGTTTGTGAACAAGTGATTTATTCAAGTTTCATTTATAGCTTAGGCCAAAATCCTGGGACCCAGTACCCACCTTAAGCACTTGGCACAGTATTGGTTGTCTTTGTGGGTTTGGGGGAGAATCCTGGAGGAAGGAAAGAATCAGTCCTTCCAGGCTATAAAGTTGATGTGGAGCTGCTATTTGAGAGGCTATTTCAGTCAAATAGTTTCAGTACAATAGCCAAAAGGGAGAAGAATGGAGAATCCTATATAGATCAGAGTCCAGTGGTCCACCGCTAATCAGATTTCCTTAAGAAAGCAGATTGATGAGAGGTGTTCAGGGAAAATTCAGGGGCTGCAGGGAATGAAGTTGGGGGAGCGGGGCAGGTTTCAGGAAGCTACAGAATTCAGCTTTGGTTGAGAGCCAAGAACTCATGAGTTCTAATTCCTAGCCTTTCATCTGAGATAGTCTGAATTAAGGCTCCTGCATAGAGTAGTAGGCTGGTCAGAAATTTGTATGTAGGCATGTGTCCTGAGTCTGCACCTTGTCTTTTGTTTCATTTTGTTTGTTTTAAACAGAAATTTATTTTGTCTTATTGAAGTTATACCAGTACTTAAAAGAAAACTGAAATTTCCATTTTAAGATACTGTGATGCTCTGTACCTCGGGGGAACACCCTACACCCCCATGTTCATCTTTATAAAATTATTGTGTGGTATCCAATGAAAAGTTTGTCATGTTGGGTGTCTTCGGAAGGCTCATGATGCACTGAGCATGGTAGTTATAGTGATGTTATAGTAATTGTTACAGTAATGGTATAGGTTATAATTTCACGTATATAGTTATGAGGCTGAAAATGTGTCCTCATGGCTTAAAATAAGCCCTGGCAAAAACTCTTCAAGAGCAGAGAGGTAGTTCACACCTCATCAGGGCTGGTATGGGACAAACCCAGCCCAGCATCACAGGAACAAAAGATGCTGGCCTAGGCAGCAACAAAAGAATCTGTTAGACTCTCGAGTGAGTCACCCCCCTTCCTTTGGTCAGTTTGGGACTACAATGAGGTAATGCTCACCTGACTCTGAAAGGGGCAGGGGGGGCAAAGCCAAGAGGGAAGAAATGACATGATAAAAGGGAGAGACATTTGCCATGCTCGCGCTCTCTCTCTCTCTCTCTCTCCCACCTACATCTAAAGACACCACACCAAGCGACTGAAGCGCTGATCAAAGGGGAGAGCCTGGCTGAAGGGCAATGAGCCAGCCTGTGGTGAGAAGCATCTAAGTTTGTAAGGGCATTGAAAGTGTTAAGATCAGCTTAGAATGCGTTTTGCTTTTATTTCATTTGACCAAATCTGACTTTTTATGCTTATAATCTTATTATAAAACTTATAATCACTTAAAATCTATCTTTATAGTTAATAAATTTGTTTGCTTATTCTACCTGAAACGGTGCGTTTGGTTTGAAGCATGTCAGAGGCTCCCCTTGGGATAACAAGCCTGATACATTTCAATTTCTTTGTTAAGTTGATTAACTCATATAAGCTTGCAGCGTCCAGTGGGCATAACTGGACACTGCAAGATGGAGGTTCCTAGGACTGTGTCTTGGACCGGAGGTAATGGCTAGTATCATTTGGTTGCACAATCCAAGGAGCAGCTTACATGCCAGAGGCTGTGCATGAACAGCCCAGGAGTGGGAGTTCTCACAGCAGAGCAGGCTAAGGCTGGCTCCCAGAGTCAAGGATTGGACCTAGCAGATCACCAGTCCGGATAACACCAGAGGGGAACGTCACAGATACTCCTTTATAATTTAAGAATAGTTTCATTTTACAAAAGTAAAGAAGACACTTCTATGTCTTTTTAGTACTTTGGGGGGGTGTGTGTGTGTGTGTAATCAAAACCTTGAGATATGGATATGAAGATTTAAAAAATCAACAAGTGCATGCATTTTGCATTTCTGATTTCAACAAGCTTCACAAGGACTATTTCTTTCCTCTTTTATGCATTGAGCAATATCTTTGAGTGGTAACCGTAAAGATGGCCAAATGACCTGTATTGACTCTCTCTTTTAAGTATACTTATTAAAATAGTGTATGTGATAATTTGGGGGATTTGTGTATAGCTAATGAATTCTGGTTGATGTTAGGAAATTGCTGCATTATGGAATGCCTCAGTGTATGTGGATTCCACCACTTGCTTTCAGGTTGCAGACCAGGGTTAGAGGTGGGATGTTAAACCTTAATGGTTGCCTCTTCAGGTGGAAACAACTTGAGGCAATGAATTGGCTGAAGCTAGGAGACCTGTTCCTCCATCTTCTTTGTAGGGAGGGAGAAGTGCCGAGTGGAAAATCCCCAGCAGCAGAACAAAGAAACCGGGTGTAGTTGGTGGGACATATAAATGCAAGGGACTCTCAGACACACAGAAAAGTGGTCAGGAAAGAGGCATGCTTTTGTAGCAGTGGGGTGCTGTTTAATTCTGCGACCAGCTGAGGAAGATGGAAGCTAGCTGACCTATGGGGGGGAGAGAGAGAGACTCCATGATTCAGAGGAGAAGCCGTGTGCAGAAAGGGGAACCTGGACTCCTCAGAGGACTGTGCCCAAGCCCAAAGAATTCTCCAGAGTGGTGAGGTACCCGAGGCAGGGAAATGCATACAGGTGTATTTTTGTCTACATCTGTGCATTTCTCATGCTATCTAAGTAAAGAGTAATTTGTTTTAGAATCCTGTGGAAGGTCTGTTTGTGTGTCTGTTTTACTTCACTATCATGTGCCCCTGACGAGGTAAACGGTAAACCCAGAAAGCCCACATGGCTGGAGGTCTGGGAGAGGGTATGTTTAAGCTATGAGAGAGCCTGAGGAGTCAGCAGTGGTCCCAGGGGCAAGGGAATTGGATTGTGTGGTTGGAACTCTCAGGAGGAGGTGCAAGACAGAGGATCTGCCCTCTGAGAGTATGTTTAGAGACCCCATTCAGGGACAGTGCCTGGGATCTGTTCAGACTCAGGAGGCTTAAAGCACAAAGGGCCCAGTGAGGTGGGCTCCAAATAGAAGATCCTGGTGAGTGTCAATACAGAGGGAGCTCTATCACAGCTGTGTGTGTAACAGTGTGATACTAGTTTAGTGTGTTTACTAAAATATACTTTATGTATATATGTGCATTTGTGTGTTTTGTTTTTACAGCATAAAGTAGTCCGTTGTCTGCAATGTGGGAAATGTGGGATTGATCCCAATCCATGAGGAGTTTGTTTAAGTCTTCTGCTAGGAGGAGGGTAAAGATGATACAGGATATTAAATGGGGTGTGGGGCCCGCAGGCAGAAGTAAAGGGATCTTCAGGGCTCCATCAGGAAGCTCAGGTACTATAGAGGGGTTGAGGTACATTTAAGAACCAAACTAAATAGATGTAGACTGTTACAGGGTGGGAGGAACCTACATACAAATCCATTGGACAGTAAAACTGTTAGCATTTACCTGCCCCAAAGGTGTGAACTACGTGCTTACAATTTGCATAAGTAACAGATGATCAGCTTTAGTATTATTTAAACTTTGGTTTTGTATTTTGTGTATTTAAAATGGACTACTTTGTCTGAAAATAATCTATTATAAGTCAGCTTCTGCAATGATTTATCATAATTGGCTACTATAAATCCATTTCAAATAGTTAGACACATGCATTTCAAGAATCACTTCCCTTAGGCAGCATGAGTTCAAACTGCTAGGTAGACATTTTTCCCCCCCTGAATTCATGTGCAAGTGTAAAAATTTTATGATGTTGCTTTAATGAGACCCACTGGGATTTAAGATTATTTATCTAAGCCCTTATTAAACACAAAATAATTTCTGTGTTTAGCCATGCAAAGCACAGTTCCTCCTCAGACAATGCAGTGTGTTTTAGGAGTTGAATAGGACTTGATGGAGTGTAGCAGAAATCAAGGAAAAAAGTTATTTTTCCCACTGAGTATACATTGCCTAGATAAGCACTAACAACTGCTGTAAAAGAATTAAACCGACAGCACCTCCTGAATTTTAAGGCCATTTCACTGGGTTAGAGGAATGGGTGATGGAAAATACTACTACCACTGCCAAAAGAAGGAGCTGGATACTGCTTGAGACACCAGTAGCAGGAATCAGACTGTAGAAAGGAGCCTGCCCCAAGCCCTAGCAGAAGACTGTATTTTCCTGTATAATTACTTCTTTCTCTTCATCCACTCAACCTCCAGGGTCTTTTGCATTACTTTCTGTTCTTGGCTTGTGACCTCAGGTGCTCCTTTCACACACCTCTTGGGCCTCCTTTAGCTGGGGGCGCTTCCTCAGCTTTGTTTTGCTGGATCTATAGGGAATGGAGAATTAAAGAGGAATGTAGTTGCTGGGACACTATCCTCTTAGCTCCAACTTTGAACCCCAGACGGAGGTCAGGAAATGAAGGCCTTGCCAGGCAGGGCCTGGACATAACAAATTTGATCTAAAATAAAGTGGTGAAATTAAATCAAGTAAAATCCCAGATGAGGATTTTTAAGAAAAAGGGACTTCATAAAAATCCAGTGTGCAGTGGGATGAAAAGTTCCAAACACACTTTTAAACCAGTAGATTTATTCTGTCATTGATTTTGACATCTTTCTATTGGAAAATACTATTTATGTGATTTTTTTTTTTTTTTTTTACTCTAAATCCCCCTCACCCCCACCTCACCCTCACATTTCCTCCTCTCTCAATGAATTATTAATTCCTAACATTATCCTCTGTAGCAGACTGATGTTCATAAACACCTACACCATATCAGTTCTTTTTATATATTTATTTTTGAGTACATTTCTACCATTTTCACCCCCACTATCTGCTGTTTCAGAATAAGCTTTGCCTCTAACCTCTTATTCCTATTCCTTAGTACCAAGATTGCATGATCTGTCTCTCTTGCTAACATTTCAAAGCTAATGGATGAATTCCAGTCTGTAATCATCCAGCAGGACTGCTGAAGCATCAAGGAAATTGATATTGCAATCTCTTGAAACTGAGTTCATCACCTCTTCAAGCATGTCCAGATTTCATTGGATAGGGCATTCCACAGTAAATCTTTTCTCAAACTTCAAACTCCTTTTAGCAGGAGAAAAATCCATAAAGCTGCATAGTTTGCTGGAAAGCCTTAAAGGTTTAAGTATCAGAGGGGTAGCCTTGTTAGTCTGGATCTGTTAAAAGCAACAAAGAGTCCTGTGGCACCTTATAGACCAACAGATGTATTGGAGCATAAGCTTTTGTGAGTGAATATCCACTTCGTCAGACGCATGTGGGTTTTCACCCATGAAAGCTTATGCTCCAAAACGTCTGTTAGTCTATAAGGTGCCACAGGACTCTTTGTTGCTTTTTAAGGGTTTAAGCCACTCAAGAAAAGGCGAATTTTCTAAAGTCAATGTCAGAAACCTTATTTGGGACCTTGACAGTGTAAAATACACTAGTACTCTGATCTTCACTGTGAAGGATCCCATTCATCAAGGTTTCCATGTATGTGGCTCTGAAGGGCTATATAATGAGCATCTGCTGAAAGGGATGGTATTCATCAATATGGATTGCTCCACACACAAGGGGATGTGCATGCAGGTTGACTATGCACCACCCAAGAGTGGGCTGTGGAAAAGGATACGCTGCATAATGTTCCAGTTGATAAATCCATAAACCTTAACTGTAGTAGATCTGGCAGTTCATTATAATGATTTTGAAGGTTTTCTGAAGAAGTGCGCCACTGGGCTGATCTGGCTTACACAGCTAACCATTAAGCAGCATATGCACACTTTTTACAGAGTGAACCTTGCAGTGTTAATACAGGTTTTACAAAAGGCTCTGAGATCATCTTGAGTGACTTTGTCAATCAAACTAGAAATGGAAAAACTGCAGAGTTAACCTCTCCTCTCCATCCTCTAAAATCCTTTCCTCTTTCCGTAGTGCTGGTACTCACATCGCTCCTATGTGATTTATAACGTCATCAGTTGTTTCTTCATTTCTACTTGTTTCTAGGTACATTTTTTTTTCATTCTTTTGGACAACTTGCCTTTTTAGGCTATGCTGTCATTTGTGAGGTACTCAAATACTGCTGCCAGGGGATAGCTAGAGAGAGTGCCATTTTACTGATAATAGCATGGTCTACTCTCCCTCACTTTGGATCTATTCTTTGGGTGCTGTTCCCCTGGGGAATTGCTCCCGCACTTGCCTCTGTTGCAGCTGTGTGCTGGGAGAAACATATGGCAATTCCTTGCAAAAATTCCACCACCCAGTGGCGGGAGGGTTGGAGTCCCTTGTGTATAATGAAGCTCAGCCCTGCTTTTTATGCATTGCTGTATCATACTGACTGGTGATGACTTACGCTTGGAGATCATACAATGGAAAAAGTAAATAAGAGGTTCCCCAGTCTTTCCCTCCTCCTGTCTCTGAGCACAGGCATTTATCAGACAATGAGTTTCACTGAGTAAAGGAGAGCAATTTTGAGAACCTCTTGTTAAAATTTTGGCTGCAATATAATTACTTCTCTACTGCTGCTTTTAGAATTTCCAAGCAGCAGCAGTGTAAAAATACCTTGATTCTACTGCTGCTTGGGAAAGCTCTGATCAACAGCAGAGACACTAGAGCTGTCTGTATGCAGACTCAGGAAGAAATCACTACATTAATTTACATTTTGGAAAATCTTCTCCACTATCATAAGGGCTAGAAGCATTAAAAAAAATCCCAGTCTAGCAAATGGAGTTGCAGTATTAGAAGTACTAAAAGATGTCAGTGTAAGCTGAGACTTGTGGCACACCTGGCTGATCAAAATAGGCAAGGAATGCCTCAGCCCATTGCTGTAACAGAGTGCATTCTGTCAGGGAGACTGATATTCTTCCAACCTCCCTGAAAGACATATTAGTCTAGATGTTCTTAAAAAGAAATCCCTCAGTGCCAGCCCCCAGCTTACTATTGTCTAGTCTCCTGTATATCATTCCTGGGCAAGATTATCAAGAAGAGGTAGGTAGCAAACCACCTCTAGCAGCCTCTGCCCTCCATTAGCATCCTTCTCTGTCTGGTATCAGGCCAAGTCATGGTACAGCAATATCATTGACTGGGAAACCCCTTAGTTGGGATGGACAGAGGTGAAATATTGATTTTGATTGTTTTTCAGCTGCTTTGACACAATTGATCACAAGATACTGCTTCTTTGCCTATATTTCCTGGCAAGAAATTATGGAACGACAGTAAACCAGCTACTCTAATTCCTTTTTAACACATATGGGGCCTGTATAGTTCAGTGCTGTCACTGCTAATATTTGATATCCGTGTGCAACTATTAGGAGCAATTGCAAAATTATGTCTGAGATATTACAGAAAGGTTCCTGAGACTTATCCATCCCTCTGACCACTACCCCATGCTGCTCAGACACATGAGCAGTAATGCCACATATGACCCCAAGCAGATTTGCAGTGGCTATAGGGATCCGGGACCAAGGGTGAAGGGGTTGGGGCACAGTTTGTGTTCTCATCCATCCTCCTGGTTGAGGGTAAGGACACAGGCAGGGACAGGTACATCCTAGAGATCAGAAGCTGATCTGCTGGGCAGAGATGGCTTCCAGCTGACTGATAAGGGGAAGAGCATCTTCGTACACCAACTCACCAACCTAATGAGGAGGGCTTTAAACTAGGTTCAAAGGGGGCAGGTGACAAAAGCCCCCGAGTAAGCAAAAAAAGGGTGAGGGATGGGCTAGACATTGGGAGGGGGGAATGGAAAAGTACAACAGAGTCATAGGAGCAACAAGAAGGAAATCAGTGGGGGAAATCTGCTCAACATTTTAGTTGTCTATACATAAATGCAAGGAATATAGGGACTAAGGAAGAACTGGAAGTATTAGTACATAAGCTAAATTATGATTTAATTGGCATCACAGAGACTTGGTGGGATAAGTCTCATGACTGGAATATTGGTATAGAAGGGTATAGCTTGTTCAGGAAGGACAGGCTAGGAAAAAGAGCAACAATAATCAAAAGTGCCACCTTCTGTCACTGACTATCCCATTCCTCCTTGGCAGTGATCAGCTATTGTAGTCCATGTTTGAATCAGCTCCAGTCAGAACTACTGTTTCAACAAGAAGTTCAAGAAGTTGTGACTTAAAAGCATAGCAGCCTTGCCTCTTCTTCACAGAACAGACCCATTAAATTGAAAGACAGCACATTGTAAAGCACTGTTCACACAACATTTATGAGAGTAATTTGACTCTCCTTTTAATGGGAGGCACATTGGTTCGCTGCTGGGAATTCTGCAAATTACATTGAACTCTGGAACTATGACAATAACTTTGCATACCATAGATATTAATGAGCAGCCACAACAACCTTCAGCCAGTGCCCAGTAGGAGCTGAGCTTTTGCACTTTCTTGCTCTTGTAGGCTCTGAGTACCAGAGCTTCTGAATTACAAGAAAGTGCAAGATCTATTTTTGTACCTGACCTAGGCATAAATGATGCTGGGAATTAAGAAGTAGGTTCAGGGAAATAAATCATGAATGACAATTGAAAAAAGGAAGGAAAGAAAATAGTTATATACAAGGATCTGTTCAGCTTTGTTGTTCAGAGCTCCTTCTTGTTTTGCATATACACTCCTGTGCTTTGCTCCTCAGCTGCCTCCTATGCCACTACATTACAGGAATTCACACTTTCTTTTTCCCCTTTCCACTTTGAGATTCGTTTCAGTGTAAAATCATCAGCAGTTTTTGTAACGATAGATAATATTGGGATTGATTTTTAGATTTATAAAATTTTAGCTGCTAGATCAAATTGACATTTAAAATGTACTAATTCATGTAGATTGCTAAATTTGTAACACTATTCCTAATGTGATTGTTTACTGTGTCTTAGGATGTAACTGTGTGGTAAGGTGGCTTGATGTCCGTGAACTGGTGAACTAGGGTGACCGGATGTCCCAATTTTATAGGGACAGTCCCGATTTTGGGGGCCCGCCGATCCGGCCGGTAGTGAAGACGTACCCTTAGGGTATGTCTACACTACGAGAGTAGTTCGATTTTACTTAAATCGAATATGTGGAATCGATATTACAAAGTCTAACGTGTGTGTCCACACTAAGGACAGTAATTCGACTTTGTGAGTCCACACTAACGGGGCAAGCGTCGACATTGGAAGCGGTGCACTGTGGGCAGCTATCCCACAGTTCCCGCAGTCCCCGCTGCCCATTGGAATTCTGGGTCGAGCCCCCAATGCCTTCTGGGGAAAAAAATGTGTCGAGGGTGGTTTTGGGTAACTGTCGTCATCCAACCGTCACTCCCGCCCTCCCTCCCTGAAAGCGCCGGCGGGAAATCAGTTCGCGCACTTTTCTGGTCAGTGACAGCGCGGACGCCACAGCACTGCGAGCATGGAGCCCGCTGCGACCATCGCTGCAGTTATGGCCGTTGTCAACACCTCACAGTTTATCATCCACCTTTCCCAGAGGCAGATGCTGAGAAATCGGGCGAGGAGGCTACGGCAGCGCGGTGAGGACCTGAAGTCTGAGAGTGGCACAGACCTGTCACAAAGCACGGGACCCCGCGCCGAGGACATCATGGTGGCAATGGGTCATGTTGATGTTGTGGAACGGTGATTCTGGGCCCGGGAAACAAACACGGACTGGTGGGACCGCATAGTGCTGCAGGTCTGGGATGAATCACAGTGGCTGCGAAACTTTCGCATGCGGAAGGGGACTTTCCTGGAATTTTGTGAGTTGCTGTCCCCTGCCCTGAAGCGCAAGGACACCCGGATGCGAGCAGCCCTGACTGTCCAGAAGCGAGTGGCCAATAGCCCTCTGGAAGTTTGCAACCCCGGACAGCTACCGGTCAGTCGCGAACCACTTTGGCGTGGGCAAATCTACCGTGGGGGTTGTTGTGATGCAAGTAGCCAACGCAATCGTTGAGCTACTGCTCTCAAAGGTAGTGACCTTGGGAAACGTGGAGGTCATCATAGATGGCTTCGCCGTAATGGGATTCCCAAACTGTGGTGGGGCTATAGATGGAACTCACATCCCTATCCTGGGACCGGACCACCAGGCCAGCCAGTACATTAACCAAAAGGGCTACTTTTCAATGGTGCTGCAAGCACTGATGGACCATAGGGGACATTTTACAAACATCAACGTCGGATGGCCGGGCAAGGTTCATGACGCTCGTGTTTTCAGGAACTCTGGTCTGTTTAGACGGCTGCAGGAAGGTATTTACTTCCCGGACCACAAAATAACTCTTGGGGATGTGGAGATGCCTATAGTGATCCTCTGGGACCCAGCCTACCCGCTAATACCCTGGCTCATGAAGCCCTATACAGGCGCCCTGGACACTGAAAAAGAACTCTTCAACTACCGGCTGAGCAAGTGCAGAATGGTGGTGGAGTGTGCTTTTGGACGTCTCAAGGGGAGATGGAGAAGCTTACTGACTCGCTGTGATCTCAGCGAAACCAATATCCCCATTGTTATTGCAGCTTTCTGTGTGCTCCACAATCTGTGTGAGAGCAAGGGGGAGATCTTTATGGCGGGGTGGGAGGTTGAGGCAAATAGCCTGGCTGCTGATTACGCCCAGCCAGACAGCCGTGCGATTAGAAGAGCCCAGCGGGACGCGCTGTGCATCCGGGAGGCTTTGAAAGCTAGGTTCCTGAGTGAGCAGGGTAACCTGTGACTATTAAGTTTGTTTACAGAGAAGCTGAACCTGCCCCCGTTTCTTTACCCAGTGAATGTTCACTATCCTCTCCAGTTACATACCCCGTTCCCCCCCTTCCAACACACGTTTAAAAATAAAATCACTTGAAATTTGTTAATGAACACCGTTTTCTTTATTACTGTTTTCGCGGTAAAGTGTTGAACCTGGGACGCAGACTGTGGTGGGGAGCGGGTGTAGTGTAGTGATGCAAAGGACGCTTCTAAACTCGAGGAATGACAGGCTCCGCACTGGTGGACTGGTTGTTTCAACGGAGCCTGCCACCCCTCCTGTTCGGGACTCTGTGTGTGGGGGCTATGTGACTTTGTGGCAGCGGGAGGACGGTTACAGATCCCCTGCTGCGTGGCTCTGTGATCCAGGATAAGGACCGCTGCATAAGATCTCTAACCGCCCTCCCCCGCCACAAAGTCACATAGCCCCCCCCCCCCCCCCCCCGAACATGAAAACCACCTCCCAGACTGACCAGGGTAACTAGTGACTGCAATGTGTGTGTGCCCTGCTGCTGAACCTGCCCCCGCGTCTGTACCCCGGTAAAGGTGACTGTCCTGTCCAATTACCAACCCCCTTCCCCCCCTTCAAACAGACTCTCCTCTAAAAGAACATGATGGAAACAGTAATTAACAGAAACGTATTTTTTATTAGCAACTACACATGAAACTGGGGGATGAAACTGGGACGGGGGCTTGGGTGAGGCGGGAAGGAAAGGACTTATCAAATTTTGGGGAATGAGAGCCTTCTGGTACTTGAGCAGTCTGCAGGGGTGGAGTGAGAGTTTTCACGGACTCTGCCGCCCCTCCTTCTTGGGACTTTGGGTGAGGGGGGTATGGGACTTTGTGGCGGGGGAAGGCGGTTAGAGATAGACTGCAGAGGGGCTCTGTCCTCCTGCCTCCGTCCTGCAGAACATCCACAAGGCGCCGGAGCGTGTCCGTTTGCTCCCTCATTAGTCCAAGCAGCGTTTGAGTCTCCTGCTGGTCTTCCTGCCGCCACCTCTCCTCCCGTTCCATGTGTGATCGGCGGATTTGGGACAAGTTCTCCCTCCACTGGGTCTGCTGGGCTGCCTGGGCTCGGGAGCAGCCCATAAGTTCTGAGAACATGTCCTCTTCTTCCTACTCCTAATCTGCGCTAGCCTCTGGGAGTGTGATGCCAGGGTAGGTCGGGAGACAGTCGCAACTGTGGGATGGGAAAAAGGGAGTGAATTCCTCAGAAAGATAAAATTTTTTGTGAACAAAGAACATAGTCTTTCTCTGTGAACAAGACCATGCACAGCACCTATCACATGCGCACTCAGGACAAGGTCGAATTTTCGGCCTTCGCATTCAGTGCCTGGGGTCTTGCAGTGCAGATCAGACAAGCGGGACAGGACAGCGGAATTTGGGTAACAGGCTGACATGGTAAGCCGTAGACTTGTGGCTGCTTAAAACTTTAATAATAGCACTGGCCTCCTTTCACGTTCAAAGCAATGCCAGTCCCTGCTGCCAGCAATCCGGCAAGCATGAACTCTGCCCCTGTCCCACCCCCTCGCGGCTGTCCCAGGGAAAGATCCCTGTATGCTGCTCCTCTCCCGCCTCCACCGCGTGGCTGTAAACCGCCGGTTACAGTTCTGTAAAGGAACAGGCAAGCAGTCCCAATACTAACATTCCCCTACCTAATTCAAAGCAGGTCACCATGAGCGACATCACTCTGATGAGGATTTCAGAGACGGAGAAAGAAAGGATGCTTCGGGAAAGCCTGCAAAGACCAGGGCCGTATGCCGCCATGCTCTGCAAGGCGATGATACCCGAGTACTTGATTGTCTCATGGCGCGGAAACGTTTCCTACCTCGCAGGACCCAATAAGGCCGCTCTCCCCAGGAACCTGATGCAAAGGCTTTCCAATTACCTCCAGGAGAGCTTCGTGGAGATGTCCCAGGAGGATTTCTGCTCTATCCCCGGACATATAGACCGGATTTTACTGTAGCTGCACTGGCAGGGACTAAACAGTAGAGCGCCTAGGGCAAAACAATCATGCTAAACTGGACATTGTTAGATTTTTTTTTCAGTAGTTGCACTGCCAAGGACTGAAACGTTAAGCGCCTAGGGCAAAGTAATCATGAAAAACCCATTGTTAATATTGTTAATATTCCTGTTCTGTTAAAAATAAATGTTTACATGTTTAAAACACTTACTGACTGATCCTTCCCCTGATTCTGTGTCCGGGTTAACGCCTGGGGACGGTTGGTAGGGGATCTCTGTAAGGGTGATGAAGAGATCCTGGCTGTCGGGGAAATCAGCGTTGTAAGCGCTGTCGACTGCCTCGTCCTCCTCATCTCCTTCCTCATCTTCCCTGTCCGCTAACATCTCAGAGGAACCGGCCGTCGACAATATCCCATCCTCAGAGTCCACGGTCAGTGGTGGGGTAGTGGTGGCGGCCGCACCTAGGATGGAATGCAGTGCCTCGTAGAAACGGGATGTCTGGGGCTGGGATCCAGAGTGTCCGTTTGCCTCTTTGGTCTTCTGGTAGCCTTGTCTCAGCTCCTTGATTTTCACGCGGCACTGCGTTGCATCCCGGCTGTATCCTCTCTCTGCCATGGCTTTAGAGATCTTCTCATAGATCTTTGCATTCCGTCTTTTCGATCGCAGCTCGGAAAGCACGGACTCATCGCCCCACACAGCGATCAGATCCAAGACTTCCCGATCAGTCCATGCTGGGGCCCTCTTTCTATTCTGAGATTGCATGGCCATCTCTGCTGGAGAGCTCTGCATCGTTGCCAGTGCTGCTGAGCTTGCCACGATGTCCAAACAGGAAATGAGATTCAAACTGCCCAGACAGGAAAAGGAATTCCAATTTTCCCGGGGCTTTTCCTGTGTGGCTGGTCAGAGCATCCGAGCTCGGACTGCTGTCCAGAGCGTCAACAGAGTGGTACACTGTGGGATAGCTCCCGGAGCTATTACCGTCGATTTCCATCCACACCTAGCCTAATTCGACATGGCCATGTCGAATTTAGCGCTACTCCCCTCGTTGGGGAGGAGTACAGAAGTCGAATTTAAGAGACCTCTATGTCGAACTAAATAGCTTCGTTGTGTGGACGGGTGCAGAGTTAATTCGATGTAACGGTGCTAAATTCGACATAAACTCCTAGTGTAGACCAGGCCTTAGTGACTAACAAATCTGCATTAATTTTATGCCGTCTTCAGAGCATTTCAAGAATAATCATACTTAAAAGTGTGAATAATGTAGCCTCCTAGCATATTAAATGTGTATACACATCATCTAGCATACCATAATTGTTTTTTCAATTAAACTGCTTTAAAAATGAAGTCAACAAAAAGACATTTTACTTAACAAGCTTGTCCTTTAGTTCAGTAAAATCACCAATCCTTTAAAAGTTCTGTGGGTGGTGGAAAGGATAACTCAGTACTAATGAAGTGAGAGAGTCAGGACTGAGCATTTGTTATCTCTTCACATTAGATTTCTCAGTAAGGCCCCGATTCAGCAAAGCACTTAAGCACTTGCTTAACTTTAAGCACATTCATAGTCTCATTTATGTGGTTTTTTTGCACCGGGGCCTAAATATACAATTTATGTAATAAGGTTAGAGCCAAAGAAGTCAAGCTATCCCTGTGCCCTGGTGCTTGCATTCAGCAGTGCCTTATGTAAAACTTGGCTCATTTTTCAGTCATGGTCTACCACTCCTTAGAGTAGCACAGGCTATGATTTTTACAGAGGCAGCACAGTGAACTTGAGTTGTGATGGAGGAAAGCTGGGAAAAGAAGGGATTGTCTCACATTGTTCAAAAGCAACTTTTCTGGCCTATTACTGAGGATGATGAGTTCTGTAGGGAGTAGCACCCAAATTTCCTTGGCTGAAAGATCATTGCCATTGATATGCTCCAAAGAGTCTGTAAATCCCTGAGAGAAAGATAATGTAACGAAACAAAGTCCAGTGCAGTTTTTCAAATGACATAGATAACATTTTTCCTGGACTTGAAACATAAAAAGGTCTGATCTCTTATTGATGTGCAAGGGAATTTAAACAGGTACTGTTTATTAAGACTAGTGACTGTGTGCACATTTTCCATGTATTGATGGGAGCAAGACTTCTTCTGTCTGTTAACACTTCTTATGTGGGTTCAGGGAATGACAGAATAAATACATAATTCACAATTTTGATATCTTAAGCCTTGCGCCATCAGGGTGAGGAGAGCTTCTTCTGAGTCTTATTTTGACTAAATTGGGAGTAGAGGGTGCTCAGCTGCTCACATGGTGTCAAGGCTGTATCCCCACTTTGAACTTTAGGGTACAAGTGTGGGGGCCTGCATGAGGACTTCTAAGCTTAACTACCAGCTTAGATCTGGTCCGCTGCCACCATTCCCACAAGCTAATTCCCTTCCCTGGGAAGCTTTGAGAAACCTTTCACCAATTCCCTGGTGAATACAGATCCAAACCCCTTGGATCTTAAGACAAGGAGAAATTGACCATCCCCCTCCTTTCTCCCACCAACTCCTGGTGAATACAGATCCAAACCCCTTGGATCTTAAGACAAGGAGAAATTGACCATCCCCCTCCTTTCTCCCACCAACTCCTGGTGAATACAGATCCAAACCCCTTGGATCTTAAAACAAGGAGAAATTGACCATCCCCCTCCTTTCTCCCACCAACTCCTGGTGAATACAGATCCAACCCCCTTGGATCTAAAACAAGGAAAAATCAATCAGGTTCTTAAAAAGAAGGCTTTTAATTAAAGAAAAAGGTAAAAATCATCTCTGTAAAATCAGTATGGAAAATAACTTTACAGGGTAATCAAACTTAAAGAGCTCAGAGGACTCCCCTCTAGTCTTAGGTTCAAAGTACAGCAAACAAAGATAAACACTCTAGTAAAAGGTACATTTACAAGTTGAGAAAACAAAGTAAAACTAAGACGCCTTGCCTGGCTATTTACTTACAAGTTTGAAATATGAGAGACTTGTTTAGAAAGATGGGGAGAACCTGGATTGATGACTGGTCCCTCTCAGTCCCAAGAGCGAACGACCCCTTAAACAAAGAGCACAAACAAAAGCCTTTCCCCCCCCCGCCCCCCAAGATTTGAAAGTATCTTGTCCCCTTATTGGTCCTTTGGGTCAGGTGTCAGCCAGGTTACCCGAGCTTCTTAACCCTTTACAGGTAAAAGGATTTTGGAGTCTCTGGCCAGGAGGGATTTTATAGTACTGTACACAGGAGAGCTGTTACCCTTCCCTTTATAGTTATGACACATGGTATATCCCATAATTATGATTGGCATGATATCATTGTTCTCTGGATATAGAATGTTGGATGTGCTTACCTAAAGAGTCTGGTCAACTGTTTTGGTTGAGGATCTTTGACAATTTCACCACTAGTTTAATCTGAATAGTCATTTTCATTTTTTGTGAAGTTCACATTTGCAGTTAGAATCAATTTGTTAAACATCAGAAAATACTGGTTGACATTTTCAAAGCAATCTAGGTGATTTAGACACTATCTTCCATTCATTTTCATTGAAGATAGACAAATCCCTGAGACTTTGAAAAAATCTCTCATACTGTTTTAAATCTTTTTCTATCACACATATAACAGCAACATTATTTTCCTTGCTTTGTATCTTTTGCCCAGTATGGTAACATGATTATGATATCACTACCTGACTCCCTGCTGCAGGGATCAAGCCCTTAGGGAAAACTCTGGAAAGACACAATATACAAAACTACTAGGAAAAAGAGTAAAATGTTGTTCATGGCATTTAATTTTTTATTTCTTAATCTTTATTATTTTGTATCCTCCATTTTAAAAGATCAAAGCATAGAAAGACATACTTTATAGCAGTAGTCTTGTGGGCCCCCATTCAGCAGAATTCTATTCCATTCAGACTCTTATACATCCCTCATCGCTATAGTATTGGTGCACCACCCAGAAGTGCATTAAGCAATGTGACTAGCATTTGCAACGTGACACTCTCCGTTCTCTCCATAAAGTTATGTGCGGTTCTTATTTTATTTTATTTCTTTTTTTTAAAATTCTTTTATGTCTTCTGTGCTGGGGGTGGGAGTGTAGGCAAGGTCAAAGAAGTACACCTTGCAGTTGGCACAGAATGTGGTGATGTCTGAGGTCGTCCCTAGATCCTGTGAAAGTTGTTGCACTGCATTTGGAGTGGCCCCAGAAAAAGCTCCTACTCTTGCACAAACGAGCTTTACCCTTGCAATGGACAGCTTCATTGTACTTGAGGAGCCAAGTTGTCAACTATGATCCTCATCCCAGAGCTTCAGAGATCTGTCATTTGTACTAGGCCCAGACCATTGAATGCCTTGATGATAAAGGACTGAGACCTCGAATTTGATTTGATAGATGGGAGGCCTGTTGGAGAGTGAAGGACAGGTTTGATGTACTACTTGTAGCTCGTGTTGCTGAGGAATGCATTGCTGCTTTCTGTGTTAGCTAATTCATGCTAATACTATCCCAATTAAGCAGTATTCATTGCCATTCCCTGTTGCTAGACTACATAGGTGCCCAGAGAGACATCCCAATATTGGACAGCCTGATTAAGAAGATTGTGCTGTATTGCTTTTGGGTAATGAGACACATTTTTTTAAGCTCTGTGGCAAGCCTCTTCAAGAAATTTACTTTCCCATAAAAAGAGATGTAACATGAAGACTGAGATCTAATATAAATAATCAACTACATCTGAACAAACTTATAAATAAACACTTTACACTAACGTTCATTGGGAATCTAGTTATCTGTGAAGCAAAGACTTTATAATAGGGGTGGGAAGTAATTAATATCTTTTTGGTAAAGTAGAAGAATTTGTTTTGGATGATATCTGGAAATTCACACGAGGCTAACCTCAGTATATTCAAGTAATTTGGAAAATTGCCTTTGCTACTTTAAATGTAAGCCTTTTTTCCCAGTGAGTGTACTAGATGATCTCTACAGTAACAGTATATTCTACTTTTAATTTCTACTATTCTAATCGATTTCTAAGTTATATGTGGAGTATTTCAGGGGCTTGGGGTTTTTTACATCCTTTTGAATATTTACAGTACACGGTGCTTCTAGCTAAGAAAGCTATTGATTTTATTTTTAACTTATGACTAGGAAGAATTTTCCTAATAAGGAAATAGCTGGCAGGCATGACTGAATTTTAACAATGTATTAGGATAGAAGTAAGGATTTAGTGTCCAGCTGCAAAGCACACTCATGTCCTTTTTGTGTAACTCAAGACGTGTGCTGTTCCTAGTTCAGAACCGTTTTGTTGAGTACATTTTACTATATCTACCTGCTTTGGGGGTTGGTTTCTAAACTTGACTCATGCCAACTGTCCAGGTTTATTTTCAGTGGTGAATTGTCCGGTCATAAAATTTAGTCCAAACTAGAGACTTGTGTTTATACCCCTCTATTATCTACTTCCAATCTGGGTTCACCTTCATGGAATTTTGTGGCAGAAGAGGAAGTAGCAGAGGGATCCATACACTAGTCAAAATAGGGAAATATAAATAATGAACAGTGTTGAGGTACTCTTTCTGTGCTAGCATCTTCGACCTGATCCTGCAAGGAGCAGAGTGCTTCCTGGGGATGCTGCTCCCACTAGATGCTTAGTACCTCCTAGGAGGCACTCACCTCACACGACGGGGCCTTTTCCAGAGCTGGTGGCGTGAAAGCAAGCAATACTTTCTCCTAGATGGCAGTTGAGATAGCTAGTCTATGCAAAATAAAAACAGGCTCTGTAAAACCAATAACTGTATTAGAAAACAATGAAATACTCCATTTTTAGCAAGGAGGAGTTTTTCTTTCATCCACAAGACAATTACAGAAGAAGAAAAACATTTTTTAATACTCCCTTGAGTGAGAGAGCAGAAGAAGAACAAAGAAGCAGAGAGTCTAATAAAACAATAGTAACTGCCCAAATATAAACTGGTCAAATGTCACATCAGGGAAGGTTTAGAGAAACAACTTTCAACAATGTAAACCATGCTCTCTTGGATCAGCTAGTCTGAGAGCATGCAAAAGGAGACATTATTCCTGATTTAGTACTAAGGAATCCATAGAGGTTGGTTTTAAGAAGTAACTATAATTGAGCCACTATATAATTAAATCCATACAATCATACATTCCAGGTTCAGAAGGGACCATTCTGATCATCCCGTCTGACCTCTTGTATAACACAGGCCATAGAACTTCCCCAACATCCTTGCGGAAAGAAACATCTCCAAAAATGAGCACATTGACCTATTTTAGAAAAGGTGGATTTAAAATAAAGTAAAAAAATCACTTAAGTCAAAACTGAGAAAGTTAAAATCCTTGGATGCAGTATGGCAGCTATTTCAGCATAGTGTATGTAATAGAGCCACAGGAATCCTCCATACTTCCAAACAAAAAAGGAAGAAGGGAGGCAAGGGGGGAGGAAAACAGTGTGGTCAAATGCAAAGGTTCAAGAGGCCATTCAAGCCAAACGGGTATTTCTCAAGTAAAAATCCCCATCCCTGAGATGCCAATAAAAAAGAGCATAAACTGTGGAAGGTAAAACATAAGATAGAAATTAGGAAAACTAAGAGGGAGTGTGAAGAGAAAATAGATAACAAGAAATGTTTTAAGTATGGTACATAAGAAGCAGTAAGTCTGTCACAGAATCAGTGGGAGCTAGAGGACCAACGCTAAAGGGAGCAATTAAGGACGGTAAGGATATTGCAGGTTGAATGAATGAATGAGTGAGTTCTTTGTCTCGGTCTATGCCACAGAGAATGGTGGGATGGTACCTGCTCTTTTCAGGTACTCGTAGAGATTCAGTTGTTGAAAGAGGAGGGACAAACTAGTGAATTTAACAACAACAAGTCACCAGGTTTGGTTGATATGTTTCCAGGAGAGCTGAAGAAATGCGAGAATGAAGTGGCTGACCTGCTAATAAAAATATGTATTTAAATCTGTAACTGCAGTTTGCTCTCAAGCATTGTACTGGCCACTGTGAGAGAGATTATTGGACTGAATGGACCATTAATCTGATCTGACAATTCTTACATGGAAGAAAAGGAAGTCTAGCTTAACATGCGTTTGCAAACTGGTTGTGCTGACATTCTGAGTTGATTTTGCTGAAACAATCTGTTATTCCTCAGCATAAATTGGCAAAAATATTTACCAAAAAAAAGTTATGTTGGTCTGCTGTTTCTGTGCTTGAGTGTGATTAGCTATGAGAATTTCAGTGCATTTTATATTCAAACCAGAAAGCCATGTAAAGTAAACTAGGGTTGATTTTGGTTGGTGTAGATTTGTTCCATTGCTATACCATAAAAATCAAGTGGCATCAGAGTCTCTGCCCTCCTACCTTTTCATCAGTGATAAGTGACAGTTTTGCTACTGGATAAAAATAAAAAGGATTCATAATAATACACTAGCTGTTCTTTTTGCAATATTGTATATGCAAAAGTACTGTATGATAGGAAATTGACAGTGACAGTTGAGATCTGATTCAGAATATTGTTAAAACTTAGAATTACAAATGTAAAAATGAATTGTTCTGATGGGTGCTAAATTGTCTTGTCTCATTACACTGCTCTACAGCCAAAATGTTTCTGAAATAAATGTAGTCAAACTTTACTAATTCTGGGTCACTGAGAACGAATATGATGCTTAAAATTGTTGATTGGCTCTAGTTTTCAAGATATGCTATTGGGTCAGTATATACGACCCTTGACCTGGGAATGGCGGAGGATAAGTGAGTTATAAAGGGAAGGGATCTCAATTTAAACCAGAAATGACTAAAATACAGCTTTGACTGGATCTATGAATAAATCTATGACTGGGTTTGGACAGTACTTGCTTTTTAGGCAAAACAATGAATGATGCAATCTGAAGCTGGTATTGCGTCATACATGATATGAATTGCATCATGTTATTCCTAGAAGTCCTGGATGATGCAATCATAATGAAGCTTACATCACTCTGCTGAACAAATTGCCCTATATCAGCTCTAGAAATCATACAGTGTCGTGCTCTCTTATTTGTCAGTGTTTGATTTTGCAAAGGGACACATTTCTGTTTAGCCAAAGTGAGCAGAGATGCCTCGTACTTGTGTGAACAGTGCAGATAACTTCTGCTATGTTTGTGGTGAAGTGACTTTTTTGTATCACAAAAGCGCAGTATAACCACTATGGTTAAGAAAGCCTATCACCTTTCTTTTGGCTGCAAAATTGGAGATCAGGACAAGAGGTGGGCCCCACACATATGCTGCAACACTTGTGCAACAAATCTTCGCCAGTGGTTGAACAGGAAAAGGAAATCTATGCCTTTTGCAGTGCCAATGATTTGGAGAGAGCCAACAGATCATACCAGCAATTGTTACTTCTGCATGGTGCCTCCGGTTGGGAAAGGTGTGTCAAAGAAGAAAAAGTGGACTGTGCATTATCCAAACATTCCATCAGCTATACGCCCAGTACCCCATGGAGAAGGACTGCCGGTTCCTGATGCACCAGAATCATTCTCACTTGAGTCAGACGAGGAAGAGGAAGAGGATGAAACTTCTGGTCCTGAACCATCAATGTCACAGGACCCACATTTTCTCCCATCCTCCTCCTCTGAACCACACCTCATAACACAAGGTGAACTGAATGACCTTGTCAGGGATTTGGAACTACCCAAGAGTAAGGCAGAGCTGTTGGGCTCCAGACTACAGCAGTGGAATCTCCTGGCAGGTGATGTTAGGGTTTCCATGTTCCGTGACCGTCCAAAGGATCTTGTCCCATTCTTCTTCATGGAAGGTGATCTTGTAGCCTGCAACAACATCGATGGTGTGATGGCAGCCCTCAACATCGTTCACGATCCAGATGAGTGGAGACTGTTTATTGATTCATTGAAGACGAGTCTTAAAGCTGTTTTACTGCATAATGGCAATGTTTTGCCATCAATTCCAGTTGGTCATGCAGTCCATATGAAGGAAACCTATGACAACATGAAACAACTTTTGAGGTGCATAAACTATGACCAACATCAGTGGCAACTTTGTGGCGATTTGAAGGTTGTTGCTCTCTTGCTTGGTCTGCAGACTGGATACACAAAGTACTGCTGTTTTCTCTGCGAATGGGATAGTCGTGCAAGAGATTCCCATAACATCAAGAAAGATTGGCCACTCCGACAGTCATTGGAGCGTGGGAGGAAAAGTGTTCAGCATCCACCACTTGTTGAATCAAGGAAGATTTTGTTACCACCCTTACACATCAAGCTGGGTCTGATGAAGAACTTTGTCAAGGCCATTGACAAAACACAAGCAGCTTTCAAGTACCTCCGTGGAAAATTTCCATTGTTAAGTGAAGCTAAGATAAAGGAAGGTGTCTTTTGTCCTCAGATTCGTGAACTTCTTCGAGATGATGCATTTGACCATGCACTGCGTGGCAAGGAAAAGACGGCATGGAAAGCCTTCCAGTTAGTGGCAATAAATTTTCTCGGAAACAACAAGGCAGACAACTACAGGTTGTTGGTGGAAAACCTCCTCAAGGCATACAAAAGCCTTGGTTGTAACATGTTACTAAAGATACATTTTTTGCACTCTCATCTAGATTTTTTTCCACCGAACTGCGGAGCAGTGAGCGACGAGCACGGCGAGCGATTTCACCAGGACATTGCAACAATGGAGAAACGCTATCAGGGCAAATGGAGCCCATCAGTGCTTGCAGACTATTGCTGGACAGTGACAAGAGATGCTCCATTTAATGAATACAAGAGACAAGCCAAGAAGCGCCGAGTAGACACGGAATAGGACTAAACTATGTACATAATAGTTTTTTGCCTTTTGTTTCATAATAAATTTTATTTATATAACCCTTTTGCTGATTTTTAAAGTGTTACATAAACAGGACAGGTGAAATATTATCATGTAAAGCAACCATAAACACATGAAAAGATCTAGGTTTACAATTTATAATTAAAACTCTACTATCTACACAATATACATAGACATAAAATGTAAAAACTTAAATATCTTAGAAACAGTAGCCAATCAGTTGTTTTAATCGTCATATTTGAATTCAGCACATCAAAATACATAATAAATAGCACATTTTATCTCTGAAGCAGACGACTTCTCAAAAATTGTAGACCAGTGTAATGTATCTTTTTTTTGTAAAATTGGTGATAATAGCAAAATACCTCTCACATTTACCAACCCCCTTGTAAGGAAAATACATTGGCCTGTGACTCCTAAAGGACAGTGCACATGAAGTAGAACTATTAGGGTATAGAAAACAGCACAGTCTTTTTTTAGCGTTTGTTTGAACCATGTGTGCACTGTGTATTTTACGTGAATTAACTTTACATGAATTAATTAACAGGATTTCTTGTTATTTTCCAGCCTTGCTGATGAATGGGAAAATGATATTGGGGTTCATCCTCTAACATTTCCATCAAAAACCTGCTTGGAATTGTTGTTGATACTGAGTTTGAGTAATGCTTGTCTGCCACCCTCACTACGCTGCATGAACTCCTTCCAGGTAATGAACTGTTTTTCATCCAATATAGATGTGTTATCTGTAGGAAAGAGCAGGCCCTCTGGGGACGCATAAGACCCTTCAAATTAAAGGCATATCAGTTGAGGCTGCATAGCTAGTTATAATACTAAATACAGTAATGAAGAATTTATTTTTTTAGTATGCAGTTTTCCCCAGAATTTTAATATTTAGACCAAGGTGGGAAGGTATAGCAGATTTTTAAACTGTCCAAGCTAAAGAGTATGTTTAAATAAATGCCACCAATGACTTTTTAAAAAGGAGAAGCGTGAATAGGTAGAACAATTAAAGCACAACTCCATTAAAACACAGCAATATGTCAAAGCCCTTATAAAAAAGAAAATTCAAGTAATTGTGGTAATAACAAAGAATCAGATTATGAACCTTTACTTCCCTGGGTGGTCACTCCCTTGAATAATGGGATCACTCATGCAAGTCAGTGTGTGTGCATGGCAGAGAAATGGTTACAATCTGTCCTATTGTAGATTACTGTTCAACAGCACCAAACCCTCTCCAGTGAAAGAAATGGGGCTTTTAACATTTCTACTGAAGTAATTATTGAAGAGAAAATAATATAACATAAAATGTGAAAGGGATTTGTATAATTTGTATCTTCTTTACGAATGAGCATGTACAGTTTACAAAGGAAATATATAGTCATTTTAACTCATAATAAAATGTATTCATTCAGCCTCCTTTAAAATATTCTTTGTCTATCCTTGACTCAGTCCGTCAATTATATGAATCAACAGTTGATTGGTTTAGGTCAATAAATGTATCTAAATCTATGTCTGATTTGGGAGTTTACTTAAACTATAGTAGCCAATTTTAGGTTATTTACGTAAACTATATTTCTGTTAGACTGAGATTTCTTTCTAATTGTGTTTACTGTTGTTAAGGTCAGAATAAGTAAATGAAAAGAAATGCCCATAAAAGAAATATTGGGCCAGAACCTCAGCTGATGTAAAGTCGTGTATCTTTATTGACTGTAATGGAGTTATATGGATATATACCATCTGAGGATCTGACCCACTGAGTTGTGAAATAACTAAACATGCAGTTTTTTATTTGGCTTATCATCTACCCTCTGTGAACTTGAAAAGGGGGTCTGTAGTCTTTTGAACTCTCAAGTGAACAGCAGTTATTGCTGTTTTTTCAGAACGGTGTTTTTATACCCAAGGTCAGAACTGTTATTGAATTGTGCTTTTTTTGGATCATAAAACTGAGGAATCTTCTATGTGCTGGTGGAATGATATTGCAAAATTAATTTTTTTTTATAGATTGATGCAGCCACTGATGCAGTTGAACAATCTGGGTTGCCTGTTAAATAGTGACCATTCATATAACTTGTTTACTGCCCATAAAATGGGGTAAAATCTTCCCAGTTTTATTTGGGATTAAGAAATAGTTTGAATTTTGAAAAACAGAAATAGTCTGTTTTTGTATGCTGATGGGATACACCTTGCACTGTTTCTCTGTGTAGTGTTTGAGATTCTGTAGTGGGAGGTATCTTTGGTTTTATCTGGATATAGATGGGAACGGAGAAATGATTAGCAAACGCAGAGAGAGATGGATCAGTAAATTCAAGAAATATCTTACCCCTTTTATAGACAAAAGGTTAGGGCCTACACCTGAAAAAGACATGAGTACCTGCTTTCATATGACTAGTCCCATTAACTTCAATCAGATTACCCTTGTGAGTGAAGTTACTCACGTTGTGAATGTTTACAGGACTTGGCCCTTAAAAAGTAGCTAGTGGTGTTAATTTGTACCGTAATCCTGTGAAGATTAATGTGAAGAATCCTCGTGCTTCTGTAAAGCCCTGTTGATTTCAGTGACTGATGTGGTTAATTTGGGCCCCATTGATTTCACTGGTACTTAGCACAGGCACAAGTGCATGTCTCTTTGCAGGATCAGAGCCTTGGCATATGCTATACTCGCTTTGCCAAAGTTCACTATGGCACCTGGAGGTAGAGAAGGTTCTTTCCTGAGGTGCCAGTTGAATTCTTTTAGTTGTAGGTGATCTATTTGTAAACTCATTTTCCAAATATGACTGTGCACATGAGAAACATTTTTTTTCTAGAGTCCTTGTTTGTTAATTTTATGTCCTGATCCAGTGAAGCATTCAGATGTGGCTAACTTCAGTGGGGCTGTTCACATGCTTAGTTCGAAGCTTTTGCCGATGTGAGCACTGAAAGTAAATAGCTAAAGTGGTAGTAAATTGTTGAAACCTTACTTTGTGTGTAAATCTAATGAAAATGCAGATGCAATCACCATCTTGTTGTTCTAATGATAGTGTTAAGAATAGTCCTTCATGCTAAAGATACCATTTGTCTATGCTCTTTGCTTGCCTTCCTGTGTCAGCTGCTTCTTTAAAATGGACGAAGTCTGCCTCAGATTTATTTTTCAGAAAGATTTTTCTGATTTTGCTTGTTGTTGTTCACCTTCTGCACCACGATATCAGGAATATTATATCCTTTCTTCCATACCTTTCATGGAAAAAACTGACAAGGTGTGCAGGAGTCTTGATTCATAGATTCTAGGACTGGAAGGGACCTCGAGAGGTCATCGAGTCCAGTCCCCTGCCCGCATGGCAGGACCAAATACTGTCTAGACCATCCCTGATAGACATTTATCTAACCTACTCTTAAATATCTCCAGAGATGGAGATTCCACAACCTCCCTAGGCAATTTATTCCAGTGTTTAACCACCCTGACAGTTAGGAACTTTTTCCTAATGTCCAACCTAGACCTCCCTTGCTGCAGTTTAAGCCCATTGCTTCTTGTTCTATCCTCAGAGGCTAAGGTGAACAAGTTTTCTCCCTCCTCCTTATGACACCCTTTTAGATACCTGAAAACTGCTATCATGTCCCCTCTCAGTCTTCTCTTTTCCAAACTAAACAAACCCAATTCTTTCAGCCTTCCTTCGTAGGTCATGTTCTCAAGACCTTTAATCATTCTTGTTGCTCTTCTCTGGACACTTTCCAATTTCTCCACATCTTTCTTGAAATGCGGTGCCCAGAACTGGACACAATACTCCAGCTGAGGCCTAACCAGAGCAGAGTAGAGCGGAATAATGACTTCTCGTGTCTTGCTCACAACACACCTGTTAATACATCCCAGAATCATGTTTGCTTTTTTTGCAACAGCATCACACTGTTGACTCATATTTAGCTTGTGGTCCACTATAACCCCTAGATCCCTTTCTGCCGTATTCCTTCCTAGACAGTCTCTTCCCATTCTGTATGTGTGAAACTGATTTTTTCTTCCTAAGTGGAGCACTTTGCATTTGTCTTTGTTAAACTTCATCCTGTTTACCTCAGACCATTTCTCCAATTTGTCCAGATCATTTTGAATTATGACCCTGTCCTCCAAAGCAGTTGCAATCCCTCCCAGTTTGGTATCATCCGCAAACTTAATAAGCGTACTTTCTATGCCAATATCTAAGTCGTTAATGAAGATATTGAACAGAGCCGGTCCCAAAACAGACCCCTGCGGAACCCCACTCGTTATGCCTTTCCAGCAGGATTGGGAACCATTAATAACAACTCTCTGAGTACGGTTATCCAGCCAGTTATGCACCCACCTTATAGTAGCCCCATCTAAATTGTATTTGCCTAGTTTGTCGATAAGAATATCATGCGAGACCGTATCAAATGCCTTACTAAAGTCTAGGTATACCACATCCACAGCTTCTCCCTTATCCACAAGACTCGTTAGCCTATCGAAGAAAGCTATCAGATTGGTTTGACATGATTTGTTCTTTACAAATCCATGCTGGCTGTTCCCTATCACCTTACCACCTTCCAAGTGTTTGCAGATGATTTCCTTAATTACTTGCTCCATTATCTTCCCTGGCACAGAAGTTAAACTAACTGGTCTGTAGTTTCCTGGGTTGTTTTTATTTCCCTTTTTATAGATGGGAACTATATTTGCCCTTTTCCAGTCTTCTGGAATCTCTCCCGTCTCCCATGATTTTCCAAAGATAATAGCTAGAGGCTCAGATACCTCCTCTATTAGCTCCTTGAGTATTCTAGGATGCATTTCATCAGGCCCTGGTGACTTGCAGGCATCTAACTTTTCTAAGTGATTTTTAACTTGTTCTTTTTTTATTTTATCTGCTAAACCTACCCCCTTCCCATTAGCATTCACTATGTTAGGCATTCCTTCAGACTTCTCGGTGAAGACGGAAACAAAGAAGTCATTAAGCATCTCTGCCATTTCCAAGTTTCCTGTTACTGTTTCTCCCTCTTCACTAAGCAGTGGGCCTACCCTGTCTTTGGTCTTCCTCTTGCTTCTAATGTATTGATAAAAAGTCTTCTTGTTCCCCTTTATTCCCGTAGCTAGTTTGAGCTCATTTTGTGCCTTTGCCTTTCTAATCTTGCCCCTGCATTCCTGTGTTGTTTGCCTATATTCATCCTTTGAATCCTTTGAATAGTGATATCACACCAGGTGAAGTACCCGCTGACCCGAATGAGGGGGAAAAGGATGTTGAGTCTTAAACACAGCGTGGAAAAAAGTTGGTTATTTTGTTAAACAAGACGTCATACTTTAAATGTCATTAAGAGTCATAGAGTATCAGGGTTAGAAGGGACCTCAGGAGGTCATCTAGTCCAACCCCTTGCTCAAAGCAGGACTAATCCCCAGACAGATTTTTACCCCAGTTCCCTAAATGGCCCCCTCAAGGATTGAACTCACAACCCTGGGTTTAACAGGCCAATGATCAAACCACTGAGCTATCCCTAATATATGTTTTCCTTTGCAGTGCACCTTTAATATATAATTGTCAGCAGTCTACAAAAGTATTTTGAGCAGATTTTTAAAAAAAGTAGATATATCTTATATTTTTGGAATTGGGCCAAAAAGAACCTGGAAAGGTTTCTTCTTGTCTCAACATTTGGTGTTTCAACCGATACAGCCATCCCAAGTAGAAAGCCAATGTTTTATTCAGCAGAGTATTTTTCTTCACAGAACATACATGTATGTTTCTGCTGTAGATTTAGAAAAAATATGCAGTAGGTAGTTCTGAATCCCTAACTGATGACCTAGACAAGGCATAACTTAGCACCTGATTTCATCTGTAGCATAGGAGTGATCAGCTTTGGGATGTAATAGACAAAGAGTAATCCTTTCATATCCCAGTGCTAACAGAGACCAATTTTTGTGTAAACAATGTGGATTCTTACGTAGAATCCTTTCTGTGTTACAATGCAATGTTGAAGACAGTATAAATCTGTTGATTGGCATAAGTATGGATTGGCTTACGTCTGGGGTATAAAAAGGCACACAAAGGAAATACGCTTAATTGCTAATAATCTCAGTAATAAACTGTTCTGCCTTGTGCTCTAAAAGTGCTCTCTGGGGCCAGCTTAGTGGTCTTCATATCTGTGCTCACTATAAATTGCCTTCTATTTTCTAGCAGTGTGCTATTGCTTGCTTTAACACTGCTTAGTAACATAATATTTAAAATATTTTTTCATTCGGGTATGACCCTGTGAAAACATTTCAATATGGTTTGTATCACTGAAGTAGCATGTGACAGGAGTGCACCAGAAGGCATCATAACACTAGCTGTCTGAATTTACTGATCAAGTATATACACTACAACAAGTTTCCACATTGTCTATTTGCATGAGAGCAGAACATCAATTCTTGGCCAGTTTTTGTGGGTCATATCTTCTTCGTTCTTGTGAAACGGCACTGAAATTCTTTGTTGTCTGTAGCTGACATAGAAAGACAAGGGCGTGGCAGGAATAAAGAGGAAAAAGTCAAACATTGGCTCATTTAGTCCAGCAACCGGGGCTGCTCTAATTTGCGCTAGTAGATAACTGCTTCCAAGGAGCCCCTTCATCAACCAGGATTACTGGAGAACATTGATTTCTGTCCCTGACAACCCCCGTGGCCCATCTCCTCCACCAAGGGGGCCTGTGGCAGGTGCTCTAGGGCTCACTGAGCCAACTGTGGATTCCTCTGGAGCAGTACAAAGGGGATTTATGAAGAGCTGAGGAGGACCTGCCTGTTGGAATAAAACTCAGAAGGTTATGAGTAAAGTTTCCTATCCTGTGTTTGCACTGAGCCTTATTTTGCCCTCCTTTGTTGGGCTCATTTACATTGTTCAGAAAATTGCTTTAGCTCACTATACTCTTGATCTTTCTGACTCTCTTCCCTCAGGAGCTGGCAGTTCTTTGCTTTACTATCTGGCTGAACTTCTCTTCATATATTATTTGTAAAACTTGTAAGTGCCCATAGCTAGCACCCATTTGACCCATCATCTACTTTGTTATTGAACTGTTCATCTGTTACTTCTGAGCATAAAAGCTGGTCAGATATGTTGGTATGTTTGTACTTACAGCAGAAAGCAGTTAATGCTGGGAGATGCTTTAAAGTGACACGTAATCTGTTATGTTTTGCTAACGTATCTTGCCTTTCTTTGAATTCAAGCACACTGAACAGAAAATGTCTTATATACTGAATTCTTATGATGATATATGGGGTTGTTTAGCATATTTCTCTCAATCTTGTTATTGGGAAAAAACAGGCTTCAGTACCAAGCATCGGCTCTTATGGCCCTAGACTGTAACAGTGATTCTGGGAGTTAAACAGATTGCAGTTTTGTATTTATTTTTTACAGTTGCATGAATTTGAAAGAAAGTTGTGTTTTAAGGACTATCGAGCAATGTCAGCATTTCATTTGCTACAATTCTAGAGTTTCTTTTCTGTTTCATCCAGTGTCAGTGAAAGTTTGTAGCTGCACAAGCCCTTTCTGACAAGAGAAATTAGCTGATGGTACAAAAGGATCATTTTCACCTTGTTGTTGCATTATTTATCATAATGGTGCCTTTTTAGTTAAGGTTCAGCCAGCAGTGTGTGCTTGTGAATAAATTCCTATTTTAAAAATTTATCAAATAATGTGGTGGATTCTCCGTCACTTGAAGTCTTTAAATCAAGATTGTATGTCTTTCTAAAATATATATTCAAGCTCAACCATAAACTATGGGCTGGATGCAGGAATTACTGGCTGAAATTCTGTGGTCATGCAGGAGGTTGGACTAAGTGATTATAATGGTTCCCATCCTTAAAAAAATCTTTGAATCTATTTATTGTTTTAAACCTGTAACTATTTTGAATTATCTGTTGATAGGGAAATATTTAGTGCTCTTTATTCGTAATTTGATGCACGATAACATTTGGTAGATCAAAAAACAAGTTACTTAGGGAACATCAGAATTTTTAAGTTCATTCATTATAGCTTGATAACTCCATTTGTACAGTAATTATTATAGAATGGATATTGATACAGAATTACTATGTTCTGCAATGTACATGCACAACAGGGGCTGAATTGAAGTGCATGCCTTGATATATTAGAGGCTTCCCATCACCTGAAGTTTGTAAAAAGTACTTGCACATTCTCCCACAAATAATAAAATTTCTTTGAGAGGACATGTGTGGATACTTCTATTACTTCTTCCAGTCATTTCTGGAGCAATAGTAGAGTAAACCTTTGAAGGATGTGGTCAGTTTCACTCTTCCTGCTCCCCCTGAGAAATCTGAGCAGCAGAAGTGAACTAATCCATACTCTTGTAAGATTGACTCTGCTGCTGCCTTGGAACGTTTTTGGAAGCGACATTAGAAGCAGGGAAAGAAGATATTGTTGCTACTGCTGCTCAAGGTAGTTGACAGGCAGTGAGGTAGGGAAGGATGAAGACTGGGGAGAGAAATTGACTTTAAAGATGGGTCTCCTACCCACCCATACCAGAAAGGAAAATGAAGTAGATTATACATATTTTACACCTCTTGTTTAAAAAAAATAGTTTTTAAAAATTGGCAGTTCCTACCAATGGCTACTGAGGCATGGGGTCTGCCATAAAATGGAATGGAGATGTTTTCTATTATGTATGTACTTGTGGGTGTTTATATTTTGCAAACATCTGGATCCATACCCTTTGATTCATTTACAGAAAAAGGTTCAGATTTTCAAAACTATCTAGGGGATTTAAAGACATGTTCCATTAATTTCCATTTCTAAATCTCCTAGACTGCATAGGTGCTTTGAAATTCTCAACCAATGTTGATAATCAAGTAGAGAAACTGCTATTAATACACAGAACATAGCTTCATTGATATACATATATTCAGTTTTGTTTCTTTGGAGTGACTGTATTTTTTAGTTTTGCTAAAATCGCTCTTAAAGTGAGAAATCACAATAACATTAGTGCCAGTCTCTTTTGGCTGCTCCAAGAAGATTATTTTGACTATAAGAGCCCAGCATGGAAGCCCCTGCTGTAGTAATTTTTGCTGGTTTCAGCTAATTCGGCCAAGGTATCAGTATTAAAGGGGATGATGTAAGACTTAATCTTGTCTGAAACCATATTATTGTTCCCTCTTAAACCACCATATTTCCTGTGGTGAATGATCTAAAACAAACAAAAAACCCAAATCTCTCCTGCATTACATCTGCAAATAAATTCTTTATTGTGAGGATTTAGATAACACTTGTGTACTCTCTTTTTAAGTTTGATTAATTCTCATTTATGGTGATTTATGCTGTATCATTACCTCACTTTCATATCTTTCATGCAAGTATCAGTTTAGTATAAGTACAAAGGCTACTCTTCTTAAAAAAAATAAAATGTTGTTGTACTGCATAAAACACTTCAAAGAAGTGGTAATATGATGACCAGCCACCACTGGAAATAACAAGCAATACTGGAAGAATTATACTACTTTAAATATTTCTATGAAGATTGAGAGAGGTTTCCAGGTTCAATTAAGAGATTATGATGCTATTTTTTGTGCCTCTGCCATTTTATCATACTTTATTAAGTTGATTTTATTAAATCATCACTCAAACTCGGATATTTCTGTAATTTACCATAACATTTATTTGAGCAACTGTTAGAGCCATCCATCAGTTTTTTTTTAATGTGTGACTGTACTTTGTATGTAAAACATATTTTTCCAGGGGCATACACAACTTTATATTTGGGGGGAAGGGGCAAGAGTTAAAAAAATAAGTTGTTGAATATAGCTTTAATGAATTGCTTTGTACGTGACTAAATTTGTCCGTTTTTAATAAAGTGAGATGAACAAGCTTCTGTTCCAAGCTCAGTGCTTTTCTGGCTTTATTAATGCAAATCCTCAATTTTTGTGGTGGCTAAAGCCCACCATGTTCCCAGTTGGCTAAGCCCATTTCTTGTAATTACTTGAGATGATGATAATGGTGAATCAGGGTCCAGAAAGCAGCAATAAAATCCTAAACTGGGATCCAGAATCAGGAACCAAATTATAGTGTCACCCCTTTGCTAAGTAGTACCAGATGTCCATGGCCTTGCAGGTCAGCTTTGCAGAGGAGGAGAAATCAGTGACACAGAGTCTGGGTATATTCTAAATATAACTTGTTTTATTTACACACATCCTGGAGAAGAGGTGGTTACCAAAAGCACACAAGCAATCCCCTTTTTTCAGAAATCTAAGCCTAACACAAGTGCCTGGTTCCCACGGAGCAAAGAATTAACCCCAGAGACCAAGGCAGACTGCACACTCTCCCACTTCCCCTGCCCAGTTCAGTAAACTCTCCAACTCTCTCCACCCTACTCCTTCTACCCAGAATCTTGTATAACAACACACAGCATGTCGTCACAAGACTGAATATTTGCTTGCACACTAAGAAAAAGAATTTGGAAGATTAAGTGTAACTTTGTCATCTGGTGACATCTTCCAAAACAATATTCTCAGAATACATGTGAAAAAGTACTAATGTTCTTTAGACAAGAATAGTATAGGTTTGGTTGTGAAAATCCGGAGTGCATTAGTTTGATTAGAGTTCGTGATACCTGATGAACAATAACAAATGATGTTAGAGCTACAAAGAAACAAAGTGCCACATCTGGTATAGTTTTGTATTCATTTTAATTGTTAGTCATTTTCCCCACATTTCAGAACCTGTGCAGGTAGTTGTTATATCCTAATTATTTAGCATTTGTATTACAATATGGTAGGCACCATCTAGTTTTCTATCGTCCATCACCATTCACCAAAGTCATGGGCAAATGGTAATTGTCACGTGCTGGTATGTGTGTTGGAAACCGTTCAGTCAGTTCTCCATATTATATTTTTAGTCTGAATAAATAAAATAAGAGTCTCCATATCAGAGATTCTAGGGAACTTTTCAACATCTCTGTGTCTCTATTGTGTTAACTATTCATTATCCTGTTTGAAACAGTGAGAAAGGAACTCTCCATAAAGGTATATTTAGCTCTCTGCCATTCGTCTGTATGGAGCTTAACATAGACACCATTAGCATAGCTTCATCATCACAACCTCAGGCTGCTGCTAGTTGCAGAATTTTGTGATCTACTGAAAGGAAACTCTCTTATCTGGACAAAGCATAGAATCTACTTTTCAAAGAATGTTGGCATCATTTCCCACAAATATTTGTACAAACAAAACTTCACTTGCACACTTCAGGTGATTTTAAATTAAGGGATTAAAAGATATCTAAACCAAGTGTGATAGGGGACTTGGAGGGCCAGGCAGTTTAGTGGTTAATGCAGCCAGTTTCTGGCCTCTTGCCCCTCTGTCAGGGCAGTAGAGGTGCCTGTTTGTGACCTTAAGCTGGGAATCTTCAACTTTCCACCCACATCTGGGCTTTGACCTTTAAAAGGGAGTGGTAGGGTCCTGGCTCAGTGAAAAACAACACTGGCAGAGTCGTCCTTGCAGCAAGTCCATGTTCGGTGCCCTGGGCTACTTCCCACCTATAGGTCCCTTAGTCCAAACAGTCTCAAGAAACGAGAGTCCAAAGGAGTGGGGCCCTGCAGGAGCTGCTGATTCTCAAAAGGGGTGATGAACAGTAAAGGTGCTGCCGGGAGGCATTACCCATTCTATGGTCCCCTCTCAGACTCAACCTTCTGTCTGGCTTCCCAGAGAAGGACCTTCCCCCCCTGCAGCCTGTCCACCGACCCTTTGCCTGAGCTCCCTTTTAACCGGCTCCTCCAGCCAGTGCATGCTTGGTAGGCCCAGAGGCGCAGGGCTACCTGGACCCAGCATTGCCTTTTAATCCCTTCAGGCCCAGTGTGGAGTTTGTATACCCCATCACACCAAGGCATACTTGGTCCTGCTTCAGCACAGGGGGCTGGACTATATGATCTTTTGAGTTCCCTTCTAGCCCTACATGTCTATGATTCTGTGAAGCAATGTGGTATCTAGTTTTAGCTCTGGAAAGTTCAGATTTAATAGATTGATTAAGTGAGGGGTATTTTACAATCTGTCAGCCAACACTGCACAGAGATCTGACGTGGATCCATATATAACAAGCTATTCAGCCATAAATTTAATGGGGAGTAATGAGTCATTCTTAAATTATAAAGCAATGACTCCATAATGAAGCTTCTCCTTAATGTTTCATACTTGATATGTGCTGTGTGGATAATAGTCATTGCAGAAGCTTACACTACTATATTGCTGTTTGCTTCCTTTAAGAGTCAGGGTGTTCTAGAACATGTGGAAAAGAGATGTATTCATTATAGTGTTTTTGAATAAAGTAAAAGATGCTTTGAAAATACAGGTATTCAACTGTATCAAATTGTAGCTATAGTTCATAATGGGGCAAATTTTATAGTAGATTACAAAGACCTTGAGAAATGTGTCTTGGTGAAAAGAAGCTGCTGCTCAACTCCAGAGTTGTATTGGCAAGCAAGGCAGCTTGACAAGACATTCAGAGGAGTTCGAGACCACAACATCTGAAGGAGAGTGAAATGGTAATGACAAGTCTTCAAAGAATCAGATGGAGAAATGAACAAATTAAAGGGGCAAACAACCAAGTATCATATGTAGTAGTTATGAAATAGAATAGCAATTTGGCTATGGTGAAGTGCACTGTGGAAGAAAGATGGGTTATTAAAGCTCTCTGTTCTTGACTGTCAGTTGAAGATGAATCTGGAGTGATGCTTTTTATCATGGCCTTGACGTAATGCCTCCAGTGACATACATACAACTTGCCTGCCATCAGAAATCAGAGTCCATCATTCATTGCAGTTTTAGGAATCTTGTCATCTAATCACATCATCCTCATTTAAATCATTGGTCCTTGATCTGCGATTGATAGATGATGATGAAGTTGGAATCAGGAAAAGATAGTAAATATATGAAGAAACACAAAAAGGAATCGACCATCCAACAAGTGAGAGGGAAGGATTTGAAGAAAGATGCAAGAGATGAGATGGCCAAGCTGCCTTACCAATGGCTTTTTTTCCTGCTCCCATTGAAGTAAATGGCAAAACTCCCACAGACTGCACTGTGAATAGGATTGGGCACTAATTTCCTCCTCTCTAAATGGTATGCTGGTGTGATCAGTAATGGAAAATTATAAATGCAACAGCTTCTTCAGCAGCAGCATCAAAAGAGAGGATAGAATGACTCTTTGATTCAAAGGCTCTTATACGTAATAGTGTGAGAGGAGACAGAGGTATTCCAATATAGCAAATTGATTTTACAGGCGGTCAGGTGAGCATTTGGGGGTTTTTTTCCATGGGTTTTTCTGTAGGAAAGGACAATACAGCTGTTAAGTGTTAACAAAGCCCACTAATACACAAGGATTAATTCACTCTCAATGGAGAAGCTGCTCTGTCTGAGGTGAAGCATGGCATCCATTTAATAGTGCACAGAACAACGTGCAGCAGTTTAAGAAGACCATAGCCAACTGAAACTGCAGGGATAGTTTTGGGCAGACAGATGTAATTGTTGGGATTTTGTCAGGCCATTTGGGTTAACATTCCTTCCTCTTGCTCTGCTTATAACAGCAGCCTAACACTTTAAAGGTGAACTGATTTTTATTTCTTTTGGAAAGGAAATAAATACCAAAAAAATTATTAATGTATTAACTTCCGATAATCACTTGGTAGACTCAAATTTGATACTTTTTTTCTACCTGCTGAGACCCCAATCCAGGTTTTGTATGATACCAATGCTTGTAGGAATAACAAACAAGTAAGACAGATCAGGGAGCTGTATTCCTCATGCGGTTTTCAATAATAGTGATGCTATCAGTCCTTGATGGAGAAACATAAAACCTGAAATCTGGTCCTGAAAAGTAGATGAGAGGAAATTACCTACAAGTATTTTTTTTAAATACCTTGCACCCTGAAAAAAATTCTGCCCTATTGAATCAAGTAACTGAGAATGTAGTCTTAATCATGCTTATGGACACTACATGTAATTGTCTTGGCTGCTTGGCTCACTCCTGGGATCAGTACCAGATCGCAGAGCACTTCTCTATGATAAGTGATGCTCGAAATGATAGGGCTCCAGAAGCTTTGGGATCATCATCTCCACACAGTTGGACCTTACCTTTAGTCATAGTGGTTGTCTCTTGTCCTAATCTTGTTCTCTATATCATCCAATACTTTATACTGATAATTTAATGTTGGTTATAATGTTCTTTGCTTGTTGGTCCTCCAAACTACTGATACCCTTTTTTGTTTCCACATTGAGATTCTCCATCCAATCAAAATTTAACATAATTATTTGTGGAATTTCAGATAACTTAATAATTTGGCCAACACATTTTTATTTTCTCCTGAATCGCTTTCCAGACAGTCTATGGCTGCATGTTGTTCAGTGAGGAGCTTTGAAAAGATGGCCAATAAACCACTCCATGTTTTCCTTCATGTTGCTATCTCAGGTTTTCAGCAATGATCTGTGTCCACATGCATTTCTCATTTCTATTATATACCATTTTACTTTGTTTCCTTGGTGAAAACTAAGATAAAGGTGGATTTCAGTGGGCTTATGATAGAGAGGTATTGGACATGTGTCCTCTTACATCACCTGGGACAACTGGATTAGCTCCTTCATATCTTTAAGCAGAAACTCATGTAACTCAATTCTTCTGTTTCAGTAATTAGAAACTTGCTTTTAATGCTTGCAGTGTTTAGTTGTACTTGTCTCTTCCCTTTAAAGAAAGGCAGAAAAGCTGAGAAGGAAAACATGTTTTCTTCTGTATAACAATGTGAAACCAATGTTACTTCTTAAAAATAAGTTAATGTAGGAGACTTGCTGAACAAACAGAAAAAACTTCTTATTTTAAGTTGCATTCTTTACTGTCACAGAGAGTAAATGCATTTTCAGCTGTATTTTTATAGAGCAGTAGCTAGTGACTAGTTAAATTAATCACAAATGTCTGTTCCTTATGGGTATCCTGGGGATATATTCCATTAGCAGTAGCTGTTTTCCTATTTAAAGGTGATACTTAGAATGTGGCTAAATATTAGTTATAGAACTTGCTGTGTTAGAAATATTTCTGTTTAGTGACTCTTCCCTTCCTTGCATCCCTGCCCCCCAAACAGTGCACTTCTTCAATATATTGTGAAGTGTGGGCTATATCCTGGTCCCACTGAAGTCAAAGGGACTTTTATCGACTCCTAGGATTTGACCCAGGATCTTTTAGTACACTTATTTAACAGCAAATAAAATGTATAAATTCCAAGGCCAGATGGGATCACAGTAATAATCTAGTCTGCCTTCTTGTATACCACATGCCATAGAACTTCCCCAAAATAATTCCAGTTTGAACTAGAGCATATCTTTAAAAAGAAAAAAATCCAATCTTGATTTAAAAATTGCCAGTGCTGGAGAATCTATCGTGACTCTTCTTAAATCGTTCCAATGGTTAATTACCCTCACTGTCAAAAAAATTACACTGTATTTCCAGTCTGAATTTGTCTAGCTTCAACTTCCAACCATTGGATCTCGTTATACTTTTGTCTGCTAGACTGAAGAGCCTATTATTAAATATTTGTTCCCCTCGTAGGTACTTCTGGACTCTGGTAGTTACACCTTTACCTTCTCTTTGCCAAGCTAAATAGATTTACCTTGATTTTATCATTATAAGGCATGTTTTCTAGTCCTTTAATCATTCTCCTGGCTCTTCTCTGAACCTTCTCTAATTTATCAACATCCTTCTTCAGTTGTGTATATCAGAACTGGATACACTATTCCAGAAGCGGTTGCACCGGTGCCAAATACAGAAGTGAAATAACCCCTCTACTTCTGCTCAAGATTCCTTATTCACCATGACACCCAAATCTTTTCCAGTCACTGCTTCCCAAGAGAGTCCCCCATCTTGTAAGTCCCCCATCTTGTAAGTATGGCCTACATTCTTTGTTCCTCGATGTCTACATTTACCTTTGGCCGTATTAAAATTCATACTGTTTGCTTGCGCCCAGCTTACCCAGTGATCCAGGTAGCTCTGTATTAATGTATGTCTACATAGCCCACAGCAGCGAATCTCAGAGCTCAGGTCAACAGACTGGGGTTTGTGGGGCTCAGGCTTCCAACAAACTAGCTGTGTAGATATTGCAGCTCACGTTCTGAAGCCAACCCCCCTCCCTAGTGTTAAAGCCTGAGTTCCAGCCCAAGCCGCAGCATCTACACAGATATTTCAGACATGAAAACCTGAACCCCGCTAGCCCAAGTCTGTTGCCCCAAGATCTGAGACTTGCTGCCACAGGCTGTGTAGATGTACCCTCGGTGACCTGTTCTCCCCCAATTTTTGTGTCATCTGCAAACTTTGTCAGTGATGATTTTATGTTTTTCTTCCAGGTCAATTATAAAAATGGCATAGGGCCAAGAACTGATCCCTGTGGGACCCCACTAGAGAAACACCCATTTGATAATGATTCCCCATTTTAATTACATTGAGACCAAACAATCAGCCAGTTTTAAATCCACTTAATGTGTCCATATTATGTGCCAATTATAGATTCATAGATGCATAGATTCATAGATTCTAGGACTGGAAGGGACCTCGAGGGGTCATCGAGTCCAGTCCCCTGCCCTCATGGCAGGACCAAATACTGTCTAGACCATCCCTGATAGACATTTATCTAACCTACTCTTAAATATCTCCAGAGATGGAGATTCCACAACCTCCCTAGGCAATTTATTCCAGTGTTTAACCACCCTGACAGTTAGGAACTTTTTCCTAATGTCCAACCTAGACCTCCCTTGCTGCAGTTTAAGCCCATTGCTTCTTGTTCTATCCTTAGAGGCTAAGGTGAACAAGTTTTCTCCCTCCTCCTTATGATACCCTTTTAGATACCTGAAAACTGCTATCATGTCCCCTCTGTCTTCTCTTTTCCAAACTAAACAAACCCAATTCTTTCAGCCTTCCTTCATAGGTCATGTTCTCAAGACCTTTAATCATTCTTGTTGTTCTTCTCTGGACCCTCTCCAATTTCTCCACATCTTTCTTGAAATGTGGTGCCCAGAACTGGACACAATACTCTAGTTGAGGCCTAACCAGTGCAGAGTAGAGCGGAAGAATGACTTCTCGTGTCTTGATCACAACACACCTGTTAATGCATCCCAGAATCATGTTTGCTTTTTTTGCAACAGCATCACACTGTTGACTCATATTTAGCTTGTGGTCCACTATAATCCCTAGATCCCTTTCTGCCGTACTCCTTCCTAGACAGTCTCTTCCCATTCTGTATGTGTGAAACTGATTTTTCCTTCCTAAGTGGAGCACTTTGCATTTGTCTTTGTTAAACTTCATCCTGTTTACCTCAGACCATTTCTCCAATTTGTCCAGATCATTTTGAATTATGACCCTGTCCTCCAAAGCAGTTGCAATCCCTCCCAGTTTGGTATCATCTGCAAACTTAATAAGCATACTTTCTATGCCAATATCTAAGTCATTGATGAAGATATTGAACAGAGCCGGTCCCAAAACAGACCCCTGCGGAACCCCACTTGTTATACCTTTCCAGCAGGATTGGGAACCATTAATAACAACTCTCTGAGTACGGTTATCCAGCCAGTTATGCACCCACCTTATAGTAGCTCCATCTAAATTGTATTTGCCTAGCTTATCGATAAGAATATCATGCGAGATTGTATCAAATGCCTTACTAAAGTCTAGGTATACCACATCCACCGCTTCTCCCTTATCCACAAGACTCGTTATCCTATCAAAGAAAGCTATCAGATTGGTTTGACACGATTTGTTCTTTACACAGAAGTTAAACTGGTCTGTAGTTTCCTGGGTTGTTTTTATTTCCCTTTTTATAGATGGACACTATATTTGCCCTTTTCCAGTCTTCTGGAATCTCTCCCGTCTCCCATGATTTTCCAAAGATAATAGCTAGAGGCTCAGATACCTCCTCTATTAGCTCCTTGAGTATTTTAGGATGCATTTCATCAGGCCCTGGTGACTTGCAGGCATCTAACTTTTCTAAGTGATTTTTAACTTGTTCGTTTTTTAATTTTATCTGCTAAACCTACCCCCTTCCCATTGGCATTCACTATGTTAGGCATTCCTTCAGACTTCTCGGTGAAGACTGAAACAAAGAAGTCATTAAGCATCTCTGCCATTTCCAAGTTTCCTGTTACTGTTTCTCCCTCCTCACTGAGCAGTGGGCCTACCCTGTCCTTGGTCTTCCTCTTGCTTCTAATGTACTGATAAAAAGTCTTCTTGTTTCCCTTTATTCCTGTAGCTAGTTTGAGCTCATTTTGTGCCTTTGCCTTTCTAATCTTGCCCCTGCATTCCTGTGTTGTTTGCCTATATTCATCCTTTGTAATCTGTCCTAGTTTCCATTTTTTATGACTCCTTTTTATTTTTTAGATCATGCAAGAATTAGTGAATGAAGCCTCAATGCTGAGACTTATTGTGCAAAACTTAGAAAACTCAGGGCTTGTCTACACTTAAAATGCTACAGAGGCACAGCTGTGCTGCTTAGCGCTTCAGGGTAGAAACGACCTACGCCAACAGGAGGGATTGTCCCAACTGCCTAGGTAATCCACCTCTCCGAGAGGCGGTTACAAGGTCGATGGAAGAATTATTCCATTGATGTAGTGCTGTCTACACAGGGACTTTGGTTGATTTAACTATGCTGCTAAAATTCACCCCCCCCCCACCCCGATCGATGAGTTAAACCAACCTAGTGCAGACCAGGCCTCAGAGTTAAGCTTTTTCCTCACCTGCCTCTGTTATCAAGTGGATCAGAGATCAGAAGTGCTGCCTACTTCTGAGCCCTCATATAAAGTTGCTGCAGCAGCTTCTATCCTGGCCAGCAGTAGGCTCTTTGGGGTGATTACAGCATAGGCACAAGGAACTAGGGCGAGAGAAGGCACTGGAGTGGAGAGGAGTCTGGCCCTGGTGATCTCCTAGTCAATTACTAATCACACAAATCTGTAAAAATCAGATGCTATCAGATGAGGCATATTCAGACCAATATGTCTCTTCTTTCAAGTATCAAGACTCAGCCCCTTCAGCTGATCCCTATTTTTACTTCCATAATTTATCCATCCCCAGGTTAAAATGTACGTCTACAGTACATTTATGTAAGTCTGTTATACTGTTAATGTAAAAAACTATTAACTATTGTGCAGGTCATCAAACAAAGACAGAAGGAGCGGATATAAAGATAGGAAAAGACTAATGAGCAGTACTTCCCATTCTTATATTGATAAGAGCCCTCACGCTTCTATGTACATTTTTAACAGAATCATTTATATTAGACTGTGCAGTCATTGTATATTGGAATGATCTTTCAAACCTGTGAACTTCCCAGAGGATAATCGTATTGGCCTAAATTCATACCGGGGTGACTCTGTTGAAGTTACACCACATGAAGATTCATAAATGGTTTGTACAGTGCTGTGAGGAAGTAAAGCACAATGGGAGAAACTCACCTCTATGCAGAGGAGCAGCTTGAGGGCCCGTACACCTCTCAAGCCCTTTTTAAGACCTCACGCCAAGAAAGTCATTCTAAATGGTCAGTGGTGTGGCCTCATCTGGAATATCGTGTACTCATCTCAAAAAGGGTATTGCAGAACTAGAAGGGAGTCATAAAAGAGTAATGAAAATGAGTAGGGGAATAGAAAAAATCATATGAAGGGAGAGAAAAAAGACTGGGATTGTTTACCTTTAGAAAGGAGAGGAAACCCAATGAAAGGGAATGCTTTTTCACGCAGCACATAATTTACTTTGGGACTCTTTGCCGCAGGATGTAATTGGGGTCAGCAATTTATCAAGATTCAGAAAGGGAGTAAACACTTTTATGGATAACTTTGCTTACTCTTGGTTTGCTAATTTAATGCTAACATAAATTTTGGAAGCATTATTAAATCCCATGCTTCAAGGGTTAAGACAGACTAAAGGAATTAGGAGAAGACCTAAAGTGGGGGCAGATTATTCCACATCTGTCTAATACAAGGGTTCTTGAACCTTCCTCTGAAAAATCTGGAGCTGGCCACTATTGGAGGCAGGATACTGAACTGAATGGACCATGGGCCTGATCCAGTGTGGCAATTACTGTGTTCCTGGTATTTAGTTAAAATATACTCACAGAAGAGGGAGAACATAAAATACTGACACAGCATAGGTAAGTTCAGTACCCTGTCTCCTTAACTAAACCCTCCTTAAGTCTTTGTCCTGTCATCCATGCAGCAGTTTATATACTTTTAAAGCTAATGGGGAACAAGATTAAAATAAGGGTTTAGTGGGACTTAAGTGGTGACTAAACCTTTTACTGGCCCCTGCACAGGAGTGAATATTAGCCTATAGAACAGCGGTTCTCAGCCCACAGCCTGCATGTGGCCCAATTAGCACACAGCTGCGGCCAAACTCAGTTGTGCGCTAAAGGGCGGCCCGTGAGCCGGGGTCCAACCAGGTTCCCGGCTGTCAGTGTGCTGGGGTCTGGGCTGCCCCACTGCCCAGCGTGGTGGGGTTGGGGCTGCCAGCCCGCTCCACATGGCAGAAGTCTGGGGTCAGGGCTCCCATCCGGCCCCACAAGCTCCGGGGCAGCCGGCCCGCCTCATATGGTGGGGTCCGGGGCAGCTGTGTACAAGGTTCCAGGGTGGGAGTCTGGGGCTGCCAGCCAGCCCTGTGGGGTCCAGGGCTGCTGGACAGCCCTGCGGGGCAGGGGCCAGGGCAGCTGCCTGGCCCTGCGAGCGCTGGGCAGCCGCGTGACTTTGCGTGGCGGGTGTCCAGGGTTGGGGTCCGGTCTGCCGCTGCCCCTGTGGCCCAGGCAACACATTGTGGGCCGCATATGCGGCCCACAATATGTAATAAGTTGAGAACCACTGCTATAGAAGGATTAAATATACCCTGGCACACGCTTCTGAAGTTGAAGAACCGCCAGTGAGAGTGCTATAGTCAAACAACACTAATCTTATTAATTCACAAACAAGCTTCCTCAGCAAAGCAAAGCACACCTTCTTAATACAGGATGTAGAAACCAAGTTTGGCACTGTCTAGCTATTCTGTTTAGGAGTTAAAGTGCAGAAAAAAGTATTTGAAAATGTAGCAGCTGGAATACACCCTCTTTCCCCCCCACCATTGAGATAAAAATCTATTGAGCCATTGCTCAGGTTATGAAAATTTCCAAAATCATTCCCTTCTGGACTGAAACTAAACATGAACATTTTCAGCCCAAAAGGTCACAATTCATAATAAGTTATAAGTGACTCAAAGAGCCATTTCAAATAGAGGTTCCATATCAGCCTTGAATATAATAGCCCAGTGGTTCTCAAACGGGGGTTCTGGCACCCCAAGGGGTCCTTAGAGATTGCACGGGGGGGTTTCCTCAAAATGCCAACAATCACACCAACGATAGACCGACTCTGCAGTAAGAAGCAGGCACACCCATCTCACTGACATCTGTAAGTACTCTGGTGCTCTTTTTCTTAAAGCATTATTAGCAGTACATGTTTATAGGAAGTATACATATACCTTTGTCCATCAGATTCTCAGTTGGTGGTTCGTGATTAACATTGCATTTGAAAAGGGGTCTGTCGACAAAAAAAAGTTTGAGAACCTCTGTAATAGCCCATATTTTCAAAATTGAATAATGTAATCCATACTTGGTCACCTAAATAAAAATTGCCTCTGTTTCATAGCACCAACAGCTCCCATGGAAGTCAGCAGTTTTGAAAATTGGGCATCCTATTTGGTGCTCTGATATAGATTTGGGAGTCTAGTTTTGGGCTTCTAGGTTTGAAAATCATAGCCACAGTCACTAACTTCCTGTTGTTTTGATTTACTTTGTTTATGTGTAGCATTATTGGAATGTACCTAAAACTTTTGTGATATTATCCTCACATTCTAGCCAAGGACCTGACCCTACTGAAGTTAATGTCAAAACTCCCATTGGCTTCAGTGGTGCAGAACAGATGCAAATGAGTAAACTAGCCAGCAGGATATATTGTGGAGAAATAGTAGTGAAAGTTTCTCATTAACACCATTGGATATGAACTTTGCAAGAAAATGTTTGGAGCTAGTCTCTGATAGCTGGATATTCGTTAGAAAAATGAATTAGGAACTGTAGTTGCTGGTTAAGGGAGGGTTCCCACCCCCACCCCATCACTTCTTTGAGTACTTCAAACAGTGAAGGTGATTCAATGTCTTCAGTCTGTTAGAAAAAAAAAATCCTTACAGTTAAGTACTTGCTTATACTCTGCAGTTATTGGTATGATGTAATATTTTACACTTGGATAAGTATAGATTTTGAATAAAAGGAATGTAATTACACTGAATAAATGTTCCTCATAAGGGGAAAATTCTCTTGTTCATTTCATTAATGCTTCATTCACCTAGCAGTTAACTAATTTAATTTCACTCCTGGTGTTAAAGGTCTGTGTTTTTTAATTTTTTGAAAACAGTTTTTTATTATTATTAATGGAAAGTGGTAGATCAGCCAGAGCATTAAAACAAAGAAGTAACTATTATACAATGCGTAGTGCATATGCCTGTGTGTATGTTTATAAAATATATTTGTGACTTTAGAGAAGTAATAAAACAAATTAAAAAAATTAACAAGAGATATTTGGAATGATCTCTTCTGAGATTTAAGCAACAGAAAGCCAATGAGAAATAATGGATTATATAGAACTTAAAAAGTGATACATCTGTCATATCCTACGTCCTTTAGTCTCCCATGCAAGTAGTCCCGTTGACTTCAGTGATACTGCTCATGCATGTTAGTGTTTGCAGGAGCAGGCCACAGATGTGTGTCCTTCTGGGTATGTATATACAATACTGTGCATTTTGTTTTGAGGTGAACAAGTTCATGGTACAAAACCAGTAAAAATTGGCAAGCATTCAAGATGAACAATTAATTGCCGGGCAGATATTCAGTGGGGGAGGAGGGGCGAGGTTTTTGGTATGGGTTTAGTATAGTCTAGCTAAAAATATAAATCTGTAGACATAGGTTTGGGCCAAATTCTGATACCCTTACTCTATAGTGTAAAGTATTATTCAGTGTAAGTGTCCCATTGACTGGAGTAATATGCTATTAAGGGTATCAGATCTGGCCCCTTGTTTATTGGAGTTGTGCAAAAGAATATATAATGTACCAAAGTGGTGAAGAGGAAAGATATTGCAGTGGTTAGGGCAGTAGCCTAGGCTTTAAGATGCCTATGTTCAAGTTCCTGCTCCACCACAGACTTCCTGGGTGACTTTGGGCATTATAAGCCTGGGTTTACAATTGCTGGACGTGAGTCTCACAGCCATGCTCAGATGTCCATATTGCACTTTGCATTCCTTCTGATTCAGGTCTGCAGCTTGAGTTGTATCCATACTGACAGGGCTTGGACCCAAGTCTCAGCAGGACTTGGACTTTTTACACCCCACCCACCTTCCTCACAGGGTCCTAGGTCCCGGGCCATGAGTGCTTGCTGACCCGAATCAGACTGATTTGTCTGTGGACAGAAGGGGGGCTTGGGCTCAAATCTGAATCAAAGCCCAGGCTTAGTGTGCAGCATAGACATACCTAGACTCTCTCTGATTCAGCTCCTCATCTGTAAAATAGGGGTAATAGCACTTCTCAACCTCACAACGGGGTTGTGAAGATCAATACATGAAAGATTGTGAGGTGCTCAGATACTATGGTGTTAGGGGCCATATATGTACTTAAGATAGATTACAAATACATATTTTAGATTACTCTAGTTCAGTGGCTCTCAACCTTTCCAGGCTACCGTACCCCTCTCAAAAGTCTGATTTGTCTTGTGTACCCCCATGTTTCACCTCACTTAAAAACTACTTGCTTACAAAATCAGACTAAATATACAAAAGTGTCACAGCACACTATTACTGGAAAAATTGCTTACTTTCTCACATAATTATAAAATAAATCAATTGGAATATAAATATAAATAGTATGTAGAGCAGTATAAACAAGTCATTGTCTGTATGAAATTTTAGTTTGTGCTGACTTCACTAGTGCTTTTTATGTACCCTGTTGTGAAACCAGGCAAATATCTAGATGAGTAGATGTACCCCTGGAAGACCTCTGCATATCCCCAGGTGTACGTGTACCCCGATTGAGAACCACTGCTCTACTTGATACATTTTAAAAAGCATAACTTCTGTCTGAACACCAAGTTAATGCGCCTTGAAAATATTTAATGGACAGATTTTGTCATCCTTCCTTATTCATACTGAGTGTAGTACCTTACTCTGTAGTACCTACTCCTACATTGCAGGATAAGGTACTACTCACTGTGAGTAAAGGTAGCAGAATTTGGCCTTAAAGTCAGCAAGCTAAAATAATAAGCATGTGGTTCTTGAAATAATTATCCTTTATGTTATCATAGAATATATTGAATGAAAGGCCAGAGCATGTTCTGATTTGTGTATTCAGTTTAACTTGTGTATATTTGCAGTATATGTATTGTGATATACACTTGCGAAATACATATATGCACAGACACATTCAACATGAAATCACTAAAGTTGCTGTGCCAGCGTATGGATGTTCGTGGAACTGATTGTAAAGGAAGAGTTCAGAAAAAAGTTTGTTTTTACTGTTTAAAGACAAAATACGTTTTCATTTCTTTCACAAGGTAAATAAAATTGTATTTTAAAGAGAATGGCTTTTCCTACAAACATTTCAGGTAAATTAGTTTTAAACTTTTGCTGGCTCTTCATGTTTACAAAACAAAAATGGCTAATATAATTTTGATGATAATTTTGAAAAGCTTAGTTTTTTTAATTCAGATTGTTTATAGTTAACTGTAGTTTATCGGATATTGTATCAAGGTAACAGGCTTGCCAGTATCTAGTTAAATTCTCCATAATCATATGTTTGTATTTCTGTTATATTCTTTGTTCCTGTACATCTTTAATACAATACTTTCATTGAATGAATTTTTAAAAATATGTTCAATAGTTTAATACAATTAAATAATGTTTCAATAGTGCATTTGTAAGTGACCTCTTTAGGAAAGGGTTTTACATGGTATTTTTGAAGTCTTGGGTCAGTCAAACAAGCTATAATGATTGCAGTTCTCTGACAAAGTCCCTGTTTTGTAGTTTAATAATCCAGGCAGGAGAATGATACCTCAAGGGAATTGATACTAGTGTACAATTTACTCATTATGCACTTGTCCTTGAGGGATAAAGTGGATACTAAAAGCAGTAAATAAGAGTGAGTATGGAAAGAGGAAGAAGACCTGGAAAAACTGAGTATCATTGACTGTCATTGTAAAAGGAAGATAAAAAATGAACCTGGAATAGGGTTGCCAATCGGAGTCTTCAGGAATTAAAGATTAATCGTTAATTAAAGATTATGTCATGTCAAATCTCAGGAATACATCCAACCAAAATTGGCAATCCTAAAATGGAAAATCCCACATTGTGAAAGAGAAACATTAGCTTTGTTCTGAATAATACTATTTCTAGCATTACATCTGTTCAAGAAGTGGTCACAGAATAGTGAGATGTAATTGTTGTGATCACCTGAAGCTGGAGAAAATTGAACTGCTGGGAAGAGAGCAAAAAGAACAAACTCTGAAAAACTTAAAAAGAGGAAAAAGAATGACAGAGTGTGAGCTGAAGCATAGACTCATCATTATGTTTGAATGTAAGGGCAAAACCTGAGAGAGAAAAAGAGAGAGAGGAGACAATAAGTCAAGGTGGCTGTCGCTTCAGAGCAATGTTTTACTAGAGGCTTTTTACTTTTTATCCAATAAGCAAGCAGAGTTTCATTCTAATGAATCAAAGAACCTGGTGTGGAAAGGAAATTAGGGAGCTAATTGGAGAGAGTAGCTGGAATTTCCAGAGCTATGTAAGATCCTAAAAAAAGGACAAAATGTGAGTAGATATGGATGACCTCAGAAATGTTTTGGTGTTCACAAAGCCTCCAGAACTTTTTACTCCCTGTGCTTTGTGATACTTTAAGAACCAGGCTTTTTAAATGTGCTAATTCATTCTAAATAGCATTTAAAATTAATGCAGCGAAACTGTATTTAAGTAAACAATGCATTGACCTGCTAAATGAGCCTCATTGCTAGGGCCCTGCCAAATTCATGGTCCATTTTGGTCAATTTCATGATCATGGGATTTTAAAAATAATAAATTTCATGATTTCAGATATTTAAATCTGAAATTTCACAGTGTTGTAACTGTAGGGGTCCTGACCCAAAATGGGTTGGGGGGGGGGTTGGAAGGTTATTGGGGTGCGGGATCATGGTATTGCCATCCTTACTTTTGCACTGCTACTGGTGGCAGCAATGCCTTCAGAGCTGGGAGGCCAGAGAGTGTGGCTGCTGGCCAGGACCCTGCTCTGAGGCAGGTATTGTATGGTATGGTATGGCCACCCTTACTTCTGCGCTGCTGCCTTCAGATGTGGGCCCTCTCTGGCCCAGCAGCCGCCACTATCTGGCTGCCCAACTCTGCAGGCAGCAGTGCAGAAGTAAGGGTGGAATGGTATGGTATTGCCACCCTTACTTCTGCGCTGCTGCTGGCGGGGCACGGCCTTCAGAGCTGGGCGCCCAGCCAACAGCCGCTGCTCTCTGGCCACCCAGCTCTGAATGCAGTGCAGAAGTAAGGGTGGCAATACCATGATCCTCCTACAATAAACTTGTGACCTTCCTGTAGTCCCCTGTGAATTTGGTAGGGCCTTACTCATTGCTAAACTGAAAGGAACCATCTATAAGTATGAACAAATGTTTCAGAACTCAGGATTCATTCAATTCATGCTGGGACTGCTAACAAGGCTGTTGTTTGTGGCGATGGCTGTTTTGTGATTTGGGCACCTATCCCCTAAGAGCTGGGCTGGGACTACAAATGTTCTTCACATATAAGTCCGAGCCTTTAGGCACCACTGTAATGCAAATCATAATAATAAACTGATGAACAAATAGTAAAGACTTTGGGTAGCTTGTGTGTTCGACTGGATTTGAACCTGTAACCTAGAGGCAACAGTCTCTACATAGCCCACTACCCTTGAGCTGTTCAGTTCCTGAATGATGTATATGTTTTTTTAAACTGCAAAATCACTTTAATTGCTTTATTATCTGTTTTGTTTTGGAATGTGTTTCATATTTGAAGCAGGGTGGCTGGAGTGCCTTGAAAGTCCACATGGAAGTCATATTTTGTGTGATAATGAGTACAACTTGTCACAAAATGCATTTTATTTTCACTCAGATTCTTTTTCAAAATGTTTATGGTGACCTATTTCTGTGGATATGAAAAATGATTTCCCCATTCCTTTGTGACATTATGGGCCTAGTAAACCCGAAGTCTCTTGGTGTAGGTGGTATTACTAGGATGAGCATTAATTATTTTCAGGCTGTGATGCATCACCTCTGCGATGTCTATATTTGTCTTCCAAGTGTGCATCATCCATAGCTAATTATAGGTGGTCTTGAGGGAACAGATTTTCCAAGTCAAACAGACTATTGTAGTGCAAGATCCTCTCGGGATATATCTGAAATGTAGTCAAATTAGCCACTGAAACAGTTTGACTATGCCCTATCTGATTTTTGCATAATTCCTGCGGTGTTCAGTGTCACTGCAACCATCCAGCAATCCCTCTGAAATGCAAGCATCCCAGATCTAACTCTTCAAGCATGTGAATGTCCTACTCCATCCCCATTCCCAGCCGAACGCTTCATTTCCAGAGTTGTAAAGCAAAGCGATTAAATTCCTTTTCTCTTAAGAAAACCCAAGAACTTTTGCTCAAGTTCATAACCAGATGAAGAAGTGAGGATTCCATAAAATATTCTTCGGTTCTTTTCCTTTCTTGTCTTTCTGCCTCGTTCATGTCTTTTTCCATCCTATACACTACACTTTTTACAAACAGATTTTAACTCACAGACAAATTTAGCTGTTGTTGCAACATCAGTCAGCCAAATCAAAGAGAGAATGAATTCCTGCTTTTCTCCTGGTTGTCTGTCAGTTATTTATTTATTTAGTGCAATTTGTTTATCTGAACATCTTATTAGTGCATTTATAAATCTGTAACATGAAAGGCATAATCTGAGCATAGGATTGAGAGCCAGGAAGTCCTGACTCTGCCAAAGGCCTCACAATGAGTCATGGAAAATCAGCTATTAAATAATTATTGTTATTATTATTTATTTTTATTATAGACAATAATTGTGCATGGAATTTTGCTGAAAAATAAAGGCGTGTTCCGTGCTGCAAGGGGAGTATATTCTAAATTAACTCACACAGAAAGTGACAAAGGAAGTGACTATACACCATAGAGAGATAAAAAAGAAAGGCTGAAGAAGAGCTTGGAAGGGGGCATACTGCTTATGAGCATTACAAATTGTCTGAGGAGGGAATTGTAAAGAGCAAATGCTCACAAATACATTAAAAGGCAAAATATCCCCCAGCAAAATCCTTGGGGCGAGGGGGAAAGTGTCCAGTTCAACGACCACTGAAAGAGTTATCATTAAGACAGAGAGGTGGTGTGATATGTCACAGTAATAGCAGCATTAGTGTGTATGGCCACTGCATTTTAAAGAGTAATTTTTGATGGGGTGGAAGTGTTGAGAGGTATATTTGTGATATCTGTTAGTATTCTGCTGTTTCAGAAACTGATGTTTATTTTTATGAAGTAAGTAGGTGTGGAATCTTCAGTAAAATTATAACCTACTCCAATAGGAGACTTAGGAAATCATCTGTCCTTGTCTATTATCATTGTCTTTCCCCCTGTGAACAAACATGTTTACTTTTGAGCCAGAATCCACTATGTGACTTCTGGTAATGGGTATTTAAGTTTTATTAAAGTCATTTTTTATCATTCTCTATTTAAAAACTTTCAGTGGCATGAGGAATGGCTCATTAGGCAGTTTAGTAATGCAGTTTTTAGATATTAAATGTTTATTTTATGTTGCCCATGCTGGATGATTTTTGCCTTTTAAGGAGACTTAATATAATTATATTTGACTTCATTATGTTTAGGGGTGCATCTTCTCCAAGCATCTCTTGAAAGTACATTACCTATGGGAGAATTAGCTCATTACACTCAGATCTGTGATGATCCCATTAGCAAAGCAGCGGGGACTTGAAGTCTTAGAACTACAGACATTGTCTAATTGCAGAGCAAATGGAAGAGAATCTTCCATCATGGTGTAACTTTTGGTGTCCCTTAAATCTATGAACCACCATGACACCTGCACTCCTCTGGGACAGTGCAGATCATAAAGTCCAAGACAAGTGCGTGTGAATGGGGAGTGAAGCATTCCCAGTCAAGGGGATCCAACTATGGAACAAACTTCTAAAGGAGATCAAGTGAATGCAGAGTCTGGTCATCATTAGGGGAAACCTTTATTTTAGGAAAGGCCGTTCTGCCATAAAAATGACACTCACAACACTCTACCTAATATATCACGGTAGGTCAGAGTACTTTTTCTAGTATGTTATATTCTGCTATTTGTGGAACTTTATTTTGTTTGGTTTATTATGGAAAAAAATAGATTTGTGATTGTTCTTCCACAACCTTACCCTGTCTATTGCTCTGCTCTCATTTCCTTCTATTTCCTCTCTCTCCTTTTGCTCTGCCAGTGCCTCCCACTTCACCTTTCCCTTTGTATACTGCTCCCTTTCGCATGTCCATGTCTTCTTCCATGCTGCTCCATAAACCTGGAACTCCCTTCTAACAGTGATGCAGAAGGGAGTCCCGTTCGTCTCAAAGCATGGTTGTGCTATAAAAATTGACTGTGGTGTTGTGGATATCCACATTTACTCTCTTGCAGTGGTCCTCAGGACTTCTAAACTCAGCTCTTTGGTGTCTCAATTTGGCATATAGACACTGATGCTAAAAATTGGGCTACATGCAAATGTCACAGGTGGCTTACAATAGCTTTATTTTTAGCAAAAGTTTTATAAAATATTTCTATATGTAGCAGAGCCTTTTAAAACTTTATCCCCACTTTGTATCACTTTTATGAGCATCACCAACTCTCAAACAAGAAAGAGGATATGAGATGTTACACTATTATTCAGCCCTCAGTCTTTAGCACACAGTTTCATTTCAGATGTAAATGAGACACTTTGTGGGAAATAAAACAAAAATAAACTAGACCCTCTCTCACTGTGCCAACAGCAGGTGGAATATTATCCAAACAGCTTCTCTTCACATCGCTATATCTTCCTGCTCCTTATTAGAGCTTTTACTGACAGTCAGATCGAATGGGGAACAAGTGGAATAAACGTGTACATTCTGAGCCTTCAGATTTATGGGGAAGGAGAGGAAATGAAAGACAGAAGCTGGCAAGTTACAGAAACAACTTAACTGATGTAATCATATTTGCTGGAATAGTATAAGTAAACAAATAAAATGAAATCCACCCATACAAGTTTATTAAGATTCCCTTAAATATGCAATCCAACTTTAACATAATCTGAAAGAACTGTCTGGCCAGTCTAAAGATGGTATGGCCCTGGGGGGTGATCTCTACTGCTGCTCCTCAAATTAACTATAATCGCCATCTGTGTTACCTATCAGTCTTAGGTTTTTCTATAGTGCCCATCACTAAGAGCTGATAAGATGGTGAAGCCAGTGTATCCCTGAACAAATGAACTTCTGACAAATAGTTTGAGTTGGAGGGGAGAAAGGGGGGGAGGGGTAGAGAGCGAGAGATTTTCATTTAATGTTAAAACACAAAAATACTTTGACCCCGAACATTAATATCAAATAACTCTGATATATTGTCAGTGCAGTACCTTCCTGATAACAGGATTAACTTAACATTGAAAGGACATGTTCTGTGGAGAGTCTGAGGAACCACAAATCCTGTTTCTAGATTTTATGAGAGTCTTGATGATGCAATGACCAGTCCCCAAGTCTCGATTTGACCTGTCTAAACTCCAGCTTTTAGCGAGAGACTTTGGCTTTTCACTTCTGTTTCCAGACTGCTAGTCCATCCCCTGCTATCTCCAGGTTCCTCACTGGTTACATACAAAAATAAAAAGAATCTGAGCCTGATGTTGCTTCAGGGAGGTTAAGAAGCAGAATTGGGAACTGGCAGAAAGGGTCTTCTTCCTCCTGGCCCTAAAGCGGGTTCTCTGCCTCCCAGCCCCTACCCATCACTGAGGAGCTGGGACTGCAGAACAGAAACTGGAGATCTTGGGCCAGTTGTGGCATGCAGCAATCTCCCCTCCCTTTGGGAACAGTGCTCTCAGCAGGATTGCCAGGGAACTGAGCCTGCTGCTACGGCAAAGAAGTCCCTGAACCCTAAGAGGTACTGGAGATGGACTTTGATTGGAGGAGGATTGATTTTTGTGGGGTGATTAATTATTATGAGGCATGGCGCAGAATACAGTGACAATAAATTGCATTTAGAGAGCAGTTTTCATCCAGAGGAGCCCAGAATACTTCACATTGTACATGCACACGGAATCAGCAAAGGGCACCCACATCTGGGCTCGAGAGTAGCAGCCATGCAAATAAGCAGCGTATGGCACACTGCACAGCACGCTTGGGCAAGCCCCCATCTTTTACAAAAAGTGAATGGGATCTCTAATGTCTGTATAGAGTTTATAGTACATTGGTTTTAGACCTCTCCTCTGACCCCCCCACACATAACATCCATCGTACTCTGTTAGTTTACCTGGGAGGGAGTGAAAGCTGATTTGACCCTACTGGAATTTAAACCTGTGGTTTCAACACCTGATGCTTAGACCATTAAACTATCCCCTCTGGCATTCCAGGGAAGAGGCAGTCAGAATACCATGTTCTTAATCCTGGGGTGTTTGAGGATACTATTATACATGTGCAGTGTTCTACAAGCCGCTCCCATGGATTTTATTTTATGAGTGGTATTTTAAATGGTAGCCTTCAGGAAAAAAATAAGACAGATTCTATCTGTCAGCCCCAACAAGGTCAGGTATCTAGTTTTACAAAGAAAACAGTGATAATCAGCATAATCCATAGTCTCTGGGACATCTCCATGAACAGGGGCGGCCTGTCCATATAGGCGAACTAGGCGGTCGCCTAGGCTGCCAAGTTAAATGGGGTGCCAAATTCAAGTGAAAAAATCAAATTAAAAAAAATAATAAAATGGGGGGAAAAATGAAAAAGATGAAAAAAATACAAATAAAATAATGAAATGTCATTATTTCAATTCCCGTGTGCGTACGGAGGGAATATGAATTATATTTCATTTCTCTACATTTCTGAGAATTCATTAATATGTCAAATCTTTTATTTACTGCAAAAATAAATAATATTTTTGCAAATTTTTTTTCCAATTTGCGCCGTAGGGTCAAGATGACCCACTCCGCAATTTTGATAAGCAATAACTCAGCCACAATGAAACACATCCACCAGCGGCAAGAGCTGCAATGCTAGTGACAGCTAACTCGAATATACATCAAGGTTGCATAGCCGGAAATTCATGTAGAGCGGAGGTATCGCGAGTTGATACATGTCAAATGGTTATTTTAACACACGTCGCGGGTAGATGGTTAAGAATCAAGTGAATACTCTGGAAAATTGTGTTTCTTGGTGCCAAAGAATAAAGAATAACGTCTTTCAGCATTATAAATCCAAAATGTGAGTATCTTTAAGCATTATTAAACCTTAGCGTTATTATCGAGCTATATAATTATGAACTTTTCTTTGTTATGACTGGTTCACATGTAATAAATAAGGTCCATAAAAGAAAAGTAACAGCATTAACACTTAATAGACTACAAAAGTCATGACGTCACACTCCAAGTGGGTGACAGCGAGGAAGGGGATCACTATTCAAATGCCCCATGGCAGAAAGAGGAAAAAGAAAACCCTCAGGAGCTGAGTATCGTAAATGAAAGGCTGAGAAGGAAAAGGACCAAGCAAAACAGCAGGGATCCTTCCTGAAATATCTTCTCTTTAATCCAAATAACGATGGAAGCAGTTCACAGCATCCAGATGAAGGAATTTTACTTGGAGATGAGGGTAGCTCACATCCACAAAAAAGCAGTCTGGAAACTCAAGATGATGGAAACTTACTTCTAGATGAAGGCAGCTCACAGCATCAGACTGATATGGAAGTGGAGAAAATTTATTCACCTTCAAAGAGACATGCAGAAATTGAAGTAAATGAAGTAGAAGGAAGAAAGGATGAGGAAGTTACAAACAAGTTACAGTGTGGGGACCCAACTTCATGGCCCAGATGTGATGACAGTGTGTTGCAAATTCTCATGGAACATGAAACAAGGAAAAAGAAGAATATTGGCAACAAATATTAGAGCATCTGATTGCTTTAGTGAGAGTTCTCGGTGGGCAAAATTTAGCATTCCACGGCCGTTTTAGAAATGAAAAATTATACACTCCAGGTAATGGAAACTTTTAAAAATTTGTTGAATACCTAGCTTTGTTTGATCCAGTCATGAAGGAGCATCTACATAAAATAGCTGATCATGAAACAGGTTCATTTTGTATAAAACTGGGGTTGGCATTGACTCATGAAAATTCAGAAGACATTGATGCTACAGATTTGTGTAGTAAGCTTCAGGCTTTTTCAAGACGACTTAAGAAACATTCCACTCCTGAAGAAGTACTGAAGTTTGTTTGTGAAAATAAACTCTCAGACAGTTTTCCAAACATTTTTATAGCTCTATGCATTCTTTTAACTTTGCCAGTTTCCGTAGCTAGTGGGGAATGTAGCTTCTCAAAGTTAAAATTGATAAAAACATATCTGCGTTCAACAATGGTGCAAGAGAGACTTGTTGGACTCGCCACAATGTCAATAGAGCATGAAATAGCTGGAAAACTGGATCTAAAAGAACTAGTGACTGAATTTTCAAAACTTAAAGCAAGAAAAGTCATGTTTTAAGAGCATAGAGTGTTTTTTATTCGAAGTGTTTTGTAAATACAGGTTAAAGTTCATTGAAGAGTTTTCTTATTTCTATATTGGATGTGGTGGTAATGGCAGTTAAAGCAGGATAGCGTACTGGAGGATTTTGGATTTGTAATAATTATAATTAACATTTTTAATGCATTTTTATTTGAAATCGGACTGAAATATCATCTAGCTGTTGTGTACAAATCTATTCTGAAAATTTCATGTCTCTGTTTTATCTGATCTCAGAAACATTGGTTGGACAGATGGACGGACAGACAAACCGAATAATTAAGCCTGTTTTTTTTTAAAAAAAAAGCTTAAAAAACATTAAAAGGAAAAAAGGGGCAAAATGTTTCCCAGTTTACCAAAAACCTCAGCCTAGATCGGCCCTTGGGTTTGGGGGTGGGGGCGCCGATTGCTTGGTTCGCCTAGGGAGCCAGTTGCTGACAGCCAGTCTAGGACTGCTCCTGTCCATGAAGGGACTTATTTTCCTTATTGGGCTGAAATACAGAGAACTTATACTACTTGTGGGGCTAAATTTAGCTCTTGCAGAAGTGGGCACTGGGACAGGAGGCATATACCCTGCAGAAAGGGGTTGAAGGACTTTAAAACCTATCGTGTAGTAGATCAGTATGGCCTGATAAGAATGTGTGTAAGCTGTTTATTCTTTTATGACATGCTTTCTCTGTAAAGCTTTTTGTTCTGAATGGTTTGCTTTACGAAGGCGGGTTGGTCACTGGCTAACCCAACCATTCCCCCTGAAAGAGAATAGGAGGCAGGTGCTGAACTAAACTAAGGCCATGTCTACACTTACAAGCTTACAATGGCACTGCTGTACCAATACTGCTGTGCTACTGTAAGAGCACTCGTGTAGCTGCGTTATGCCGATGGGAGAGAGCTCAATGAGCAGCAGTAGCTATGTTGGCGGGAGACCGTCTCCCTTTGACATAGCACTGTGCACACGAGTGCTTATGCCGGCAAAATTTAAGTGACTGGGGAAAAGGGGTTCACACCCCTGAGCAACAAAAGTTTTGCTGACATAAGTGCTAGCGTAGACACGGCCTTAGACTTGTTCAGGTGATCAGAGTGAATTGCAGGAGGAATTGCACTTAAATCCCTCGTCTGGGGGGAGAGGAACATGGGTTCCCACTTCAAGATAGGTTACAGCTAGTGGCTTGAGACCACAAAGGAGCTCTGACAGACACAACTCCATTAATTTGGCCCACACTAAATCCATGAGTTGAGTTTGCAAAATCTTTCTTCATTTTGTCCATTTCTTTTAAAAAGATTGAACCATGTCTAGTCTCTTGTTCAGAGCTTCCATTCTTTTCTCCATTGCATGTTTAAATGCCATTAAGACCAGAGTTAAATACCACAGCAGAAGCACAGCTGCCATCTTTCCTCTCTCCGAAACAGCCTTCATAAAGGAGATAAATTTCTGCTTTGGTATCTGTCCCATGGGACAGCTAAAACAGAAGGTTGCACAAGAATGCAAAGCACAAGATACTTGGCTTGGAACTGCTGGGACTCAGCAGAGCCTTAGTTAAATGTGTCTTTTCAGACTGCCCACACACGTGTGCCCTCAGGCAAACGTTTTTTCTACAGCAGTTTAAATCATTTGCTGTAGAAAATAAGTGCTGCTTAAGTCTGCATGATTAGCTGAGGCTTGCAGTTCATAACAGTATAAAGCAAACAGCATCTGGTCTTGAGAAGGAAAATCCTAAATTCTGTGGATTTTTTTTTGTTTATTATGGTTGGATTTAGATCAGTAATTACAATACAGCATTAGCACCACGTTCCATCTATATCCATGGTTTGTATTTAAGTCTAACAAAAGTAAACACTGTTGTGATATCTGTGCCTCTCTACATAACTCATGCTACCAGGAATAATGGCTGCTCTAGAAAGAAAATGGGAACAGGCCAATGATGGGGGTTGGAAATGAGACAAAATAAAATTGTTAGGATTTGTAGCCATTTAAATTTGGATTTTAAAAAATCACTTTTCTTCTTCCCTTAAAACATGTAAATTTTTAAGCAATATTTTCTAGTATGCTGAAAGAACTTTTATCTTGATGTAAAATAAAAGCCAGTAGAGATTGATCGTTTGTCTATCCTTTTGGCTGCTTTTAGACTTCCTTGGTCTAAAGCTTGGTCATGCTTCGCATGCTGCTCTTATGCTAGCAAAAAGCGCAGCCTGGAACTTCAGAGGATTGCTCTCTGTTTCACATTTACCTCTGTTATATCGCAAGTACAAACAGCCTAGTGTAACTCAATACTTCTGAGAAATTAACACTGTTAAGAAGGATAAGATGAAAGCATGTATGTTAGTTATAGACTGACTTATTTCATTCAATTTTAAAGGGACACTATCAGGTTGAAAATCATACTTTAAAAAAAAATTCTTGCTGAAATTACAACTGAAATCTATTTTATTTTCCACTGGGTTGTTTGTTTACATTTTACTTGTCTCCCAGTTTGGACAATGGAACTACAGTAACTAGTCCCTCTGGTCATATTGTCTCTCACACAGTTTATCCCTCCCCCAGGGAACAGGAAACAGCACAAGTTTGCACTTGTGGGGTTCCCTTCATATCTTTCCCGCTGGGATGCGGAGTTTTCCCTCCTCACTCTTCTCACAGAAGCAGCAGGGAAATTGGCTGCTTAGGCAGCAGATCTACTGAGGTCCAGCTTTTCCATGGCTCTGCACTGCCTCCAACCCCTCTTTGGGCCTCCATGACAGTGTGGCTCTGACAAAAATATACTTCCCATGGGTTCCCCCAGGTGCTGCTGCCAAATTGCTTACAGTGTAACAGATGGACCCATGTAAATGAATACTGATAGGGTCAGCATTAACTTCTCAAATTCCCATGAGGCTGGGTGGATGGAGGATCTCACAGAGGGTTCCCTTTCCTCCAACATCTGGAGCGCCAGCTGAGCCACTGTGAGGGAGGGGGAATGATGGAACAATATCAGAAACCCATAATTCCTTCTTCCCCTGCTCCTAACCCCAAATGATCTGGGTTTCCCTTCCCTCCACTTGTAACCCATCAGGGCTATTTAGTCCCATCACGTCTGTTTCTATTTAATTTCACGTCTGTGTTTCCCTGCACTAACACAATGCTGTAATGTTTAGTTTCCTGACACTTCAAGGAAATAGGTTAGTTTGTTAAAGTACACAATGCCATTGGAATGAAAAAATAATAATGATGATCATGGACACTTTTCTGTTAGTCCTAGGTTTTGTAAAACTGTATTTTTATAAGATCCAGTGTTTGGAACTCATTTGAAACTGGCAGTGTCCTTTTAATAGCCACATTTTTTAGTGGTTTTGTAAGATTGTTTCATGAAGGTTTTCATGGTATCTTATCCCTCAGGTAATATTTTTGTATTTGAAATTCTGTTTGTTGTTAGAAGTAAAGCAATTAGATTGGCTTTACCATGCTAAGGGCATGATCCTGTCATCCTTGGTGGATCGGGCCCTACGAGCGCAAGCTGATCCTTCTACAGTTTGCTTAGACCAGAAGTAAGTGCCAGGGATAAAGTAATGTAAAGAGCTTTTATTCATATTCCGATACATGCTTGGGGCCTGAATCATTGGTGCATTATGTTCAAAGTATGCCATGAAACTTCCCAATCTGAGCATAAACCTGGAGCAGTTCTCCTCAGACGGTTGTAATTTTTGTCTGTGATTCATCAGATGTGAAAAGTGAACTTCAGGGCACTCCTGTCATCTGATTGTCTCCTCCCTGGCATAGGGGAACGTGGGGACATAGCAAAGCCAAACATAATTTGCTGGTATTCTCCCCAGAGCCTGGAGAATGGATAGTCAGAGCACAATTTAGAGCAGCCCTGTAGCTGGTGTAGCTCAGATCAGAGCTCTGCACACTATCAGGAGGCTGTCCTGAGAAAAGTAATCCCATTGTTAACATAGGCATGTGTTTGATTCTCACTGTCCTAGTACTGAATATGCCTCACTCCTTTCAAATGGTAACGTTCAAATCTAGAAATGTCTGTGCACTTCCAAAAAGCAGTTTCACTGATCTGAATCCTTCCCAAGCCATCAGATGTTGCTTAGGGCATGAGCAAGACTCTGCCATCCCTGTCTGTCATGCTGTTTGCCAGAATGGCTGCTATGTTGTGTTTATGTAACTCATCTTTTTGACAAGGATAGGTTGTTGGCTGCTATTGCTCAACCCCCGCCTGGATGATCGTGGACTGCTTTTCCACTGGTCCCTACCCTTTGACCTGTCCGTCTTGAGTGGTCCTGCGAGGAGTTAAAACTTCCGCTGGCATAGTTCTCAGGGTCACTGAAACACACAAGCCTTCCCCCTGTGTCAAGGTGCAGACCCCAAGGAAGGAGTTTCATAGATACTGAGGTAATAAATAACTGCCTGCTAGCACGTAGTCTGATAAAGGCAGTTGCCTTTTTATTGGGCCCTGCATTCACTGGAGACAGAATGAAGTGGGCATATGTTCAGGTTTAGCAGTTAAATAATATTCCTTCCAAGTCATTTTCATTTTGTTTTTGCAAATGTATTTCCAGAACATGAATTGTGGATTGCACCTTGGTGGACTTGATTCTCCAAGGTTGGGGGTGAATATGTGACCCATGCAGATGGAAGCCAATTGACTAGGCAGCCTTTGGTTTGACTGTGGTTAGCATAGTTAGTCACTGCCCACAGTCACTAATCCACATTGCAAGCTAATTGTGGTTGTAATAGAGCAATGATTGCTTTGTTACTGGTAGTGATGCAGGAAATGAACAGTACACATATTTGTGTGTGTGGAGATATCAGGCGATTATAATGGAAGATTGAATGGAGTATTACCCAATCCCTTCATTCTCTGCTTAAGTTGTTTGAAAAGACTGGGTTTGGAACCTCTGGACTTTGATGAGAGAAATATAAGCCAGGAGCCAGTTATTCATGGAAATGTTCCCTGGACAAGATGCAGATGGTTTGCTCCTCCCACTTCCTGGTCTACCTTGATCTTATGCCAGGGCAAACTGAGCACAAATGTTGTGATGAATCAGATAGTACTAAGGCCTTGCCTACACGCAGAAGTTGTTTCACTTTAACTTTACAGTTGTAGTTAAATGAGAGAGAACTTAAGTACATTTCCACCTGTGAAGTTATAATGAATAGGGGTTGTATTCTGAAACTGCTCCAGAATATGCTTAAAAGTAAAATAAACTAAACCACTTTTTTGAAAAGGGAATTATTGCCTAGTCCTGCAAATTTTTTCCAGACAGCTACAGGCACTGTGAAGAAGTATCGGTGGTAGTGGTGGTGGTGGTGGGTGAGAGGGGATTACATTTGTGAATAGAAATGATTTGTGAATAATTTGTGAATAGAATATATATATGATTCTTTCTTCAGTGCCACCATGTGACTGGAGGGTATATTTAAAAAATATACTACAGAGTTATTTCACAAATATATGAAAACACTGGTTGTTTTATGATGACACTTTATAATCTGCATCTTTTCCCCTCTTCTAGATTTTGGCCCCAATTCAGCAAGGCCATTAACATTTGCCTAACTTTAAGCACTTGAGTAGTCTCCTTAACGTCTTACTGAATTAGGGTCTTTATTTTCAGGGATTTTACCAATCTACATGTCACTAGTTTCCATTTCAACCAAATGCATAGGCATGTCTAAGGAGACGTGGCCTAAGTGTGATGAGAATGCTGCATAAATAAAGTATTCTGAAACTGGTTTCGATTTTAATCCCTGATATACTCCCCATTTTGCCCAAATTATTAGCTTGTTTTAAGAACGTTGTCTCTATCTGCTATGAAATCCTGATCTTATCAGAGTTAATAGAAAAACTCATTCAGATTTCAAAGTGACTAAGAAATAGTCCAAGACACATCTGCGATGCTGCATAAAAAGGAAGATAACTAATTACACTAATACAGTCACCGCTGTTACAAAGTTGCAATAAATCTTGTACAAAGTATGTCATGCAAGGTATCAATGGAAAAGTTATAGATTGCTAAGTATTATTATCCTGTTTAAATCCATGTATCATCTTTGTATATGAAGTTATGAATATTGGCTAAGAGTGTATCTCAAACATGTTGTTTTCTTGGGTGACACCCCAAGACAGATTTGCATCTAGACTAGGCAGCCTGCTTGATGGCCCATTAAAGACAATCAGATCACCCAGTGAGCCCCTCCTGAAGACGTTTTAGAAAGCATTGAGGCAATGGCTACCCCGTGATTCAGCAAGGCACATAAGGACATGTGATCTAAGACTCCATCTTTTGCCAGGAACTTCCCGTACATTTGGGCTAAAAGTATAAAAGGAGACTGTGACATCATTGCTTTGTCTTCAATCCTGCCCCATATCTTTGGACATGATTTCTAACAAAAGGAACCTTTGAACAATGGACTGATGACACCCAATATATTTGGGTGAACCAGAGAGAATTACTATCAGATAGCAGATTTAACATCACTGCTACTATCCTGACCTGCAAACTCTGAAACAACTGTAATGCACACGTTTCCTTTAACCAATTAATAACTCATTTTCTTTTTGCATTAATAAACCTTTAGTTTTTAGTTACTAAAGGATTGGCTACACGCATGGTATTTGGTAAGATCTAAGTATATATATTGACCCGGGGGAATGGCTGATCCTTGGGATTAGAAGAACCTTATATATGATTAATCTGTTTTTCATTAACCTCTCATCATAAAGATCAGATGTCTGGGTGGTGATAGGGGCTGGATTGCATAAGGGGACTGTATTTTGGCTTCTTGTTACCCAGTGTGGTGATACAGGCGCTCACTTTTGTTACTGGCTTGGTGAACTCTAATGTTAGAATAACCACCAGTTTGGGAGTATGTCTGCCCTATTTTTGATCAGTTTGTCCTGAATGTGGCATTCTCAGCTGTGACCCACACTAGGCACTGTCCACAGCATTTTTTTTACAGAAAAATCCTGGAAGGAGGAAAACTACATGACAAACACTGCATGGAAAATGATCCACCTTCTTCCCTTTGGTGTGCAGGACTAATGGCAATACAGAAGGGACAGGGAGTGTGACCTGCCAAATACAAAAAGCCCAAGGATTTGTGGGAGTAAATGGGTCCATCCTATTGGCTATTGGTTCATCTGCACGTAATGGCTCTCTCTCCATGTTCTTTTCAGCCTTCCTCAGAACTGGCAACCTATACTAGAACACAATTAGAATGTGATGTTAAACAACTGGGAACAAAGTATGAGCAAAGTGGACCTCCAGAGTAAGCAAAACAGCTAACTATTACACTGGGGAAACTTAATACTATGCTGATCAAAAAGGTAATTCGGAAAACGCGTTGAAGCCAGTATGGAAGGATGAAAAAGCCAATAGAGCATTTAGCATATTGCTGAAAACACCCAGGGAACAGAACTGATGCCTCATAAAAACACAGCAAGAAGAAGAGTCATTAGACACATGCTGACCTTTTCCCTCCTTGCTCCTTGGAACTCCAATGGATCAACTACACAAGCAATTACGGATCTCGTAAAGCTCAATATCATCTTGGGTTTGTAAACTATTAGACTACATATATGTGGATGTCATGCTGATCTTTAATCCCCAGACTGTTTTGAGACTGTATTTAAAGAATGTACTAAATATAATGAACTGGAAGGGATTGAATTGCAAATAAAACAGAAACTATATCAAATGAATAGTCAAAATATAGAGCTGCACAGAATAAAAGATTTCTTTCTGATCAGATGGCCAAAGGAATACTCAAAAGACACTCAGATGTTTGCTAGAGAAGATGCAGAATACTTAGTGTCTTCAGACACATCTAGGGGATTTGTCTGAAATTGTTCTAGGAAAGGATTTGCATCAATAATAACCTGAATATAGACAACGAATAAGCCAAGACTATGACACTTCTTGGCTATAATGGAAAAAAGCTGAATCCCAACATTTCAACTACTCAGTATCCACTTGCTGTCTGCAACAATTACAATAGGACCACATTGGAAAGCTCCACATATCCATGGGCTTTATTACATGGGAAACCTGTCTGCCTAATGGGTTTCTTTCAAATGTTTCATCTCAACCACATGTTCCCATGGAACATTTCGATTCTGTCAAACCAGCATATTCCAATTTAAAAAAAAACTTGTTCTGTTGGAAAAAATTTCAACAGTTCTGGGGTTTCCTGGAAAATATTAATCCTCTAAACTATTGACTCCCACTCTCATATGCCAGGAAACCCAATATACCTTCCACCTTTGCTCCTGATTTAGCTATCCGTATGAACAGAAACAGCAACTTAATCAATCTAAACGAAAAAGTCACAGACAACCAGACTAGTGGTGAAAACCTCGCTCCTTTGAAATTAAATGCTAAACTTCTACTGACTTCAGTGGGGCAATGAGTTCACGCTAGAGATCTAGCAGAAAAGGGGACAGACAGAAACAAGAAAGAGAAGCAACAACTATTTCAATACAACAGAATCAAAACTTGAGATAGAAGGATCCTACATTGAGTCAAGAGAAAAATCTATCTTTCAATACGTAGTACTGGTGATATCATTACAGTTGATGTGTTTATTTAATTTGACCATTTTATTCCTTGGAAAGATTATATGCATTGAAATACTTCCTTGTAGAGGGTGTATTTTTTGTTTTTTGTACTGTTATATTTCCCTGCTGTGCAATAAAAAGTAAAGCTTAGAAAAGAATGCTTTGTGATTGTATTTGCAAGTATTACCAAAGTGAATGGAAAAAAACACCACAGTAGATCATCAGAATATTTGATATCGCCAACAAAAGAGTAATAACACTGGGAAATCATAAAACTAGCTAACAATTACCTACAATATTTTAAATACAACAAATTATATAGAATACATACAAATTAAAGATTAAAATTTATTAAATTCTATGGGTTCAAAGGATAGCCTATAGAATTCAATAATAGTAAGCTGTAAAAAACTAATAATATCCACCCTCTATTTGTTCAAAGACAGGAGGAAATGTATCTTATATGTCTGTATCACAATTATTGTAGATGTACTCATGCACCTTAGCAACATTATAGTATCAAAAAAGTTAATGTTGCAGTTTTCTTCTAACTGCTCAACTAGAGATCTGTGGGTTTGTGAAGTTGGTTTGTGGGAGTTTTTGCCCCGTCTATCATCCTATTGCCTTTCTGAGCCACAGAGTACTAGCCTCATCATAGATCACCACAGATAATTATATTATTATAATCTTGCCAAAGCCTGCAAACATGGTATTTCACGCACTCCCTGTCAGTACCCAGGCCGGGCCGGGGAAGCTAATGATCCCACCAGTGGACAAAATTCAGTAATGAATCCTGGTCACATGCCACCTGAGGCACATTGTGCATAAGCTACGAAGAATGCTATCAGCACACTATGAAAGAGAAGTACCAAACAAAACAACTGTGATCTACAAACTAAGTTGTCAAGATAATTAGTTTTCTGAACAGTTTACACAAGAATTTTGTTGTTGTTGCAGATAGTACAGTGTACTGAGTCCTTTTCAAGAAACTCAACCTGGTTTATATTAGCCAACTTTTAAATGCTGATTTTTGTACTCTAGGTATCCTTACCTGTGCCAAGAAAAATTGCTTTAATCTACTATTTGTTTCAAAATATTATAATTTTATTCTATTTCACAATATTGAGTGAAGTCTCGGCATTCCATCTTGCTAGTTTTCACAGTACAAGAAGCTGCAAAAAACGTCAGCTAATGAATGAATACAAACTCTACATTTGCAGGTTCTTTATAGATATATATAGTGCAGTGCAGCACAGCCATATATGTACATACATACACACACACACGCAAAAGACAAATCACACCAGCTTGTTTTTACTGTAAATGGTAAAATGGCAGAAATGTTGACACAAATTCTCAGATCCACAGAAAGTTAAGAAAGGTGGCTTATTCTGTATATACCAAGACTCAATATCTCTTTGATTATCATCACAACTGAAAGCTGACATTTTTTTTGCTCTTCCAGCGACTGCAACAAATGCCTTGGAATAAATTGTGTTAAGATGAATCCAGATAAAATGGGGAAATTATGTTGATAGTTAGGAAGAAATTAACTGGATAGTGAGTCCACTTACGTTAGTTCAATGTGCCAGACCGCCGGCAATCTGGTCGCAATTTCATGATCATATTCCATCCACTGATGCGGTTGTTCCAATCTTGGTGGCAGGTAGTGCCTTTTCATTGAAGTCCTATTTGTGACCATTTCTCTCTGAAATGCAGACCTCATCACAGCAATCATTGCTTTGGTAACCCCCAGGCTACATTACTGCAATGTTCTCTATTTGAGCTTAGCACTGAAAAAGCCCAACACTCATCACTCAGTGGGACAAATAGCTAGCTATGAGCCCATAGTACCAGTGTTTTATGACCTGCTTTGGCACCCTGTTTTCTTGGCACAGTTCAACATGGTTAGTCATGAAGTACAAAGCCCTAAGTAGTCTCTTTCTCTATGTTCCCTTGCAGTTATGAGCCACTGGGCTGATCTCACTATTGGTTCCTGAGGTTAATTTCTCTATCTGCACTGGAGATCTTACACCCCTGGGACTTGATTCCTCCTGTGGTCTGCCAGAGCTGTAACAAAATTCAGCGTACAATGCAAGATAGGTTTACCATATTTCGGGTTCCCAAAAAGAGTACACTTCTGGGGTGGGGGAGCTGGAGGGAGGGCACAGCTGGGGGAGCTGGAGGAGGTACCTGCAGCAGGTACCTGCAGAAGGTGAACTCACTTGAAGTTGGGGGCAGTGTCACTCTCTGTCATGCTGTCAGGTGCAAGTCTGGGACGCAGCAACAGCAGTCCGTCAGTGCCTCCCTGTGGGACCTCTTCCCCAGGGCTGGGAGCGGGGCCTGGGTGGGCAGGATCCAGCAGCTGTGGACCAATCAGGTTAAGATGCAGAGGAGGGACCAATCAGGAAGTGGACCAATCGGGACTCTTTCTGAGTTGCAATGTCTGTTCTGCAAAAATCCTGTACATTTCCTGTTATTTGATAAATTTGCCTGGACAAAGGACAGTGCCTCAAAAAAAAAAAAAAAAAAAAGAAGAAAGGCAATGTCCGGGAAAACCTGGATGTATGGTAACCGTAATGCCAGACAAATTGTTTTGTCAAATTTTTGAAACTTTTCCTTAATATTTATAAGAGATTGGGGTGTTAGTTGGAAATGTCAGGGGTAATTGCGGGCCCTTTTAAGGTTGTTCGTACTTTAAAAAAAATTATAACAATTGGGTACCAATATACATTTTTTAGATGTACATATAGTTAAAGATAGTGTTAGCAATACTGGTTTGCTCAGGAAGGAATAGATGTCCGTGCAGTTTAATTTTAGACCTTCTTGAAACTTTCTGATAACATTTTATTTTGCACCGTGTTTTTCATGCAAGCTGTATCTCGAAGTGTTTCACAGAGTTAAAGAATACAAGAGATTGTCTAGTAAGAACCCCAGAAAACAGTGGTGTAAAGGCATTCCATAATGAATAAATTAAGGATTTGGTCCCAGGTCCAACAAAAAAATTAAGAGGAATAGGTGAGGGAGAAAAGCTGTTATTTATAGAAAAAGTTTGAAAAGCAATGGAGACTCAATGAGCCAGAGAGATAAAGAAGGCTGTTTCAAAAGCTGCTGGAGAGAAATCTCTTTGCACAGTATTACCATTCTGGATAGACCAGATAGAGAGGATGTCTGGTGTTAGATGAGCAGACGCAAGGCTCAAGCTAAATGAGCAATGTATTTTAAAAAAAACCCACAAGATCTGTGTGTTCAGAGTACGCAGGCAATTCTGTGGAGCTGACAGTAGATACAGGAGTAAGAGAAAAGTTAAAGGTCAAAGATGATGCCAAAGTTACAAGCAGTGGAGGCAAACGGGCTGTCTGAATTGAGGGAGATAAAGAAGATGGAGTTGTAGAGAATTCTCCTCTTTGCTTAGAAAAGGACAAGCAGTTCTGTTTTTGAGGCAATCAGTTTTAGGAAGAAGAGATTAAGCTACGTGCTTATTTCATCAAAACACAAAAACAACGAAGGTGTCGAAAGCTGAGTTTCAGTATATAATCATGGGGATCACAAACTTTCAAACTGCTCCTACTTTTGGTAGTGTAGGGGAGTGTGTGCTTTTAAAGGTTAGGGACACAGGATTTCTAATACCTATATGTTTCATACCAGTAAAATACACATGTGTACATGGCATGTCCAATACATGGTTTGTCAAATGTCTTCTTAAATTAGACAAGATGAACACCTTTTACTTTTGTCATTTAGAAACAAACTGTATTTCTGATGCAAGGAGAAAAATGTGTATACATGACTTTCCCTCACAGAAATACAGACCAGAGAATCTTGCTAATCCTTGTTGCAACTGTGAAAACTCCTACAGCTGATTTAATTCAGCAGCAAGCATTGAAAAGTGGGATTGAGGATATTAAGGGGATAAATAGAAAAGTAGAATAAACATATTAGAACTATCTTTAGCATTTAACAATCACTTCTTTGGGAAAAGTACTGCACGGCTTTGGGTGAATGTACTTTTCTGTGAAGTAATAATAAATGCAACATTTCTTTGAATTGCAGGAGTTCTTTATGCTTTTTCTTGCCATGCTGAAGCTAACAATTTTTGTTTTGTTTTGTTCTCTTTTACAGGTTGCCTTTTTGAAGATGTGAAGAATCCAGACACATTAACTGAAAATTATTCTCAAGTTAACCTTCAAATAAAATACAGAAATATAAGGATAATTTCCATTGGGAAGACTTTCCAGCAAGAGTCATTGAGGGTGCAAAACCTCAGCATAATATTATTTTATTATTTTAGCTTTGATATTTGTTGGATTTTTGGTTTTGAAAGAGCAAAGCCAATGACAGAAAAAGTTGGTTTAGACAGGCACAAGACTGGAGTTATGAGAGTGACTTATGTCTGAAGGCTGGGGTGACCGTAATGATGACCTCTTAATCACCAAGGGAGAAGAAGTCAATTATCTTGATGGAGCAGTGATTGATAGTAACTTATGTATTTTATGTGGAAAATGAAGAACTGGCAGCCAGGAGAGGGTATAAAATATTTAATGTAGTGAATTCTAACTAAGAAATATATATGCAACTTTTACCACTTTTCTCACTTTTTTGAGTTGGTAGAGGTAATCAGACAACTAGAACTGTAAAATGTAAACTGTTGTTTTCCAACACACTTATGTATGAAGCATCTACATTATTTCCATATTAAATCCTACTCCCTAATCAAGAGAGAAGGTAGTATTTACATGCCTGCACCCTATGTAAAACTGAATGAAATTGATAATGTATTAGTTAAAGTTCACAAACAAAATGTTTTTGTGATTACTTAAAAGAAATTATCTTGCAACTACAAAAAGAAGGGTGTCTGTGAATATAGGGCTCATAGAAGTTGCTGAACTGACAGTCCTAGAGACAGTAATCCTCTGTTTGCGAAGCACATGCATCTCAGGTTGTGACAACATAAACTTCCCCACACAGCCCTTCCTAGGTGCCTCAGTCCTGGCTTGGCGGGACCATATCTATGGAGTAGTTCAGTCCTTATGGGCCATTCAGTACTTTCTCTTCTTATCAGACTGTCAAGAAAAGTTGACAAGCGAGTTAGTGCTGATTGGAGTTGGTGGCATTTTCTGTGTTGTAGACACTTATCTACTTGTAATTGGACTGATACCACCAAATGCATTCCATGTGGAACAAATAACCTTGCACTGTTTCCAATTTTAGAGTGGACCTCTCATTCTTTAGTTATCAGTAATCACTTTGGTCTCCATTGTGCAGAGAGAGTGCCAGAGAGGATGTGTATATATGTGTGGGCAGTGGAGGGAAAGATGAGCTATTCATCTCTGCATAAGCACCACTACTACCCCATAATTCAGCAGCCACCCTGTACTCTGCCTAAGCTAAGGATATGGCTGAACTATATGAGAAAATTCATATTGTGGATCCCTTTTATACTGTATATCTGAGCCCTGTATTAACACATATTTGGAATCCTGCCCATTTTGTAACCTTAATCTATTTTCTTATGTGGCCTCAAGATTGCCACAGAATACCATTGGGGCCAAAAACTTAGCATGATTCAAAAATGGGTCACACATTTATATGGATAACTAGATGATCCAGAGTTATACTAGTTTATGCTACCATACATTTTGGTTAGAGTTATTAAACACCATGATTCAGGTTGTAAACTAATCTCTAAGTATAGGGGTTACCAGGAGACCGAATATAGGATGCAGATTAGCCCACATTTGTCTATTCTGTTTTGTGCCTTCCCCTGAAACATCTGGTGCCGTCCGCTTTTGGAGACAGAATACTGGATTAGCTGAACCATAGGTCTGATCCAGCCTCACAGTTCTTATGTCCTGAAGATGCTTGGGAGAAGCAGGGCCGGCTCCAGGCACCAGCTTACCAAGCAGGTGCTTGGGGCGGCCACTTCAGACAGGGGCGGCACGTCCAGCTGTTCGGCAGCAATTCGGCGGACGGTCCCTCACTCCTGCTCGGAGCGAAGGACCTCCCGTCGAAGTGCCGCCGCAGATCGCGATCGCGATCGCGGCTTTTTTGTTTGTTTGTTTGGCTGCTTGGGGCGGCCAAAACCCTGGAGCCAGCCCTGGGGAGAAGCATTTCTACTGAAAATAGTGGAAGAAATCCTGTTTGTACAGGCTGGCATTTTTGCAGTACTCATCTTTAAACAATTAAAAAATAAGAGAGACAAGGTGGGTGAGGTAATATCTTTTATTGGACCAACTTCTGTTGGTGAAAGAGACAGCTTTTGAGCTTACCTCACCCACCTTCTCTCTCTTTAATATCCTGGGATCAACACAGCAACTACATTGCAAACAATTAAGAAATAAGAAAGCTGTGAGGACTTGTCAAAGGACAATTCTTTAAGAGGAATGGGTTTAGAGGGAGAGATTCTTGTTATGAAGAGCTTCTTTTAAAACCCTGGGATTTCAGGAGAAGTCAGCACTTCCTTTACATGTTTGCCAATAATATTGTTCTAACTCATACTGCAAGTTGCTGAGCGTCTCCTGAGAGATATGGGATATAAGTGGATGTTAAGACCACTCAGCAACTAGTTTAGGCCCCATCCTACTTTTTCCTCATTATTTTAGATTTGAGTATTCAAATAAAAGCAGAAGTGTGGCATTTTTCACATATATATTCTGGGGCTATGTTGTGTACTTCCATGATAATTTGTCTATATAACAATGGTGAGTCATTTTGATTTTTCTCTTATGAATACAATTAATTTTTCACTAATTTTTTTCCATTTTTGTTTTGCTCTGTTGTATGCTGGTCTCTGCTTTCCAGAATATGATTAGGCCAATAAAGGAGGAAAAACATTGAAATGACAGATTGCTACACTGTGATTGTAAAGCCACTTTCCTCCTATTTAAATGCCTCCTGTTGTGATTTTGCATCAATAGAGCAATCTGCTCCAGAGAGTATTTATGCTTTGTATGTTTAAAATCTGTCATCGTGTCAGTTTCTCTACATAATATGGTATTAGGGACATAAATAGTTAATATACTTCTATTGGCAAATGAGGTTCTGAGATGGCAGGTGCAGGCAAATCATTAACTTGATTTATCAGCAGTACAGAAGAAAAAATCTGCATGAAGTGGGGCACTATAAATAAATATAAATCAAACCCCTCCTGGCTAATTTATCACTCTCAGAAAACCTTGTAGAATATCACAGTGAAATGTCATGCTTCTAGTGTGTTCAGCTCAAAAGGATTCCTGGGGAAGTGTATGAGAGAGGAGACAGCAGAGGTAGCATTAGGCCAAATGTGCAGCCTCACAAAACCATGCTCTTCAGGAACCTTTTTTTTTTTTAAGCCCGGTCTTTGTCCCCATACCAGGAAGGTGAGGGTCGTGAGCTGCCAAAGACGAGCATTTCTGGTTGTGGTTGGGTTATCTTTCCTGCAATTATTAAGTTATTTGGACAGGTACCTAGAAAACCTCAGCCCACGTACAGTAATGTATAAATGTATCAGAAGTGTTCTTGTCTGAAAATGGGTTTATTTGCCAGTATTCAGAAGAAGGGGAGAAAAGTCAATAATGTCCCCTTAAGAAGATTCATTGTGATGTCAGGTGGTGCATTATTCAGACTGTAACTGTTTTTATAGATGAGTTGTCTCGTTTTTTTTTCTTTGAAATCTTTCAGCATTTTTCTTTCTCTCTTTTCATGGGCATTGGTGTACTTGAATCCTGATGAGTTAAGTTGTTGCCTTTTTAAAACTCATTAATGATAATGCTTTATAAAAATGTGGCAATCTTCATGTGAGCAGGTTATTTTTGCACACTACTTCTTGTCACAACATCCTTGGGATTAGTCACAATTAATGGTAAATCTAATGTCATCTTTTAAATTCCACATGTATATGTGTCCAAAATAGAAATGTTGCTTATTTTTCAAGTTGATAAAAGGTGCACATCAGAAGACCTCATACACAGGAACAAAAATTTATTTTTTTTCTACAATACCTACGAGCCCTTAGTTACAAGATTTTAAAAAAGCTTTTCAATTCTGGTTTAAAATAAAGAGAGTGATTCTGCAGATAAGCATTTTGGGGTTAAACACACACTGCAATAAAAGCTATAAAAGTGCAGTGTAGACATCCGGTCTCAAACCAAAGCCTGGATCTCTACACCCGTTGGATAGCCCTGCAGCTTGAGCCCTGTGAGCCTGAGTCGGCTGACACAGGTTAGCAGCAAATGTTTTATTGCAGTGTAGACATACCTTAACATGCTTTTGTCAGTTCCCTTGTCCATATTGTGCTGTCTTTCAACAGTTAATTGACTGTTAACTTAGAATAAATCTAGATAAAAACAGTGTTTGAAGTGTGAGCCTGAATAAATTTGGTTTTAATTTAATTGTAAAACACCACTTTGTCCTTTTCTATTACATTACATCTGAGGATTTCTATGCATTTTACAAACATTAACATACGGTCTGGAAGAGCTGCAAAACATATCTAAATCTGCTGAATATAGAACCTGTCCTTTAAAAATGTGTCCAGCTTCATTCATAATTTGAAACTATGTTCTCCTTTAAAACTGTTAGCAGCATCACAGAGGCCTTGATCCTGCTGTGCATAGTGAGTTGGGATGACAAGGTTGCTTCACACCAGCATAAGTGTGAATGGATCTTAAATACCAGCACAAGTGAAGATAAGCAGTGGGGGGGCGGGGGTAAGGCCTCAGCTGCCTTTGACTTCAGTGGAGCTATGACAATTTATACCAGCTGAGGATCTCTCCCTAGGCCAGTTCCTCTGCACTGGATAGACATAAGTCACAAACCCTTAGCGTTCCCTCTTTCTTGCCTTCAACAGTGTAGAATTTTAAAAAAGGGTAGCGTGGGCATGGGGCATGTCTAAGGAGACATGGCCTAAGTGTGATCATCATGCTATTGGTCTGAAGGGTCAGTGCAGCTCATAATTACTGACCACTGTAGAAAGATGTTGGCTGCAAAACAAGGAGAGGGGAGAGAGAAATCCAGGCAATGCCCTTCAACGCTGGACGGTTAAATTCTAGATTAACAGGGTTATTGAGTTTACAAATTCATGCAGTGTCCTGGCTCTTCTCCGAACTGTTTTGGCAACTTTGTCAGCTGTTGCACTGTCTGTGGCTAATATGAAGGATGAGACACACAGTGATCCAATTGTATAGTTAGCATAGGCTGTTTTCTCAGATTACCAGACATGCCCTTTACCGGGTTTTGATTTATGTGGACCTAATAAGAGCAGAGCAAGCATGGTCCTTTGTCTGAGCTTTGAAAGGAATCTGAGTATGGGACAATTTACAGCTTGTGCTTTGTCGCTGAAGAAGAAAAGCGTTTTTGTCAAATTGCTGGAACACATATCCCAGAATTGATGAAGCAAACTGAAAATGCACTAAATTAAGGGTATCTTTTAAATAAATGGCTATTAAGAGGGTTTGAGCCACTATTTTAGTTGATTCAGGATAATTATTAAAATCATATTTTGAGCCCGTGATGTGCAAACATGGCTTGACTGTTGTGAGCTCTTATCTTCAATAGACAAAGAGCAATGTTCCAGTCCAGCAAACACAGCTGTGGTGATCTGGCATTTATGCAGTTCTGTGCTTAGCTAAGCAAACAAGGCATGGGGGAACCCAGTAGTATACCTGTTAGCATAATGCAGCAGTGGGCTCCAGAATATGCTTAAAAGTAAAATAAACTAAACCACTTTTTTGGAAAGGGAATTATTGCCTAGTCCTGCAAATTTTTTCCAGACAGCTACAGGCACTGTGAAGAAGTATCGGTGGTGGTGGTGGGTGAGAGGGGATTACATTTGTGAATAGAAATGATTTGTGAATAATTTGTGAATAGAATATATATATATGATTCTTTCTTCAGTGCCACCATGTGACTGGAGGGTATATTTTAAAAATATACTACAGAGTTATTTCACAAATATATGAAAACACTGGTTGTTTTATGATGACACTTTATAATCTGCATCTTTTCCCCTCTTCTAGATTTTGGCCCCAATTCAGCAAGGCCATTAACATTTGCCTAACTTTAAGCACTTGAGTAGTCTCCTTAAAGTCTTACTGAATTAGGGTCTTTATTTTCAGGGATTTTACCAATCTACATGTCACTAGTTTCCATTTCAACCAAATGCATAGGCATGTCTAAGGAGACGTGGCCTAAGTGTGATGAGAATGCTGCATAAATAAAGTATTCTGAAACTGGTATTAGAAATCTACATGTCACTAGTTTCCATTTCAACCAAATACTGTCAGTAATATATAACTCAGCAGTTTCTTCTGTAACCTAATTGTCATAGCTGCTCACAGCCACAAATCAAGTTTATGATAGCAGGAGCAAAATAATTATCATCTCCAATGACCATGATACTGGGGGTGTTTAATTAGTTTCTCTAGATAGCTTCTCTCCTTCCTTTCCTTTAATGTGTTGCAGAATTACATTGCTTTCGTACTATCTCTCTTCAGCAAAAGGCAATTTTGTGAAGTGCATTCCCGACTGCACTGATGAAGTTAGAACAGTTTGGCACAGGCTTGGAGATCAAGATGCTGCAGTGAAAAATGAGCTCTGTCAACAAAAACTGATTTGTAATCATAAAATGTGGATGAGGTGGTGAATTTTGTACAATCTGTCGGTCACCCACTTTCAGGTGTATCCACCACCCTGAGGGAGCTGTTACTTGTCAGAAATATCTGTGGACTCTAATCTGTCAACACTTGTTCAATGTCAAATTACATCAGAGCATGTTCTTTCTCATCTTTGACCGCAGCAGCTTTCCCTTAGTGATCTCCTTGGGCCAAATGAACTTTAGAAACAATCTTATCTGAAGCTTTGCAATCATTTACTCTCCCCATAATTATGATGAAAATATCATTGGTTGGTTTTCAAGGCCTCAGCTATTCAGTGTCTCTCATTTTTATAATTCCTTAGGTATTGGTCATGTTAGGTACTCAAAAACTGCTGATTCTTTGTCAAAGCAAATTTATTCTAATCTGATGCTTATTAGTACATCCACTAGGAGATGACCTCACACCCTGGGCCACCTATTTAAAAGCCATGCGTGTGCTTTATGGCTAGCCTCAGACACTATTACAATGGCAGTTTATTTAGAGGGAGTGTCTAGCTGCCATGTTTTTCATGTGTACCATATGGCATAGTGTCTCATGCCACATATTGGAAAACTTTTATTTCTATTAAACAGAGTCAGTAGCTATGCAGTGTACTTGTGATCACTTGATCTCTGTTGTGTTCTCTCTCTCTCTCAATTTTTTTTCATCTAGTTTGGAAAAGGGCTCCCTGGGACATTTTGGTAAGAAATACATATATTAAAAAGATTAGTCTATGTAGTATATGTACAATTAAATCATATGGAGAATTTGCCCTCCCCTAAATAAATCACGTTTACCCTTACTGGCAGTCTCAGTGGACCGATCAAGAATAGAGTGGGCATGGAGACTTAAGCACCCTTTTCATCTCTAGACATGGTTCTTTCATAAAAGAGATGATGCTCCTTGGTGGACACTTGGGGAAGCTTGTCATACTCTGGCTGCTGCTTTATCTCCGTAGAAGATGGGAAGCACATGATCCTCCAGAGCTCTCCATCCAACATCTTTTCTGATCAGCACAGAAGGATAATCCAGTGGTTATGGTACTAGCCTGGGACTTGAAGATCTGAGTTCAATTCCCTGCTCTGCTAGAAGCCATCTGTTTTGCCTTGGGCCCCTCAGTTACCCATTTGTAAGATGGGGGAATATTAGCACTTTCCTACCTCACAGGGATGGTGTGAGGATAAAATACATTAACGGTTGTTAGGTGCTATAAATACAATAGACTGATAGATCATTAATTCACCCTGTTTTTATTAAAAATGTCTATTTTAGCCTCCACTAACAATTGCTAGGCATTTGAGCACATATTTGAAATGTCTCTGTTCCAAGTGTCTGCTAGGAGATTGTTATTTCCTTCTCTTAACTTGTAATGCATTTATACTCTCTGTGATTTATGTAACTACGAATAAGAGCTGAAGTGCTACACCCGGGAGACGATAGATTGTGGGCGTATACCAAAACTATTAGCCTAGAGCTAAATCTTCAGCACTATAATCCCCAATACAAGGTCTTTTGAGAGAATGCTTTAAACATGGATGTATTTAATATTTTTTGGAGGAGTTTCATTACTTTGATATGTCTGAATTCTCTAACAATAGCTGACATCTCCCTTTATAACACTCTGAGATCTTAATGACATTAGATATTATCAGTCACAGTTTATGCTGTTGGTAGATCAAGGAAATAGTAAGGTTTCTATTGCAAATGGAGTTTGTAGACATATTTAGGCCTATTTGCTGATGAAACATATATGATGCTGGCAGACCAGCTGCCAGCTCATGCCAAGGCCCCAGACTTCACTGAACACTTACAAATGCATAGCTAGAAACCAGTCTTGCTTACCTGTGTTAGCACTATCAATATAGATATTAGAGTTGATAAGAATGTGTATAATACTGCATGTATTGATCCCACTTATAACCTCTGTAGCCCATGGTACAAAGTTATATTGAGTGTTTGCATTGTAAACCTCTGTAATTGTGTAACTCCCCAAACAAGAGAAGAAGCATTAATTAAGGGACAGTGCTCATCCTGCATACAAGATGACCCACTGAAGGCCAATGAGGTATTGCGTAGCATCAAAGGACAGAGGCTCTGTTGACTGCATTACTAACTCCCTGCAGGAAGCAGAGACCTCCGCATGAACTCATCCCATCTGCTTGAACTCTGGGGTGGAGGGGATAAAAATCCCTGACAAGGAGCAACTGTAACTCTTTTGTGCTGTCTGGACTCTGAGGGGCAAAGATTTCTAAACATAAGCAAAGAGATCCCCTTGCTTCTTGGCATGGGTTAGCCCTGAAAGACATTTTGAATTGACAGATTACTACAACTCTGTCACCTTTTGAATCACAGACTGAAACTCACTTGTGTGTATATATATGCTTGCTTGCTTTAACCTGTAACTCACTCTCATTTCTTTTTCTGAGTTAATAAACCTTAAGTTCGTTTATTACAGGATTGGCTACAAGCGTTTGTCTTTGGTGTGAGATCTAAGGTGCAAATTGATCTGGGGTAAGTGACTGATCTCTTGGGACAGGGAGCAACCTGAATATTTTGTGTGTGTGTGTCTATAAGTGACCAATTATCACTAAGTCCAGCTTGCCTATGTGGCAAGATAGACTGGAGAGCCCGAGGGGACTGTCTGTGACTCCATGGTAAGACTGTTACAGTGATCCAATAATTCACATTTGTTACTGGGTTGGTGAAATCTAATTATAGAACATACAACCAGTTTGTGCCCTGGCTTTGGGACAGTCTGCCCTGAGGTTGGCACGCTCAGTCATGAGCCACACCAGGCATTGTGAAACCATGATTTTATGATAGAAAGCAGAATTTTGTAGACAATTAGTCTGCAACATCTTATATTTACTCACATTGACTTAGAATTAATCCATTTAACAGTGCTTTTAAAATGTGTACTACTGTTTCCCTTCATTCAGTAGAAAGTTTTAAGTACTTTAGTATGTTGTGAATTGTATGTACTGGTTTCATTATTGGTAAGGCTAAGATTTACTCATGGGTATTTTTAGTACAAGTCATGGACAGGTCACAGGCAATAAACAAAAATTCATGGCCTGTGACCTGTCCATGACTTGTACTATAAATACCCACAACTAAATTTTAGGTGCTCTGGGGGTCCCCTGGGTGCCGCTGCTACTCTGGGGCACCACTGCCACTCCGGGGGGGGGGGGTGGCCTGGGGCGCTGCTGCTGCTGCTCGGGGGGGGGAAAGGGGAGGATGGCCCGGGGCACCACTGCTGCTCTGGGACTGCTGCTCTGGGGCCACACCCAGTATCTCTGCTTCTCCAGTGGGCCCCGGGACCATCTGCCTGGGGCCCGAGCGGTAGGTCCCAGGCCGCCACAGCTGCTCAGGAGGCCCTGGGGTCAGCTGCAGTGGCTGCTGCAGAAGTCACGCAGGTCCTGGAAAGCCACAGGATCCATGACTTCGTGATCTCCATGACAGACTCGCAGCCTTAATGATGGGCTAGGAAAATCCCTTTTGAAGTAAAGGAGCTGGGTAAAGTGTAAAACTGCAAATATTCATGTGCCATTCAAATCTGAGAGGTAAAATTATGCCTGTCCCATGTCAGTGTGCTGGGGTCGCACTGAATCTGTGTGGGGATTGGCTAGGTATAAAGTATCTATCAGTGCCCTAGTCTGGAAGGCCAGCTAGTGTTTCCTGCTATACTGCCCAGACCCAGAAGCGGCATTTCTGGGTCTCTACAAAATAACTGCTTCCAAATGACTTGGAATGATTTTTGCCGATATTGTTGTTATGTAGTGTTCGTAGTCCCCATTCAGACGCTGCACAGACATGTCGGCAGAAACAGTCACCGCTCCAAGGAGCTTACAATGTAATTCAGAATTTACAATCTAATCTACAACTACAACAACCAGTGCAGCTAGAAATGAAGTTGAACAGCTCTTTAAATCCTATTAGTTTATGAGAGCACCTGGTAAATGTTGGCATCAGATGCAACAGGGGAGGCCTTTATCCTGCTTTTCCACCACATCTGCCCACTGCTGTTCCCCTCCCTTCCTCTTGGGGTGCTCCTGGTTGCTGTTACTCTTCCTTTCCCTTTCTCCCCCGGTGATGCTGTTGCCTGGGGCCTACTGGTCCTTTGTAATGATTACTCTGGCTGCCAAGTGGCAAGCATCTGTAGATTCCACCGTTCCAGGCGCTTCTGGAACCTGGGTCCCACGGGGTCCATTTCCTACCTGAGTACAGTACATACTTGTACTCTAGGCATTCAGCCAAATTAACAGATGTGTCCCTGCACCCTGCTGCTACCAGGCTAGGGACACCACTGCTGCTGCCCTACAGGCACAACTCCACATCCTCAGTGCTGCTTCTCTTCATTTGCATTTATTTTCCTTCCCTTTTTTCCATTTCAACACACACTTCAGGATACCAAGAAATACCATTGCAAGTCACCATTCACACGGGTATTTGTGAGGCTTCCTTTGTCAGCGATCAAAAATGTGCTCACATGAATATTCACAGAAAATTAACAGAAAGAGCCCCCCACTACTACAGCAAATTTGATAGAGGCATCACCCAAGTATTCATGGAAAGTGTTTGCAGTATTTGACTACTTCCATATCTGACCACACCACTCCTCCCTCCCCAATGCAACTGACCCTTGGGAGAGACATCACTGAGCCCTAAATATCTAGAAGAACAGAAGCACGAAGGCTTTGAGTCTTTAATCTATGTATCTCTCTGTGTGTATGAAGTCCCAACCACTTATGGTCGTTACAGATCCCAAGGGATTTCCACAAGAATGTGGGTTTTAACCCTAAGGTCTAGTTAAGATTCCACCTTTAATTGCATTCTGCCTGCCTAGAATTCCCCCTGCAGTTTCCCTTTCTTGCCATAAATTGTACTTTAATATTTTTGTACGGTGTTGAACTGTTGCCATTTTATATGCCAGAATATGGTTGTATTTCAGTGGCATTCTCTGTTTAAGTCTGCAAAGCACATTGAGTTTGTATGGGCTGAAAGGTGATATACAAAATGTAGTATTATTTTATTCCCTATGATGTGCATCCCTCTTCGAGGGGATTAGAAAGGATAGTTATCATAGGCAAAAAACCCTATCTCTGTCCTCCACAGAGTTACAATGATTTGTCACATTTACTGATGTTCCTGTGCTGTTTGTGTACTTTGAAAGGGTGATGAAAGCTACTGAGGAGAGGGGCAGGGTGAGGAAGCTACACAGTTAACACTGAATAGTTATGTGCAAATCTTCAGGGAAATACTCTGAAAGACACAAGTTTGTGTTTTATAGTGAAACACACCGAACTACCTGAATTCTTATTATAAGATGACTCTACATAGCTACTTGGATTTTCTTTTCTTTTGTATTCTTCACAAATGCAGCCTACAATAATCTTATATTTGTGCAAGCCATTCATCAAGATCTCTAATGCCATTAAGAATGATTGAATATCATGTACAAATAAGATAAAACCTCAGAAAGAAACACCAACTTCATTGTGTCATTATTTTGGTCATTTAGTTTGAGATATGATGCATTATTATTGTACTGATCTTAAAGCACAATTTAAAAATCCAACTGCCATGAAGCAAACCTAAAAGAGCTTTGGGGAGAAAAAAAGCATGAGAACAATATCAAGACATTAAAGTTTTGTGTTCTGCACATACAAGAGTCAAAACAGCTTAAAAACCTCTTCTCTTCTTGGCAGAAAATGTCCTTCAGATTAAATCTCCTGTGCACTGATTGCAAAGGAAGTTTAAAAATAATAGTGGGAAATAGAATTACTAAACAAGCTTGTGAGCTCTTTAATTCTGAGCATCATATTTCCAACTCTGAGGAATCCAAAATGTGCATGAACACAAGTTAAGTCGTGGAAGCCAAGTAACACTCCAGTTGTTATACAAAACCCCTGTGATTGTCACTTTTGTAGGTGTTGATTTAAAAACATGCCCCCTGCTGCCCTACATTCATGAGTGCTTTTAGCAGGTGGATCAATTTCATGGTGTTACAAGTCTATTTTGATCCTTCCTCTTCTGGGATTCCCCATGCACAGATTATTGGATTAGTCTATTGGGGGCAGGTTTTGTTTCCTTTGGAATGAGCAAGCGATTCAGTATTCTCAGTCTACACATCCTCTGGAGGCACAGCTCCATCCCTTCAGAGTCCCTTTGCTTACTCACCTGCATCCAGGGCCCCTCTGGCTCCTTTCATACAGATTTGCTACGGCTTCCCTAGTAATCCTCCCTCTCCCAAAGGGCACTGATGATGTGGAGAGGATTCCAGAGAATTTAAGGTAGCCTGATCATTATTTTTTCGGTGGATCCCCCATAGGGGTTGGTCTGTGGTCAGTGTGCAAGGCTTCAGTGAGGTTGTGCAGATAGATGGATTCCCCCCAATCACGTTATCAGCCAAGTTGTTAACTAGTTTTTGTTGAGAAACTGTCCTTGGTAATCTTTGCCTAGCTGGACTTTTCGTTTCCAAGCTGAGGTTGCTGGACTGACAGAAAAACCAGCTTTATACTGGGAAACTGATCACAATGGATCAGGAAGTAGGGCAGAGCAATACACATAGATCCCATTATGTCATTTTTGTAGAAATTTCAACCAAATATTACTTGTTTAGACTAATATAGTGGCTTCCCATGCGCTACTTAAGCTGCTGCCAAAACATCTGCAAGGCACTATTCAAGGACACTTTATACATCAGAAAAAATAAATTTATATTAAAAAGAAAGTTACATTAACAGCTTAATTTTAAACATCACATAATTTCATACTGAAAAGCAATCCTCCATTAGGAAAAAATACCTAGAGTCAAGGGGCAACACCTTATCTGTATTCTACCCAACCCCCTTTGTGACTGGGTGTTTCTAATTTAGGAGCAAATTATGCTCTCATTTATCCTGGTTTATATCCTAAGTAACTCCATTCATTTCAATTCAGTTACTTGGGATTTACACCAGTGAAACTGAGATCATAAACTGGCCCTCAATAAAGAATTTCTTTGCTATGGAGAATTCTTTTCAGAGCCTTACCATTATTTAATTCTTTTTCTGAATAATGAACAGATCCAAGCGGTTGGGAAAAAATGACTGACAGGCAGTGAACCCCTTATAAGCAATAAAATATTCTGTAGCTGTAAGGATTCCATCTTTACTAGAAATAACCAGTTTTCAATAAATCATTGTTATTTATGTCTGACATATAAATCCACTGAACACTGCAAGAGTAAATCCAGAAGCTGCAGGTTGTTAATGACATGAATTGATCCACTTACAATGTATAGTCCACTCTTATTTATATGGAAGCCTCTGACAATTAGTTCTCAAAAACTGCTACTTGGAACAGTTACAATAATGTTTGTCTTATTTTCTAGTCCATGTAAAAAATCACCTAAATGCAGTTAGATACTTATGTGGTTTAGTAGATATGTTACATTTGACTGTGACCTTTTAAACTGCAGTTTTTAAGAGCATATCTCTAGTAGTTTAGCATGATAAATGATATTATACTTAATAAATCAATACATCTCTTTAATATCTTGCTGTTTCTGGAATTCTTCTGACTCTGGCCTATCTGATGATCATCTTTCATGTACACTGTGTTCAGGGCAATGTATTTTTTCCTTGTTTTTTCAGCTGAGGTACAGTAATCCCAGTAGTCTCCATCTGAAAATATTTCTGAGAAGTAAAATTAATACACCTAATAAGTGTAACCTCTCTTCCTGCAGCCCCATTGTTTGCTGCCTTTTCACCTAATGGAAAATGTTAATTTATTTTGCAAAAATAATACATGTGTGCACGCGCAACACACACACAAACATATTTTTCAGTTTCTAAATATTTTTCCTCCTTTCACTCCCTTTTTTCCTTCTCCTCCTGTACTTTATTCTTTTCTCATTTTTGTGTTCTATCACTAGAAAAGGATGAGAAAAGAACGGGGAGAGAGAGAAAAAGAGAACCTCTCCTTGCCCGTCAACTGAATATTTTTCCTTGGGGAAATTTAACAACAACAACAACAATTTTATTGTTTTAATTCCACCCTCGCCTCCCCTCCCCCCACCAAAAAAAACATATATTTTTTTGTCCAGCTTTAGAAACAGTACATATCTAGATGGTTCTGGATGACCCAAGTGTGCATTTAAATATCTCAATAATGAAGTCAATGCACTGAATGCCAATCATTCCCAAACAGTACAGGTATATTATGCATCTCTAGAACTAGGAAAGTGGCTGGTAGCAACATACAGCACTATGGTCTTGAAATAAGTATTATGGATTAGATGTTCTTAAAACAAAGAAACAACAAAAATCCAGAAACAAGTTTATTACAGCCTTTAATTTCACTTACACTCTCAACAACTTCTTCAGCAGCCTGACTCCCTTTAGGGAAGAGAGTCCCAGCTATGCCAATAGAGTAAAAGGCTGACAAATCTTTAAACTTGTCCGCGTCTGTCCTACCTTATTTTACCACAGTGGACTGGAACAACAAGAAACTCTATGTGATCATATGCTGAAACCTTTGCCCACTGGTGTGTCTACAACAGCTGCATATGAAAACTGGCATCTGGCTATCACACAAGCGCTCAGTGAAGTTGTTCATCCCATTTGTTTTTATTCTTGTATTTGCAGTGGCTGCTGCTAAGCATCATTGGCACTAGACTCATTATGACAGTTCAATCTATCTGCCTCTGGCTCTCATCACCATAGTATCTGAGCACCCCACAAACAATGTATTTATTCTCACAATACTCCTGTGAAGTACACTCATTTTTAGATGAGGAACTAGGGAACAGAAAGATCGTGTTTTACCCAAGGTCTCACAGAAAGTCTGTGGCAAAGCGGGGATCTGATCTCTGATTTCATGACACCCCATCCAGGGCTTTTGCCACAAGACTGTCCTTCCCGTCTCGGGACTGCACATAGCAAGCATATTAGCAAAGACCATAGATATAAAATAAATGCTTGAAAATATATTCCTAAATCTACAACTAACAGTCACATTTAGCCTGTCCTGCAAGAATCTAGGCTGCATTCAGAAATCCATCTCATTATCCATAGGTGCGATATCTTTTGATTGACCAGTCCTGTTTCTGCAGCTAATAGAACTGTCAGCTCTGCTGTCACTCACCCATCACCCAGTCTAGAAGCATATTGAAAGCTTCAAAGGAAACACAGGAAATGGAGCATCCCAAGGGCAAAGCGTTCTTAAACTAAATAATTGATCCTTATTTGAATTCACATGCAAAGTGGACTGGACCTTTACTTTTATGCCAGCAAAGCATTTCTCATGGTAACTCTACTGTTTGTCCCTTTCACTTTAACATTAGCAAACAGTAAAGTTGAAAATAGTCAGGTTTCAGGAAGATTCTTTTTATAGCTACCTAGCGCTGTTCCATTGTTACTGTTCTAATGCTCACTTGAATCTTGCTGGATTTTTTTCTATTTCCATCTAATACACAGAAACCTCAGTGTGAAAAGTGGACATATCCTAATTTCCATTTTTTTACACTCTTGTACTTGAGCAGCTATTGATTTGTACAGGGTTAATGTGGTGTACAACTAGCTTTCCAGTAATCACCTCAGACCATCCATTATTGTATCTGTACACTTGTAAATGAAAAACCAGCAAAGGTCAATATCACTGCCAATCTCTTAATAATAAACACATGGAAATATATGTGTATCTTGTATCCTTTATAGTGTGTGTGTGTGTGTGTGTATGTTTATCCTGCTCTTTTAACATTTTGGTACTACTCCAATTTTCCTATGCAAAATCCAGCACTCCCACTCAAGAGGCAACTGTAATGCAACTGACTGCCCTCTGGGGCAGTGCTAGCATGGCTGACAGTGCTCACTATCTGAGGAAGTACCTCACAATGGGGAGGAGGCATGACCATGGTTGGGGAAGAATAGGTTACACCTTTTTTCCAAAATACCTTTTGTGGGCTGTTAGCCTCTGAAGACATAGTGGTTCTAGTACTGTTGCTTGCACAGATAATCTGCTTCCCTCACAATTGTGGCTCAAGCTCTTAGCATCATAGATGACCAAACATCTTTTGTGAACTTCACAGAGGTGAAAGTAAGCCGGTACGGAGGACCGGTAAGAAAAGGTGCAGTTTGGACATCGGCACTCAGCAGCAGCTGCAGGCAGAGGTGAAAGTAAGCGGGTACGGGCCTGTACGGAGGACCGGTAAGAAAAGGAGACTGGCTGAGGGAGGGAGAAGCCTGCCCCCTGCATAAGAAAGGTTTAAACTCAGCTGTTCCCTGCGCCCCCGGGGTTAGGAGCCATTTCTGGCATGCTTGTTAATTTCACTCACAGTTGCTGGGGGGGAGGGAAGGGGAATGGTGTGTGTGACCATGGCAGGGGCAGTTCTTTTCTGCCCCCGGGATGAGGGGATCTCCTATACACAAAAAATACAATCAAAATCAGGAACCATTTCCAAGTTCAAATCTATCCCATTCCCTCCCCAGCAGAGGATCATGGTTGTGATGTCCAAACTGCTTGCAGATCCTCTTTGAAATGTTACTGTTTAAAAAAAAACAAAAAACACACACACAAAAAACATGGAGAACATGGTGGGAAGATGTGTCATGATGATCCGGGTTTATTTTGGGCAAAGCAATTTTGCTAAAGCAACTAAAGATTCACAGGGAAAGCAAATAGCCCCCATAGACAAAACCACAAAGGGATTGGAGGGGAAAACTGGATATTCAGGGAAATTATTGTGCCTCCTTTGAAAGAAATAGTAGTTTTCATTCCACCCTCTTTATATATTGATTTAAACACCTGAAATGTCCTTAGGACATAGGGCGCAATCTCAGATCTCTTTTTGTTTTGTCCTGCCTGCAGAGTGCAGAGGCTGAAATTGACAAAACTTTCTCTAAATATCTTGTATATTTCATGAAGGCTATTTCAGTTGTCCTTCATTCACCCCTGCCCTGCCTTCCCCTGCTACTAGCCACCCACTGGTGTGCCCCCTGCACTCTTTTATGTGCCTGGAAGGGAGATTAAAAAATCCTTGATATCTGACTTGCTAGGAAATAGGGAGGATCTAGGGAAAGCGGGGCACTGGTGGGCATGGTGCAATGCAGTCCCTTGCCCCCCTGGCTCCCACCATGTGGGGGTATGGCACTCAAAAGCTAACTTTGGAACATCCACATGAATGTCTTCCTGGGAAAACAAAATCTTCTTCTCTTGCTTCACAGTTCTAAATCTTCTCTGATCCTGGTATGTTCTAAATGTATAGGTACAGTATGGATGGATCTCTCAAAAAAGATAGCTCTTCAGTGTAGGAGTTGGACCAACAGCCCCCTGGGGAAGGATGGACTCCATTAAGCAGCACACATTAAGCAGAAGTTCCTGAGGTGTTAGCCCAGAAACACAGGGGCACTGGCACCTTCCCCACAGGACAGTAATACATACAGTATGTATGTGTATGTCACAAACAATGCAGCTGCAGCCTACCGCCAACTGCCCCGACCCCAGCAACCGGCCCCTACTATTGTATTATAGTAGTATTGGAGATCCCCTCATCCAGGGGGCAGAAAACAACTGCCCCTGCCACGGTCACACACAACCTCCCCCCGCCCCTCCCAGCAACTGTGAGTGAAATTAACAAGGATGCCAGAAATGGCTCCTAACCCCGGGGGCTGAACGGCGCAGGGAACAGCTGAGTTTAAACTGTTCTTATGCAGGGGGTAGGCTTGCTTCTCCCTCTCAGCCAGTCTCCCTGCTCCCTGCTGCAAGCTAGAGGGGAGCCCCTGCAGCCGCTGCTGAGTGCCAGGCAGGGGGAAAGCACGGCCTAGCATCGGCAACCTGGCTGGAGGAGGAGGGAAGACACGGAGAAAAATGTGACTGAGTTTTTCAGGCTTATTCCAATATTAAAGTTTTATTACAGTCAGTATTTTTAGTAGTAGTAGCAGCTTTATTTTCTATATCTATGTCATGCAATGGGAGGGATCCATGAAGTAGGTAGGAGAGGTGGATTGATTGCGATTGGACCATATGGGTAAGAAATGTAAATTACTTTCACCCTTGCCCAAACCCCAGGGCTCCCAGCCGCCTCTGCAGCTGGTAGCTCTGGGGGGTGATTTAAAGGGCCCAGGGCTCCTAGCTTCAGCCGGATCCCCGAGCCCTTTAAATCCTGATTTTAAAAGCCCTGGGATTTAAAGGCCCCACCTCTTCCGGTAGAGGCCACGCCTCTTCCGGTTGAGCCCCTCCCCCTCCGCAGGACTCTGGAGTACCGGTAAGTCCTTTAAGTTACTTTCACCCCTGGAACCTCAAAACAGTGTACTTCAGCATTTAACTACTATGCTGGTGTGAGGGAGCTGAGAAACTGCCATCCAGCACAGCAGGGGTTAAAGAAAACCTTTGGCTTCAGCTAGCCCTACCCTGCTATACCTGCAGCCAATGCCAGGCCTGGAGGGGAGAGAAAAGAAGGGAGCCTGGCTCAGTTGGGGGTTGACTGGTGAGGAGGCAGGTGCTCTTTATCTGCCAGCCAGAAAAGACAGATCAGTGACCAGCCAGCGCAGCCACTTGAGACAAGTCAGGCTTTCCTTGCCAAGGGGAGCCTACAAATAAGCCCCAACTGCAGGGCAACTGGACTAGCAGGACCCATCTCCCCTGTTTAGGGGTTAAACTGCACAGGGCCCTGGGCTGGGACCCAGTGGAGAGGGAGGGCCTGGATCCCCCATTGCCCCCTCTGGGCTTACAGTGATCATAGAATCATAGAATATCAGGATTGGAAGGGACCTCATGATGTCAGCTAGTAGTCCAACCCCCTGCTCAAAGTAGGACCAATCCCCAACTAAATCAGCCACTAAGCCAACACAGCTTTAAATTCCCCAGGAATTCTATTGCAAGTATATGGATGGTATAATAGGTAGTAAGACACTAATTTACATATCCTGCATTTTTTTTTTTATTAAGAACAGACAGCTTGGTACTTAATGTATCCATGTTCCATTTATTTTCACTAAGGTGACTCAAAAGCATATTAAGAGCTATGAAAACCTCATCAATTCCTGAGCCAGCTGTAATAATGAGAATCTTATCAGCACTCGTTCACTATTTAGAAAAATTGCATACAGAAGAGAGGCTAATAAACAGGAGATACAATATGCACCCTTATATGAATTCCTGAGGTACTAAACCGTATTTAATGAGAAACAAGGTGATTAATTACTAGTTATGTCACCCTTAGTCACTCAAATACACTTGAAATCATTTAATATCTGCCCAGTGGTGTTCACTGGAAAAAAGAATTTAGGGCTTATTGCAAGTGAAGTCAGTAATAAAAATATAATGAAAAATACATGTACATACATATCTTTAAAGATGATTTGACTATATGTCATGAATCAGGGTCAAGTAGGTTGTGTGACAGACCCAGACCAGTGGGGTACAGGAGTCTGGTAGAGGGCAAATATACTGGTCACTGGATGAGTAGTTTTCTGTTCCCTGAGTGACCAGAGCAGGGGCTGCACTAGAGTAATCAGGAACCTACTAGAACCAGTTAAGGCAGGCAGGCTAATTAGGACACCTGGAGCCAATTAAGAAGAAGCTGCTAGAATCAATTAAGGCAGGCTAATCAGGGCACCTGGGTTTTAAAAGGAGCTCACTTCAGTTTGTGGTGTGAGTATGAGGAGCTGGGAGCAAGAGGTGCAAGGAGCTGAGAGTGAGAGGGTGTGCTGCTGGAGGACTAAAGAGCACAAGTGTTATCAGACACCAGGAGGAAGGTCCTATGGTGAGAATAAGGAAGGTGTTTGGAGGAGGCTATGGGGAAGTAGCCCAGGGAGTTGTAGCTGTCATGCAGCAGTTACAGGAGGCACTATAGACAGCTGCAGTCCACAGGGCCCTGGGCTGGAACCTGGAGTAGAGGGCAGGCCCGGGTTCCCCCCCAAACCTCCCAATTGACCTGGACTGTGGGTTCTTCTAGAGGGGAAGGTCTCTGGGCTGTTCCCCAACCCACATGGTGAATCTCTGAGGCAGGAAAATCCGCCAATAAGCGCAGGACCCACCAAGATAGAGGAGGAACTTTGTCACAGTTGATATGAAAGGAAAATACAACAGTCCAAGTTTATAAGCATCCTAATGTCTACAGCTGATTTGTTTCCTTAACAGTAAAGGCAAAACTGGCTTTAAAAGATAGCCAGCACAATGCAAGAATTGTAAATGAAACATAATGCAAGATTTATGAAAGACCAATTTCTAAATTTGACACTATCCCCCATAACCTCCCGAAACATCATAGAGAGAAATATCTGACTACTCCTGCTATTAGTGCTCAGGAAATAAGCCATAGACACAAGGAAGCAAGATGGGAAATAGTTGCCATAAACTCTTGCTTGTACAAAATCTAGGGAAAATCTACTTACAGTTAAACTACAGGAAGATTATGGACCTCTCATTCATTTTCATTAAAGCATCCATACCCTGTCAGAGCAGGATCCTTAAAGTGGGTTTAACTGTAATTTACATCCTTCCCCCAACCCCGATTAATACCTCTTTACACTGCTAGAGAAGTGTTAAGTGACCCTACTGTAAAAGAGACTCAGACTCTATGGAGCTAAATTAGAGTACTGCAAGAAAAAATCATGAGAATACCATGTATGCAATATACTGCATAATACAAGCAAGGCTTAAAATGGATAGGGTTATGCTGGATCACAAACCCAGACCAAAATCAATAAACTACATCTGGCTAGCCATGGATCAGAGAAGCCATTGGCTGGAGTGCAGTGTGCCCCAGTCATCTGCAGCCCCTGGAAGGAGTATATTCAACCCTGAAGGCCTCCCTTGCCAGAAGCCAGGAATGGGCGACAGGGGATGGATCGCTTGATGATTACCTGTTCTATTCATTCTCTCTGGGGCACCTGGCATTGGCCACTGTCGGAAGACAGGATGCTGGGCTAGATGGACTTTTGGTTTGACCCAGTATGGCTGTTCTTATGTTCTTAAGGCTCCATGATTGCCCTGAGGGAGTTGGCTGCTTTCCAGTCTCTTTGTGCTGATTGGAGTAGGTTTTAGGATTGAGTCCACTTTCAGCACTGTGTCCTCAAGCCCTGGTGGGAGCAACTCTTATCAACCTCATTCACTAGAACTACTAGTGTTTATTTTTGAGCACCTCAATGTGTGCTTGAGGCCTCACAAAAGTTGAGAGAACCATTCCCTGCCCGGAAGAGCTTACAATCTAAATATAAAACAAGACAAACCTTGTGAGAAGAAACAACAATGGCAGGGTGGAGTACATGAGGGAGGGAGTGCAAGGGTTACAAGTATCATGTTATGCAGTTAGTTACACATGGCATGCACACACCTTAAAAGCTCCCACAAATTAATCGTCATTTTAAGGGCATAAAGCTCAGATGAGGGAAGAGGGTTCTGTGGAAGTAGGAAGGGAAAGGGAAGACAGGGAGATGTGGTGAAGATAAAGGCATAGTGACAAGTGGAGGGATAAATTCTGGAGGACAAGGAAAAGTGGCATGGTGAAGCAAAGCAGATGGAGGGAGGAGCCAGAAAAAGTCATTGGCTGTTGCTAATGAAAACTGAAGTCTTGAGCGGTTTGGTATTCTGTCTATGCTGAAAGAATGCAGGCTCTGATATCACTTTTTCTGTCATATGGCTTCTGACAGCACAAACAATGAAGTAGCTATTGGGGAAGTGATGTTACCACTCTGTCCCAGCAGCCCCATGCAGAGATGTCAAGCATATCCATCCACCACCAAGATGATACAGAGGCAGGCCACAGCCAGATGGCAGACTGTTTGTTCTTGAGTGCCACAGGGGCAGAATGGGGTGCTTGAGAAGCCCCAATGATAAAGATGTAAGTGAAACCGCCTGTGACCACAACATATCCTGTTGTAATGAAGATGAATCTTTTGGTTCACGTGGCTGTTGTGAGGCGAACGCAAGCACTGGCATCACTGGGGAAGGAGACACAGAGTCTGTGATGCCACTGTTAGTGCTCTCACCACTGCTGCCAGAGTTCCACCATTAGAAGACCCTGTAGAGGAGGCTGCCAATGGTGGGGAGGCACATGCTGTCTTTGGTGGTGTGTTGCTTGGACCTGGTGCCCCGGGGTCTGCTGTCTGGGGGGAGGGGAAGCAGAGGGTGAGCAGGCTATTATTATTTTTGTTTTCGTATTATAAAAACTTAGTTTGAGGTTGGGGGAATGTTTTTATTTATTGTGAGGGGCAGTCGGACTTGAAGTGGGGAAGAGACAGTGGATGGGGAGGGTTTTCAGGAGTAGGAGAGGAGTATGTAAAAGGAGCAGAAAGCTGAGGGTGAGAGAGGTAGGAGGAGGGAAGGAGAGGGAGAAAGAGAATAAGCATAATGAGCAGGGAGAGTGAGTTTGGGGGGGCTAAATGGGTCAGTGGTTAGAGAGAGGTGGGAGGAAAGCAGACCAAACAACTCATTGCAATAGGGCACAGGAAGGGAAGGGTACAGCTACAGGTTTCAGAAATGAATGAGCATGATGGTGGCAGGAAGCTGTGAAGGTGCCTTTGGTTCTGAGGGGGACGGGGCTAAGAGGGGGAGGGAGGAGAGTATTGGAAGGCTCTGACTGAACCCCAGTGCCCTTCGTTCTGGCTGGTACTGTCTGCTTTGGGAAGGAGCTCTGTGTGTCTAGGACTTTTCAATAACCGCTCCTCACAGACTCCACCTGGCTTGCCTTATTTGGAAAACAAACGCACAAAGATGTGAACACAGTCAAAGTGAATTTGTTTCACAACTAAAATTAATATTCTCAGGCATCACAGAAACTTGGTGGAACAATGATAATTAATGGGACACAGTCACACTAGGGTACAAAATATATAGGAATGACAAAGTAGGTGATGCTGATGGGGGAGTGGCACTATATATGAAAGAAAGAATAGTCAAATATAGTAAAAAAAATCTTAAATGAATCAAACAGTACTTGATAGAAATTCCATGCCTGAATAATAAGAGTATAGCAATAGGTATATGCTACCAGGATAGTGACAGTGATTGTGAAATGCTCAGGAAAATTAGAGAGACTACAAAAACAGAAAACTTAATAATAGTGGGAGATTTAAACTATCCCCATATTGATTGGGAACATGTCACCTCAGGACGGATGCAGAGATGAAATTTCTAGACATCACAGATGATTGCTTCTTGTAGCAGCTGTTCCTGGAACCCACAAGGGGAGAGGCAATTCTTGATTTAGTCCTAAGTGGTGCATAGGATCTGGTCCAAGAGGTGAATATAGCTGAACTGCCTAGAAATAGTAACCATAATGTAATTTAATTTAGCATTCATGAAGGGGAGGGGGATACCAAAAAACCCCATCACAGTATCATTTAACTTCAAAAAGGGAAACTACACAAAAACGAGGAAGCTAGTTAAACAGAAATGAAAAGGAACAGCCACAAGAGTAAAATACCTGCAAGCTGCATGGAATTTTTTTTTAAAACACTGTAATAGCTACTCAAACTAAATGTTAGAGACAAAAAGACATCTCTGAAAAGTTGGAAGTCAAATCCTACTGAGGAGAATGGAAAGGAGCACAAATGCTGGCAAGGTTGTGAAGGCTAGGACTATAACAGGGTTTGAAAGAGAACTAGATAAATTTATGGAGGTTAAGTCCATTAATGGCTATTAGCTAGGATGGGTAAGGAATGGTGTCCCTAGCCTCTGTTTGTCAGAGGGTGGAGATGGATGGCAGGAGAGAGATCACTTGATCATTACCTGTTAGGTTCACTCCCTCTGGGGCACCTGGCATTGGCCACTGTCGGTAGACAGGATTCTGGGCTGGATGGACCTTTGGTCTGACCCAGTATGGCCATTCTTATGTTCTTAAGTCAAGTGTCAAAGTATAATTGGGCAGGCCAATAAAGAATTAGTTTCTCTTCCAACAAAAGACACAAAAAATAACAGCAATTTTTTTAAAAAATACATCAGAAGCAGGAAGCCTGCCAAGCAATCAGTGGGGGCCACTGGATGATGAGGTGCTAAAGAAAAACTTAAGAAGAAGCTAAATGAATTCTTTGCATTGGTCTTCATTGCAGAGGATGAGGGAGATTCCCACACCTGAGTCATTCATTTTAGGTGTCAATAGAGAAGGTCTTGGAACCAAATGATAAATTAAACAGTAAAATATCACCAGGACCAGATGATATTCACCCAAGAGTTCTGAGGGAACTCAGATATCACATTGCAGAATTACTAACTGTGGTATGTAACCTATCACTTAAATCAAGTTCTGTATCAGGAGGATAGTTAATGTAATGCTGATTGATTGCTCCAGAAGCAATCCTGGCAGTTAGTGGCTGATAAACCTAACTTCAACAGCAGGCAAATTGGTGAAGGAACTTAAATATGAAAAGGCAGAACTACTAACTGCTGTATATAACCTGTTGTTTAACTCAGCCTCTGTACCAGATGATTGGAGAATAGCTAATATGCTGATTTAAAAAAAAAAAAATAAAGCTTCAGAGGCAATCCTGGGAATTACAGGCCAGTATCCTAACTTCAGTTCTAAGTAAACTCATTGAAACTATAGTAAAGAACAGAATTATCAGACCCATAGATGAACACAATATGTTGGGGAAGAGTCAACATGGCTTTTATAAAGGGAAATCATGCCTCATCAATCTATTAGAATGCTTGGAGAGGGTCAACAAAGATGTGGATAAAGGTGATCCAGTGGATATAGTGTACTGGGACTTTCAGAAAGCCTTTGACAAGATCCCTCACCAAAGGCTCCTCACCAAAGTAAGCAGTCATGGGATAAAAGAATTTCTTCTCATGGATCAGTTACAGGTTAAGATAGGAAACAACAGATAGGAATAAATTATAAATTTTCACAGTGGAGAGAGGTAAATAGTGTGGGCCCCAAGGATCTGTATTGGGACCTGTGCCGTTCAACGTATTCATAAACGGTCTGGAAAAAGGTGAGATGGCAATGTTTGGAGACCATACAAAATTACTCAAGCTATTAAATCCAAAGCTGATTGTGAAGAGTTACCTCATAAAACTTGGTGAATGGGCAACAAAATCGCTGATGAAATTCAATGTTGATAAGGGCAAAGTAATGCACATTGGAAACATAATCCCAACCGTAGACACAAAATGATGAAGTCTAAGTTAGCTGTTATCACTCAAGAAAGAGATCTTGAGTCATAGATCTCTGAAAAAATGTACTCAATGTGAAGTGGCAGTCAAAAAATTGAACAGAATGTTAGGGACCATTAGGAAAGGGATAAATAATAAGACACAAACTATCATAGTGCCACTATATAAATCCATGGTACGCCCATGGTATGCCCCTTGAATGCTATGTGCAGATTGGGTTGCCTCATCTCAAAAAGCATATATTAGAATTGGAAAAAATTACAGAGAAAGGCAACAAAAATGATTAAAGGTATGGAACAGCTTCCGTACGAGGAGAGATTAAAAAGCCTGGGACTGTAAAATCATGAATGGTGTGGAGAAAGTGAGTAAGAAAGTGAAATTTACCCCTTCACATAACACAAGCACCAGGGGTCACTCAATGAAATTAATAGGCAACAGGCTTAAAACAAAAATAAGGATGTTCTTCTTCACAAAATGTACAGTCAGCCAATGGAACTCATTGCCAGAGGATGATGTGAAGGCCAAAATTATCACTGGGTTCAAAAAAGAATTACATAAATTCACAGAGAATAAGTCCATCAGTGACTATTAGCTAAGAGGATCCAGACCCCAACTCCATGTTCTGGGTGTCCCTGAAACTCCAACTACAAGAAGCTGGGAATGGATGACAGGGGATGGGTCACTTGATAATTGCCCTGTACTGTCCATTCTCTCTGAATTATCTGGCATTGGCCACTGTTGGAAGACAGGACACTGGGCTAGATGGACCATTGGTCTAACCCACTATGGCCATTCTTATACTCTTAGAAAGGTATTTTTTTCAGTATTCATTTATTATTTTTATTATTACATCCTTCTCACATCAATGTAGGCACACAGGATGGAAACTAATCTCTTCCATCCCTCTCTGTTATTAGCTGCCGCTGCTTCCATCTCCTCTGTGGTGTTGAGATCAAGTGTTCCGCCCTCCTTGCTAATAGTTCTTCTTAAGGTTTCTCTTGGGTGCCCTTGTTTCTTCACACAAGTTGGTTTCCACTTGATAACTTCATATAAGAGTTTGTGCACTGGCATACATGCCCCAAATATGTCCAATGCTTCCTTCTAATTCTAGTGGAAACGAGTTGCTGGTTTGGTAATTTCTCAGATCTCTATGATGGTTATAAAGTCTCCCCGTCCAATGCCCAGAATCTTTCATAGACACTAATTTTCAAAAGCATCTAGTTTTCTATGTAACATTTTAATAGAGCTCCATATCTCATAGCCTTGTGTTAGCACTGAGATTATGTTTGAATTGAAAATTCTCTTTTGTTTTGGTACTGGATATCTTTGATATCCATATGTATTCATTTACCCAGCTCTAAACGCTTACCTTTAAGCAGTCAAATTGATGAGTCCGAAACAGACTACGGTTACTAAACCAACTCAGAACACTGTTCATTATGAGAGGACACGATGCTATCACCTCCCTATTTGTTATGGAGAAATGGCTCTCTACCTGCAATGAAAGTGCTTGTTGACCAAAACAGAAGATAAGTATGTCTCCCTTCATTCCTTATTTTTAAAATTATTTTTCAGTTGAACTGTTATTGGTCTTTTCTAGCCATGGTGGTATTTATCTTCCAGTCCTTTGTCAATGTAACAATATGGAAATAGAGATTTTTGCTCATTTTTCAATTTTAGCTATGGTATGCAATAGCCATTTTTATATCCACAGTATCCCTCTAGCTTTCTCTTCATTGTAAGTCTTAACTATTTTTCTTACTGGCTTTCTTACAGAGCTTTACTCATCTTATAATGAAAATGGGACAGGCTACAATACTTTTGTCAGCTTCTGGCCAAGTTAGAACTGAATAATCATTAGTGAAAAGATGCAGTGGTACAGGGAAATGAAGAATCTCCCCAACATTTTTATTTTCGCTGAAGGCAATAACTTATACCTACACAAAAAAAAAAACGAGGCGTACTTGTGGCACCTTAGAGACCAACACATTTATTTGAGCATAAGCTTTCGTGGGCTAAAACCCACTTCATCGGATGCATGCAGTGGAAAATACAGCAGGAAGATATATATACACAGAGGACATGAAAAAATGGGTGTTGCCATACCAACTATAACGAGAGTAATCAGTTAAGGTGGGATATTATCAGCAGGAGAAAAAAAACTTTTGTAGTGATAATCAGGATGGCCCATTTCCAACAGTTGACAAGAAGGTGTGAGTAACAGTAGGAGAAAAAATTATCATGGGGAAATAGGTTTTACTTTGTGTAATGACCTATCCACTCCCAGTCTTTATTCAAGCCTAATTTAATGGTGTCCAGTTTGCAAATTAATTCCAATTCTGCAGTTTCTTGTTCGAGTCTGTTTTTGAAGTTTTTTTGTTGGTGCCACAAGTACTCCTTTTTCTTTTTGCTGATACAGACTAACATGTTTACCACTCTGAAACCTTATACCTACACTGTATGCCGAGAACGATACTGAGCTTTCTATATATTTGTGTGATTGCAGACATGTATGGCCATGTTGTGAGGTGAACCAACATAAATAAACATAGTGCTGAGAAGCATAAAATATACATGTATTTGGAAACAGAATATATAATGGTATGGTATTCAGTTTTCACTGGCAAGAGTTTAGGATGATCACATTGACCCAAATAGGGGAGCCATAAATTAGTGCATTCTAGGATGACCTGCTGTGACATCACCTAGATCAGTGGTTCTCAACTTATTTATCATTGTGGGATGCATATGTGGCCCACAATATGTAGTGGCAGCCTGGACCCCAACCCCACAGGGCCAGCGGGCTGCCCGCCATGGATCCCTGCCGTGCAGAGCCGGCTGGCTGCCCCAGGCCCCAGACTCCCACCATACAGCTGCCCTGGACCCCTGCCATGCTGGGCCAAGTGGCTGCCCCGGAATTTGTGGGGCCAGGCGGCAGCCCCAGATCCCCAACCCTGTGGGGCTGGCCTGGAGCCCTGGACCCCCAACCCTACAAGGCCGGCCAGGAACCCCAGAGCCCCAATCCCCTGAGACTGGCCAAGAGCCCCAGACCCTGTAGGGCCAGCTGGAAACCCAGACCCCCACCATGTGAGGCAGCAGCCCTGACCGGAGCAGGGGGACAGCCCAGACCCCACCACACACAGAGCAGCCGGGAGCCCAGACCCCATTACGCAGGCTGGCCTTTTGCACATGGGCCGAGCACTGCTGACCTAGATAGATAAGGGGTTCTGTCACCACCTGCGCTTTTACTTTGGGGTGCCTTGGTGTCGTGCAGCTATGGTTAAGATCCCTGATAGAAGTAGCTAGCCCACAAGCATAAGATCTTACCCTGGCTGTCACCAGCCTAGTTACTCCTTACAAGATGACACAAACAGCCCTTTCAGTCCTGAGTCTCCCCAGTCTGTCCTCCCTGCATTTTTAATTACCAGAAACTCAGACCATTCCCCTGTGGTTCATCATCCCTAAAGGTGTAAAACCACCTGCCCAGTTACCAGCTCACTTTGGCATTGTGAAGGGCAGTTTACTCCACATTTGCCCTGGAAAGGTTAATGCAGACTAGAAGGGGGCTAATTAACCTGACAGACCACAGCTGAGGGGAAGCAGGTGGCTAAGTAATCCCCTGACAGAGTGAGGGAGCCCAGCTGAGGAGGAAGGAGCTGACTGTGGCTATAAAGGAAATTGGCAGATATGGGGGGCCTGCTGAGAAAGTCTGCAGTTATCCCCTGTGAGAAGGGAGGTGTGTTTGGGTCTGCAGAGACATTCAGCCTCAGATACTCTCTGGGAGGCAGGCATTAGGAATCTGGCAACCCCAGGATGGGGGAGTACTAGAAGGTAAGGAAATGGCTCAGGGAGAGATAGTAAGGTTGAGGAGGGAACAGACCTTGGTTGCCAGCTAGAGGGTCCCTGAGTCCCAACCTGGAATAGAGATGGGCCTGGGTTCCCCTGCCAGCCACTAAAGGGATGGCACCATGGGGCAGTGAATGGAAGAGCCTAAGTTTGCTGGAGGAAGACTTTGATACCCTGGAAGTGGAAAATGTGTATCTACTGTAGTCAGCTGGTCAGAGGACTGTCTCATGAAGAGGCAACAGCACCCTGTGGAGTGAGAGGGGCTGCAGAGACAGAGGTGGAGAGAAGGTGTGCAGCTGTGGGATGGGGTGTTGACCTTGTGCCACTACTCCCCCAGAATGGCCAGGAGGAGTTGCCATCTTAGTGGTGAGTAGAGCACCTTGTCACAGGCATATGCACTCCATACACTTTGCCCATGAGACCTGCCTGGGATAAAAATAAGTGTTTATTTTAAAAACTTAATTATTAGAAAACCCCACAGATTCAAAGATTAAATAGTAAAGGAAAGCAAAGATACAAATTATATGGAAAATAAACATACTCAACATCTGGCTTTATGCTTTCATATTAGAAAAAAAACCTTTTCTAATACAAATCTAGTGCCTTTGAACATTTTCCCAGTGCACCTCCTAACTGGGGGGGAGGGGAGGGAAGGGGAATCCAGCCTTCGCAGACTACTTCCTACCTAGAAGCTATCCCTCACTTTCTGGATGACAAACCTCCATTTCAAGCATCTTTTTTCTTTTTCCTCAGAGCATGTTGACTCATGACTATTCTGATTGGGGGAAATCCCTCTTGACAAGATAGCTGGGGATTTCTCAATGTCTTCCCATTAATTATAATGGTCTATCATTCCCTTTTCTTGTGCTGTACAGTGGATTGTTATTTGAAGCCAGTTTTGTGTAAACACCTAAATTGGGAGTTGCCTCTCCCTGCTTAACTGCTCACCACCTTCTTCTCTGTGAGGTGGAGCTGAAGTTTGAGTACTGATTTCTATATACATAAATTCATAACCATGGTCTGTATACATATCTTGCAATGACTATCAAGTTCAGAACCTTAAGAGCTTCCATAAAAGACCTTACTCAATATACTTTTATAGTACAACAATACTGTATGCAATCAGTTGGTTTAACTGCTTATTTTTGAGGCTTAAACCTTCTGTTCCTCCCTGGGGAGCCCTGATTGTCTCACTGCATTAAAAGCTAGTAAGAACTGTATATGAAACCACACCATTACATATTTTGTTGATGCTATAAAAGTCATATGTGGTATGACACATCCATCACTTTAAATGCTATATTTCCTGAGCCATAGAATAAACTGCAAAATGGGGTGGGGTGAAATGACTCTATTTAGCACTTGTAGACTTTTTACCAGCCCTGTGTCCATCCTGGTGATTAGAAAAGTGAACTCCGAGCTCTCTTTGACTCATCAGGAAGTCATACCCCAGCTTCTTTCAGCTAACTTTTCTGCCTGGTACTGCGATAGTATTGAAAATTCAGCAGTTTTACTGAAAACAACACTCTGTAATTCTACTTTGTTTTCTTCCCTACTGCTTGCTTGCTACTGCTAGCAGTTTTATGGTCCTCTATGAAAATAGCATATAGCACTGTGGGGTGTGATTTAATGTGGTTGATTTATTACCTTAATATGTATGAGAAAATTCTACAGCTTAGTCCACACAGAATGAGATGTACTCTTTTTCTTTACATTTAATTAATTCTGGTTCAGGTGTTTCTTGGTGAGTACAAACAGTATGATGTTGAGAAATCCAAAGCATAAAAACAAAAAAGAAAAATCATTCACTTGCTCTTCCAAACTATGATTAGTTCAAGGATTTGTTTAAAAGACTAGAAATAGATTCTACCAAGAACAATGCATCCGTGAACTCAATAATCAGGTTAGCAGTATGGGACAGAGTCAAAATCACAAGAAAAAAAGAACGAACTTTGGCCTTTTTCCACAGGAGATTAAATATTTAATTTAAAATTCCAGCATATGCTTGTTCTGCATGAAAGCCCAGTGCAAACAGTCCCAGTTACCACTAATTGATTTAAACCTCACAACTCAGTAGGAAGCCACAGATGTTAACTGTTCATTGGTGCACTAAAACTTCCTAAGTTTCTCACAGAAGGCTCAGAGTAAATGCAAGAAGCTCTTCAAAGCCTGGAGATTATATAAAGCTGTTCCACTGAGAGTTGTCACATGGAAATCATTGGTGCTAAGCTTCTAAATTTGCTAGAGCAGAGGAACTTTATATTTGCTTTGGGACCTTCACCCTGACCATTAAGCTGAAATGAATGTGTAATATTCACTTAGAACAAAGAGGAGAAAAACCTCTCTCTCATATACCCATCAAAAAATACCAAAGATTATTATAGTCTTTTAAAAAATAAAGCTTCCCTCTGGTCAATAGATAGCAGTGTCTCAGAAAGCCAGGAAAAGATGCTTCTAAGTGCTTGAAAATAGACTCTGTGGATAATGTATAATGTTTGAAGTGAATGACAAAGCATTTAAAAAAGATTCTCTAGAAGTCTTATGCAAGTCAAAAAGAATAAAAACGTTAGGCCTTGATCTTCACCTAGGCTTGGTCTGCATTTAGTATTTAGATAGACATAGCCATGTGGCTCCAGGGTGTGAAAAATCCACTCACCTGGATGAAATAGCTATGCTGTGTTAACCCCCAGTTTAGACGCAGCTAGGTTGGTGGAAGAATATATCCATTAACCTAGCTATCGTTGCCTGGGGAAGTGATGCTTCTACACTGATGGAAAAAGCCCCCTCCATCGACATAGACTGTGTCTACACTACAGGGTAATGCTGGCATAGCCCCCATAGCGTAGATGTGGCCTTACACACGTGCTCAACTTCAAGCAAGAAAGCAGTTCCACTGACTTTCGTGGGACTGCTCACATGCTTCAAATTAAGTAAGTGTGTGTGAGAGAGCAAGCGTATGATCAGGGCTGTAATTAGCATTAATTGTCTTTTAATGAACATTGAGACAATTAGTCTATTGTCATCTCCTGGAAATCAGTTTGTGAAATAGATGGCCACAGTGTGACAACAAACACTATAAACCAAGTATTGAAAGAGCCATTGAGTTGTAAACCCCTATATCCCTTTTGTGGGAGTTGTTGCCATTTGCTGTCAGAAGAATATTTCAGGAATTTAAAGAAATAACTTTGTTAAAATACAGAACTAGCAGCCATATACTCCTCCCATCTTTTTATAAAGTCTAGTGCAGTGGTTCTCAAACTTTTTTTTTTTTTTTTCCCCACAGACCACTTGAAAATTGCTGAGTGTCTTGGCTGACCACTAAATGATCTTTCCAAATGTTGTTTGTACCCTTAGCAAACTATTGTAAAGAGCTTTGGATATAAGCGCTATATAAAAAAATCCTTAATAATAAACATTTTTTGTTCTACAAATAAAAGCACAAACTCGTATTTTAATATCAGTAGTCTGACCTTTCTAATGTGATGGATGTGCCCTCTCTCCTCTGCCATGACAGCCCCCGAGCTGGGAAGGAGGGGGATCTCACCTCTCTCCCCCGCCACGGCATTCCCTAACCTGGGGCTGGGAAGGAGGACCATCTCTCCCCAGCAGCCGCAGCCCTGGAGCTGAGGAAAGTTGCCTCTTTCTCTGGCTGCCGCAGCCCTGCACATCCCAAATTCCCCCCACTCCCTCTTTTCACCCCACTTCCCCCTCCCACCTACCCTCTATTCCCCCCCCATCCCCCAAGACCACCACCTCACCTTACGTGTGCATTTTCTCCAGGGTCCAGGCACCTCATTAGTGAGCCATGCTTGCATGACTCCATAATAAGGTGGGTGGCCCTTCATTCTCTTGTGTGTGGCTGCTCAGGCATGCACCTTAAAGGGAGCTATCCGCAGACCACCTGAATGGAGCTCGCAGACCTCTGGTCCACAGACCACAGTTTGAGAACCTCTGGTCTAGTGTATAGGAATTGAGTAGTATCCCTTTAAATAATTTGAGAGCCCTCTAGTGGGCTATATTCTATATTGCAGAAGCCACCAGAGCCCTGTGAGAACAGCAGTATGTATATTAAGCTAGGCCTGTATGTTTGTATATAGTTAGTAAACATGGTTATTTGGAACCCAACTGCCTCTACGTGTTTTCCTCATATTCTTAATGTTGTACAGTGTGATGTCACAACATAAAGTAGCTCCCGTAAAACCTTTGCAGTTCATTTTTAACTAGGAGGTTTCCATTTTCTCCAGTGAAATAGGACTAAAGCAACCATACACCTGTTCTTTTAGAGTGACAGGTAGAAAGGGGCTCTCCCTCAGGAAAAATAAAGTGGATTTATATAAAATTTTGGTACAGCTCAAAGTACAGATGCAACTGTTTGTTACCAGCTTGAGATACACTTCTGATCAAGTAATAATAGACATTGTGTTTGCATATCAGGCTTTCTGCCTCATAACTGTGGCTGAGCCATGTTTATGCATTTAGACTTATCACATGGACTGTGAGCCTGATTCATTCTGGACAGAGCACTGGACTGGGACTCAGAAGACCTGGGTTCTATTCCTGACTCTGTCATTGGCCTACTGGGTGACCTTTGGCTCTGTGCCTCAGTGTCCTCATCTGTAAAATGGGGCTAATGATACTGATTTCCCTTTTAAAGTACTAGTGATAAGTGCTATAATAAGGTATTTTTAATGTGGTAGTGCCTAGGAGTCCCAGTCATGGGCCGTGGTCCCACTGTGCTAGGCACCATACAAACATAGAACAAAAGCATGGTTCCTACCACAAACAGATTACAATGTAAGTAGATAAATATTGGTGAAGATCACTGCACTCCCCCCACAGCCCTGGGAGCAGCTTGCTGTCTCCCCTCTCCTCCCTCCACTCTGCCCCAGCAGGAGCTCAATCTTCCCTGGCTCTGGGTCTGGAGAAGTTCTGTGCCCCTGGTGATTATTGTGGGGGTTGGGGGTACCCCTGCTTGCCCCCCCTGAACACACCCCTGAGTTAGACAAATTGAACTTTGAAATAAGCGGCAATTTCTGTGTGTGTGTGTGTGTGGGGGGGGATAATTAAATATTGGAATGGTTTCCCAGGAAAAGTGGTGGACTAACCATCCCTTGGAATCTTTAAAACAAGATTAGATATCATTCCATAAAGCGTGCTTAATCTAGCTCTGGGAGAAATTCTATAGTGGGTAGGGGTGGGAGGGGCAGGCTGCATGGTCATGTTGGTCTCCCTTCTGGTGTTGGAAACTGCATCTCCCTGTTCATTCCCTCCATTCATGGGGCATAGGGAGAACAGGAAGCTCTGTATTGCTCTCAACACCTGCAACTGTGCACTAAAACAATGTCTATAATCAAATCTCATACTTCAGGACTTCTGCAGGGTTTAGGATGGATGCCCGCCCGCCCCAGGCACAATTGGTCAGATATATTCTGGGGAGGGGGAGGATTTTTCACCTTCCTCTGAAGCATCAGAGATTAGCCACAGCTAGAGACAGGCACTGGACTGGGTGCTGAGGGTGAACTAATGTTCTGAGTTGGCACAGTGAATCCTCTTTCTTAGATGCTTGGCATGCTCGGGGGTCAGACTGAGCTCTAGATTTGGGGTCAGGAAGGAAGTTTTTCCCCCAGGTCAGACTGGCAGGGACCTCGTGGGCTTTCGCCTTCCTCTGCAGCATGGAATGCGGCTCCACCTGCTAGGGTCATCTGGGCATATTTGTCCTAATCCATTCCCTGCCATGGCAGGGGCCTCTGGCCTCTCTGCCTGTGGCACACAACAGTTTAGTCTTCTGATCACTGAAATGCTTTAGTCCAACTGAAGTCATTGGGCTCAATATAGGGGTATCTGGGTGAAATATAATGGCCTGTGATATGCAGGACATTAGACTAGAGATGATCTCATGGCTCCTTCTGGCCTTAAACTCCGATGTATGAGAAGTGCATTCTGGGATCAGACGGGCAGAGAGCTAGGAGGAAAGAGGACTGGCCAAACCATTGACACAGGCATGGTTAACTGATCCTCTCCATCGTACAACCCTCCTCAAACACCCTCCCCTTTCTACACACACACACACACCCTTTCTCCTCCAACAAGGCAATTATAGAAAGACAATTATGTAGCAGCCTAAACTCCCGTGCTGGGATGAAACATTGTTGTCTACCAGTATTAAACATGTATGGATCCAAACTATGTTTAGATCCAACTATGCCAGTAACTGGTTACAAATTCAGTTAAATGCTGCAGTGAGGGTTTCTGTTGCAATAAGAAATAACAGTTCAGTAGCCTAGATGTCAGCAGATATTCGCAATCAGTATGCTGAATTGTATGTAGTGCTTCTGATGTGCCAGTTTTGGATGAAACAAATGTATTCCTTTCATTAAAGGCTTCTGGTTCAAACTGAGATCAAACAGCCAGTTCTACATCTCATGGCCTTTCTTCAACCTCATTGAAAAACCTAATACTAACTACATTAAAAGAACAGGAGTACTTGTGGCACCTTAGAGACTAACAAATTTATTAGAGCATAAGCTTTCGTGGGCTACAACCCACTTCTTCGGATGCATATAGAGTGTCTTCTATATGCATCCGAAGAAGTGGGTTGTAGCCCACGAAAGCTTATGCTCTAATAAATTTGTTAGTCTCTAAGGTGCCACAAGTACTCCTGTTCTTTTTGCGGATACAGACTAACACGGCTGCTACTCTGTAACTACATTAAGAATCTCATTGAACTTCTCTGCATGTGCGCTAAAGTAAGTCATCTTACTTATTAAGAATAGCTTTAGGTGATCTGTAAATTTACACTATTGTGGGCCTGGCTTTGCATTATTGATAGTCCTTATGGAGGGTAATTCTGAGTAGTCAAACTAGGAAATGATCTAACATGATACATTAGTGTCAGTGGTGCTATACGGGGGAGAGCCCTTCACTCTGAACAGGAAGAAGTGCTTTATGACCTTGTGAAAAAAATTACCATCACTGTGGTGGACTTGTTAATCCTCTACACTGCAGAGCACATGACACCTCTGATAATGAATACTTATGCAGAAAGCAGCCATTGTGGGAAACCTGTAATCTCCCTGCTCATGTTAGCATGGGGGTCCCTATACTGTGAGGACCGAGTAAAAGGGGGCGGGGTCTGTAAAATGATAAAGGTGTGTTACTGCTTGTAACTTAACAGCTGGCCCACAGGGTTGGGCCTATGTTGCCTAGAGATGAGCAGGGTTCCAGGTGGACTTGCATAACCTGCACATTGGGGGGGGGGGGGGGGCAAGGGGGGAAAGAGTTCTGAGCCCGGCTGAGCTGGGGCCATAAACACAGAAAACTAGTAGGATGTGGCTTGTGAGTTAGTTTTAGGGATATCTTTCCAGTTGAAGTGTTCTGAATGGAACATGCTCTTTACTAGGGTACAAAACAATCCTGAATGTATATGCAATGTATATCCAGTTCTACGTAGCTGCATGAGATTGCAGTTTGGAGGAAAATGAGCTGGGTGAAGATCAATAAAAATAAGAGGGGACATTGGTTATCTGATGGAAACAAGCCATGGAAATGGCAGGTGTGATACCAGTCCCTTCAGCTGAGGTATTATGTTAGTAAAGTTCTCCTTTGGGAATCTTGTGGGGCCATAGTTGCAGTGGCAAAAGGTCCCTTTTCCCCTCACAGCAGTGCTCTCTGCCTCTGTTACCTTCTGAGTGGAATACTTCAGCGTGCTCCGTTGGGGGCTATACTTCAGAACTATTCAGGAACTCCAATTAGTCCAGAATGCAACAGTTCCCTTGAGCACAAGAGAATCTCATTGAACATGTGGGACCTGTGATTCATTGACGGCAATGCCTTTGAATTAATTTCTGAATCCAATTCAGGTGTGGGTTTAAACCTATCGAGCCCATTTGTAGTTAGGGTTCTGTGTCTGAGATACAGTACTACCTTTTTCCTCATGTTTAAATCTGATTGCTGAAATTAGATGGGACCCTGAAACTGACAGGCCATAAGTTATTTGTACATCTTGGGACTGGGGACAGGACCTCAACTCTGCAGACACATCAGCTCTGGAGTTTATTTCTCCCTTGGTCCAACAGAACTGCAGTCTGTCATTCTTTTGGGAACATGGCAAAGCACAGTTAATTACATTGGATTTTCTTGATGAGGTTGGTCAGTGAGGAAGATCCCTGTCACTTGTAATGTAGCTGCTGACTCTTTACAGTTGAGATCCATTGTTATATGCTTGAATTTAGGATTGTGTGCTTAGAAACATAATAGGTGCACAATATAAAACAAGTTAATTGTGTAAGCATGTTGCCTTCCTCTGTCTCTTTTGAAAAAAAAGAACCATGATGATAAACTCTAAACAATAAACATAGTTGCCTCCTGAGATTGTAAATCACAACATAAAGGCAATCATGAGTAAAGTAATTCCCAATGTGTGTTCATAGTAATATAGGAAATGTTATATCACAGTTCATTTAATGAAACTGCAGTGAAAACAAGATTCAGGCTAGGCTAATTCACCTAGTACACACTGAAATGTCTGAGGGGATGATTATAATGGAAGTGTGGGTTTATAATTCTGCAGTTTAGAAATATTTTTTAGAAACCTTATAATTTTGTCAGGAACCCATTTACACTCAGACATTTCTTCTTCCCCTTCTGATAATCACTGGTCTACAATTTTTGAGAAGTCGTCTGCTTCAGAGATAAAATGTGCTATTTATTATGTATTTTGATGTGCTGAATTCAAATATGACAATTAAAACAACTGATTGGCTACTGTTTCTAAGATATTTAAGTTTTTACATTTTATGTCTATGTATATTGTGTAGATAGTAGAGTTTTAATCATAAATTGTAAACCTAGGTCTTTTCATGTGTTTATGGTTGCTTTACATGATAATAGTTCACCTGTCCTGTTTATGTAACACTTTAAAAATCAGCAAAAGGGTTATATAAATAAAATTTATTATGAAACAAAAGGCAAAAAGCTATTATGTACATAGTTTAGTCCTATTCGGTGTCTACTCGGCGCTTCTTGGCTCGTCTCTTGTATTCATTAAATGGAGCATCTCTTGTCACTGTCCAGCAATAGTCTGCAAGTACTGATGGGCTCCATTTGCCCTGATAGCGTTTCTCCATTGTTGCAATGTCCTGGTGAAATCGCTCGCTGTGCTCGTCACTCACTGCTCCGCAGTTCGGTGGAAAAAAAATGTATCTTTAGTCACATGTTGCAACCAAGGCTTTTGTATGCCTTGAGGAGGTTTTCCACCAACAACCTGTAGTTGTCTGCCTTGTTGTTTCCGAGAAAATTTATTGCCACTAACTGGAAGGCTTTCCATGCTGTCTTTTCCTTGCCACGCAGTTCATGGTCAAATGCATCATCTCAAAGAAGTTCACGAATCTGAGGACCAACAAAGACACCTTCCTTTATCTTAGCTTCACTTAACCTTGGAAATTTTCCACGGAGGTACTTGAAAGCTGCTTGTATTTTGTCAATGGCCTTGACAAAGTTCTTCATCAGACCCAGCTTGATGTGTAAGGGTGGTAACCAAATCTTCCTTGATTCAACAAGTGGTGGATGCTGAACACTTTTCCTCCCAGGCTCCAATGACTGTCGGAGTGGCCAATCTTTCTTGATGTAGTGGGAATCTCTTGCACGACTATCCCATTCGCAGAGAAAACAGCAGTACTTTGTGTATCCAGTCTGCAGACCAAGCAAGAGAGCAACAACCTTCAAATTGCCACAAAGCTGCCACTGATGTTGGTCATAGTTTATGCACCTCCAAAAGTTGTTTCATGTTGTCATAGGTTTCCTGCATATGGACTGCATGACCAACTGGAATTGATGGCAAAACATTGCCATTATGCAGTAAAACAGCTTTAAGACTCGTCTTCAATGAATCAATGAACAGTCTCCACTCATCTGGATCGTGAACGATGTTGAGGGCTGCCATCACACCATCGATGTTGTTGCAGGCTACAAGATCACCTTCCATGAAGAAGAATGGGACAAGATCCTTTTGACGGTCACGGAACATGGAAACCCTAACATCACCTGCCAGGAGATTCCACTGCTGTAGTCTGGAGCCCAACAGCTCTGCCTTACTCTTGGGTAGCTCCAAATCCCTGACAAGGTCATTCAGCTCACCTTACGTTATGAGGTGTGGTTCAGAGGAGGAGGATGGGAGAAAATGTGGGTCCTGTGACATTGATGGTTCAGAACCAGAAGTTTCATCCTCTTCCTCTTCCTCGTCTGACTCAAGTGAGAATGATTCTGGTGCATCAGGAACCGGCAGTCCTTCTCCGTGGGGTGCTGGGCGTATAGCTGATGGAATGTTTGGATAATGCACAGTCCACTTTTTCTTCTTTGACACACCTTTCCCAACTGGAGGCACCATGCAGAAGTAACAATTGCTGGTATGATCTGTTGGCTCTCTCCAAATCATTGGCACTGCAAAAGGCATAGATTTCCTTTTCCTGTTCAACCACTGGCCAAGACTTGTTGCACAAATGTTGCAGTATATGTGTGGGGCCCACCTCTTGTCCTGATCTCCAATTTTGCAGCCAAAATAAAGGTGATAGGCTTTCTTAACCATAGTGGTTATACTGCGCTTTTGTGATGCAAAAGTCACTTAACTTCTGCTATGTTTGTGGTGATCTGCACTGTTCACACAAGTACGAGGCATCTCTGCTCACTTTGGCTAAACAGAAATGTGTCCCTTTGCAAAATCAAACACTGACAAATAAGAGGGCACGACACTGTATGATTTCTAGAGCTGATATAGGCCAATTTGTTCAGCAGAGTGATGTAAGCTTCATTATGATTGCATCATCCATGACTTCTAGGAATAACATGATGCAATTCATATCATGTATGACGCAATACCAGCTTCAGATTGCATCATTCATTGTTTTGCCTAAAAAGCAAGTACTGTCCAAACCCAGTCATAGATTTATTCATAGATCCAGTCAAAGATGTATTTTAGTCATTTCTGGTTTAAATTGAGATCCCTTCCCTTTATAACTCACTTATCCTCCGCCATTCCCAAGTCAAGGGTCGTATATACTGACCCAATAGCATATCTTGAAAACTAGAGCCAATCAACAATTTTAAGCATCATTTTCGTTCTCAGTGACCCAGAATTAGTAAAGTTTGACTACATTTATTTCAGAAGCATTTTGGCTGTAGAGCAATGATAAGGTGGAAGTAAAAATTAATGAATTGCAAATCGAACCTTACATTTATAAGAGACTTAGAGGGCTGGTAGAAAATGATGCTTCACTTTATAGAAAACTAGAGGTCTTTGAAAATAATAAATCTTGTACTCTCTGGATATTGGACTTATCATATTTAGGTGGCATATAACTTTGTAACAAGCTTTCTTTACAATGGGGGGGTGGGGGAATAGAACAGCAATCTGTAAATGTGGTTTAAATACTTGAAGTGTGGCTCTGCTGAGAAAAGTGACTCAAATTGGGGAATAGTGGGATTCCTTTGTTCTGTGTTTGTATCGCCCCCAGCACAATGGGGTCCTGGTCCACGTCTTGGTTGGTGACTCTCTTCTGAGGGGGATGGAGATACAAATAATAACAATGTTTGTTTCTCAGTGACTCAAGAAATTATTTCCCCCCCCCAAACAGCCCTGGCAATTCAACCTGGCATATGAGAGTAAAGGTGGATACTTTCCTGTCATGTTATAATCATCATTGAGGTACCTATGTAACCCCATGCCCAGATGTAACTGGAACTTAATAACAATTCAGATCCAGGAATAAATAATATCTAGCACACTTTCTTTTAACTGTTTTAGCTCTGTCAGCCTAGCAGAAGTAAAATATATATTTTTCCACTTAAGTGAGCAGCCATGGCTTTGAACACACAAAGGTGGAGGCGGCAAAGCCATCAACTCCTCCAAGGCTGGGAGGATCACAGCCTCCACTTCCAAGAGGAAACGTAGGGTAGTTGTGGTTGGTGACCCTCTTCTGAGGGGGATGGAGACACTCATCTGTTGGTGTGACATGGCATCCCAGGAGCTATGCTGCCTGCCAGGTGTCCGTATCTGAGATGTTATGGAGGGATTTCAAGGATTATCCATTGATCTGTCTACTACCCCATGCTACTCATTCATGTGGGCACTAATGATACTGTGAGGTATGGCCCTGAGCAGATCAGAAGTGTCTACAGGGCTCTGGGAGTAAGGGTGAAGGAGTTGGGGGGCACAGGTGTTCTCTTGAATCCTTCGGGTCAAGGGTGAGGCCCAGGCAGAGACCGGTGCATCTTGGAGGTGAATGCCTGGCTGCAAGGAGGGTGTCGCCAGGAGGGCTTCAGCTTCCTTGACTATTGGATGCTGTTCCAGGAAGAAGGACTGCTAAGCAGAGATGGGGTCCACCTATCAAGGAAGGGAAAGAGCATATTTGGTTAGCCAGTCTGTATCCTAGTGAGGAAGTCTTTAAACTAGGTTTGATGGGGGCAGGTGACAAAAGCCCACAGGAAACCCAAAAACATGGAGACCTGAGAGAAGGGTCAGTGTCTGAGGGGAGCATGGGTCATTATAGCAGGGATAAGGGAGAGGCATGAGAGAACATAGGGAGAAAATCAAATCACTATGTTAAATTATGGGGAATAAGCAGGAAGAATTTGAAATGCTAATTAAAAAATATAACTGACACAGTTGGCCTAACAGAAACTTGGTGGGATAATACTGGAATATTGGTATGGAAGGATAGAGCTTGCTCAGGAAGGACAGGCAGGGAAAAAAGGAGCAGGTGTTGCCTTATACAGTATTAAAAATGTACACAGTTGGACTGAGGTTAAGATAGAAATAACTTTCAACAAGCCTGTCTCCTCCTGGTAAGCATAAAATGTGTAAAAAAAAAAAAAAAAAACAACAAGGGTGATGTAATGGTAGGGTCTACTACAGAACACCTAACCAGGAAGAAGGGGTGGACGAGGCTTTTTTTAACAACTAAAATCATCCAAAGCACAGGACTTGGTGGTGATGGGGGACTTCAACTACCCAGTCAACTGTTGGGAAAATAATACAGCAGGGCACGGATTGTTCAACAAATTCTTGGAATGTATTGGAGACAATTATTTTTCAAAAGGTGGAGAAAGCTACTAGGGGAGAGGCTGTTCTAGATTTGATTTTGACAAATAGGGAAGAACTGGTTGAGAATTTAAAAGTGGAAGGCAACTTAAGAGGACTGAAATGGAGGCGTTAATGATTCTAAGGAATGGTAAGAGGGAAAACAGGACAATAGAGAGAATGGATTTCAAAAAGGCAGACTTTAGCAAACTCAGGGAGTCAGTATAAAAGATCCTAAGCAAGTCTAAGGGGAAAAACAGTTCAAGAGAATTGGCAGTTTTCCAAAGAGACATTATTAAGGGCACAAGAGCACACTTTCCTACTGTGTAGGAAATATAGGAAGTATGGCAAGAGATCATGCTTAACCATGGCATAACCAGTGATCTGAAATTCAAAAGAGTCCTACAAAAAGTGGAAAAGGGTCAAATATCAAAGGATGAATATAAACACAAGTATGTAGGGACAAAATTAGAAAGGCCAAGGCACGAAATGAGATTAAATTAGTTAGTCATAAAGGATAACAAGAATACATTCTACAAATACATTAGAAGCAAGAGGAAGACCAAGGACAGGGTAGGCCCATTACTCAATGAGGGGATGGGGGGGGGGGGAACAATAACAGAAAATGTGGAAATGGCAGAAGTGCTAAATGTTTTTCATTTTCAGCAAAAAGGTTATTAGGGATTGGACGTTTAACACAGTGAATGCTACTGAAAATGAAGTAGGATCAGAGGCTAAAATAGGGAAAGAACAAATTAAAAATTACTTAGACAAGTTAGATGTCTTCAAATCACCAGGGCCTGATGAAATACATCCTAGAATACTCAAGGAGCTGACCTGAGGAGATATCTGAACCATTTACAATTATCTTTGAAAAGTCATGGAAGACAGGAGAGATTCCAGAGGACTGGAAAAGGGCAAATATAGCGCTCATCTATAAAAAGGGGAATAAAGACAACCCAGAGAATTACAGACTAGTCAGCTTACTTTCAGTACCCGGCAAGATAAGGAGCAAATATTTAAGCAATCAGTTTGCAAACACCTAGAAGATAAGGTGATAAGTAACAGCATGGATTTGTCAAGAACAATTCATATCAAACCAACCAAACAGCTTTCTTTGACAGGGTAAAAAGCCTTGTGGATGGGGCGGAGCAATAGATGTGGTATATTTTGACTTTAGTAAGGCTTTTGATACTGTCTCACGTGACCTTCTCATGAATAAACTAGGGAAATACTATCTAACTGGAGCTACTGTAAGGTGGGTGCACAACTGGTTGGAAAACCGTTCCCATAGAGTAGTTATCAATGGCTCACAGTCAAGTTGGAAGGGCATATTGAGTGGTGTCCCGCAGGGATCAGTTCTGGTCTGGTTCAGTTCAATATCTTCGTCAATGCTTTAGATAATGGCATAGAAAGTATACTTATAAAGTTTGTGGATGATACCGAGCTGGGAGGGGTTGCAAGTGTTTTGGAGGATAGGATTAAAATTCAAAATGATCTGGTGAAATGGTCTGAAGTAAATAGGATGAAATTCAATAAAGACAAATGCAAAGTACTCCTCTTAGGAAGGAGCAATCAGTTGCCCACATACAAAATGGGAAATGACTGCCTGGGAAGGAGTACCGTGGAAAGGGGTCTGAGGATCATAGTGAATCATAAGCTAAATATGAGTAAACAGTGTAACACTGTTGCAAAAAAAGCAAAGAGTCTTGTAAGCAAGAAACAAGAAGTAATTCTTCTGCTCTACCCCTCGCTGATTAGGCCTCAACTGGAGTATTGTGTCCAGTTCCAGGGAGCCATATTTCAGGAAAGATGTGGACAAATTGGAGGAAGTCCAGAGAAGAGCAACAAAAGTTATTAAAGGTTTAGAAAACATGACCTATGAAGGAAGATGAAAAAAATTGGGTTTTTTAGTCTGGAGAAGAGAAGACTGAGAGGGGACGTAACAATTTTCAAGTACGTAAAAGGTTGTTACAAAAAGGAGGGAGAAAAATTGTTCTCCTTAACCTCTGAGGATAGGACAAGAAGCAATGGGCTTAAATTGCAGCAAGGCCATTTTAGATTGGACATTAGGAAAAACTTCCTGTCAGGGTAATTAAGTACTGGAATAAATTGCTAGGGAGCTTGTGGAATCTCCATCGTTGGAGATTTTTAAGAGCAGGTTAGACAAACACCTGTCAGGGATGGTCTAGATAATACTTAGTCCTGCCATGAGTGCAGGGGACTGGACTAGATGACCTCTCGAGATACTTTCCAGCCCTATGATTCTATGAAAGGGGCAGATCTGCTGAGTGAGCATGGGAAAAATAAAGATACCTTGTAATTTCCAAGTAGAAAACTTTATATATTCCTCAGTATTACTTAGAGGAAAAAATACTGATGCTTAAATGAGTGCATAGCTTTTGATGCAACTTCTTTGCTTTATTCTTGCTAGGATTGCAGATAGGAAAAAGTTTTTATTTATTGTGATGCAAAGGATTTCATACATTATTTTGAGAGACTGAATGATGAGCAAATGTGCGTACAGCCTTATGGCAAAATCTATTGTAAGTGACTCAGCTGTAACATGGGGCAGTATTTGCTTTCATATAACCTTTCATTGCTGTACTAAAACATTATTTTCCCTCTTTTTGGCTATTTTCTTGGGAAACTATTTTTTCTGGAGCTGGTTCAAAATGATGTGAGCACTTTAGCCAGACAAATTGTAAAATGTACGAGATTTGTCTGTGACGTTCTTTGTCTGTCTAACCCTAATGACTAAATCAACAGATTGCCACTTGGCCCTGTGCAACCCTGTAGGGGACTAAGAAAGCATTAAGCTCTCTTGCTCTCCAAGTGGCCCTACAGGGGGCTTACCCAGTCCACGAGTTAACTCCCCATGTGAATAAGTGGGTGGGGATGAGTCTGAGCCTTATTCTGTCTCCTCCCTCAATGCTCTGCCAGCCTAACTAAGTCAGCATCTATAAACTGCACTATAAATTACTTCCTCCCCATCTATGAGAACAAAGGGGCTGGTCTTGTGTTATCTATTTAGGTTTGTGTAAGGTGACTCATCACAATGTATCTGAGCACTGTCACGCTCAGGGGTGAGAATAATTTATCAATCTAGCCTTCCGATATTAGTAACTGAACATTATCAACTGATTTTTATAAAAATCATTATTTGCCCAGAATGTGCTTAGCTTAACAAAAGAGCTGCTACTAAGGTCATCCATGCCACCATTATCTGAAACTTTCAGCAATGTCCTGGCTATTGCTGTATCCAGTCCACTTGGGGGCTGGAGGTCACGCCATGTGAAGAGACTCCTGCAGTTCTGCTGAACTGATTGGAAGAAATGTCTAATTTTAGCTTTGGTTTATAGATCTATTTTCCCTAGGGCTAGACAAACCTACTCAGAAGCCAACACTGACTTAAAGGCAGAGTACAAATAGTGTTGTGAAATACTTGCTAGGGATGGTCAGATCAACAATTAAATAAAGGTGAAATTTACCCTGTCCAGAGAGCCAGCATAAGCCCTATGCCTTGCTTCAACCTTCAAAAGAAGGCCACAGTGAAACTTAAGCTGGTCCTTTGCACGTGGGTGAATTTCACCATACATTCTTAAAAGTTCTAATGAATACACACCATGGGCAAATGAATTATCCCTTCAAGAAAACATACCCTGCCAATTGTGGCTCCTATAGAGGTCACAGGCAAAACCACAAGTTCCAGTGGGAGCAGGAATGAGCTCTAAATTTGAGTTATGTTTCAGTTGTGAGATTTACCTAAAACACTGAAATTCAGCATCTTATTATTATTACAGCTGTGCCTAGAGACCTCTGCCAAGATCAGTGCCCCCTTGTATAAGGGCCCACATAAACATATTAGCAACACTTTTTAAAATGTAGTTAGCAACACTTTAAAATGTAGTTACCTCTAAGAAAAGATGAAAGAATTACAAACAATTCCTCAAACTGGGCTGCGTAACTCAAGGTGCGCAGTTACTTGGGACATTTACTATTTTGAGGATGTACAGGATATTGCGCCGAAAGTTTCTGTCATGGTAGCACCAGACCAATAAGTCCATGCTATTTTAGTAAGTTAAATGAGTCTGAATCTATTGTTTTAAGTTGAAGTATTTTGTAGTGTTGTTTTATCTTCTCTACCATAAGTGTCTCCAGCAGGACAGATATGGACACTTTTTATACAGTCTGGCAGAGATGGGGACCCTGTTGCCTGTCTCATGCTGAGGGATCATTGGCATTTATAATATCCCATTAAGTTTGGTTAATTAGCAATGTCCTAATTTCACTCCTAACAGTCCTGCTAATGTGTTCTCTCCCCCCACCCCCCCAAAAAAATCATGAAAAGCTCAGCCTTCTTCCCAGTGAAGGACAAGAGCTACATGCCTTGTTCCTATGGCCCTGTTTCTCCAAAGCAGCTTTACTAATTGTAACAAAGCTATTTTCTGTTCCTTTTTATGCTGATTTAGGTTTAAAATAGCAATAAAGACTTTATAATTTCATATCCTTAAGATAAGGATAAGCTACAAATCAGACTCTTTTAAATAATATAGCTTTAAGCCCTGATTTTGCAAATACTTACACATACCTAGCTTTAAGAATGTGGCTAGCAACTAGTTGCAAGTTTAAAGTTAAGCATGTGTCTTTGCAGGATCAGGGCCTAAAATCTGTCCTTCTGGGTTAAATAAAATGTTAATTAAACCTCAATATAAATTGTTACTGAGTCTTTGAGTGCTTCATAATAAAACACACATAGTTTACATCCTATGTTGATGACATCTAGTTTTTCTGGAGATAGCGTTTCATTTAATTACCATAGATTTTCCTTGTTTTGAATGCAGTGACTAATCCTACTTGACTGAAAAGATTGACTGAATCAGAATTGATCTTGCTGGTAGTTAGTTTGGGGCAGATGGTTGTTTTCAGTCTGTCCTCCTTGACAGTCTTTGGCCCACTTCCACAGAGGCTAGGACAGCACCACAGGTAGCTGTGCCATCAGATGTGAAACTTACCCTCAAGTCCGTTGGTTGGTGAAAGCACATGAAATGCACCAAGTTCAGACAGAGGTGATCTCTGGCATCACTTGGCAAATTACTGGACACCCAGAAGCCTGAGATGGTCTGTGTGGTTCTCAAGAAACCATTGACTGCCTTATATGATGAGATAACTGGCTCTGTAGATATGGGGAAAGCGGTGGATGTGATATATCTTGACTTTAGCAGCTTTTGATATGATCTCCCACAGTATTCTTGCCAGCAAGTTAAAGTATGGATTGGATGACTGGACCATAAGGTGGATAGAAAGCTGGCTAGATTGTCGGGCTCAATGGGTAGTGATCAACAGCTCGATGTCTAGTTGGCAGCCGGAATCAAATGGAGTGCCCCAGGGGTCGGTCCTGGGGCTGGTTTTGTTCAACATCTTTATTAATGATCTGGACGATGAGATAGATTGCACCCTTAGCAAGTTCATGGATGACACTAAGCTAGGGGGAGAGAACCCCCTAGCTGGAGGGTAGGGAAATTGGAGGATTGGGCCAAAAGAAATCTGAGGTTCAACAAGGACAAGTGCAGAGTCCTGCACTTAGGACAGAAGAATCCCATGCACTGCTACAGGCTGGGGACCGACTAGCTAAGCAGTAGTTCTGCAGAAAAGGACCTGGGGATTACAGTGGGTGAGAAGCTGGATATGAGTCAGCAGTGTGCACTTGTTGCCAAGAAGGCTAACGGCATTTTGGGCTGTATTAGTAGGAGCATTGCCAGCAGATCTAGAGAAGTGATTATTCCCCTCTATTTGGCACTGGTGAGGACACACCTGGAGTATTGCGTTCAGTTTTGGGCCCCCCACTTCAGAAAGGATGTGGACAAATTGGAGAGTCCAGCGGAGGGCAACAAAAATGATCAGGGGGCTGGGGCACATGACTTACGAGGAGAGGCTGAGGGAACTGGGCTTATTTAGTCTGCAGAAGAGAAGAGTGAGGGGGGATTTGATAGTAGCCTTCAACTACCTGAATGGGGATTCCAAAGAGGATGGAGGTCGGCTGTTCTCAGTGGTGGCAGATGACAGAACAAGGAGCAATGGTCTCAAGTTGCAATGGGGGAGGTCTAGGTTGGATATTAGGAAACACTATTTCACTAGGAGGGTGGTGGACTCTCCATTCTCAGAAGGTTTTTAAGGCCAGGCTTGACAAAGCCCTGGCTGGGATGATTTAGTTGGTGTTGGTCCTGCTTTGAGCAGGGGGTTGGACTAGATGACCTCCTGAGGTCTCTTCCAACCCAAATCTTCTATGATTCTATGACATCAAAGCCTTCGCCATCTATCCTTCCTAGACAAAACTATGCAAACATCAGAAACATTGCCAGTAGTGAGGCCCTTCACAATCAGGCTTCAGACTAGTATGTAGCATGGAGATGGATCATGTAGCACTAGAAGATGGCCTCTTGCAGCCATGGGCAGGCAAGAGAATGCTGTTTGTTTCCACTCCTGGATATACTAGCAGCCTTCACGTAGTTGATCACTAGGTGCTGTTGCATCTGCAAGCCCCTGAAGATGCTGGGGGAGAGCAACATTAAGCAGGCTTTGTTAATTCTTAGATTCCAAAGAACCATTATAAGCAACTGCTCCTCTTCCCCAAGAGACCACCAGTGTGGAGACCTGCAAAGCTCACTCCTTTCATTTCTCCTACTCAACACACATGTGAGATTGCTGTGAGTGAGTTGGGCTGGATGATGCATAAGCAGTCACCTACTGCACCCAAACAATAGAGCACCACACCAGGTGAATGGTAAAACTAATGCTTTTTACTGGTTCTGGATCCTTTCCCAAAAGGGGGGGATTGAAAAAGAATGCGCCCCCCCCCTTGCTGTCAGGTGGCACCCAGCCCAGCGGGTCAGAAATCAAACCGGATCAGTCTCTGGGATCAATATAGTCCATAAAACAGAGCCATCAATTACTTCATGGAGGTACCCACAAGAATTCCTGTTAAAGGAAAAGAAAAATTGGAGAGCCTCATAAATGAATCCTTTTTTCCCCTGTGATTTTTCAGGCTTTAACTCATTGTTGTTCTCTAACTCAGACCATTAGGGTAAAGGTGCTTAAAATAAGAAATGTACAGAACTGTGTTTTGGAAGACAGAACTGAGGCTTTACCTAGTTTTGTATTTTCTTATTGATGGGCACATTAGAAATCCATAAATAGAATACAAAACAAAGGTACAGTCAACTTTAGTTAGTCATATGCCCTGATATTGTTTGGTTCATATTAGTGGTAAATGAAAGTGTTATGTTGGCTTACGTATATGGCTTGACATATATGACCAAAGCATTCTTAATGAAATCCTGTTGTGATATCCTGATAAATTTGGTAGGCTTTATTCATTACAAAAATATTCCAATAAAGTAAGAAATCAGGTTATTTGAGCTACTGACAAAATACTAAGAATACGCAAACATTTTATGCAGTGTTATCCATAGTAGAATGAATAAGGAAATGCAAAATGCAATCATTACAGCCTATGTTAAGAGATTAAAAAAGAGCTATTCTTTGAATTTAAGAGAAAAGATAATCATTATTCCATTTAAGAAGTGAATGCCAGTTTGCATTGCATTTAAACATTCAGCAAAGCCTTGTTTTCCTTAATGAGGTTTATAACTAACCCAAGAGCACCTTTTTAAAGAACAAATTGCAATATTTTAGGAATAAAAACCAAAATTAAGAGATTCAGTACTGATCCCTTGAGAGTCAATCACTTTATACACAACAGAATTTCTTGTTCATAACAAGCACTAAGTCTTCCCATAAGAAGTTCCTCTTCACAGGTTTTCAATGGTTAATTGTCTCACTGAAGGTTTTACTGTACTGTTTCTTTGTGCATGTGTGCCTCTCTTCCATCCCACTTCAAAGGCATCATTAGAACATCTGGAAGGACAGAAGGCAATAAGGCATACTCCTTCTGGTGCACTGTGCCTGTACCTGCATGTGTCCTTAGACGTCTGCTTAATTAGGATGTAAAGTAAAAGTGACAGTCACTCCTAATGAATGGCCAACAGCTGACACCTTTAAGAACAGGGCCAATGTAGTGGTCCAGCATTCAGGGTAATAGCTCATATACCTTAACATTCAGGGCCAAATTAATCTATGGTATAACTCCATTGACCGCAAGCTCTTTGGGGCATAAAATGTCCCTTATTCTAAGTCTTGTATAGCACCGAGAACAATTTTCATTTGATTGGTGATAAATAAGACAGACAATATTTTCAAACATGACTCGAGTATAATTTGTTGTGGAGTTGTAGCTCTACTAGAATTGTAGGATTGGAAGGGACCTTGAGAGGTCATCTAGTCCACTTCCCTGCACTTGTGGCAGGACTAAGTATTATCTAGACCATCCCTGACTACTACTTGAAATGTTGTGAAACATTATGTAATGGGAAGGGACTAGAAAGGGTTTTAGGAAATACTGAGTCTTTTCAGAACACATTCATAAGAACATAAGAGAGGCCGTACCGGGTCAGACCAAAGGTCCATCTAGCCCAGTATACTGTCTACCGACAGTGGCCAATGCCAGGTGCCCCAGAGGGAGTGAACCTAACAGGCAATGATCAAGTGATCTCTCTCCTGCCATCCATCTCCACCCTCCACCCTGACAGACAGAGGCTAGGGACACCATTCCTTACCCGTCCTGGCTAATAGCCATTAATGGACTTAACCACCATGAATTTATCCAGTTCTCTTTTAAACTCTGTTATAGTCCTAGCCTTCACAACCTCCTCAGGTAAGGAGTTCCACAAGTTGACTGTGCGCTGCGTGAAGAAGAACTTCCTTTTATTTGTTTTAAACCTGCTGCCTATTAATTTCATTTGATGACCCCTAGTTCTTGTATTATGGGAATAAGTAAATAACTTTTCCTTATCCACTTTCTCCACATCACTCATGATTTTATATACCTCTATCATATCCCCCCTTAGTCTCCTCTCTTCCAAGCTGAAGAGTCCTAGCCTCTTTAATCTCTCCTCATATGGGACCCGTTCCAAACCCTTAATCATTTTAGTTGCCCTTTTCTGAACTTTTTCTAGTGCCAGTATATCTTTTTTGAGATGAGGAGACCACATCTGTACGCAGTATTCGAGATGAGGGCGTACCATCGATTTATATAAGGGCAATAATATATTCTCAGTCTTATTCTCTATCCCCTTTTTATTCATATTCATATATTCATTTATTCATATTCATTGGAGGAATATGGCCAACTCTAGAATGTGCAATGTTCTTGTTTAAATATATCCATATTTTCTATGTTCAGGGACTTGTTGGGTAATGGTTCTTTGCTAGAGAAGTTTACTAGAATTCTGGAAGGTTTTGAGCACCTGAGAGAGAGAGAGAGAAGATTAGATGTTTTAATAGTGGGGATTAAAAGGAGTTCTTATCTCTAAGGTCCCAATTCAGCAGACCGTCCCTAGTCAGAAAAGCAACTTAGCAGGTGCTTAGAGTTAGGCACCTGCTTGAGTACTTTGCTGAAGAGGGATGCACGTAAGTGTTGCTGAAATTATTTCCTAACCTGGGGTAGAGAAATGGGAAAGGATCAGACAGGAGGTTGAAAAGCTTCTGTGGCTTTCCAGCAACATGAACAGAATAGAATAAGTAGTCCTTGGTCCAAGGGCTGGTGTGTGTGTGTGTGTGTGTGTGTATAGAAAGGTGGTGTGTAAAGTTAAGCATGTGCTTTTGTACTTGTTGGACAGGGTTGTGGTTATATCATGTAACTCCATAAGTTACCTATGGCCTGTAGTCTGTCCATTGGCTACACTGAATGTGATCTACAATGCAGTTCAGAAAATTAATAAAAATTAAAAAAACAAACCCACCATAGGTCTTGTAGTTCTCCTGTTGAAAATCAATGGAAGGCTAGATAAGGTTGGAAAGATTCAGTCAAATGCCTACAAACTTTTGAGACCTCCTTTTACTTTTCAACAGATGGCAGCAATTAATAGTGAAAACCCAGTTGACGTTATCAGTTATACACAAATATGGAAGTAAAAATGAAAAACAAACCTACCATAAACCGCACAACTTAAAGCTCCATTAGAAACAGCAGATCAAAGTTTGATTTGTCCCATTTCATGTAGCAATGTGAAATGAAATTTCATTTGATAGTATCATTTTAATAATCATGTATGGGGGGAGGGATAGCTCAGTGGTTTGAGCATTGGCCTGCTAAACCTAGGGTTGTAAGTTCAAGCCTTGAGGGGGCCGTTTAGGGATCTGGGGCAAAAATCTGTCTGGGGATTGGTCCTGCTTTGAGCAGCGGGTTGGACTAGATGACCTTCTGAGGTCCCTTCCAACCCTGAGATTCTATGTATGTAGTAGCATTATAAACTATACTATTGCATAATACGGATAAAGTAATCCTGCAAATGTATAACTGACAAAAATACTTGAAAATAGATAATAGAATGTATATAACTCTATTAAAATATATCAGCCTAACCACCCAGTGTGGAAATAGGAAATGGAATAGGTAGTGGTAATGGAAATAGGCTGAACTACATACTAGGCATTTTAATCATATGTTCACATGAAGGAAAAATCACTGATCTTACATTTATTTTTGTGACTTCCTTTTTTGCTGTGAGTGCATAGAAACTGTCCTGTTTAATTTTTTAAAGAGTCAAGAGAATAGCATTTTTACTGTTTTTTCATACAGAGAATTAAAAGAAATCTGCATTCTTAGTGTTTTTAAAAATCTTTCACATATGCAAATATGTATCTGTCGAGGGTTATATTTGGTGCATTTAACTTAAAAAAGAATGCAGATTTCTAAAGATCCAGTAGTCGAGCTATTTTGCACAAGCTTGCTTGTGCTTGTATACATTGCAGTGCAAATAATGTACTAAAACGTATGGCTGATCCTTAAAATCACACGTCCTTTGACTGTTTGATGCTGGCTTTAAAAATATTTATAAAATATAATGCTGTGACATTACGTAGGGTACAATCAGGACTGAACAGCAGTGTCCCCTTAATTTTCTAAACTGGGATGCCTTTTACAGTGCTTTGCTGTCAGAATATCTACTCTTGGCCTGTTCACATGTCAGTCAGCATGCAAATTCACTCACAGCTAAATACATGACCATTCTGACCAGTCACTGATGAACTACATACAGAGTGACACCCATAAATGCCTAGCCCCAGCCTTGTTCCCCCAGAAATGTACATCTTGTACTGAGCAGTACCCTTCTGAACAATGCAAGCTCATTGATTAAATGAACTTTCTAAGGAAAATGATATGCACCAACCTCATTATCTCAAATGGAGTTTTCCACACACTTTTTAATCCAAACACACTGGTTAAGATAAAACAATATGTTAAATTTATTAAGTACATAAAGATAGATTTTAAGTGATTACAAAATCACAGATATGTGCTACTCCTGCATCTTCTATTCAGGCAAAACTCTCATTTTAGGCAGTGGGCATTTTGCCTGAATGAGGAGTGCAGCATCAGGCCCACAGCCAGTGAACCTACCCTCGCCAGACCAGTTGAAGTAATATGAGAACTGGACCATCATCCAAATCTGTCTGAACCAATTCAAAATGTTTTGACGGTCACAAGAAGCGTAGCAAACTTGAAGGGGAAAAAAGTAGTGTTGGTTCTCCTGCACTTTCTGGATTTGATCAGAAATAGATGGCCTGAGGTACCACAGAATGAGGCAAAGTATTGTTGTTAGAAATTGGTTGAGACCATAAACAGAGTGGTTGGTTTTAAAAATGGCAAAAGGTCAGCACTAGAGCTGTGCAGAGGACAAATTCCATTTTGTGAAGAATTGGCTTCTTACTGAATTGGAACAAAACCCAACAATTTGAAGTTGTCCAAGATTATTCTGGGGAAAAAATCCTTTTGGGTCAATCAAAACACTGTTTTGACTTTTTGGTAAAATAGATTTTTTTCATTTTGAATTTTTTATAAATTAGACTGTTTCATTCCAAAAGCATCAGAATGATTTGATATTGTTGGAACTCTTTCCCCGGCTTTTCTCCTAAACAAATTTGGCAAAACCCACGCGTTTTCCTGAAGTTTTCAGATTTTGAAGAAAATGGTTCCATTGATGTTTATCCAACCAGGTCTAGTTAGCAATGGAGTTCCTCAGGGATCTATGCAGGGACACATGTTGCACAGCAGGGGGAATATGGCACAGAGTGACTGTCCCCAAGTCCTTGCCCTTCTCTGTCAGCCCACACTTCTCTTCACTCTTTCTTTTTAAGGAAGTTATAATAGGCTTACAAACCCTTGCCATGTAATATCCATGGTGAGTAGGTGGCAGATGAAGAATGGTAGAGGATAATACTGCATGGCTATCCTTTTCAGAATGGACTCACCTGCTGCTATTCCTAGGGGATTACTATGCTCTTCCTTCCATGTTACTCAGTGGAAAGGAGCATAGTGCCCATATTTCTACATATATTGCAAGGAATAGGAATAGTGAAAAATAAGTCTAGAGCAGTGTTTCTCAAACTTTTTGATACCCGGGACTGGCTTGCTCCCTTCCTAAACTGTCAGGGAAATCTCACGGACCGGCGCCAGTCCACAAACCAGTCATGTAGAAACACTGGTCTAGAGTACCTGACCTTCACAGCTGAGCAATTGAATGCCTGGGTTAATTACAAATAAATGGGTCTTAAAAACTTTGTTTTTCATATGGCAGGAAACACTTTTATAGATAAGCTCCTGACTGATTCAAGAAAATACAGAGGACCTATCCGTTTTTCAGAGCTAAATGGCCTAAATTTACTTTCACATATATGAACAATGTACAGTAAACTAAAGATACTTCTGATAATGAATTATAGGATAAATAGACTAACTTTATTACAGAGCCATCTGTTATTTTATATATGCTACGTCTACACTACAGCGGCGTAGCTGCATTGATGCTGCTGTAGTGCTTCTGGTGAAGACGCTCTAAGCTCTCCCGTTGGCTTAACTTCTCCCACCGACATACCTGCTGCCACTTGTGGAGGCAGAAGTTCTACTGCTGACATAGCGCTGTCCACACCGGCACTTAGGTTGGTGTAACTTGTGTCGCTCAGGGGTGTGGAGTATTCACACCTGTGAGCGACGTAAGTAATACCGAAGTAATTTGTAGTGTAAATATAGCCATAGTTTAAATCAGGGATGTGGTCAGAAATGTATTTAGAAAGGCATCCCTTTGGGAACTGCCATTAAAAAGAACATAAATAGCCCTAAAACTACAATGCAAACCTTTTTGTTTCTTCAGTTTGGGAGATGGCCAGTTAAATTGCCATAGGAGTGAGACTTTTTGAGTTTTACTGCGATGGTCAGCTTAGAACTATATGGGGTTTTTCTCGTGAAAGACTGCAGCACAGAAAATTAGAGCTCAGTTTTCTTTATGCCAGAGTCCAGGCTTGAACTGTTCTTTTTACCACTAAAACCTCTGTGCTTCCTAATCATTTTTAATCTACTACCCAAATAACACTAGAGAGGGATAAACCAATTAGAGTAAAATATTCTCCAACTTTTACTTTTGCAAAAAACCTTAAACTGTTTATGAAGTTTGAAGAAGGTTCCACATTTACCCTCAGTGCCTCAACCTGATTTTGGTTTGGGAAAATACATTTTACCTGCCAAATTGCACCATCAGTGCAGTACTTGTTCACTTCCGGTCATAAAATGTTATGTAGTATTGCAGTGTGCTGTCAAACAATTGCCATGTTTCAGTTCCAGAGGTGGCTGCATGCCTTGACCACAGAAGCTGCTGACTAACTTTCCCTCACTTGTTTCACAGGGCTATTGATTGATTGACTCATGTTTGAAAGAACTGTAAGGACTTTAGATGAAACTGGTGACCTGTCCATCCTATAGTTTCTTCAGGAAGGTGAAAGCAACTCAGAGAAGGCCTGGTGAATATCTGTTGGCAGAGTTATTGCTGGAAACCTAGGACATCAAAGATGAAAGAAAATCTTAGCAAGCTATCACTAGAACAGCTTGGGTTTTATGAGCATGGACTCTTCATACACTTTTTCAATCCTAAGAGCTAGTGCATTAACTAGCAGTAGTTTTGAACAAAATTGATCTAAAACCCAAAGCTATCAACGTTTCTCTTTGCTGGCCATCTGGTGCTATGAAAGTTTATTCTGGGGGAGAAACATTGCATCACTGAATTGGTTAATCCTTTAGATACTGCTGCTAATCTGGTTATTATAGTAGAAAATTTTATCGCAATGGCTGTTTCCTTATTTAAAAAAAATCCCCAGTTAATAATCCAGGTAAAGAATTCATGTAAAAGGGATGACTTTTATAATGATAGCGTCCCTTTAAAGTGTATAAATGCACTGTAGACTTTAACCCTTTACTATGCCATAGACCAGTTGTCAATGGATTACATTACAATCCCAATAATAAAACCTGCTTTATAACGGTAATTGAGAGCAGATGGCAAAGGAGACGGGTAGTAAGGACATCATACTCTCACCCTTGCCTTGCCTGGGTTCTGACCCAGCCACAGTTGCCTTCCCCCCTCCCATAATCAGAGGGAAATGTTAGAAGCAGCTGTGCCCTGATGCTCTATTTGCCTCTCCACTCTTCCTCCCATACCTCAGTGTGCACATTAGAGGGGCGGGATGTTTCTGATCCCGGGGGGGTTCATCCCTCCTTAGATACCCAAAGGGCCTGTATACTCATTACAATTTATTAGGGAGGTTTGGATAGTGGAGATTTGGATAATGAGGTTTCTACTGTGTGTGTATTATTCCTAATTAGTTTTAAGTGTCCTTCATACTTACCACACCAGGCTTCATAATTATTAACCTTTCCTTTTTCTTTTATACTCCTGTTTCTTTGTAGCTCTTGAAATCTGCTGCATCCATTCTTCCCTCAAGGGGAGTGTGTTCCCTCAGTATGTTGGAACTAGTGTTAAGAAGTGGTAGGGTTCAATCCTACAAATGGTTGAATGTCCTCCACTCCTATTGACTTCCATGGGAGTTGAGTGCTCTACACGTCTCAGAATTGGGGCCATACAATACAATCCACTTCTTCATTGTATTTTGTACTTGATTTTTAACATCAGTGGTCATTAGCTCACCTCTTATCTTCTCTATTTCCACATTTCCCCAGACCATGTTTTCAGTGCAGCCCAGATCAAACACTAAATCTTGGGTTATTGTCAACACCTTAGAATAATCCTCTGAGAAATGCATTTAGGCTTTGATCTAAAACTCAATGGAGTCAATGTGTCTGTTCATTGACTTCAGTGGGCTATGGACCAGGGTCGGCTCCAGGCACCAGCTTACCAAGCAGGTGCTTGGGGCGGCCACTTCGGAGAGGGGCGGCACGTCCAGCTGTTCGGCGGCAATTCGGCGGACGGTCCCTCACTCCTGCTCAGAGCAAAGGACCTCCCGCCGAATTGCCGCCGCAGATCGCGATCGCGGCTTCTTTTGTTTTGTGTTTTGTTTGGCTGCTTGGGGCGGCCAAAACCCTGGAGCCGGCCCTGCTATGGACTAGGGTCTTAGGCCAGGCAAGAAGCTCAAGTGTGTGCCTATCTTTGAGTACCGGAGTAGTCCCACTGAGCTCATGTGCTTGAGTATCTTGCTGAATCAGGGCTTAAATTAATTGTGGGACCATGGAGACACAAGGCTAAGTAAAATGAAACCTATTTAAATTCTTTCATCCCTGATATAAACCACAGAGAATTACACTGAGGCATCTTGAAGGTTTCCTAGGTAAGTGCATTTGTCTGGAAAATCACCTGGTTGTTCATGTGTATTATGGACAATTCTTATTGCAACAGAATAAATGTTCACTTTTGCTGAGGTTTCCAAGCTAGCTTGTCTTATATTAACTGCAAAAAGGCTGATGGGTATTGGTTTCAGCTTCAAGGAAACTTTCTTTGCAGCACAAAGGCATATCGTAATAAAGCATAGGTTTATTTCTGTGTTTGCATTGAGTTATGGTTCCTGTTCATTTAGCTTAATCATGTTTGCTGTATTTTGTTAATGTTCTAGTAGTGTTCATTTTCCATATACTAGGATAGCAAAATTATCACACTGTCTATCCATATGCCAAGTGTTCCTTACCACATTACCATTCTCACAGAAACTTATCACTTTCTGGATCTAACAAATGCTTTTTCACTCTTGTTGAAATATTAAGTGTAATCTAGAACCTTAAATTTGAGCATTGGTAGATTTTGTTAAAAGTGGAGGCATTTATAAGGCAGTAATAAGATAAGATGTGGAAATACACACACTTCATCCCCTACATTTTACTTACTTTTATAGCATTTAAAGCAGACTAGTCTCTAGTTCCTTCTTGAATAACCCCTGGGTCATTCCCTCAACTTTGACAGGTTAGGTCATTCAACCTGATTATTGATGAGATTAAAGTGTTTTTTAAAAATGCTTACTCTAAAAAATATCTCTCTAATTCCATTTATGTTCCCCTTACCCACTCTTCTCTGGTGGATTTGTTTTTTTTTTTTAAAAAAACCTGTCGTTTGTGGTTTGGGACACATCTATTAAATCCTCAGTTACTAAGGTAGCTATCTACCTTGTTCTCATGACTCCTCTAGACTTGGGAGTGGTGGTGGTTTTTCTGCACTTTTTCATGAGCTACCCTATAATTTGTGTGTGTGTGTGTGTAGTAATGTGCTGGTCAGTGTCACAGGATACTCCCTCAGCTACCCAGTGTACAGGACAGGATTAATCTTTTTGTGGGCCCCCAGACCCCACCCCCCAATCAGCCTCTTCTCCCTGAGGCCTTGCCCATTGCTTGCCACTTAAATCTTCCTCGCACTTCCAATGGGATGATGGCCATGGGGTAAGTATTCTTTTCCCCATGCACACAGTGAATGGTTATCGTCATCCCTCTCTGTTGTCACTGCGGTCTAAGCAAGGTTCTCTGCACTAGACAACATGTAGCTGCTGAATCTACCAACCCCGTTTTGGTTCTCCAGCCTATTCTGACAGGAAATGTCTTTATCCCAGACCTGCCTTCTATCCCTGCCCACCACAGAGCTCTACGAACCCGCAGTCCATGTATGTGCTGTCTTTCTTTCTGTCCTCTGCCCCCACATTGATAACAAACCATTATGTGGGCAACAGGGGCCCCGTTGTTCACCCCTTGTATCCCTTTCCCAAGCTTTGCTGAAAAAGATTTCTCAACCTTCTTTCCCCCTTCCTTGTGTAAAGGGGGTCAGAGCACTTTCCATGGAAGTCTGCTTCTACACACTCTTCTGTTTTACTGCAGCCTCTAACAAGTCTGGCTGGTGCCTTGAGACCCAGGCTCTAGTAGCCTCAGGAAGGTGCTGCGTAAACTGTTCAAGGATAATTGAGTTCATCAGGGCCTCTGTGTCCTGCCGATCTGGCCTCAACCAGCCATCCTGAGTTGAGAAGCATCTAAGTTTGTAAGGGCACTGAAAGTGTTAAGATCAGCTTAGAATGCGTTTTGCTTTTATTTCATTTGACCAAATCTGACTTGTTGTGCTTTGACTTATAATCACTTAAAATCTCTTTTGTAGTTAATATATTTGTTTGTTTGTTCTACCGAAGCAGTGCATTTGATTTGAAGCATGTCAGACTCCCCTTGGGTTAACAAGCCTGGTACATATCAATTTCTTTGTTAAATTGACAAACTCATAAGTTTGCAGCGTCCAGTGGGCATAACTTGACACTGCAAGACAGAGGTTCCTAGGGTTGTGTCTGGGACCAGAGATATTGGCTAGTGTCATTCGGTTGCACAGTCCAAGCAGCGGCTGGCCAAAAATGTTCACTCTCTCATAGGCTGGGAGCAGCTTACATGCTAGAGGCTGTGCGTGAACAGCCTGGGACTGGGCGTTCTCACAGCAGAGCAGGGTAAGGCTGGCTCCCAGAGTCGAGGATTGGAGTGACCTAGCAGACCACCGGTCCAGATAACACCAGGGGAATGTTACAAAGTTGTGTTACACGTTGTTACAGGAGGAGCTAATCGCAAACCCTACATTTAGGGTGCATAACATTTTCCATTATGAAAGATACATGCAATCTTTTTTGAGAAGCTGTAACACCTCCATTGTTTGCAGCAGGCCTTTGCAATTTGGCAGGGAGAAACCCCAGAATTAGGAAATGCCACTGTTAGGGTAGCTTATACAATCTTAACTCTACCTTGTGCATGTGTTATGATAGTGTTTAATTACTATCTACATACTGTACTATCTTTCCACAGGATCTCTGCCTCATTCAGTGCATAGGATGGACACAAAAACGGGCTGAACTGAGATTGCATGGGCAACTGTAAATCTGGCATTTGCTAATTTTTGCAAGTTTTATGATCTTAGAAAAAACCCCCCCGTGTTATATGTAATATTTCTAGTTAACCTATAGACTTAAAATATAGGGTTTAACTCTTTGGAGAGCAATATTATTCCATCAGATTGTTACTTTTTGTTAATATCAGTTTGAATTTTGCAACAATAGTTTACTGTATGTATTTTATACCATAAAATATTTACTCACGAACATTTTTTCCCTGGTATTACAGATCCTAGAATTAAGAGTTCTAAGAGGTTAGTTTTCTTAGCCTAGGACGTTTTGAATTGCTCCCTTCCTTTCCTAGCTCTGTTGAAGGGATTAGATATTAGAATTGTATACCAAAAGGTAAAGCTAACAGCTCTGGCATGGTCTTGCCGATACACTAGTGAATCATCTTGCCTGTTACTCAGGTTTAGAAGGGGAACTGCCATCCCAGGCACTGAGGGCTGGTCCACGTGACTATATTACCTACACTCTAGCTCTGATCTTAAGGCCCTAAAATAGGGGTGGGAAAAACCCTATCAAAACAAGACACTCCACTGTGCACACTGAGAGAATAAACCTGTGACAGTGTAGTCATGTTGCTTAATGCATTGCTGGAAGGCACTCAGATACTACTGTGGTGAACACAATATAAGAACCTGTATAGAATAGGTTTTTTTAAAAATGAGCACCAGCATGGTTCCCTGAGACTGTTATATGCACAATCTAGGGTACCTATCGTGGGCTCAAGATGTAACCTGGTTAATTTAGGCACCCCAACCGTTCCCAGGGGCGTAACCTTCTGTGGGTTTGCGGGACCTTTTCCCAGTGAAAGCGCCTTACACAGTAATATATCCTTAAGCTATATTTATTAACAATTGATCAACAGAGATACACGTGCTAAGCATACAATGCTCACCACTCCCAGTAAGACAGATGAACTTTCTCTGGTGGCCAGTCAGGATCAGGTCGTCTGCAGCTCCAGGTGCTGCATGGTATGGTCAGTGGGGTGTGATGGTTTTGGCAGCTCTGATTTTGGGCTGTGTTCTGGAGTTAGGTTCCAAAGAACTTGCTTACCAATGTATATAGCTAAAACTCGGGTCCTACTTAGCTATACCATAACCAATCATTTTAAATTGAAGTCCTACAAACCAGTGTTTTTTACCAATCCTAGCCCATTATGAAACAATTCTTTAACCAATCATACCCCACCTTAGTTGATTTAAACCTTGCAAAATTAGTTATGCAACAGATAGAAACAAGTCAAGAATCAGACCGAGACCATGCAGATAAACAATAGGGAAGTAGGGACCATAGAGGCAAAACAATAGAAGTATAGATTTCACAATCACAACTGTTAAGTAGTTTCTGGCCAGGCAGAATGCCATCAAACAGATTTCTTTAAACATCTTAAGATGTATTTATCTGGTGGTGGTGGGTACTATTAGGACAGGAGTGCCTTAACAGCCTGATATTACATTGTTTTGGTGCAATTTAGATGGAATGTGAGGATGTGACTCTCTGCAATTTAGCTGATGACTGCTGTTCCTCACTCTGGCTGCTGCTTTTACTGCAGAAAAAGGTGTCAGACCTTACAAGACCATTCCCTCTCTGTACTTCTCAGCATCTTAACAAAAATGTGATATTAACTTTTTCAATCCATGGAAAAAGGTACCTTGGTTTATGAACATTTTAAATAAGTTTATAAAAAGGGTTTTTTAAATAAAAGCTTATCATAGCTCCTTCTCTATCCCTTTTTTGCATTTGTGATGGGACCTCTTTTAAAAAATGTCTCTTTTCTAAAACCTTTAACTTTTATAAAATTGCTGTATAAAAGCCAGCCCCTAGGACTTTAGCCAAAGTAAAACATGTCATCTGTCACTAGTAATAGGAGAGAAGATGGGTGAGGTAATCTTTTATTGAAAGCTAGTCTCTCTCCAACAGAAATGGGTCCAATAAAAGATATTACCTCACCCACCTTCTCTCCTATTACTAGTGACAGATGACGTGTTTTACTTTGGCTAAAGTCCTAGGGGCTGGCTTTTATACAGCAATTTTATACAGCTCCTTGTAGCCATGTCAGTCCCAGGATATTAGAGAGACAACAACACTGCATACTAGTAATATGACTTATTCCCTCTCATTCAACTTGTCAATAGGGGCAGAACCTAAATATTATAGTGACTAATCCTCTATCAACACGTTTGATAAATTAAATGGCTATACTCTTGAGTAGGTCTTGTGACGGGTTGGATCACAGAAACCCCCTTGGGAGCTGCCACCCAATGTGCAAAGACTACCCCTGCTTCTGTTTTCCCTGCCAGCTCAGGATTCCAGCACCCTGTCTTGCTGAGCCAGACACTCCAGTCTGCTCTAACAAAGACTCAGGGTCTGAATTACTAGTCCCAAAGCTGCAAGTTTACCCGAAACCAGTTCACAGGAGTGTGCTTGTCTTTAGCACTCAGATGCCCAACTCCCAATGGGGTCTAAACCCAGATAAATCCGTTTTACCCTGCATAAAGTTTATGCAGGGCAAACTCATAAATTGTTCGCCCTCTATAACACTGATAGAGATATGCACAGTTGTTTGCTCCCCCAGGTATTAATACATACTCTGAGTAAATTACTAAATAAAAAGTGATTTTATTAAATACAGACAGTAGGATTGAAGTGGTTCAAAGTAGTAACAGACAGAACAAAGTAAGTCACAAGCAAAATAAAATAAAATGCGCAAATCTATGCCTAATCAAACTAAATACAGATAATCTCACCCTCGGAGATGCTTTAGTAAGTTTTTCTCAGACTGGACACCTTCCAGGCCTGGGCACAATTCTTTCCCCTGGTACAGCTTTTGTTCCAGCTTAGGTGTTATCTAGGGGATTCTCCATGATGGCTCCTCTCTCCCTCTCAGTTCTCTTCCACCCCTTTATATATCTTTTGCATAAGGCGGGAACCCTTTGTCCCTCTGGGTTTCCACCCCCTCCCCTCAATGGAAAAGCACCAGGTTAAAGATGGATTCCAGTTCAGGTGACATGATCACATGTCACTGCAAGACTTCATTACTCACTTGCCAGCACACACATATACAGGGAGACTCACAGGTAAACAGCCATCTGCAGACAATGGGAGTCATCAAGATTCCAAACCATCATTAATGGCCCACACTTTACATAATTACAATAGGCCCTCAGAGTTACATTTTATATTTCTAGTTTTAGATACAAGAGTGGTACATTTCTACAAATAGGATGATCACACTCAGTAGCTTATGAGCTTTGTAATGATACCTTACAAGAGACCTTTTGCACAAAGCATATCCCATTTGCATTATAGTCACTTATTATCAAATTTTTTATAAAACTATCCCAGTTACATTATATTCACTTATTATCATGTTTTTATAAAACCATGTAGACTGCACAACGTCACAGGTCTCATATCTTATCCAGTGAAGGGCAATGGGGGGAGGGATAGCTCAGTGGTTTGAGCATTGGCCTGCAAAACCCAGGGTTGTGAGTTCAATCCTTGAGAGGGCCATGTAGGGATCTGGGGCAAAATCAGTTCTTGGTCCTGCTAGTGAAGGCAGGGGGCTGGACTCGATGACCTTTTGGGGTCCCTTCCAGCTCTATGAGATAGATATATCTCCATAATAGAACTAATACTCTGAGACTTGGTAATCATAGCAGGTATTTTCTTTTCTAAGTATAGGGGGGAAAACCTGTGGTGGTGCGATGTCGTACTCCATATTTTTATGAAAATGTTTATAAGTGTGGATATGATGTAACTGGAATATGCTTTATGCAAAAGGTCTCTTGTAAGGTATCATTACAAAACTTATAATCTGAGTGTGGTCATCCTATTTATATGAATGTATCATTCTTGTATCTGAAACTAGGAATATGAAAGATAACTCTGAGGTCCTATTGTAATTCTACAAAGTTTGGGCCATTAATGGTGGTTTGGAATCTTGATGGCTCCCATTAACCAGGACAATTGGTTGTAAATGGCTCTCTTTACTTGTAAGATTTCCTGTATACATGTGTGCCAGTGAGAGGGTAATGAAGTCTCACAGGACATGTGATCATGTGACCTGAACTGGAATCCATCTTTAACCTGGTGCTTTTCCATTTAGAAGGAGGAGTGGGAACCCAGAGGGAGACAAAGGATTCCTGCCTTGTGCCAAAGCTATTAAGGGGGGGTGGAACAGAACAAAGGGGGTCCCAGTCATGTGGAATCCCTTGTTTTTCACCTAAGATGCCTGCTGAAACTAACAAGGACTGTACCAGGGGAAAGGATTGGGCCCAGACTAAAAAGGAGTCTCTTCTGTGAAAGAAGCTTATTGGAACATCTCTGAGGGTGAGATTTACCTGTATTCAGTTTTGTAATGTATTAGGATTATACTTGCATGTTTTTGCTTTATTTTACTTGGTGACTTACTTTGTTCTGTCTGTTATTACTTGGAAGCACTTAAATCCTACTTCTGAAGTCAGGTGTTCTCAGTATTTTATTTTGTATCCAATAGATTTCTTGTGTCATAAAAATACACAGAGCAGAGGTGGTCATGATTTCCATAAGAGACCTCAGGCTTTTAGGCCAAAATTTACAAATGTGAATGCGTAAAGTCAGGCACCTAGCTCCAAACTGAAACCCCTAAATAAGTGGCTGGATTTTCAGAATTTCTGAGCACCCACAATTGCCATTAACCTCAACAGAATTTGGGATGCTCAACACCTTTGAAAATCAGGACACTTAATTAGCTGTCCAACTTCAGACACCAACTTTGAACATTTTGGCTTGAATCTGCATACACGAAGGTCCCTATGCCTTCAATAACAATTTCCAATGACAAAGAACTATAATCAGTCTCCCAATAATACTTTTTCTTTATTCTTACTAGCTGAGCTTTATGGTTCTGCTTTATTCTCTGTACTTTGTATTCTTTAATGGAGCCTTATAGTATAATTACAGAGAGCTGAAATCTGCAGGCCACCATAACTTATTCAGATGTGTTACTTATCCCCCCATTTTTGTAAATTTTACTAAAAATGGTTCCATCTGTCTGTTAATGATTGACAGTTATTTCTGAGCATTAGTTAGCCTTTCACATTACAAATCAGGACTCCTGACTATTGCCAGTTTCAGTACTTGGTGTCAGATTCCCATCTGGCATTGTAACAGGGAGTAGTGAGGAAGACACACTGCCTTTTTTAGTATCAAATCCACAAGGCTTACAAAGGAAAAAAAGCCAGCTTCTTTTATCTTTTGAGCTCAGACTTATGCATTCTCTTAAGTCATCCTGTCTTTCCAAGTGCCAAGGTGACTTTAATATCCCTAAAGGAGCAGAAAACTGAATTTAAAACTTAAACATAAGGCTGGAACTTAGATTAGGTGCATAGCATCTTTTTTAGTATTCAATGCATCAAAAAATCTCTTAAAAATATTGTGTAGGTATATATGCTATATTTGTTACCAAGAACTAGTTGGTTGACAATTGGTTCTGAGCCTCTCCTTTCATCTAGTTGAGGTACAGAGAGTTAAGGGCCTGATTTTCACATATGATGCGCACCCACAACTCTAACTGAAGTCAATTACATCAGTGCTCCTCAGCACTCCTGCAGGCTCTATGGTCCAGGTCTTCAAAGGTATTTAGGCTCCTGACTTTCACTGAAATCAAGTTTGGAGTGTCAGGGTTGGGCGGGTCCACTCGCCACTAGGGTACCTCCTCCTTGCTGGTCTGGGCTTAGCTCCTCCCATAGGTCTGACACCCCTTTCCTCACCCTGTGGTCTCTATCTCTGGGACTCAGGGTATTCCTTCATGACTCAGCCCTCCAGCCAGGTCAATATACTCCTTCCAGGGTATCAAAGGCGCATTAGACAACTGTCCCAGGCAGTCTTCAGCACCACTGCTATGCCACTTCTCCAGTGGCTGGTAAGGGAATCCAGGTTGCCCTCTACTCCGGGTTCCAGTCCAGAATCCCTATGTCTAGCAACTGGTCTGCCTTCTATCAATCCTGTTGCTCTTTCCCTGGTCACTTTCCTACAGTTTCAGGCTCCCCTCTCTCTGGGTTTACCAGCCCAAACTCCCACCTCCCAGGGAATAACTAGCAGACTACTTAAATCCATAGCCCCAAACATATCTCTGAGGAAGTGACTGCAGACTACTTCCCCTGCAGCCCCTTTCTGTTGCCAATTTCTACTATAATATGTCAGGATAAATATTACACTGTCCTGGATCCTTTAGACCAGGGCAAGTATCTTCAATGTTTCTATGCAGCTTAGTTTCTGGGTGCCTAATATAGTTATCAAAAGGAAACCAAAAGCCATCCCAGTGTTTTTAAATTGGTCATGTAGTGTCATGGACCTGGTCAAGATCCCCTGGCTGGACACTCATTAGACTGCAGTGCTTGGACCCAAGCTCTAGATCCTGCATGCTTCTAAGTCCACTGAGTCTGACCATCCAGGCAGTGTCTCAGGCTAACTCCTGGCAGGGGTGAAAGTGGGTCGGTATAGGTGGTACGATGTACCGGTAAAAGGTGGCCGCTGGTATTGGCCCACATGCAGCTGACGGGGGGGGGGCGCGGCGCAAAAGAGGCAGTGACATTAAAGCAGTGCTTTAACCTCATTGCCCCTTCTCTCCACTGCTACCGCAGCAGTGGCCGGAGCCCCAGGCCCTTTTAAATTGCTGCCGGAGCCCCGGGTGGTGTGGATCAGGCAGCGCAGATGGGTTGGCTGGGGGAGGCTGACACCCTCAGCCCTGCCCCTTCTGGGGGCCCAAACCTGGGCCCCTGTACCAGTAAGTGCTTAATGTTACTTTCACCCCTGACTCCTGGCATACAGATTCATTGTCTTTACCCCTCCTAAGAAGTGGGACCCTGTAGTCCACCTGCAATAGATCCAAGACCAGTGCTGAACCTCCCAAGTCTCCCCAGTAGCTTAACATAAGAACAGCCATACTGGGTCAGACCAATGGTTCATCTAGCCGAGTATCCTGTTTTCCGACAGTAGCCAATACCAGGTGCTTCAGAGGGAATGAACTCAAGTGAACCATCCCTGTCGCCCATTCCTAGCTTCTGGACACCATCCCTGCCCATCCTGGCTAATAGCCATTGATGGACCTATCCTCCATGAACTCATCTAGTTATTTTTTGAACCCCATTATAGCTTTGGCCTTCACAACATCCCCTGGCAATGAGTTCCACAGGTTGACTGTGCATTGTGTGAAGAAGTATTTCCTTTTGTTTGCTTTAATCCTGCTGCCTATTAATTTCATTGGGTGATCCCCGGTTTTTGTGTTTTCTGAAGGAGTAAATAATAATTTCTAATTCACTTTCTCCACAACATTTATGATTTTATAGACCTATCATATTCTCTCCCCCCCCCCCCCAACCTTAGTTGTCTCTTTTCCAAGCTGAAAATTCCCAGTCTTTTTAATCTCTCCTCAGACGGAAGCTGTTCCATACCCTTAATCATTTCTGTTGCCCTTCTCTGTACCTTTTCCAATTCTCATATATCGTTTGGAGATAGGGTAACCAGAACTGCATGCAGTATTCAAGGTGTGGGTGTGCCAAGGATGTATATAGTGGCAGTAGGATAGTTTCTGTCTTATCCCTTCCCTAATGGTTTTAACATTGTTAGCTTTTTTTACTGCTGCTGCACATTGAGTGGATGTTTACAAAGAACTATCCTCAATGACACAATTTTTTTTTTAATTTTTTTTGAGGGGTAACAGCTAATTTAGATTCCATCATTATATATTTGTAGTTGGGATTGTTTTCCAATGAGCATTACTTTGCTCTTATCAGCATTGCATTTAATTTGTCATTTTGTTGCCCAGTCACCAAATATGGTGAAATCCCTTTGTAACTCTTCGCAGTCTGCTTTGGATTAAATAAATAAATATAAATAAATAAATTAATGGAGATATCCTATCTCCTAGAACTGGAAGGGACCTTGAAAGGTCATCGAGTCCAGCCCCCTGCCTTCACTAGCAGGACCAAGTACTGATTTTGCCCCAGATCCATAAGTGGCCCCCTCAAGGATTGAACTCACAACCCTGGGTTTAGCAGGCCAATGCTCAAACCACTGAGCGAGTAATTTTATATTGTCTGAAAATTTTTCTACCTCCCTGTTTACCCCTTATTCATAAATGACCTGGAAAATGTTGAATGTTAATCCTTTCTGGGTCCCCAGACCCTCTTGTCTTCCTGGTCAGTCTTCAGGTACACACTCTTTGCCACTGCAACAAAGTCTCTTACTTTGTTCAGGTCTGGAGTCAAAATGTTACCCCAGCTCAGAAAACATGCCTTTTTAACAGGCATGTCTTGCACCTCTTTGTTCTCCTGTGCTGCTGGGGGATTTCCATTGCTCCACACCACCTTGGAGAAATGGTTTTTCTTTTGCTTGACCAATTTCTTTAGATTGATAGATTCCAAGGCCAGAATGGACCATTTTGTCATCTAGTCTAACCTCCTGTATAATGAAGGCCACAGAACTTCCCCAAAATATTTCCTAGGCTTGGTCTACACTTAGCCCCCAATTCGAACTAAGGTACGCAACTTCAGCTACGTGAATAACGTAGCTGAAGTTTGAAGTACCTTAGTTCGAACTTACCTCGGTCCACACGCGGCAGGCAGGCTCCCCCATCGACGCCGCGGTACTCCTCTCGTCTAGCTGGAGTACCGCAGTCGATGGCGATCACTTCCTGGTTCAACTTATCGCGTCCAGACAAGACGCGATAAGTCGAACCCAGAACTTCGATTCCCAGCCACCAAACTAGCGTCTGGGTGTAGACATACCCCTAGAGTATATTGTAGAAAAACATCATAGAATCATAGGACTGGAAGGGACCTCAAGAGGTCATCTAATCTAGTCCCCTGCACTCATGGCAGGACAGAGTTTTATCTAGACCATCCCTGACAGGTATTTGTCTAACCTGCTCTTAAAAATTTCCAAAGATGGAGATTCCACAACCTCCTTAGGCAATGTATTCCAGTGCTTAACTACCCTGACACTTAGGAAGTTTTTCCTAATGTCCAACCTAAAATGGCCTTGCTGCAATTTAAGCCCATTGCTTCTTGTCCTATCCTCAGAGATTGAGGAGAACATTTTTTCTCCCTCCTCCTTATAACAACTTTTTCTGTACTTGAAAACTGTTATCATGTCCCCTCTGTTTTCTTTTCTGCAGACTAAAACCCAGTTTTTTCAATCTTTCCTCATAGGTAATGTTTTCTAGACCTTTAATAATTTTTGTTGCTCTTCTCTGGACTTTCTGTAATTTGTCCACATCTTTCCTGAAATGTAGCACCTGGAACTGGACACAATACTCCAGCTGGGGCCTGATTGCCATGGAGTAGAGTGGAAGAATTACCTCCTCTCTTGCTAATACATCACAGAATGATGTTTCCTTTTTTTTGCAAACATCATTCTGTGATGTATTAGCAAGAGAGGAGGTAATTGACTCATATTTAGCTAGTGATCTACTATGTCTCCCAGATCCCTTTCCCCAGTACTCCTTCCTAGGCAGTCATTTCCCATTTTGTATGTGTGCAACTGATTGTTCCTTCCTAAGTGGAGTACTTTGCATTTGTCCTTATTGAATTTCATCCTATTCACTTCAGATCATTTCTCCAGTTTGCCCAGATCATTTTGAAGTTTAATCCTATCCTCCGAAGCACTTGCAACCCCTCCTAGCTTGGTCTCATCTTCAAACTTTATAAGTGTGTACTCTCTGCCATTATCTAAATCTCTGAAAATATTGAACAGACCCAGAACTGATCCCTGTGGGACCCCACTTGATATGCCCTTCCAGCTTGATTGTGAACCACTGATATCTACTTTCTCAGAATGGTTTTCCAGCCAGTTCTGCACCCACCTTATAGTAGTTCCATCTTGCTTATATTTCCCTAGTTTGTTTATGAGAAGGTCATGATAGATAGTATCAAAAGCCTTATTAGATATAAAATTTTATTAGAGAATATTTAAAAATAAACGATACAGAAAATTTGAAGCGTCAGTTGTTGGTCATTGGAGGTAACATACAGAGTATGGGGGGATGCTAGTACTTTGGGGTTGGGCAGCACACATAATACAGACAGACTGCAATGTCCCCAATGGGGGGGTAGACGGTGGGCGGGATCGAGATACAGTTGACAAGCGGTGAGGGTTAATCACTCATACAGGGAGTACAGACGGTCGTGGGCATAAGTAAGTGGACTGGGTAATGGGGATGGGGCAACCCTCACGTGGTGGGATTCAGTTAGGTTGGGTGGGTTCGGGGCTCAGGGGGTAAGGTCAGCAGGGGGTGGTTTATAGGTCCCTTCCCCCTTGCGGGTGGACGAGGTCTCCCCGGCTCACTCCCGGTATTGTCGGTGGCCGGTGACGTGTTCCATGTAGATGTCCCGTGACCAGCGGATAGTGTCCGAGACCATCAGGCGTCTCATAAGCCGCGCGTAGTGACGGCCTACCCCAAAGGTCCTACATCTAGTGCTTCCCCCATCCACAAGGTTTGTTAGCCTGTCAAAGAAAGCTATTAGGTTGGTTTGACATGATTTGTTCCTGAGAAATCCATGCTTACTGTTACATATCACCTTATCTTCTAGGTGTTTGGGTGACTAAGCAATCAATTTGCAATCTTGCTTTAAAAATTGTGGAGAATCCACCACAACCCTGGGTAGGTTGTTCCAGTGGTTAATTACTTTCACTGTCAAAAAATTACATCTTTCCAGGCTGAGTTTGTCTAGCTTCATCTTCCAGTCACTGGATCATGTTATACCTAATAGATTGAAGAGTCCATTATTAAATATTTGTTTCCCAAGCAGGTATGTATATAGACTGAAATCCTGTCACCTCTTAGTCTTCTTTGTTAAGCTAAATAGATTGAGCTCCTTTAATCATTCTCATGGCTTTTCTCCGAACCCTTTCCAATTTATCAACATCCTTCTTGAATTGTGAGCAGTGAACAGAGGAGAGGCAAACAGAGGGCATTTGCCTGGGAACCATCCGAGAGGTAAATGCTGCACTGGGGGGCTGCGTTGTGAGCTGGTGGGGTGAATATCCGAGTGCCTGTCTGCTGTGACCATTTGTTTGACTGGTGCTAATTGCAAGGGATTGTTTGACCATGTGTTCGTTTGTTTGAAAAGTGTGAACTGGGAGTGCTTTGTTCCAGGTGGACCTTGAGTGGTTGATTGGAGGAAAGGTTTTGAGCCGAGGCAACTGCTTCAAGCCAGCAGCCTTATAAAAAAGCACCCAGTTCTGAACTGAGAACAGAGGAGAGGCAAACAGAGGGAGTTTGCCTGGGAGTTCACCTGGGGGGAGTTCCCACAGAATTTTGCCTTTACTGCTCATAGAAGCCTGAAATACAAGACCTGAAGAGCTGTTGTTGTCTTTCAAGCTTTTGATATGGTCTCCCACAGTATTCGTGCCATCAAGTTAAAGTAGTATGGATTGGATGAATGGACTATAAGATGGCTAGAAAGCGGGCTAGATTGTTGGGCTCAACGGGTAGTTATCAACGGCTCAACCTTTAGTTGGCAGCCGGTATCAAGCGGAGTGTCCCAAGGGTCGATCCTGGAGCTGGTTTTGTTCAACATCTTCATTAATGATCTGAATGATGGGATGGATTGCACCCTCAGCAAGTTTGTGAATGACACCAAGCTGGGGGGGGGGAGGTAGATATGCTGGAGGATAAGGATAGGGTCCAGAATGACCTAGACAAATTGGAGGATTTGGCCAAAAGAAATCTGAGGATCAATAAGGACAAGTGCAGAGTCCTTCACTTAGGATGGAAGAATCCCGTGCACTGCTACAAGCTGGGGACCAACTGGCTAAGCGTCAGTTCTGCAGAAAAGTCATGGTCAGTACTCCTTTCGTAGACTGCAGAGCCCAGGGGTAGGGGAACATCCAAGCCATGGCCCAACTGCTTTCTAGCATAGGTGGAAATCTGAGTCACCCTGCTGCCCGTGTGTACAGCCTCGCTTGGCGTGTGAAGCCCCACATCCAGCAGGGCCAGCTTGGTGCTGAGGTGCCTTGCTGTCCAGCAGCAGCATGAGCAGGGAGAGGCCCTGCAGCCTGGTGGTGAGTCCACAGAGTCTGTACAGAGTGAGGCCAGTGTCTAGCAAGCCAGCTCTGTCCTTCATGCGGGGATGGTGAGACCATCCCCTCTGTGCCTATGAGTGGAGCTGGGGCTGGTGCCAGGGAGGGAGGCAGGCAGGGAGCAAGAAGGAGGAGAGAAGAGGGGGAAGGGACTGCAGAGGAGGGAGACAGCCACAGCCAGCTGTGGTCACAGTCACCACCACACAGCTCCCAGAGTTCCCAGCCTCACACCAGGCCCCACCAGTCCATCTCCACTCCTGTCCTGCCTCCCCCTGCTCTGCCCCCTCCCTTCTTCCCCCTCCTTTCCTGATCCCCAACCCCTAAATCTCCTCCCCCAGTGCCCTGCTCCCCCTATTCTCCCCCATTAACCTTTTACAGTGTCTCACGTGTCCTTGGGAGTTCCCTGATTCATAGAGTGGTAGCCATTTTGCCTGTGGGGCTGGCTTCAATCTCCTTGAAAACCATGGGAGGTGGCAGCCAACTTTGAGGGCAGTCTGTAGAGAAGCCTGTAGGGAAATGGCAGCCATCTTGCTGGCTTCAGCTCCATTGACACTAATATGGGATGATGGCCATTTTCCATGAGTTAGGGAGAATTCGTGAGTTGATTTTTTTTATCATGTTTTCATGAGACAGATAAACACCCCCAAATCACTAGAATTGCAATAAAATCGTGAGAGTTGGCAATACAGTACTTACGCCAGTTTTATACTAGATTAACTTAATTGCTCTCAGTGGTCACTTTTGGTGTAAGTAAGAGAACAATAAAGTTATCTGGCCCACATCTTCAAAGGTATTTAAATGCCTAACACCTATTGATAGGGTTGCCAATTTTGGTTGGATGTATTCCTGAAGATTTCATCACATGACATAATCTTTAATTAAAGATTAATCTTTAATTCCTGGAGACTCCAGGCCAATCCTGGAGGGTTGGCTACCCTCCCTATTGAAATCAAAGGAAGTTAGGTACCTAAATACCTTTTGAGGATCTGGGCCTTTGTTTCTCATCAGTTATTGGGTCCTGGTAAGTTCTAGTCCTGCTGGATAGATTCTAACCCCTTAAGTGCCTTATGAAATATATAGAGTATTTCAATTAACATCTTCTAATGTGGCTCTCATTTTCCTGTGGTTTGTGACATTAATGGTATAGTGGTTTCTTAATATTCACCAGAAGGATTCACTGTTCTAGGATGGTTGGTGCTAATTTCAATTCACTTTATTACAACAGGATTTTCCCCCCCCACATATCCGATATTTACAACTGTTCTGGCAGTCAGGGGGAGGTGAGTTAATCTGGTGAATTCACTCATCTATATGCACCATATAAACTTCTGTTTCACAGTCAGAAAATAAGTTGTGAAATCATGAGTGATAGTTTTCTAAGACTGTCAGATGTTTATCCACATGAAACAGTATCATATCTGCTTTTTTTTCTTTTCCATTTTTCTTCAAAATAAGATCTTTTGTGTGGACAAATAAGATTCCCCCAAACCAGGTGACATCTTGTATTTATGAGCACACTTACTAATTACATTATAAATACCTTTGTGATATATTTATGAGCACCTAGGAAGTGACTGTTTGCACATGATTTGTCTCATTCATAATTTTGGCAAGGAAACTGACAAACAATTATGGTGAATAGTCTAAAAACTGAATGCCCACATTACAATTCTCTACTCCTATATCAGGAGTTATTATGCTGCACACTTAGCTATATTGGGCAAACAATACATTTGAACAGTATGAATGTTAATCTGTGGCAATGGGATAGTAGAAGCAGCAGTTAGCAGAGAGTTGGAGTGCCAAGGAAGGAGGAGGACTAGAAGGCATCTGTGTATATATGTGTGCACACACATATATAGTATGTTACATTTTTTAAATTCTAGTTTCAATATGTGCCCACAACATTTGTATTAGCAAAGTGAGTGAGGTGCACAAATCTTACTTGTGTGTCTAGCTAGACCCTCACTCAGTTTTGTGCCTGTATTTCAGTTATGGGTGCAAAAATGTAGGTGCTAGTTGTGGGTACAATTTGTTTCTGAACGGGGGGGACCCTTTTGAAAAACTGGGTCTAAATATGTGTACATATGCATGTGTGTGTATATATAATTATTATTAGTATACTTAAATACTTACAATAAGTGGAGCTTCCTTAGACGATTAGAGAAACATCTTGGACATTAATTCATCATCTAAATCACCAGTTGTTATAGCAGACACAAAGTTCATTCTGGATATATGGCTTAAAAATGTACAGTAGCATTGCTTTGATTCTTTCTTTTTCACCTCCTTGCTTACTCATCCTGGTCTAGGCATTTATGATATTCTGTACTGGAATGCATCTTGTCTTGTACTACAGAGATTGGATATATCATTTAATAAAATTTGCCAGTTTAAACTACCTTGTAAACTCTGAACCTATCATTGCAACCTCTGCTATACATTTTATTGTCTGATTCTTGCCAAGTGAGATCAGCATAATTAATTTATCATATTGTATTGCATTCATGCACTAGTGTGGCATCAGCAACTTTGTTCAGCTTTATTCAATGCAGACTACAAATATGTCCTTTGTTTAGGCACTTTAAAATTAATAGACTAGAGAACCAAAAGTGACTGTGGGAACCAGGCTGTTGTGAATGCAGCCCATAACAGCTGGAATAAGATATCTTATTCCATTAGAACAGGCTGGACAATTGTCAGGTATAAGTATTTGATCTCTGATGTTAGGTGTTGTCAGTGTAAAAAGAACTGAAATTGAATGCTTATAGTAGTAGACAATGTTTTACTTTCTACCTTATATGGTTTGACTGATACTGAGGCTCACTGTAGTAAGATTGCATGATGGCTATCCCCTTAGGCTCTTATAAAAATTAAGGGACTGATACTCTTATATTAAGACCCCTTTACATGACTTTGGAAGATACTCTGGAGAAAGTGAATAGGGAAGTGGTATTTAATTCTTCACATACCACAAGAATCAGGGGTCACCCAATGAAATTAATAGGCAACAGTTTTAAAACAAACATAAGTAAGTACTACTTTGCACAATGAACAGTCAATCCGTGGAACTCTTTGCCAGTGGATGTTGTGAAGGTCAAAAACATAACTGGGTTAAAAAAAAGATTTAGGTAGGTTCATCAATGGCTATTAGCCATGATGGTAATGAATGCAGAGCGAGGGATCGCTCAGTGGTTTGAGCATTGGCCTGCTATACCCAGGGTTGTGAGTTCAATCCTTGAGGGGGCCATTTAGGGATCTGGGGCAAAAATCTGTCTGGGGATTGGTCCTGCTTTGAGCAGGGTGTTGGACTAGATGACCTCCTGAGGTCCCTTCCAACCCTGATATTCTATGATTCTATGCTATGGGTGTCCCTAAACCTCTGACTGCTGGGAATGGACAATATGGAATGGGTCACTTGATAACTGCCCTGTTCTTTTTATTCCCTCTGAATTATCTGGTATTGGCCACTGTCAGAAGACAGGATACTGGGCTAGATGGACCATTGGATTGACCCAGTATGGCCAGTCTTATGTAGATTAAAGGGACCTTAGTGTGTATCTCCCTCAGGAGTCTGTGATGCTTTCCAGTGGTAACCAGGGTTGTGAGGCACCTTGCTACTTCCTGACCTCCGCATGAGGAAGTCTTGTCTGTGCCTGCTGTGGACCAGCTCCCTGACTCCACCAGCCTTTGGTAATACAAGCACTGCCTTGCAGGCCTCACTCTGTACAGGTTAATGATAGGCACACTCTAACTCTCGGGTCCTCAGAGTGCCCCTCTGAAGGGCCCAACTCTTGTTCCACTGAACACGCACAGAACTCTTAGATTTTTCTACTCCCAAAGGAATATTACACACTAGTTTAATATTAACTTACGATCCCCATTCTGCTTAACACACAGCACTTAAACTTATTCTTGATTTCACTATAAATATACCTATCAAAGAACAGAGATTCAAAGAATATTGGAAACAAATACATATAAAACAAAATAACTTTCTTTCTAGAGCCTAAGCTTAACTCAGAAGATATCCCCCTGTTTCCTACGGGACAGCTTACCCCAAATCCTTTCCCCAGTGGCTGAGATCCCACTTTCATAAGATCAAGCCCACTGGCCGCTTGTCTTTACAGATTGAAGGATACCAGGGTGTCTTTCTGGACTCCCAGATAGACTAGACCTTAGATTTTCATCTGAAAACAGGGTTACCCCATCTTCCCCTACTAATTTCCTTCTGAAGTCTCCGATAGCTTTTCATTAGCGTTTGACTCCGTATGCTAATGGACTCCTATTGTAAGATACACAATGGTCCTACTTCCTATCTGGAGAAGTTTGTCTCAAGCCACACTACCTTTTGAGTGACCTGTCTTCTAACTACATGGCTTAGAACATTTTCAGCATATATACATAATCTGGACACATTTTCCATATATGAATCTTGCAAGGATTATGATAACCAATGTGACACATGCTTTCATTAGATACCTTACATGACCCCTTTTAGTGAACCCAGGGGATCCCTGTACCTTTATGTACCCCTGTGCTCTCTGCCACCTGGCATCGTGATGTCCTTGGGTCACAGCCTATGACTGAGTGTATGGTGGGGGTTGCAAAATGAAGAGAAGAAATGTCAGATTTCAGCGAGGAGTTTCGTGACTGAGAAATGCAGGGGTAGACCCTGCTTTTGTAGATATCAATGCAGGTCACATTCAAGGGTTTGCATTTCATGTTGCCTGCTTTGGAGCTTAGAAAAAAGAAAGCAAGTTAAGTTTAACCAAGAGTGCCGCTTCTTACTATTTGACAGCATATTCTTATTGCCATCTACTAGAGTTTGTACTAATTAGCTCTGAATATTTTAGTGGCCTCGTTACACTAATCAGCTGTTGGCATTTTATTTTCGGTACTAATTACATTCTATTTTAGGGTTCTGTGACTTGTATGGAGAAGCAATGTATAGTACTAATGACTTCAAATGCCTTTCTCTTCAATGAATGGTCTAATGGAGCTCTCTGAAAGGAATGTTTCCAAAACTAAGAATTCCTCTTCTGCAAAACTTAACTCTCATGAGAGAAGTTCCTTACATGTATGCCTTGTTGTTGACTATATTAAAAAACAGTCTAAAATGAGCTTTCCCCCCTGTTCATTTTCTATGGAGAGCAACATATCATAGGCACAGACTCTGTGGGTGCTCCAGGGCTCAAGCACCCACTAAAAAAAAAATAGGGGCTGCTCATCACCTACACGACTGGATTAATCTTTTGTGGGCCTTGGTGCCTGCTCCGAGCCCCTCCCCCCCCCCACCGTGCCCAGCCTCTTCTCCCCTCTCCCCCCTCCCCGCCTGAGGCCCCACCTGCCATTTGCTTGGGAGGGAGGGGGCAGAGAGGAGCACCCACCGACAACAACAAGTCAGCACCTGTGCATTATATTACAGTATAAAGGATTTCTCACCATGAGTTTGGGATGGCTGCGTTATATACAAGTGGTGAAGTGAGCAATGAATGATCCTCATCCTAAGGAGAGGGCTAATACAAAACCGTACTACCCTGCATTCTGTATATGTCACAGATTTTACCGAAAAACTACTTTAGAAATATTTTTGAGTTTTAAAATATTGAGGGGAGCAGCCTGATGTGTATGGGCGTTGCAAAGCCATGGCTACAACCTTGCCTCATCCACACATACCACGTCTTGGGACACTAATGTAACTGACAATTTTAGTGAGCTCCACCTATTGCTCTCTAGTGCTGAATTATTATGGCTGCTCCCTGTATGGCTAGGCGGGGGGGGGGGGGGGGGAAAGGACTCCCTTCATCACTCCTAGCCTTAAGGCATCTGTACTGAAATCACCTGTAATGTGACCCTGGGTTTGCTGAGGTATTCTCTATAAAAAGATCAAAAGGAAAGAAATGTTGCTGTGCTTTTTGAAAATGTCAGTGAAAAGTTTAAGCAGCCCCTTGCACTATTTGCAACCCTGATACAGTGACAGTACTGTGCTATTGCATGAAAGCAAAACAACTGAGTGGCTGTATTGGGCCAGGCTAATTTCACTGTCTCAAGCTGAGATCATTGCAAAAACTAAAAATAACCACCACATTGTCTCAGGTCCCTTAGAGTATGTCTACACTGCTGCTGGGAATGAGCATCCCAGCCCAGACAAGACAGACTCACGCTAGCTCAGCTTGAGCAGGTGTCCTAAAAATGGCTTGATGGGCATTCTGGCTTTGGCAGAGTCTCAGGCTAGCCATCTCAGCTCAGATCCAGGGGAACCGGTGGGCTTGAGAGCATGAGCTGCTGCCCAAGCCACAACGTCCACACTGCCCCTTTTAGTACACCTGCTCAAGCTGGAGCTAGCGTGAATCTGTCTACCAGGGCTGGCAGGTTTGCTCCCAGCAGCACCGTACATTTTTAATATCAGTTTTATCAAAGATATCGGTAATGTATATTTAAATCTTTTATTTGACATTGTTCCTCTTTCATATGGGTTTTTCTAACAAACAATCCAACATACTGTGAATATAATAAATAGGACTATCTTGTTTTCCTTTTTAGGTACACAGTAAACATGCACTGGGAGCTGTGATTTGGGGAGGAGGAGCTATGCCTTTCTCGAGTGTTTGAATTAGAAAACCCATCTGTTAAAAGAACAATTCAAGGTATAATGGATAGAATACTCTAGGGGCAGGGGCGGAAGGAAAGGAAGGAGAGAAATAGGAATAAATGAGTTTGTTTCTATCCAAGATGGCATCTAGATTCTGAAAAGCCAAGTGGAACCAGCAAAGGTGGTACTGGGGCCTTCTGTAGTGCAAAAGAAGTGACACCAGAAGAAAGATGAGGCTCTGAGGGATGTAGGCTTCTTTCCTGATTAGACCCTGTAAAAAGTATAGACTCTGAAGAAGCTGCTTTGTGTCTTTTGCTGGCATGTGGTCTCAAGTCTTTGATTCAGCATTTATTCATTCCTGGTTTTGACAGACTACTTCAGCTCAGAAAACCTATTAGATTTTCTTAGGCTAGCTGCTAACCCGAGAGACCGAGATACCTGTGAGTGATAGCAGGGTGTTTTGTAATTCCATCTAGTGTAGCATTTGTTGCTGCTCAGAGGCCTACTTTAATCTTTTGCAGGTTTTAAAGGAAGATTCAAGTGACAGATGCTGAGAAAAATCTCCTGTGAAGGCCAATAATGAAACAGAAATGTAGCTCCTTTGAAATCAATGGAATCACCTAGGTTATTAGCAAAATTTCACACAGTTTGTGTGTTTGGATGGGCTTCAGTTGCACAGCGCAGATCTGCATTGAAACTTTCACAAAGTTGTGGTGGGAGCTATTCAGATCTGGAGTTCAAGTATTGATTTGGTTTGGGTCCATCTTAGCTCTGTGTGTGTAGTGTCTAGGAAACAGAAAATAACACTGGGACTGGAGGGGAAAAAGGCTGTTGGAGGGGAAAAAAGCTGTTGGAGAGGATGGGGGAAATAAAACATTTTCAGGGTCTCAGAAATCCTACAATTAACAGGAAATTTTCTGATTTGCCCATAACATCACTGTAGAAATGCAGCTGGATTTATTTATTTTTATTTTTTATTTCCACGTATAAAATACACCTCTCATACCCTCTATGCGTGTTTACTACAGGGATAGAAATCCCAATCTGAGTCTGAAGGATGCACTGTCCTGCTCAGCTCCCTGGGTCCCCAAGTGCGTGCTTTGAATGTAAAGAGAGAAGGATGAGATGTGGGAGGACAGGGTAGATGGCAGTGGCGGAGACTCATTCTGCCCAATCCATGACTTCAAAATCAAGGGTGCAGTAGCCAATTTGTTCAGAATTGTTTTCAGCACTGGTGATCTGAATAATTGGGAGGCTCCCAGAGTCTCATCTTCCGCTGACACCAACACCATTTTTGGCCCATGCAGAATCTGTCCATTAGTTCATATGGGTGCTGACAATTATTGGGTAACTTACGAGAAACAAGCTACTTTTCTGCCTTTGTTTACATACTTCTCTGGTATACTTTGAAATGGCTTGAGTGTTAAACAATCTGTCTTGAGTTAAACAATCTTCTGATGTATGCAGCGTTGTTGAATCTGTATTTGGTCCCAGGATATTAGAGAGACAAGGTGGGTGAGGTAATCCGAAAGAAGAGCTCTGTGTAAGCTCATAAACTTGTCTGTCTCATCCACAGAAGCTGGTCCAATAAAAGATGTTTCCTCACCCACCTTGACAGTCTTTTGGTGATACTTTAGAGAATGGCAGAGAGCTGAGATTTTCCAGTGCCTGAGACCTCGTATAGTCCTTTATGCAAGTGCAAAGTGGGTGTCAAAGGCTACACAATCAGAACTGTGGCATTTTACACTCAGTTCTCAGTATTGTAAATGACTATACAAGATGCAAGGCAGTGGAGTTCCTGAATGGTGGACTATTTTTGAATGCTGATATTACATTAGTGCACCTCCGAAGAGATGTATGCAGTCCCTGTGGCGTTAGATTTAAAATCAGGTTCTACTGAGATACATGGAATCAGAAAAACAGAGCAATGAAGAAGGGACAAAAAACTATCCAAGTTTTTTTCAAAATACAAAAATGTTCCATTGCATCTGTTTATGAACTGAAATTCTTGGAAAACTAATCGTGGTTTTTTTTTTGTTTTTTTTTTTGTTTTAATTTACTTGTTATGAAGCCACATACAAAAGCTTCAATCTTTTAACCCAGTAATGGAATAGAGGGAAGGAGGGACTTCCCACAGAGTACTCAGTGTACCTCTGAAAAGCAACAAAAGATGATTAATTACGATTTTAAACTAATTTGCCATAGATTGCCTTAACATTCTGCAGCCAGTTCCCTTCAATCTGCTGTTCTTGCAGTTGGAAATGTATCTCCCGGCATTGTTAATTTCTTAAAGGACCACCTCCTCACTTTCTTCTTTGTACTGTAGTTCCCCCGCACCCCATATCTAGTTTATTCAAACAAAAAACAAATGGAAAATGTCACACCTTTCAAACTGGTAGTTATGAAGTACTCTAAGGCCTGGTCTACACTAGGCTTTTATGTCGAATTTAGCGCCGTTACATCGAATTAACCCTGCACCCGTCCACACCACGAAGCTATTTAGTTCGACATAGAGCTCTCTTAAATTCGACTTCTGTACTCCTCCAAAACGAGAGGAGTAGCGCTAAATTCGAAATGGCCATATCGAATTAGGCTAGGTGTGGATGGAAATCGACGGTAATAGCTCCGGGAGCTATCCCACAGTGCACCACTCTGTTGACGCTCTGGACAGCAGTCCGAGCTCGGATGCTCTGATCAGCCACACAGGAAAAGCCCCGGGAAAATTTGAATTCCTTTTCCTGTCTGGCCAGTTTGAATCTCATTCCCTGTTTGGACAGCGTGGCGAGCTCAGCAGCACTGGCAACGATGCAGAGCTCTCCAGCAGAGATGGTCATGCAATCTAATAGAAGGAGGGCCCCAGCATGGACTGATCGGGAAGTCTTGGATCTCATCGCTGTGTGGGGCGATGAGTCCGTGCTTTCAGAGCTGCGCTCCAAAAGACGGAATGCAAAGATCTACGAGAAGATCTCTAAAGCCATGGCAGAGAGAGGATACAGCCGGGATGCAACGCAGTGCCGCGTGAAAATCAAGGAGCTGAGACAAGGCTACCAAAAAACCAAAGAGGCAAACGGACGCTCCGGATCCCATCCCCACACATCCCGTTTCTACGAGGCACTGCATTCCATCCTAGGTGCGGCCGCCACCACTACCCCACCACTGACCGTGGACTCTGAGGATGGGATATTGTCCGCGGCAGGTTCCTCGTCGGACATGTTAGCGGACGGGGAAGATGAAGAAGGAGATGAGGAGGACGAGGCAGTCGACAGCGCTGGCACCGCTGATTTCCCCGACAGCCAGGAGCTCTTCATCACCCTTACCGAGATCCCCTACCAACCGTCCCCATCCCTTACCCCGGAGACAGAATCAGGGGAAGGATCAAGCAGTGAGTGCTTTAAATATCTAAACATTTATTTTTACAAGAACTAGAATATTTATAATATTAACAATGGCTGTTTATTAAAGTGCTTAAACATGTAAACAATTAACTGCAAAAAAACTGGAATATTTACAATCGTAACAAAGGGTTTTTCATGATTTGTCTGCCTTAGGCTCTTCACAATTTAGTCCCAAGTATTTAAAATTTTTTTTACAATGTCCGGTAAGTCATGATTATGCTGCCCAAGACGCTCCACTCTTTAGTCCCAGTGCACCTACGCGAAAATCCGGTCAATATGGCCGGGGATGGAGGCGAAATCCTCATAGGAGAACTCCTCGTAGGTCTCAAGAAGGTACATTTCCAGCCTGTTCATCAGGTTCCTGGGTAGGGCGATCTTATTGGGCCCTCCGTGGTAGGACACGTTACCGCGCCACGACACCATCAGATAGTCTGGTATCATTGCCCTGCAGAGCATAGCGGCAAACGGCCCTGGTTTCTGAAGGCTTTCTCGAAACATCCTTTCCCTCTGGGACTCCGAGATCCTCAGCAGGGTGATGTCGCTCATTACGCCCTGCTTTGAATTAGGGAGGGGAATGTTAGTATTGGGACTGCTTTACAGCCACGCGGTGGAGGGAGAGGGGCAGCATACAGGGATCTTTCCCTGGAACAGCCGCGAGGGGGTGGGACAGGGGCATAGTTCATGCTGTCCTGATTGCTGGCAGCAGAGACTGGCATTGCTTTCAATGTGAAAGGAGGCCAGTGCTACTAGTACAGTTTTAAGCAGCCAGAAGTCTACGGCTTACCATGATTGCACGCTACAGAAGTTCAGGTGTCCTGCCACGCTTCTCAGATAACTGCAAGACCACTGCAGGACCCCAGGCACTGAAGGCGATGGCCGAAAATTCGACCTTGTCCTGAGTGCGCATGTGAGAGGTGCAGTGCATGGTCTTGTTCACAGAGAAAGACTAGGTTCTTTGTACACAACTTCATTTATCTGTCTCAGGAATTCACTCCATTTTTCCCATTCACACAGACACATCTGCGACTGTCTCCCAACCCAGCCTGTCAGCACACTCCCAGAGGCTAGCGCAGATTAGGAGGAGGAAGAAGAAGACGCGGGAGGACATGTTCTCAGAACTAATGAGCTGTTCCCGAGCCCAGGCAGCCCAGCAGACACAGTGGAGGGAGAACTTGTCCCAAATGCACCGAGCAGTCATGGAACGGGAGGAGAGGTGGCGTCAGGAGGACCAGCAGGCTACTGAAAAGCTGCTTGGACTTCTGAGGGAGCAAACGGACACGCTCCGGCGCCTTGTGGATGTTCTGCAAGACCGGAGGCAGGAGGACAGAGCCCCGCTGCGGTCTATCTCTAACCGCCCTCCCCCGCCACCAAGTCCCACACCCCCCTCACCCAAAGTACAAAGAAGGAGGGGCGGCAAGGGCCGTTAAAACTTTCAGTCAACCCCTGCAGACTGCTCTAGCACTAGAAGGCTCTCATTCCCCAAAATTTTAAAAGTCCTTTCCTACACACCTCACAGAAGCCCCCGTGCAAGTTTCAACCCCCACGTTTCATGTGTGGTTCATAATAAAATATTCGTTTCTGTTAATTACTGTTTCCATGATTTTATTTTGGAGGAGAGTCTGTCTGAACGAGGGGAAGGGGCATGGTAATTGGACAGGACAGTCACCTTTACCAGGGTACAGAGGCGGGGTCAGGTCCAGGATCAGGACACATACCCAGTGCAGTGACTAGTGACCCTGTTCAATCTGGGAGGTGGTTTTCGTGTTCTGGGGGGGGGGGGGTTGCTCTGTGACTTTGTGGCGGGGGAGGGCAGTTACAGATCTAATGCATCACAGAGCCCCGCAGCAGGGGAGCTGTAACCCTCCTCCCCCTGCCAGACAGTCACATAGCCGACACATACACGCTGTCCCGCCCAGGAGGGCTGGCAGGCTCTGTTGAAACAACCAGTCCACCACTGCGGAACCCGTCATTCCTGGAGTTTAGAAGCATCATTTGCATCACAACAGTAAACCCGCACCCCGCCACAGTCTGCGTCCCAGGTTTAAAACATTCCCGCGAAAACAGTAATAAAGACAACGGTGTTCATTAACAAAACAGAACAGATTTTATTTTTTGGGAAGGGGGTGAAGGGGGTATGTAACTGGAGAGGATAGTCAACGGTAACTGGGTAAAGAAACGGTGGCAAGTTCAGGTTCTGAGTCCACAAACTTAAAATTCACTGGTGACCCTGCTCAGTCTGGAAACTGTCTTTCAAAGCCTCCCGGATGCACAGTGCGTCCCGCTGGGCTCTTCTAATCTCCCGGCTGTCTGGCTGGGAGTAATCAGCAGCCAGGCGATTTGCCTCAACCTCCCACCCCACCATAAAGGTCTCCCCCTTGCTCTCACAGAGATTGTGGAGCACACAGCAAGCTGCAATAACAATGGGGATATTGGTTTCGCTGAGATCACAGCGAGTCAGTAAGCTTCTCCATCTCCCCTTGAGACGGCCAAAAGCACACTCCACCACCATTCTGCACTTGCTGAGCCGGTAGTTGAACAGTTCTTTTTCTGTGTCCAGGGCGCCAGTATAGGGCTTCATGAGCCAGGGCATTAGCGGGTATGCTGGGTCCCCGAGGATCACTGTAGGCATCTCCACATCCCCAAGAGTTATTTTGTGGTCCGGGAAGTAAATACTTTCCTGCAGCCTTCTAAACAGACCAGAGTTCCTGAACACGCGAGCGTCATGAACCTTGCCCGGCCATCCAACGTTGATGTTAGTAAAACGTCCCTTATGGTCCACCAGTGCTTGCAGCACCATTGAAAAGTAGCCCTTTCGGTTGATGTACTGGCTGGCCTGGTGGTCCGGTCCCAGGATAGGGATGTGAGTCCCATCTATAGCCCCACCGCAGTTTGGGAATCCCATCGCGGCGAAGCCATCTATGATGGCCTGCGCGTTTCCCAGGGTCACTACCTTTGACAGCAGTACCTTCACGATTGCCTTGGCTACTTGCATGACAACAACCCCCACGGTAGACTTGCCCACGCCAAACTGGTTCGCGACTGACCGGTAGCTGTCCGGCGTTGCGAGCTTCCAGAGGGCTATGGCCACTCGCTTCTGGACAGTCAGGGCTGCTCGCATCCGGGTGTCCTTGCGCTTCAGGGCAGGGGACAGCAACTCACAAAGTTCGAGGAAAGTCCCCTTCCGCATGCGAAAGTTTCGCAGCCACTGGGATTCATCCCAGACCTGAAGCACTATGCGGTCCCACCAGTCCGTGCTTGTTTCACGGGCCCAGAATCGCCGTTCCACAGTATCCACAAGACCCATTGCCACCGTGATGTCCTCGGCACTGGGTGTCGTGGTTTCAGACAGGCGTGTGCTACTCTCGGAGTTCAGGTCCTGACCCCGGTGCCGTAGCCTCCTCGCCTGATTTCTCTCTATCTGCCTCAGTGAAAGGTCGATGATGAGCTGCGATGCGTTGACAACGGCCACAACTGCAGCGATGGTCACAGCGGGATCCATGCTCGCAGTGCTGTGGCGTCCGCGCTGTCACTGACCAGAAAAGTGCGCGAACTGATTTCCCGCCGGCGCTTTCAGGGAGGGAGGGCGGGAGTGACGGTTGGATGACGACAGTTACCCAAAAGCACCCTCGACACATTTTTTTACCCAGAAGGCAATGGCGGCTCGACCCAGAATTCCAATGGGCAGCGGGGACTGCGGGAACTGTGGGATAGCTGCCCACAGTGCACCGCTTCCAATGTCGACGCTTGCCCCGTTAGTGTGGACTGACAAAGTCGAATTACTGTCCTTAGTGTGGACACACACGTTCGACTTTGTAATATCGACTCCACATATTCGATTTAACTAAAATCGAACTACTCTCGTAGTGTAGACATACCCTAAGTCTTCTGGGAATGACTCTGGAAAGCATGAAGATCACAGGAAATTGATGATTTGGATAGAGGCCTAACCTCACAAAAAATATAGTTTACATTGGAATCAAGGTTTCCTGAACATTTTAGCATTCAATCTCATCTTAATCTATTAGATACTTCCTTACAAACAATAACCCGAAATAATGTGTAAACACATTGTTTCTATTGTGTAAGTTTCTACACCGGCAGTCAGTTGCACACTTTAAAAAGTGACTAACACATGCCATTTTTCTCACACATAGTTATTCTCTTTTTATCAATGTAAAGGAAAAGTAATCTGTAGCAATGTACAGAAGATGGGCCAAACCCACAGTGATTTAACTGGAAGTGTATGTGACAGCATCTAACTTAATTGGTGTGTCTGCAGAATGTTCACTATCTTTGGTAATACTTTGTCCCCCCAAATAGTGGTCATGTTCTCAGTCATAAACTGTCCTTATACAAATAATAATGACATGGCCCAATCCTGCAGAAGAATCCATCAACATGGGTCCTTGGGTCTTTACAGAGTGCCATTGATTAAGGTTTTGTCACTGACTGGTGCTGAACATATATCTCACACTAAGTGCCCCTGTTTACAATGCATTATTATATTGGGGTATAGTATTAGAAAATCAAAACAGCTGTGCAAGGGGTTAAATATTTCTGTCATTAAAGTGTTTAACCAACACTCATGGATTAGAGTTTAAGGGCCTAACGCAATATCTATTGAAGCCAGTGGGCACTGGATTGAGCCTAAAAGAACAATACCACTCTTGTGGATGCAGACCAAGAGACCACTAGCAAGAAGAATGAGCAAAATATGCTTTGGAGAGTGGTAGGAGATCAGTGGGAAAAGCATCAGCAAATGGTGGCTGTATACCTACGAAAAGCAGGGAGAGCAGCCACTATGGTGTTGGTGTGCTGGATTGTGTCATATACTTTGAGACTATGGTTCTCCTCCAGACAGAGCCCTGCAAATCTGTGGATATCCGCTTCATATCTACGGTCCATTTTTGCGGATAGTGGATCGGATGCAGACGCTGGCCACGCCTGGCCTGCGGCATCTGGCTCGGACAAGCCGGGTGGGTGGGGCGCAGCGTGCTTGGGGCCTGTGACCAGCAGCCAGTGGCTGGGGCTGGGCAGCAGGTTGGAGTTGGGCTCTCCAGCCGTGCTGCTTCCTATCCAGAAGCTTGGCCCCTCGGGCAGTGCCAGCATCCGCACCATGGCCTGGCCCAGCAGCACTGGCCATGCTCCCAGTCCCGGGCCTGGCCAGCTGGCTCCTGGGCATCAGGGCCCACTCTCGGCCACGGGGATTGGAGTGGGTGGTGCCCTGGCACCCCACCCCTCTGCCTCAAGCCCCTGGGAGCAGCACGCGATGCAACGCCCCTTCCCCCCCAGTTCCCCTCTGTGTCACCCCTTCTCCTCAAGACCCTGCCCCCACATTGCCTCTTACCCCCAGTCCCCACCCTCGCACTGCCTCTTCCCTGCAAGACCCCTCCCTCTGTCGCTAGCCCTTGTGAGATGGCTTGCTGCTGTGGGCCTGGATGCGGATACAGGTAAAAGACGGCTAGTGAATGGCAGGTCGGATCGTGGGTTGATCCTGGCAGATGCGGATCCATGTTTTTGTATCCACGCAGGCCTTTTCCTCCAGAGTCTTACTTCCCAAAATTACACCCCCCACACTTTTCATTGCATTTACTGTAAACAAACACACACAAATATGAAGGAGAAAAAGGTAACTTTAGTTTTTTAATGAACTCTGGAGTTCTGCCTGATGATATTCACCATGCACAAATTACAAATGAAGTAGAAAGGAATGGAACATGGAGTTTTGTCCTGATGTTAATGAGGGTTTGGAATTCTGATCTGTTGGTGAATCTATTTTTGTTTGCATATTTTGCATATATATTACTGTTTAATGCCTTTGAGGAAAAAGGAAATAAAATATCTAAATATTTTAATATTGAACAAATACTGCTACATATAAAATACAGGGGTAATGATGATGATTTCCTCTAGCCTGGCTTCTTTCGGTCTGTAATAACATTTGTGCTAATTTCTTTCAGTAGTAGTTTGTGTTGAAGTGTATTTCTTATTTTCAGTAAAGAGATAAGGTCTTGATTTAAAGAAAAATCAATGGGTTCTATTATATTATCTTCAAAACACAATATTCAGGTATGTATAATTCTTTTGTTAAAGTTTGTCTTGGTGGATATTTGTCTTTGAGCTCTTAACTAAAGAAATATTTTAAAATTGTATTTTTTACATTTTTCCAAACAAATCTGTTGAAGCAATTTCTATTTTAACCTAATTTATTTTTAGCTATTTCTAATATACCTACCACCGTAGTATCTACGTACCAAATTTCAAGTATTAAATCATGGCAACTTACTAGTTTAAGACATAATGACCCACATTCTGGTTTCTCTGACTGGCTTGCATCCAGAATGATCGCCGTGGGACTAAATGGGTATAAATGAGTCCTTTATTTAGCAATTTTTATGTTCCTAAAACAGAAATATGGCTTTGAGCTAACAAAATATGGAACTAAAATATAATTTTGTTCCTTTGAATATTTAAAAGGAGGCAGAATGATATACTTGAACTTCTGAAATCAACACAGTCAACATTAACAATGAGATGATTTTATGATCTGTAAGCGCATACAGAGAAAAAAATTCTGCTAGTAGAGAACTCTTTAATCTAGCAGATAGCCATAACAAGTTCCAGTGGCTGAAAGTTGAAGCTACACAAATTCAGACTTGAAATACAATGCAAATTTTTAGCATGAAGGGTAATTAACCATTAGAACAAGGTATCAATGGATTTGCCATCATTTGAAACCTTTAAATCCAGACTGGATTCCAAAAGATACGTAGTAGTTCAACCACAAGACATTGGGCCTGATGCAGAAATTATCGGGGAAATTCTATGGCCAGTGCTATGCTGAAAACCAGACTAGATAATTACAAAAGTTCTTACTGGCCTTCAAATCTATTAATTGCTTTGCTTTGTTTACTTATCTCAGTTTATTAAATTCACCCATTCTATGCTCTGGGTTTTCTGTGTGTGTTTTCTTTCTCTCTCTCTCTCTCTCTCTCTCTCTCTCCAGTAGAACCTCAGAGTTTAGAACTCCAGAGTTACAAACTGTCCAGTCAACCACACACCTCATTTGGAACCGGAAGTACGGAATCAGGCAGCAGCAGAGACGCACAAAAAAGCAAATACAGTAGTGTTAAATGTAAACTATTAAAAAAAAAAAAGTTTAAAAAAATGTGAGAAGGAAAGGAAACGTTGTTTTTATTTAAATCAAGATGGTTAAAAGGAGCATTTTTTCTTCTGCATCGTAAAGTTTCAAAGCTGTATTAAGTCAATGTTCAGTGGTAAACTTTTGAAAGAACAACCATAACTTTTTGTTCAGAGTTACGAACAACCTCCATTTCCAAGGTGCTCATAACTCTGAGGTTCTACTGTATCTCTATCTCTGTATCTCTTAGTGTATACATATGTTAAAATACACAGTATAACAGAGACACGATGCACTTTGCAGTATTGGTACCAGGATATTAGAAAGGCAAGGAGGGTGAAGTACTTTTTTTTTTTATTTAACCAACTTCCATTGGTGAAAGAGACAAGCTTTTAAGCTTACACAGAGCTCTTCTTCAGGTGACTGTTTCTGTTTATATATAAAGGGCTTGATCCAAAGCCCACTGAAGTCAATTGAAAGACTCCCTTTGATATTGAGCTTTGAATGAGGCCCATGGGGTACAAGAACATCTATACTGTGCTCTGCTGGTGGCCAGTCTTGCATACTTTACATAGACACATCTCTTCCTGAGTTCAATGGGAGTTTTGCCTGCATGTGATTTGCAGGATCAACCCTTTGATTTACAGCTCTTCCTTTGGCCATCCTGAGAATGCAAATCACATTTAGAATTTGAAAAAATAATGTAAGATGTGAATCTGTAAGTCTTTATATGTAGCTTTGGTCTAGTTCTATGATGAGTTTGAGGTGATTAGGAGCAACAAAATTTTTAAAAAAAACCTGTTCAGGATGAATCATACGAATGACAGTTTCATATGTTGCAGGAGGCAAGAGACTTTTGAAGTGTACACACGTATTTCTAATTACTTGAAAGCCACAATATATACTGAGCTACTTAGCACAAAAGGCAAAGCAAGTTAACTATCTCTCATATGTTACCCCAACAATTTATCTTGCGCTTCTATTAAGAGTGTTCCAGACTACATCTGGGTAAATTGATCTTGCTATTATCCCCTGACTTCACACTTTTCTTATAATGTCTCTTGATTGAATTATTTCCTTAATAGCAGACCATCATTATGACTCCGCCACTAAAATTTACTTTTTATGTAGTTACAATGATTTCTCCACTATGTTGATGTCAAATCAATCCTGTCTAACCAAACAAAATCCATCAGTTATATCATTTGGATACTCTCACTTTCTTTGAAGGTGCATAATGTTGTTTGTTGGCTTGATGCTGGAATTACTGGGAGAAATACTATGACTTGTATTCAGAAGGTCAGATTAGAGGATCACAGTGATCCCTTCTAGCCATAAAAATCTGAGAATTTATGAACTGATTCTGATCTAGGGAACCCTCTGCTTCATTCTAAACTTGATTAGTCAGTAGACCTGTTAAGCACACTCAGCCACTAAATAGCCTGGTCCAGAATAATAGTTTGTCTGGCAATGACACTGTCCAGAAAGATTCAAGTGCAATAACACGTTCACTTTAATTCAATCCTGTGTGTAGAATGTTGTTGTAGTTTTAATAGTTTGAATATTCTGAGAAGTGAACTCCTTAAATCCCAAATTATTTTAGCAATTGATCTGAGTACAAGATTTTTGTATTACAGATTAAGTATGTCTTTAAAATAAAATAGTTTGAGTGGAATATGAAAACTGCTAACCCTTGAGATTTATGGAGTGTAATAATTCCATGAAGGAATAAGTGTATGTATGTGTAGACACCAGTCATGTCACAAGTGTTTCTCAAATGGATGTTTCTCTGGGCTTTTTTCCCAATAAGGTGGTCAATCTGAGTAATCCAAGGCTGACTTCAGAGTATTTCCTTATGATTATACCTTATGTTGGGACAGAGCTTCACTGAGAGGAGGTTTCATTAGAACTGGTAGAAAAATGGGAGAAAAAATCATGAAAAATTTTGAAATTGTTTGAAAAGTAACAATTTTTAATTTTCATGAAATATTTTTTCAAAACAATTAAATTTTTCTTTATCCCCCATTCTTTCCCCCTTTTTCCCACTGAGTGCAATAAAATAAATAATACCCAGGGTGAGGGTTTTTTTGTTTTGATTTCCCCCCCCTTTTTTCCTTTTTCCCCCCTTTTCCATTTTGTAACTTTTCAGCCATCTTCAACTTTGGAAAAGTTAGAGTGGCAAAAGGAAAAATAAAACTCTAATCTTGCCTTCTGGAACTTTTAAAAACTTCCTCAGCCTACAAAGTTAGTGTTTCCTTTTTCCTTTCTGGAAAAGTTACAGAGCAGAAAAAGGAAAAATAGAAAGCAACCTAGACATTCATTCCATTCCATTCAGGGGCATAAAAGAAGGAAGGGGGAGAAAAGGGAGGGGGGAGTTCAAACTCCTTTCTTGGGGGTTGGGTGCAGAGGTTTCTATAACCAAGTGACAATTTCAATTTTAAATTATTTTTGTTTCAAAATTTCCCATTGAGAAATGTAATAAATGACATTTCCAACAGAAAAATTTCTGCTCAATGAAAGTCCATTTTTCAGCAGCAAAACTTCAAGCACTTGGAGATCATATTTCAGGCTGCAGCATTGCTATTGTATAGCTTTTCAATGCTGTGCAAGCATCAAATTCCCTGGTAACAAACAAGTGGTGGAACTTTTTTGTTTTGATTTAATTCTGAAAGAACAAACCAAAGAGCACCCATATGCTCCCTTGATGCGTTTAAAACTAGATGCAGAGTCAGGACTTAATTAGTGCACCCCAAGACTTTAGGTGCTTCCGATGCTACATCTTCGTCAAAGATCAAAATCATGTTTCAACCACAATTATATAGTTTAAGAGCAAAGCATATGACTCTGAAGAAACTATAAAGATCATCTGATAGCTCTTCAGCAAGAACACTGGAAAACAATTGTTACAAACTGATGTATTTGCAGAACTGTGTATTTTTCTTCTCGTGAGTTTCTTTTGGATTGTATGATTAAAATCTAAATAAATGTCTAGAATAGATTCTCTAAGAAAAATGTGATTTAGTTGTGGAGTGTGAAGAGTTAATCAGATCAGAACATAGAGACAACCAGCACCTGGGTTTAGATGAAAAACAGTGGCATTATAATGGGCATGATAGTCAATTGAGCATATTCTGGATGCTGTTTGCAGTCATAAAAAAGGCTGGGCTCAGTTACTAGAGGGGATTCTATGAGCTGATTGCAATATACTGAGTTCTGTACAGGAGCAAGAGGGAAGGATATATGCTGTTTTTAAGTGATGCAGCAAGAGCTCTAATGTTTGAGTATAGATAGATGTCAAGTGGAAGAACCTTGGCATAGCAGCAGTTTACTAGAAATTGATCTACAGACCTAACTTATCCTAACACTCTAGGGTCCAGATTCACAAAGGAACTTAAATGCCTAAACCCAGATTTAGGTGCACAAGTCCTAGTTTTAGGTCGCAATGTGACCCACAAAACTCCTGCTTGGCTGCCACCTAACCCTGAAGGTGCTATGTTTTTTCGGTAAAAGTTCTGTAGGAGCCTAAGTTTCCACCTCTGAGCGTGTGCACTGCTGCCTCACTCTAGGTGTACGGATGCCTATCTCCCACCTAAGTCCCACTGTGAGCCTCAAAACATGGGAAGGTAGGCATTCCCCTGCCTATCTTGCTGAGGGGTCCCAATCCCGTAGGCCTGCTCTGAGCACACCTTCTGGATTGTACTTTGTTCAAAATGGAGGTGGTGACAAAGACCTTAACTTTTAGTCTAGGGGTTAGGTGTTCACCCAGGATGAGGGACACCCAGGTTCAATTCTCCCCTCTGCCAGATGGGGGAAAGGGATGAGTAAAAGGGTCTCCTAGCTCTCAGAAGAGTGCACTAACCACTGGACTATGGGATATTCTGGTGTGGGTCTGTCAATCTCTCCTGTTGAAGCTGTTCCACTGTGTATAATTAATTAGTTATTGGTGCAGGGAGACTGGGTTCCGGGTCCCCACCTCCCAAGTGTAGTCATTCTTGCTCTTTCTCTGTCCCAATGACTATTTAAGTACCTATCCAAAATGGAAGAGCTTCAACATAAGAGACGGAGGCTCAGATTATTTGATAGCCCTGTGGCTAGGGCACACTCCTGAGAAGTGAAAGACCCCTGTTCAAATACTTTCTCCTCATTGGACAGAGGGGGGAATTGAATCTGGGCCTCCCCTTTGAATCCTACATCCTGAATGAGTGCCCTAAAATTCATAAGGTCTCCTCTGCCTCCGTTCCTTCAGGAGAGGAAACAAAGGCTTAGCTGCCTGACTGTAGGAGAGGGGTTTCTGGCTGTGGATTAGTAGCAGAGATCAGCACCTCCCTGTAGTCTGGTCTTAGGCATCTAATTCCCCTGAGAAGGGTGAGCGTTAGGACACACGTCTCTCATCAGACTCTTCCATTGGCTAGCTTAGGCAGGTCCCGCCTAACGAGCTGGCTTTTGTGATTCCCCTTCTTAGGTGCCTATTTCTCCCTGTGCAGGAAGCATGGGGTTGAACCCAGATTTTGTGAATCCCAGTGATTTTCTAGGTGCCTAAAAGTTAGGCCTTGCAACATCGAACTCCTTTTATGAATTTAGCCCTTTGTGTATATTTAATAAACACAAGTTGTTTAGGACCCATCTGTGCCCTTGTGGTTTCTTCATTTGTGTGTGTGTGTGTGTGTGTGTGTGTGTGTGTGTGTGTATAAAGAGCAGAAGATGATGTGCTATAAGAACCCCACAAGAGAGTTGAAGGAGCCATGAAGATGGAGCTTCTCCCCTTCCCCATAAATATTTCTGGCCTTCTATATACAACAAAAACTTCATGGGAGCTGGAGAACTTGTGAAATGAACGAAGTGCACTAATGCTGGAGCAAACGTGACACTGGGACAAAATGGACTCCAGGAGTCAGAGAAACCATAAGCCCCTTGGAATGTGGGAGTTCATGAGGTGGTGAGAAAATGGAGTGTGCTCGAAAAGATCGAGAGTGACCATAAACCTTAATGGTTTCACACACACCTTCCTATACTTTCTTTAAAAAAGGAAAAAAAGAGGATGTTAGGATCAGATCTAATATGTACTTGAGTAAATTTCCTAAATGAAAGTAAAGTATTGCTGAAAAACAAGTAGAGAGCAGAATGGCAATTTTGGAAGCAAAATTGCAGAAGGAGGTAATATAAAAGTAATGTACAGTAGTTAGGGTATTAAGTAAGTTATTTGAATTCAAAAGTTATGGGGAGACATTACATGAATTTAAAGGGCTCTTCAGTGTAAAAGCAACACAAAGGTTCTGTAAAGATTATTAATGTATTGCATATATTACCTTGTACCTGAAAAAGGATCACTAATGATCTGCAAGGGTGACTATTGAAAGAAGACTGTGATTATATTAAGAGATCTGCGTTCTGTGAAACTGGTACAGTGGGTGCAGTTAGAAAGTTTCTTCCGTTTTGAGAGAGATTACCAGCTCTACCAATATTAGAACCTTTCAACATGGAAGAAGCACTCCCCAAAAAAATTAAGGACAAGCATTGCGTGGAAACGCTGAACTTGAAAAGACTACCATAGATAATAAAATGTGAAGCTAATACATTGTAGATTCAAATTTAATCCAGGGTTTATTCCTGCTGGCATAAGAGGCCCCCTGAGTCTGGCAATCCATCAAGATAGGGGAGGTGGAGGAAGTGGCCCAGTGGTTTCTGAAGTCTCCCTGAAAAGGGGCAGGGCTGTTTTGAAAGTGGCCAATGAGCCTCCCCTTTCAAAAAGCAACAGACAATAAAAAGAGAGGCCTGATCTTGTTTAAGATGGGAAAAGGTGAGCTCTGGGGAGCAGGGGGGGTGTTTGAGATATGGGCAAGAGTTGATATAGGAATGGTTGATCCTTATCACTGCCCCCCTTGGAGTTGGGAGGTTTGTTTTTCTGGTTTTCCAGCTGGATAGAAGTCAACTGCCATGATCAGCTGGGCTGGCGAGCGCTCCATGCTGATCAAACAGGAAATGGGAATTCAAAAGTTCCCGAGGCTTAACAGGGAGGGGCTGTTTCCCGTGTCCCTGGCTGCTGTGCAGCAGATTTGAAAACTATCACCAGAATGGTCACAGTGGAGCATTGTGGTCTACCTCCTGGAGGCCTATTCAGTTGACTTAAACAATGCTGCGTGTACATGGCTTCTCTGTCAACCTATCAACATCGAATTAAGTGATACCCCTCTCATGGAGGTGTAGCAGTTAAGTCGGTGGAAGGGACCTGGTAGTGTAGATACATTATTAAGTTGACGTAAGTAGGCTTCCATCGACCTAAGTTTGTAGTGTAGACCAGGCCATAGTCTGTTGTCTGTGCATGAGGTCTTGCCAGCAGTCCTGGGCCCTGAAACATGGATGCTCATGGTCCTTTATTCAGACTACTGTATCTGGTGCCCAAAAGGTAAAGATATATCCTGAGACATCTTGGGCATAGATATTTGAACAGTCACATTCTTTATTACTGAGGACATTTTGAATGACAATAGGATTTGTGGATTTGTGTGTTTGCTCCTGCTCTTCATTCCTATAATCTCTATGCTTGACGTCACAATCATTCCCATCAGAACCAATTAGATCACCCAAATTGAGAATTATGACATTAAGTGGTAAGTGGAAAGATCAAATGGAATCTTATGAAACAAATGTCTCTGAATGCAGATGTCTCCATCCAATAAGAACAAAGGAAAAGAAAATCATAACAAGGGAAACTTTGTGATTAGAACAGTTTTCAAATTGGTTCATGAGGCATCACTGCCTCTTGGGGGGAGCGGTATCTCTGTGCAAAGCTTTAAACACTATTTAATTGTTAATCATATTTTGCATATTACAAAACTGTGTGAGACTGACGTTTGAACAGGGTTTAAATTAGTTCAGAGACTCTTTGTGCTGTGATAGAATAAGGGTATGCCAGGACACAACCTCCCTCTCCTCCTAATCAGTGTTACTCTACAGATAGTGGGCCAGATGCACTCTAGTGGGTGCAGAAAGTGTGCATTTTGCATGCCATAAGGGAAATTCCATCCTGAGGGATGCCAGGATCAGTACTGCAAACACCCTGCACCAGGCATTTTGTCTGGGGAGGTCACCTTTAAATCCCAGCCAGGATTACATAGGTTGCTCTGTAGGAGCTGTGCATCTCCTAGCCAGCCTGACTTGGCCCAATTCCAGGCCCCACAGTGACTTACATAACTGCACCTTCATCCAGGCAGGATTTTTGCTGCTGAGAGCCCATAATGTGGGTTGCACAAGCCAATAGAACCTAAGGGGTGAATCCAGTCCTGTATTTTAATGACACTTCATTTTTAGATTCTCTTTAGCAGGTATTTGTCAAGAACAGCAAGGCTAATGTCAACTCTAATTATCCTGCAACTAGTGCTGCCAGAACAAACACTCTGAGGTCCTGGAAACAGATTCTGCAGTCCTAAAGTAACTCCAGACCGCCTGCATGGCATATGTCTGAAAGACAGGACCCAGTGCTGCTTACTCCTGACTTGCCGTCCCTGCCAAGGTGTTAAGTTGCACAGATGGGTAAAAGTAAAATGGAGATTTAAAAAATGAGGTTTCAAATGCCTAAACAGGTTTCTGTCGATGGCAACCTAATAAAAGAGGTAATTCTCTAAACCTATTGTTTCCATTTTGTTTCTAATTACATTCAGCTGTAAGGTTAGTTGTGCTCTGATATGCATTTTAATTACTCTCTCATTGTTGACTTTCTGTGTTATGATCCCTTTAACACACTGTAAGAAATAGACATTTAATTAACCAGATGTTACTCAGTAAATCTTAATTTTTTACTCTCTGAATCAGAAAAGCAAATTTTAGCTGATTAAAAAAGGACAAGGATTTTTAAATTAATTTTTTATTCTCCTTTAAGTTTTTATGATCATAAAGGAATGGAGGAAAAAGGGAACGGATGCTTTTACATATATAATCTAATGAAAAATATCTTCATGTAGTTCAGACAAGATCCTTGTGGTATGCAGTATTAGTGCTTGTTAACTGGTCCCGCTTGTACGTATATAGGATCGATAATTTGACATGGTTACTTTCTTTTAGCTACAAGTTATCCCATCATTTCTATGTATCAGGTAGTTTTCTTTTTGAGTAGAAGCTTAAAAGGACAAATTCAACACATGTCCTGAGTAGCCTAGTTGAACACTTGGCAGATGTGTGGGGTGGGTGAATGCAGAGGAATCTTACTCCCTCTGCTATATCCAGGTTGCACAGCAGCTGTGGAACTGCTCTGCAAGAGGCCCAAGGCCTGAAGCAGTCCTTGTGGACACTTATGTAGACTTCCCTTCCCCATGGGCCCTCTGGCCTTGCGCCTTCCCTAGCCTGCTCATCAGGGCCGGCTCCAGGGTTTTGCTGCCCCAAGCGGCGGCGGGGGGGGGGGGGGGGAGGAAAGCCGTGATTGGCGGCAGGTCCACCGCGCTGCTTTCTTCTTCGGCGGCAATTTGGCGGCAGGTCCTTCCCTCCGAGAGGGACCAAGGGAACCGCCGCCGAAGAGCCCGACGTGCCGCCCCTTCCCCTTCGCCGCCCCAAGCACCTGCTTGCTGAGCTGGTGCCTGGAGCCAGCCCTGCTGCTCATGCCATCTCCTGTATGCTGCTTAGTTGAGAGTTCACGTGACGCCTTCTCTATGAATTGAGGATGTGTCAACACTTGACTACCCTTATCCATCCCTAACACACACAATGGATCTTCTTCATCCATGGAGGTCTTCAGCCATGGAGAAGTTAGCTGGGTTTGCCCCCTTGTGCAATTCTAGTCTGAAAAGTGACTCAGACCCAAATCCTCAAAGGCGTTTAGGCCCCTAACTCTCACTGAATACCCTAAATATCTTTTGAGGATCTGGGATCCAGTCATAATAGCATTATGTGGTCCCAACTTCATTTTCTCTGTATGATTTCCCTATCAAATAGAAAGAAAATCTCTTTACGTCGGTCTTGCATATTCAGCCTGAGATATAAGAGGCAGGCTGGAGTCTTTCCTTCTTAAGCATCAATACCAGTAATAAAAGTCCTGTAGCTGTAAATTATGGCCGCAGTGACACCTGTGCTACCTCTGCCTGGCAGTTTGTGGAGGTGTAACCACCTGGAACTTTGTTCACTTGATGCAGAAGAAGGGAATTGAGTTCATTATCCCAGGGCTGTGCTGGCTCTGTACCACTAACAGGAGTGTAAAGCATCAAGGCCTTATTTTTGTTCTTAAAATCAGCTGATTTGACTCCGAATTCACGCAGGACAGAAATGCAGAGAAGATTCACTGCTAATTCTAGCAGGCTCTGCAACCTCTGCCTGAACAGGCCCTTACCTTGGGAGGGCACCCCCTAGGGAAGGAGGTGAAGGAGAAAGACTAGCTGTTCTGAATGTGCTCGGAGCCAGCTGCTCACCCCAGGCAGTAGATGGAGCAATGAACTGCTGAGCATCATGCCAGAAGCCTCATCAAGTGTTCAGCTGGGGCTGTAGAAGCACAAAAGTGTCAAGGTTTTGAATGCTCCTGGATGAGATACAAGGAGGTTTTTTTTGGAGGGGGGTATGCACTATAGTGCCCCCATGGCAAGCTTTTTGGGGATCTCCCCCATCTCCTGGCTGCTGGAGTTGCAAAGGGGGGTATCCTTCATGGCTGTTGGTGCCCCCAGGGAGAGTTCTGGGCCCTACTCTACCCCACAGCTGATGGTGCCCCTAAGGGAGACTTCTTAGGAAACTATCCCCATCCATGTAGTTGTTAGTGCTTCAAGGAATAGGCTTCCTCACAGGCTCCTTATATCTCATAAGGGCAGCATTATCGCATGGGTGGGCCTTTCTCCACATCTGATGATCCTCCAGGGTTAGGGCTCTCTTTTGGATTTCCTGCACTGTGGGTGATTGGGGTGGGTGGGGAAGCAGCTACAATATGGGAGGCCAAAATGAGTGTGTCTGCAGGGCAAGTGTGGCAGTTTGCATGAGCCCTGAGCAGGTGCTGTTTTTACATAGTCTGTTTTCAGAGTAGACCTGTATTTTAAGTGCCAGATTCATCCCAGATTTAACTGCATTATCTTCAGTAGAATTACACCAAGGATCAGTTTGGACCAAAACGTATAAGTACTTTGTGATCTATTTTGTTGTATTATTTTGTGCTATGATTCCATTACCCAATCCCACTGAGTTTATAAAGTGTAATGTCATGGTATATAGGGGACTTTCAAGGAACACTTACATGCTATAGGAAATGAGGCTGATTACGCTGTAGCCAGGTGCCACTCTTCCCTCTGAGTTGATACTGCACCCAAACTTAAGCATGGTGATAGGCGACACAGCACTATTGAGGCTGTCTTTCAGATGAGATGTAAAACTGAGGTCCTGGGCACTTATGGGCAATAAGGTCACATGCCCCTTTTTTGAATAGTTGAGATGTTAACTCTGAACATCTATCCTGATGGTAGTAGCTTTATTAGCCTTGATCCTGCATTAAACTGCATGAGAATTTGGTGTTCCCCTTGTGATAGGGCCAGTGAGATTGATATTCAACATTACACACAATAGAAAATTATTCCTAGCTTCTCTCACCTCTTCCATTCTAACATGGAATGAGGAGTCTAAAGCTACCTGACCATTCCCTACCTCCAGATTTCCACATTCCCAACTCCCAGCAGCATTTCTCAATATTTCCAGCAACCTTAAGAAAGCCATCAAATGGGTGCAGCTAGATGCCTGAATAAGAATCCCCAGGAGAAATTGTTAGGGCTGTACACAATAACTTCCCAAGGTTACAACACAGTCCCTTCCCCAACACATTATAATCAATCCCCCCTCTGAGGATTCCTCACAACTTTCCTTAACAACCAACCTAACCTCTTATAATTTCCACGCTGACTCATACAAGCCTCTCACTTTGCTGAAGTCAGGCAGAACATCATTCTTCCCTCCTCTCTATCTGGTCTATTTCAATGGCACTCAGTCTTTCTTTACAATGTCACTGAATATGGCCAGAGACCCATAACAATAATACAAAGGGGTATGTTCTTCCCTTGATACTTACAGCACAGAGCGTCCATTAAAATTAATGGGTATTGTATGTGCAATGAGGGGTGAATATAACCCCCAAAATCTTTCTTTCATTCTCACCTTTTTTTCAAGCTAAGGTTTCTGTTTCAATTATATCTAATGAATGGTATGTGAAGGCAGAGTTTTGCTAAAGTTAGTCACATCAAAGTTGCCTCTTGGTCTAAATACATATCTTGGCTCCCCAAACTCATCCCTGCGAAGTGGTATCAGTCTTACATCCTGCAGCTCTTGCAAAACTTTATATTAAAATTTCCCAAACTGATAATGTATGATATGGTCACGATTAAGGCAACTTTGTCACATAGGTCATGGAAGTCCCAGAATCCCTGACTGCCAGAGACCTCTGTGACATTCTCTGCTTCAGCCCCAGGGGCTGTGGGACTCTGGAGCTGTCAGCCAGCAGGGCCCTGGCAGGGTTCCAGCGACAGGTGACAGACTCCTGAGGGAGCCCTCCTCAGGGTTCCAGCGATGGGTGACAGCCTCATGCGGGGAGGGGGTTGACTCAGGTGAGCAGCTGGGGGTGTCCCATTTTCTTTTTGGGAAATATGGTCACTCTGCAGCTTCCAGGGTGAATCAGCCCGACAGCTCCCAGCCACCACGGTGGTCAGGGAAACCATAGAGCTGCAGCACAGGCAGGTTACGGCTGCTGTGAATTTTTGTTTATTGTCAGTGACTTTTACTAAAAATAACCATGACAAAATCTTAGCCTTAGTAATTATACACAAGGAAGTTATACTATATGATAATGATACTGAATATTATTACAAACCAATATGTATGCAGAAAGCAGTGACATCCGGGAATATGTTACCTTAATGGGTAACTATCAAGGATTAATTGGTCTTTGGTCTTTGTCCCTTTTGATGCCCAGCCTATTTTTTGGTAAAGTAAGAACAGATTCTGTAGGGCTGTTCTCTCTGAACCAAAGTCTCTATTCCTTGTCAAAACTGTAACCCAATTGCTAATTCTCTCCTTGCACTTCAGGACTAGCTGCTTCTAGAATTTTTACATGCCCTGTTTGGAAAGAGTAGCAGTCAGTATTTCCATATATAACACAGTCTGAGTCAGTCCAGATACCATAAAACAAATTATATAGGAAATAAGAGGTAATACATTTAATTTTAAGCTTGGGGGTCTCATGGTGGTAGGTCTGATAAAACTATTCCACAGTTTGGTAGCAGAATATTGCATCTATTTCAAAGCCTGGTTGAAATCTGACTTTCCACTAACATGCAGGTTTCAGATATGTGCCCCCAGCCCTAATGCAGCCCCTTTAGAAACTTAGATCCACTTCACATATCTACTGTGAAAACAGTTTTTTGAAGAATTATATTAAAAGAAATAAAATTACATACAATCCTGTATGTTTTCATTTGTTCTCACTACAGCCATGAAATATAACTAATCTAATCTGCTACTGCTTTGCTGACAGCTCTGACAATTGGTGTTGAAACTGTGTCAGTGCTGTTGGCCGATGGATGTGATGCAGTTAGGAGGGAGGGTCTAGAGGCCAGAACTACAGGGAAGAGAGGCGGTCAGTGCTAATGAGGTAGGGGGCAACCACTTTGTAATGCCATGTTTGCCTGTATAACAATTGTTGGTTGCTGGAGAAAGGTCAGAGATTTGGGAACAGATGAAACACAACCAACTATGAAAACAAATGAGAAAAGCAAATATTTTAGTGGTTCATTTAGGGATGGAGTCTAACAGTAGTTAGATTGAGTGTTGCCAGATCAGGGGAAATGGGGCCTGGAATTAACAAAGATGAAGGGAACTGACCCTGCCAGCAGGTAGGGAATCTTGGGGGACAACTACTGCACGGGTGGGGTGCAAAATAAACTTTATTAAGAAAATGCAAAAACAGGGAAAATTCAATAGTGAGGGGTATGGGGTTTGCTAAGGTAGACAATTGGAGAGGGGTTCCTTTTAGTAAATAGGATAGGGGGTTTCAATGGTGGGGTACAATACAGTGGGGTACAATACAGTTGGTAACCAATTAACACTGAAGTATAAATGTAACAGGTAGCTAACAATTTCTATGTAAAGAGTGTGTCACAGCAGCATATAACCAACTAACAGTATGGGTAAAATGTGTTAAATAACCAACAACTTTAGGTAAAAATGTGTCACAGTGGTGTAAATGTAAAATGTGAGGGGTGTTAGAGAGAAAAAGGGGTAACCAATGGGGTTTTATGCTAGACTTCAGTAATACAATTGAGGTTAGGCAGCAGTGGGAGCGGGGTGAGCACATGGGGGAAGGGATTAAAAGAGAGAGAGAGAGAGGAAGAAAGTGGTAGAGGAGTGAGGTTGGGGGATGGGGGAAGAGGAGCACGTGGGGGAGCAGAGACCAAAGGCAGAGTTGCTGCGGAGGGAGATTTAAACTTAGGGAGACACAGAGAGCAGACAGGCTGCAAGTTTAAACAGCAGAGAGACAATTATACAGAACACAGCAAAATCTTATCTATGATTTAACTTAACCAAGACTACACAAATTAGCAAGTAACAAAACACAATGCAACAATTCTTTAAGCCTAACTTACAGAGTACAATGCAAGCAATTTTCTAAACCTAACTTAACCACAGCTCTGCAAAACAAAATTACAATTTATCTAGACTAAAGGCTAAACCTAACCTAATGGGTGCACCTTATACTAGGGGTAGTTCCAGAGGGCAGAGTGGTGTGTGCCCAGGATACAGCTCCAAGGGGGGAGGGATTTAACTAGTGGTGGCTGCAAGCAGGCTTATTTCTAGCAGCAAAGGCGCTGCTAAACTAGAAGCAGATTACAGATACAGACCAAGGAGTTAGCTTGGATCTGCCTGCTGGGGAAAGGAAGCCAGCAGCCAGAACAAGGGGAGTGTGCAAGACGTTTTTCCTTACCAATCCCCAAAGCAGCAGCAGGAACAGCAGTTTCAGCATCAGAGGACGCAGAGAGGACTCGATTCACTTACAATAATCAGGAGATCTCCAGGCACAAATTCGTTGTTCGTGGGAGGGGAGTTTAAAAACGGGGGTAAGCTCAAAAACAAACGAGAGCGGGGAGAAGGCCCCCCAAAGACCCCTAGCTGATCAGACCAGGTGGCAAAGCAAGGACCTTCTCCGGGGGTCTGATCAGAAAATGTCTGGTTTTAAGGGCAAACTCAGGCAGTTTCCCACCAGTAACTTTGATTGGTTCCCCTTAATCCAGGGGAGGAGAGAAGGCAGGGAAACTGCAGGTAGGCACAGGACATGTCTGGGCAAGTTCTGAGTCACAGGTATGACTCATATGCTCAGCTATGTGGCCACTTTAGGTCTTGCATACCTGGGCAGAGCACCCTACACCGAGCCGGGTCCGAACAAAGAAGCTAGACAAAGGAGCGAAAAAGCCCCCACCTCCCTGAGCAGAGCAATGGCTCCAGTCAGTCTGCACAAGCCATTTTCATGAGCAGGGCCAGGCTATGACTTTGGTCAGTTCCATGGCCCGGGGGGGGGGGGGGGTGGCCACTCAGCACAAACAGAAAGGAAGGGGGGGGAAAAAGGGGGGGAATCCAGCAGGGGGACAGCTGTAACAGACAGGAACAAAACATATAGGGCCCGATTCTCACACTAAGCTCTCTGGGGCTTTACAGTGGGTGGAAAGAGCTTTCTGGGAATATCCGCTCTGCAGGGTGCCTTACTGGGTGCCGGGGTAGAACTGGTGTTAGGGCCCTGCTCCAACCCTCAGTGTAGAGAGTGTGTTGGGGACGTAGGGGGTGTGCACTGCACCACAGTTATTCTTTGCTTTCCTGGGCCCATAGGGAGCCTAGCCCTGCTCTATCTTACAGTGGGGGCTGGGCAGGCCACAGTTTAGCTGTAGAATATGGGGGACAAAGGTGGTGAAAACACTTGTGAACACATCCCTGTAGCTCTGTCCCAAATGTAGGAATGGAGTACTGGAGAATAAGGTTAACAGAAAGGAAGGATGCTCTTGTGGTTAAAGCACTGGACAGGTTCTCAGGAGACTTGGGTTGAATTCCTGGCTCTGACACAGTCTTCCCATGTGAACATGAGCAAGTCATATAAGCTCTGTGTTCCCCATTTGTAAAAAGGAAGCCCTAAGCAAGGGTGAAAAGCATGTTTCCTACACCAAGCATAGCACTCTGTCTCCCCACAGCAGTGCAGTTTATGTACCAGGGTTCCCCTGCTGCAGGTATTTGGGGTGGCCACTGAATCTTTGTGTTGGATCTAAAGGGCCTCACAGCCCTTTATCCAATGGCCCCAAACCTCCCCCCACAATAGTGTAGTTGGAGTCCTTGTACATCACAGCTCCCACATTCTGCAGCGTCCTGTGCAGCAGAGCTATATAACCTTCACTGTCTATTGGGTCTTCTGTGCCAATAGAAGAAGAGGCAGGATTTCCCCAAGAGGCAAAGGGTGATTTCAATGAGAGTTTTGGCTCTGTAAGGATTGCAGGATCAGGCCCAAAACCTGTAGGAAAAATTGTGCTCTGAGACAAGGATGCTGAGCAGATTCAAGACCTAGCAGTGAAGACCCAGGAAAAGATTATGTACAAATGTTCTCCCCTTTTAATTTTTACAATATAAAAATAAATTGCTCCCAACTAATTGAAGGAGTTCGGTGCTAAAATCCAGATTCGATCACCATTGCAATTTATGGGCTGGAGTTTACTACCTGATCCATGCTTTTTACCTCCAGCTGTGCCTAAATTCTCTTAGAGGATATACCTCTTTAGTTGCTTAATTGAGCTCTCCCTTTAGGAAGATATTACCCATTCAGAGTCCCCAGTGAACTCCTATTTGCTATAAATAGACCGGGTGACTCATTACCACCTTTTTAATATAAAAATTCCCATAAGAGACTGTACCACCATCTTTATTTTAACCAATCAAAACAAAAAGTGCCAAACAAAATGGTCACCCGGTTACCAAATGACATTTTCCCAAGTAGTGATGGCGTAAGGTCAAAGTTCACATGACACTTCCTGGTAGAAAACTCCTCATCTTATGGCTATACCTTTATTCCAGACAGTGATAAACTACAAGGTCAGTTGCAGCTTTCCATCTCACTGGCCATATTTTTATATAAGGTACATTTAATAATATATTCTGTGCCAATCCTCTAAGCATTTTATGATCTAACATTAATTTTATAATTAGTCTCTAATTTATTTACTCTTCCTCACCAAGAACCCAGTAATCCTCTTCTAAGCTCAAAAATCATCTTAAAGCTATCCAGGCTTTGTAGAAGCCCTTTTACCCAACACCTTTCCTCCCACACGGTAAGACTTACATATTTCAGAATTTTTCTAGAACACTCCAAAGAAAATAAAGAGAGGGGGTAGAGCCTGTTGGCCAATGAAAACAACAAACAAAAGCCATTCATCCACACCACCCACATACACAAATTAACATCTACTAGATTTTCTGTTCCAGGCATTCAACCCCTTTAACCTGGCAACAAGCATTTAGACTATGATAACTATGTAGTTCCCACACCCTTATGGACATCACTCTAGTTCACTGCAAACTTCCCAGAGCAGGACAGGGTCCCCAGGTACAGGGAGTGTCTGATACAAATTTTATACTGCATTCCATGTTAGACAAAAAGTTAATAATAGCAAGGCTATTATGCTGACTGCTATGCTCAGTAACTGCTTAGAGACAGCCTTTGGCTGTGTATATGGCTTTAGCTCTACTAATGCTCATGTACTTGTGTGGAATTTAAAGAATGTGGTTTTGTCTAAATAGTCAATAAATTAGTAGAGAAATAACTATGTGGTTGCCTGGTGATCTCTTTAGAAAAAAAGAAATCTCAGTGCTGGTGAAACTGAGGAAGAAGGTCATATTTTTGTTGTTTTTCTTTGTTAAAGAGGAGGCTAATTGTGTTTAATATTTTATAAATTATTGATTGCAAAAAGCATAAGTGGTTTTCTTTTTCCACAAGGAGAACTGCCTTTGGTTGCATGTAAAAGTGGAGATGATGAGGATAGTGCACGGAGTGAGGAAGATAGTGGGAGAAATGGTCATAATTGCCCTTATACCTTGTAAATGTTGCAAAATGGGAATGAATTTGCCAAGTGGGTCAGAACCATCTACCCTTTTCCCCAGGGCAAACTGCAAAAATGTCAGAACTAGTGGCATTTCGTCCCTTAACTTCCTTAAATTGGCAAAATGTTAGCTTTCACATTCAAATAATAATAAACTGATAGCTACACCCATGTTGGATCGCAAACTGCATTTGCCACAGGTGGCAAGTTTTTGCTCAATAAATTATGCACCCCCTATTAATAGTTGGTTGGTAGATCACATGAGATATATTTATGTGATTCCACAGAGCTATAAAAGTTTATTTGCTCACATATGCCTTTATGTGAATATTATCCAACTTTTTTTATATCCAAGAAGCTAACAAGCTCTTGTTGTGAATTCTAGCATTAAATGCAGAATTTACAAGTGGTAAGTTCATATAAATCATCCAGTAGATCATTTAGTTATTGGAACACCTATATTTTAACTGTAGGAGCTGTGGTTTGTGTCTGAAAATTCTTTTTTCAAAACCGTGCACTGTTTGACTGTAAGAAATGTATAAAGTCTCCAGTGAATAAATAAAGGCTTCAGAAAGCATTTTAATCCTGGAGATATGCCATTTGCCATTGAGGAATGTAACAGGGTAGCTGGCCCATTACATTAAACTGGGCTTAGTGTTCCTGTTCCAGTCTAGGTGCTCCCACGTGGGCCAAGTAGGAGGGTCAGATCAGACTCACTCAGGAGACAAGAGCTGCTAGAGAGAGAAGGTGGTTGCTGGGAGAGGGTTGAAGGCAGGAGAGCAGTGAGAGGTTTACTGGCTGGTATCCCTGACAAGGGGCTGAAAGTGATAGCAGAAGCAGAGGGAGATGCTTGCTGGTTCAAAGTTAGAAAGTCAGAGCCAAGGACCAGGGTGGGCTGAAGGAAGGAGGTGTGGGAGGTCAGCTACATTCTGATGTTTCCTTGATAGAGAACTGGACTCCAGAGGAACCATAGAATGCTGTGGGAGTTCCTGCTGAGAAGAGTGGGGTTGCACCCCAGAAGGAAGGGCTAAGGTGGCTAAGGTGGCTGTTCAAGGAGTCAATGCAAGGAGTTAACTTTCTTGCTGTTGCTTAAGTTTGATTTCATTTGAAAAACTATCAAAGAAGTATTTTGCTTAAAATAGTTTTTAAAAGATCATATTTTTCTCTTACATGTCATGTGGGAAACGCTGTGGGATTTGGTGTTCAATGTAACTTGTGATTTGAGTATATATAAATATTCCTTTTCATTAGGTATGCTGAATGCTGCTTTGCTGGACTAATTCTTATTCCTGACTTAGGCCTAAATTCTGATCCCTGTTACATGGCTGTAGCACCCACTAGAACTTAGGTTGCAAGTTCAAGTAAGTGTGTGAGTTTTTTTCCATTTCTTTAGTTGACGGGGTGAAACCACATCATGGGCTAGAAAGGGATAAAGGCCAGTCAGTCACATTTACTATACCTGTGCCATAATTAATTAGTTGTTTCCCAACCAAAGGAGGTGAGACTAAGAGGGAACAGGTCATAACTCAGTAGATACCTGGGTGTCATTAAAGGCTGAGATAATTCTTTCTATGGAAGAGACCACGGGGAGATGAGCAGCTCCTGTGAAGGATCTGGAGTCATCATCATCAGAGGACCAAACACCTCAAGAAGACCCAGTCTGAGGGGGTCAGTGCTCAATACCAGAGCTGGGGAGAAGACTCCAGAGTAGCTCCAGAAAGGGAACTGGGAAAGGAGCCCAGGAGATTGGCTGATTGTTTGGAACTTTGGAGACAAGTTACCCCTTTTGTTACCCTGAAAGGGATCTAAAGTCTGTGCTTCTCAGCTGGAGGACTGGGCTCTGGACAAAGGCAAATGGCCTGCAGGGGGAATGACACCTGAAACAGGAAGCTCTGACAAGAGGGAATGTTGTTGCGGTGACTGTTAGGCACTCCATTATATTTCTGAAAATGTCTATCTTGAGAATTTTTCATACACTGTACAAACAATTTTAATTTGCCTGAAAAAACAACTAAACTTTGAGCTTGCTGCCAACCTATTGTTATTCCCACAGACTTTCTTTTCCCTGTACTGGACATCTGACATCTCAAAACCATTTCACAACTGACACTATCTGCTCAAGACAGTCCTATGACTAGCTACCATATGTAAATTATATATTCAAGCACTGAGGTGTATAAAAGAACTGGCTGAGAAAGCTTCCATAGAATTTGTCTGCACTGTGCATAACTCAAGACAATTATTTTAGCCCTTTACTTCCTCCAGCACCAAACTCATAGCCAGTTAAAGAAAAATGGGCACTTTCAGACGGACCTGTCTTTTTGTGTCCAATACAGTATGGGTGAAATTTATTCCTGTACACCACTTAAGTTGTATAGAAGCCTTCAGATTGAGTCTTAAGGGAGACTTTAGGCCTTGTGCTGGATCTTTCCACGTGCGTGAAATATACTGTATCTGAATAAAGCTGCTTTATTTGTGACTTTTTTTTTTTGTCTCTACAAAACTTTATCAATAACTCTTTGCCAAATATGTCAGAAAGAAAGAAGTTTCTGGAATAGTTTGGTTAGTACAGTGAGGACAATACGCTGTTGAGACTTAAAAGCATTTACTGTGCCAGTGTGGGAGGAAAAAGGTAAATATCAGCTTGCTTCCAAAGCTGACACAGGACTTCTAGGAGGGCAAGTTGTGTACAGTGGCCCTCTGTACAGTGATGGACATCCTGAGATACTCAAGTAACATAGATAGTGCCCAGTAAGATGAACAAGGTATATCCATCCTTTTAGTTTCACTATACAGTATTGTGTATGGGATAGAGAGAAAGCAGGCAAGAGGTTAAGTGGATATCCGGATTAGCAGAGTTGTAAAAAAGGGAGAAACTGTGGCATTTCCTCAAGTGATTCAAAATATGAGGCTGATCATGAAATGCTTTTGCTTCTTCTTGCCCCTGAAAACTGAAAGTTGCCTATTACTACTACTGAAGCAATAATTTAACCACTAACCCCAGGAAAACCCAGAATTGGCTGGCATTGCCCATTATTTTTTTTTATGCTGATTCTTAGGGGCAGACATGTATAGTCCTTAATAGGAATCTTTTCTGATGATTTGGGTAAGAGTTATTTTAATTGCAAACAAATCTTGACAGATGTCAGCTTCTCAGATTCAGTAAATCAGTGCCCGTCATTAAGCAGTAACCTGGCTAGGGAAGGTATTGTGCTTCTATAAATGCAACAATGCCCCATTTTTTGACAGAGTATTAATTACAGGACTTGGGAAATACAGTATGACCAGTTATATTAAATAGCTCCTGATTGTCCATTTTCATAACTATCACAATTACAGATGAGTAGCTGCCTTCAGCTAAAGTAAAAATGGATTGTGAACCGTGCCTTTTCCTGGGATCAAACTTGTCTCAAGGTTTGGAAAGGCATGGACAACTTATTTTTCTCTTGTTGCATGTTTCTGCATTTCCTGGTTCTGGTCAAGACAGAAGTGGAAACATCAGAATACTGCTGGAGAGGCTGTTCTGGTGGTATTTCCAGCCCACAAGGAAAGCAAGTACTCTTCCTAGAAGATGAATCCTGGGTTTGATCCTCCATTGGTGGAAATCAGTGTAGCTCCATTGAATTCAATAAACTGGAGTAGCTCTATGCCAGCTGAGAATCTGGCCCAATGTGTATAGTTGGTTCAATCTTTCCTTATAAGGCAGTCTCTCCAGGTCTTATTTTTGTTTCTCTTCCCTGAATTTCCTTGAGTTTGTCAATATCTTCTGGTACTGGGTGCGACCTGTGAGCCCCTCAATGCTAACTGGCAAGGGGGTTACAAGAATATCCTGATTCTGGTGTGGACATTCAGTTTCACCAAAGAGTGTCTGTCCTGTGAGGTCTTGAAAGCAAGCTAGGGTCACACTGGTGGTTGTTCTTGTGAAATGTACGTACAGATACTATGTAAGGAGTTATGTGTATATATACTGAAACCATGTTCTCAGATTCTGTATCACAGCAGAGGTGAAGAAACATGTTTCCTGTCAGACAAAAAGATGTTTGTTCACCTGTCTGTCTGTTGGCATGTAAATTAAGCATTGTAAGCTAAGACAATGGAGGCACTTTCCATATGAAGTCAACAGGGAAGAGCACACAGAGTGGGAAGAGAACCTTATCTGGAGATACACATCAAAGGTTTGCTGGACTGTATTTGGGAAATAGAGAAGACACCCCGGCATCCTGCCCCTAGGAAGTAAATAGGCAGTGCATTTATATTCATGAAAAGGGGATCTCAAACAGCCTTAGTTGAAATGCTGCTGAGGACATTTGGGGTGAGATAAACTTCTTTAGACAGAAGGTTAGCCTGTAAGATTAGTCTCTAGAAAGTCTCTAGGATTTTTAGATGTAATCTTTTGCTTCCATTATCCTTACTCACCATCTCTTGAAACAAATGTGTCCATAATTTCACTGTAAATATATATCAGTGCAGTGATTATGAAGCTAGGTGCTGATCCTGAACTGAATCATACATGCTGCTGTGTACACTGTTCCCTTAGAGACAGCAGACCTGGTATTTCTATCTGTGTTTAGTGGATAAAGGGCTGGACACTACAGGAGAATACTTCAAGGGTGCACCTACTTTGCCTTGCAAGTTAACAGTAAGGGCTGCCATAGCTCAGGAGAGAGTGCTTGGGTGGATAACAGGCTGTTGATGTCAGGGAGCTGACAGACAGTTAAGCACAAGCAAGCCGCCTCCTCACTTGAGGCAGAGGGGAAACAAGGTGAATTACAGTCTTGGGTACCCTGGGAACTGTCACACTGGGGTGTTTCCATATTTGAGTTGCGCAAAAAGTCCACTTGCACATGCTGCCACAAATCACATTGTTTCTTACTGCCTGAAACTCAGTTCTGACTTCTTGTCCACCAGCACTCTCAGTATTACAGCTTTTCAGGGTTTCCCGTACTGTTGAATATCTCTCTCTCTGTGTGTTTTCTTCTAAACACATCTGTAGTGGTGTGGCTGGAGCAGCACCGCTTGTGGACCTTCTGGGTACAACTGATGTAGCTGCAGATCTCCTGGGATGTGAGGGGAAGAAGTGTCTGTTTTTGGTGCCCACTGAGACAGGCTCTGACCTGCTGGCTAACTGTACCTTCAGTCTTATGATCCTCTTATGGGTGGGCTCAAGGGGCGCCAGTCCAAAACATTCTACGACAAAAAGCAAATGTAACTCAACACTGGCCCATCCTCGAGTCTTCTGTGTGGCAGCATTCCTGCCCTTTCCTCTGGGCTTGGTTCCCAAACAGTCTCTGATTCAAGCGTTGCTGGCTCCTTGGGGGTCTAGCTGCTCCTTCCCAGGCCTGTCTCAGCAACTATGCAAGCAAAGGTCCCTTCAGACAGTGAGGCAGAGCTTCATCTTCCTTTCTGGCCAGCCAGCCATGAACTGAGTCAGGTTCTCTCGTTTTATTCCCCCTCAAGGCTTGGTATTGTCTGCATGTATAGTGGGGTGGGGCTAGCTGGGCTCAACGGCTCTCCTTAACCCCTTCTGTGCTAATGTGGGATTTCTCTCCCCGTCACGACATCTTACACTTTTTCAGGGTGATCTCATTTTCTGAACTTTTGCATGTTTCTATAGTTGTAGAACTTTTTGTTATCATTCCATCCTTGCTGTTTTTCATATCCTTCTATCTCACAACCATCTGCACATTTCATTCGTGTGTTGTTTGCTCCCTCTCCCTAGATTATCAATGAATAAGTTAAATAAGACGGGGGGTAAAATTTCCAAAAGTGCCTAGGTGACTTAATGACTACGTTGACTTTCAATGAGACTTGAGTTCCTAAATCTCCCTTTTAAAAAGTCATTTTGTCACTTAAGGCCAGATTTTTATTTGGGTGCCTAAAGATGTAGACGGGTGCTTTTGAAAATCCCAGGAGGCACCTACGAACTATTTAGAGGCCTAAACAGTTTTGAAACTCTAGCTCTTAGGAGCCTAAGTCACTTAGGCACTTTGAATTTATGAATAACTCCTGTAGCATCCCATCACAACACTTTATAACAATGTGTGTGTGGTGGGTATTATCCTTTGTTTACAGTCCTTTAATCAGTTTGCAAACCATGTGTTCATCTTCCCCAGCCAATCTGATATAACATTTTTGTAGATTTCATGTTTTGCAAAATTCACATACATTACATCTACTAGTGCCTTTCATCCAATTATTTTTGTAATGCTAGCAGTCACAGCAATCAAGTTAATGGCATAATTTATTCTCTATAAATCCATGGTTTATATTGCTCATAGTTTCTATTATCTTGAATACTACTGTCTACATTGTGCCTTCAGAATGGCAACTCTTGAGCATATTCAGGATACTTCCCAATCACCACAGGTGTTAATGCAATGGATAAAGAAAATGTCTGCAAGTCAGGAGCATTTATTTTGAATGTCCATGTCTGTCAGCCACCAACTTGGCCAGAGTTTAAAGTGGGGAACCTCCAGAGCTAAATACATAAATCTTGATGGTTGGAGCTAAAGTGCTAGCCTGTGCAGTTGGGGGCTGTAGCAGATTCCTACCCTCTGTGGATTGGGCACAGAAGGGAGTGCATAACACATTAACCAGTGGGTTACATTTGCTCTGCATAGGCAGTTCCTGTTGCAGGTAGTAAACTCTGAGCCTTTAATAGGAACTATAAAAATATACGGGCTATTTACCTTAAACACGCTGAAATAGTCGGTGTTCCCTCTCAGCTGGGCACTAACTTTATATTCAAATGATGGGGAGAAGATTGCCAATCAAATCATTGCACAGCTTGCTCTGTTTAACTGCGAACACGAACACGTTTTCCTGGAACGTTATCCAACAATATATGAGTTAAAAGAAATAATATGTTGAATAATTACTCTTTTAAACATTTAAAAAAATTATTGTTCAGTGTTTATGATGCTAGAATACACAGTAAGTGAATACTGCCTCAGTTTCATATACTGTACTCTATCTTTACTGCACATCACTTGCCTAGGCATTTTATACACACTTAATTATTTTTTTAAGGGCCTGTCTGTTCGTGCCAATAATGGAGTCAATGGGGGCTTTACCACTGACTTCAGCAGGAGCGGGATTAGGTCCTAAATTATGAATTATTTGGAAGGATAGGCTAACAGATTTATTCAGGGACCAGTGAATATCTGATGCACATTATACAATCAAACCACTTCTAAGGAAAGGGAAATGAAATTACCTGCAGCTTCATATTAATTTCCCATGTTGCTTTCAGTTAGAGACAAACCTATCCATTTTGAAAGCCACAGAGACACTTGTGTCAAGTCTGGTGAAAGGTTATAAAGTCCCAAATGGAATTCTGCAGGATTTAAGAGATTACACTGATTAGTCATATGCTCCATTGTCCAGTCTGCTTGCGAAATAATGTGTACTGAAATCACATCCAAAAATATCTTGTTTCCACATAGCCATTTGTAAAGTAAACTGAACAAAGATGCAAATTTTAAAATAACTTTTTTATTTAACACTTTGTTTTTTATTAAAATTACCACAGTGGATGTTTAGTCCTGCAAGAGGGTACTTATGCAGCACCAGTGGGCACTCTTTCCCAAGAGGCTTAAGTCACAGGTTGAGCTGGTCCCTTTAAGAACGTCTAGCTCAGCCTCATTTGTGCCTGCTTACTTTCCAGGTTATGGGACTGAGCTTAGAGATGAAGTGACTGCACATGTGGCTAGGGGGTCATGTTACTGCACGCAGGTCTATGCTACATAAGAAGCTTGACTCAGGCTGTCTACATTACAGCGTATGTTGATATAACTTATGTCCCTCAGGGATGTGAATAAACCACACCCCCAAAGTGACTGAAAAGTTATACAGACCTAAGCACTGGACTGGACGGCGCCTGTCGACATAGCTACTGCCGCTCGCAGGGGCCGCAGTAGTTAAGCCGACGGGAGAGCTCTCTCCTATCTGTTTAGAGCAGCTACACAGAGAGCTTACACTGGTGCAGCTGCGCCACTGTAAACTCTCTAGTGTAGCTGTGTCCTCAGAGAGAGTGTGTCCAGTGTTCAAAATAGGACCAGGTGCCTGGGAAACTGCCAGCAGAAACCTGAAGAGAACGCGCCGAGCTGGGAGGCTCTCCAGGCATGAAGTCCATGCCTAAGTATATGGGGCTGTTTTGGAAATGGCCCAGGGAAAAGTAAAGTAGGATTTAAACAAAGGGGACATGAAAATTCACATTTAGGGTCTGTGGGCTGGAGTCATAAGGGAACCCAGCCCTTCCGTCCTATTTTACCTGTGCCACCAGGCAGGGTACGTCCAGACTACCCGCCGTATCGGCGGGTAGTGATCGATTTATCGGGGATCGATGTATTGCGTCTCGTTAAGACGCGATATATCGATCCCCGAACGCGCTCCCTGTCGACTCCGGAACTCCACCGGAGCGAGCGGCGGTAGCAGAGTCGACGGGGGAGCCGCGGCCGTCGATCCCACGCCATGAGGACGGGAGGTAAGTCGGAATAAGATATGTCGACTTCAGCTACGGTATTCCCTACGGTATCCCCTTCTAGTGTAGACCAGGCCTCAGAAGCCTTGGGTGGTGGGGTGGGGAGTAGAGTGAGGCTAACCGCCTGCAGAGGCCTGGGTGAAACACTGTAAGTTGTGGAGAGCCCTGCATCAAAGGCTAAGGGAGTACTGAGCTCAGAGAGTGGTGAGAGTTCTGTTCAGTGTGGAGTTGTTCTGATGATCCTCTGAAAGGTTTGGCCAGAGGGCTAAACCCCAAATCCCTTGCTCACCAGAAGGGGAAAATGAAGTAGCGACTGTGTCCTCACACTGGGGAGTGGTACATTGCACTTATAGTTTCCAAACATTAGTTGTTCCACCAGAGGGCACATCCTATAATGGGGAATATGCAGTGGCAATGCTCTTGGCAAACCACAGGAGGAACCACTGTCTTTTCTGAAGCACTGGTAGTAAAAACTCCTAGGAGTTTATTTACTCTGGTGCCCGTTCTGCAACTTGTTCTATATGGTTGTACCCATGCAGAGCGCCAACAATATTAATGGACCTCTGCATGGGTAACAAGTTGCAGGATTAGGCCCTGAAAGAGAACACAAGTGGATGTCTTCTCTCACACATTCCCTACAATAGTTCTAGGATTTTTATTTTTTGGGCTAATCTGCCCCCTCTCTCCCTAAACAAACACATCTCCTCCCTGTCAGTCCTCCTTCATCCCCAAAATGTGGCAGAAATGGAAAGAAATTAACATTTGAATCCCCCCTCGACACACAAGAAAACATGGAGAATTTCAAAATGTTTCTCCCAAGACTCCCATGCTGCTGTACGGATTGGGGTACGTACATACCACTCCTGCGACTGGAGTATCACAGACCTGCTCAAACTTTGAGCTGTTTTCTGCCCTAGCTGCTCCTTGAATTAACGTTGTGGGAGCCTGAGATTTCCAGCTGATGGTGGTAATTTTATTTCCACATGCAGTGCTGGATGCAGTAACAGCTGACTTTGATGTGTGCGCCTATGAATCTTTATAGAAAGGTCTTCCAAGCTCTTAGGAGTGAGTACTGCAGATTTCAAGGGTAAAAGTCAGCTGGGAAAGAGGAGTGTATCCAAATGGGATGCATGCTTTGACCTTCAGCTCCCCCCTCTTTGCTGTGACATGAGCTCTTCAGTTCTGCTCGTCAAAACTAGTGAAGACAAAAAGAAGCACGGCAACATCAACAAAAAATGATGAACGTTCTGGAGGAGAGTGGCAGCAGTAAGGTGGGTTTATTATTATTTTTGCTTTGCAAACAGGCAAAAATGCCCAAATGCATCAGTTTCACTTTCCATACTGTCTGCCTGACCCCTAGAGCCGTTGGGTTGGGAATAAGAATAAATTATGCCAACTGCATAAGTGGAACAAGGAGAACTATCAGAGGATGAAACAAAAGCTCCTCTTCGGAATGTTCAGGCATATTTAGTTTAATTGTCCCAGAGATGTTAGTGAATTAAAGAAATTAATTCAGCCATAACTGTGCTCCATTGTAATTTACATGTTGGGGATCTCTCACTTTGTTAATTAAAGGCCATGGAGGTGGGGTTACACAGACTCTCTCTGGCAATGATTTTCAAAAATTGGTGCCTAAAGTTAGGCACCCAACTTGACAAAAGCGACCGGGTGTTCAACCCTTCTCCTCACAGTTCAGTTCTTGATTCCAGGTTTTTTTCCAGTGTCTCTTTTTGGGTGGGGAAGCAGAGGAGAGAATCTCGATGATATAACTCCCCTGCCTTATATAGCTCTTGTGTAAGGCAGAAACCCTTTGTTTTCCAGTAGAAAAACACTGGCATTCCAAAAGGGGAGGAGGGGTATCCAGTACCAGTGACTCGGACCCATGTCTCTGCAGGGCTCTGGCAGCCATTGCTCGCAGGCTGTCTGGAGCGTCCACAGGAAGACGAAGCTCTTTTACAGTCCATCGTCTTTGCTAGTGGGACATTCGCACGGTCTGGCTTTCTCAGGGCTGAAGGGCTAGTTGGGGAGGACACCCAAAGTAACCCATTTGAAATACAGATACACAGTCAATATTCCTAACTTCAGATACAAAAATGATACAGGCACACACATTGGATAATCTCATTCAGTAACGCATAACCTTTTCAATGATAATTAATGGAGATATCCCATCTCCTAGAACTGGAAGGGACCTTGAAAGGTCATCGAGTCCAGCCCCCTGCCTTCACTAGCAGGACCAAGTACTGATTTTGCCCCAGATCCCCAAGTGGCCCCCTCAAGGATTGAACTCACAACCCTGGGTTTAGCAGGCCAATGCTCAAACCACTGAGCTATCCCTCCCCCCCCAATGATATCTTACATGAGCCATCTTGCATAAAGTATATCTCAGTTATGTCATATCCATATCATAAGCATATTTTCATAAAGAATATGGAGTGTAATGTCACAAATCCTTGTACTGTTTGTATTAGCAATCTGATCCATCTGCAATAATACAGTTTCAGAACGGAGGCCAAGGATTGAAAAGGCTGGGAGACTGAATTATTTTGACCAGAGAGTTTGTCCCTCCATCTAATTTGCATTGCTGAAGCCTGTGATGTACTACTGCTGTGGTTGGAGAACTTCAGTCTCTAGAGTTGTCAGTCAAGCACTTTTCGTAAGACTAAATTCACACTAAATAGGGTGGCCATATTTCCCCAAAGGGAAAACGGGACACTGCCTGGGGCTAGCCTGAGGCTCCTCTACTCACCCCTGTACAGGGCTAGCCTGAGTCCTGCCACCCCCCCGCCCTCGTGTGGAGCAACATCAGCCACTGGCCCGAACCCCCCCCCATGCGGGGCTGACCCCAGCTGCTCCCATCTCCCTCCGCCTGCATAGGGCCGGCCTGCACTGCTCATCCTCCCCCCTCCCCCCCCAGTCTACGGGGGCTGGCCCGAGCCCCTCGCTCCCCCCTGTGTGGGGCTAGCCTGGCCCAAGCCACTTGCCCAAGCCCTCCCTCCCCTTAGGCAGGGCTGGCATCTCCGCCCTGCACATTCCTCCATGCCCTGCTAGTTGCTCAGTTGGCAAGAGTAAACGAGACAAATACCCAGTTTTGCCAAAAAGGTTGGGTTGGCCGGGACAGGGCTTAAAAAAGGGACTGTCCCGGCCAAAACAGGACATAAGGTCACCCTAACACTAAAGGAAAAGGACATGCAAGTAAAACTTCAAAGTGGGGCTGTGGATCAGATACATGTATGGTATAAATATTGCCTGAGTTTCTTGTACCTCGCTGATGCCTTTCTTAGTGTCTGAGTCCTGTATGGTTCCTTTTTTGCCTACCTGTAGTGGAAAGTTTTTCTGCAATTTTAATGGTTTTCAAAACTTGAGATTAAGATTTAATGAATGATTAAATGAATGATTTTTTGCTCTTTTTGCTCTTGATTTCATGCTATAATGCCTACATTGATTGGTTAGTTACAAAATCACTTACATTATCCATTACTAATGTGTTTCTAATTAACGTAAGTATAGTCAAAGTATTGAAAATCTCCTCCTCCATCAAGGAGAAGTAAGATCTATAATCTTCCTGTTTTATCCCTTGGTTTCTTTGTTTAAGGTTCATTGCCAGAAAGGGATTTTATGTTCTTTAATACTTCAGGAAAACTCATTTTTCCTCCCATAATGGAATTTCTGAACTATCAGTCCCTTCTCATTGTGCATGTGAAGTGATTTATTAGAAGGCTAATTCCGTGGATTACTCATCTAGAACACTGAAACCACCATTCATTTTTATTAAAAATGTTTTGAAAACCAGTGTCTTTGGCATGGATAGCAACAGGCACTGCTGCATGCAAAACCTCAGTTCAGGGCTAAGGGCCTGATCTAACTCCCATTGCTGTTACTGGGAAAAGAAATAGCACCGTCTTGGAGGAAAATGTCAGCTCTCTTGATTTAAGAGTCTTTTGCTATGGTCCGGCTGCGTCTTGAGTTGAGGAATGTAGGAAGGGATTTACAAAATGGTAAATAAAGGTCCCTACATTACTCTGGTCAGGGTGAAGCAAGTAGAGGGAGAACTTACACTCTTAGTAGTGAAAGACCCCAAAATATATAACTAATGCAATAGGGATAGAATGTAGTGAGGGAAAATCCAGGTTCTGAATGATGAAGGATCCTCATCATGGATGCAATCCATTGCCTATTGAAATCAATAAGCATTGCAAAGCACTTTCAGATCTATGGAGGAACAGTGCTATAGAAGAGCTAAGTGGGGGTGGTGTTTTTTGTTGTTATTTCCACTTTCATTCAACATTGGACCCCATATGTCCTCACTGGGACTAGCTCAAGATGAGCTCTGCCTCACTGCCATAAAAAGAACATAACATGAAGATATAACTAAAGATATAAACTAAGATATGATTATAAACTAAAAATACAATTTCCACTTCAATATATATTGGTTAAGATTCACATTCTGCATACAAGAAGATGACTTTTATTTGCTACCATCGATCTTTCTAACTTTGTGCTCTCCGAGTTCAAGAAGAGGTTACATGATGTGAAAAAAGGCTCTAGTTTGCTATTGTTATAATCTTCATAATGTGCAGCTGTTGGATGAGAGAGATGTGTTTTGTCCAGGTAGTTAATAGAAAGCTAATAAAAGCATAGGTTGAGAGTAGGGCTGTCAAACGATAAAAAAAATTAATCATGATTAATCACGCTGTTAATAATAGAATACAATTTATTTAAATATTTTTGATGTCTTCTACATTTTCAAATATATTGATTTCAATTACAACAAAGTGTACAGTGCTCACTTTATATTTATTTTTGATTACAAGTATTTGCACTGTAAAAAAACAAAAGAAATAGTATTTTTCAATTCACCTAATACAAGTACTATATTGCAATCTCTTTATCATGAAAGTTGAACTTACAAAGGTGGAATTATTTACAAAAACCCCCTGCATTCAAAAATAAAACAATGTAAAATTTTAGAGCCTGCAAGTCCACTCAGTCCTACTTCTTGTTCAGCCAATCACTCAGACAAACAAGTTTGTTTACATTTGTAGGAGAAAATGCTGCCGCTTCTTGTTTACAATGTCATCTGAAAGTGAGAACAGGTGTTCTCATGGCACTGTTGTAGCTGGCATTGCAAGATATTTATGTGCCAGATGTGCTAAAGGCCTGGTCTACACTGGGGGGGGGGGGGGGGAAGAGGGATCGATCTAAGATATGCAACTTCTGCTATGTGAATAACGTAGCTGAAGTCAACGTACTTAGACCTACTCACCGCGGTGTCTTCACTGCAGTGAATCAACTGCTGCTGCTCCCTCGTCGACTCTGCCTGCGCCTCTCACGGCAGTGGAGTACAGGAGTCGACGGGAGAATGCTCGGGGGTCGATTTATCGTGTCTAGACTAGACGCGATAAATTGACCCCGCTGGATCGATCGCTGTCCATCGACCCGGGTAGTGTAGACATACCCAAAGATTCATATGTCCCTTCATGCTTCAACCACCATTTCAGAGGACATGCATCCATGCTGATGATGGGTTCTGCTTGATAACAATCCAAAGCAATGAGGACCAATACAAGTTCATTTTCATATTCTGAGTCAAATGTCACCAGCAGAAAGTTGATTTTCTTTTTTGGTAGTTCGAGTTCTGTAGTTTCTATATTGGAGTGTTGCTCTTTTAAGACTTCTGAAAGCATGCTGCACACCTCATCCCTCTCAGATTTTGAAAGGCACTTCAGATTCTTAAATCTTGGGTCTAGTGCTGTAGCTATATTTAGAAATCTCACATTGGTACCTTCGTTGTATTTTGTCAAATCTGCAATGAAAGTATCTTAAAATGAACAACATGTGGGGTCATCATCTGAGCCTGCTATAACATGAAATATATGGCAGAATGTGGGTAAAACAGAGCAGGGGACACACAATTCTCCCCCAAGGAGTTCAGTCACAAATTTAATTAACACGTTATTTTTTAAATGAGCGTCATCAGCATGGAAGCATGTCCTCTGGAATGGTGGCCGAAGCAAGAAGGAGGCATACGAATGTTTAGCATATCTGGCACGGAAATACCTTGCAATGCCGGCTACAAAAGTCCCATGCAAATGCCTGTTCTCACTTTTGGTGACATTGTAAATAAGAAGAGGGCAGTATTATCTTCTGTAAATGTAAAATAATTTGTTTGTCTGAGTGATTGGCTGAACAAGAAGTAGGACTGAGTGGACTTGTAGGCTCTGAAGTTTTACATTTTTTTGTTACATAACTGCACTCAATAACAAAACAATCTACATTTGTAAATTGCACTTTCACGACAAAAAGATTGCACTACAGTACTTGTATGAAGTGAATTGAAAATACTATTTCTTTTGGTTATCATTTTTACAGTGCAAATATTTGTAATAAAAAATAATATACACTTTGATTTCAATTACAACACAGAATACAATATATATGAAAATGTAGAAAAACATCCAAAATATTTAATAAATTTCAATTGGTATTCTATTGTTTAACAGTGCGGTTAAAACTGCGATTAATCGCGAATAATTGTTTTAATCATGATTAATTTTTTTTAGTTAATCGTGTGAGTTAACTGTGATTAATCAACCGTCCTAGTTGAGAGTTTGTTAAACTGGGGCACAAACTCAGTCACCAGTGAAACAACAGTGGGCTAATGGCCAAGAGAGCCCTTGTAAAATGTTCTTTCCCTTCTCTGGAATGCCAGACACCAATCTTTTGGGCATGTACTGTACACTGCTAACTTTGCAGTATAGTTCATATGAACTAAACTGTCAGTTTTGGAACTGAATGAATATGGATTGAGGAGTGTTCAGTGATGTTATTCTTTGGGACCCTTTTGTTGGACATTCAGAATTATTTAAAAAAAAAAACCCTCATGTTAACCTAACTGAATGACCTAGTGTTTAGTTAGAGTGTGACAGAGACAACATCAGCTCTGCATTTAAATCACCGTGCTTGGCTATGTGTGGTGGAAAAGAAAGAGGGGAGAAAAGTCTCCCCATTTCACTTATCAGTCAAACTGATCTGATTGAGGGTTATTTATTTCTGATCTTCTGCTTTGACAACCTGTACTTTAATATTTTTCATTTGTAAAACATCTGTATCATTTACTCAATGCATAAATGAAACATCACAAAGTTCCTGCAGGAGTTTCTTAAAAGTCCTAAATTTGGGGCTGGCCCAATGGCTTTGTGTACAGTGGCTCATGCTGTTCTTCTAAGAGTCCCAGATTCAAAAGGGACATTGCTCATTTTAGTCCCTAAATTTTCTACCTCTGTGACCTCTTCCTTTCCTTTTGAATCAGAAATGAAGAATCATGAATCAGCGGCTATAGAGAAAGTTATTCACGTTTAAATGAATCCCACCACATGTTAAGTTTCCTGCATGAATAATTGTTTGAGTCTTTGTTATGCATCAGGTCCCACATTTGGGCCTTGGCAGGTTGCAAGGTATGTTCAGATCTTACCTTATGGTCTTGTGCATTGGCAGTGGTTGAGAGCATTTTGGAGGGGATATTCTTAATCTTTTTGAGGGAAAATGTGATGCATTATTCTTAACTATTCTCTGGCCATCTTGAGGGTAACACTCTCAGTCTTTCATTGCTGTAGTATGTCTACACTACAATTAGACACCCAAGGCTGACATGGTTTTGCGGCGTTTGGGCTAAAAGGCTGTTTAATTTCATTATAGATGTTTGGACTTGGGCTGGAGCCGGGCTACAGAACCCTGCAAGGCGGGAGGGTCCCAGAGCTCTGGCTGCAGTCTGAACCCGAAAGTTTTTACACTGCAATTAAACGTCCCCTTAGCCCAAGCTCCTTAGCCTGAGTCAGCTGGCCAAGGCCAGATGTGGGTTTTTAATTGCAGTGTAGACATACCCAGAATGAGCTCTTAGCTGCAGTGCTGGTTGACATAATTAAAATGTGACCAAAGGAAGGAGGAACAGGACCCTGCTATAACTCCCTTTGTTGACCATATTTTGTGGAATTTCTTATATGCTGAAGCGTTGAGATGCCGTATGTATCTCTGTAAGCTGTGTTCCAGAGGGAGCCCTGAAACTTTCTCCCTCTTTTCCCTGCCTTATTTCCTCCACCACACCTTTGAAAAGCTATACCCTAGCTATGATTCCTCCTGCAAAGAGCTCTCAGAGACTCTTCTCATGCCCTACGGAACCAGTTGACGGAATTGCTGATAAGTAATATATCATGGCATTTTGGCATCCCCTACTCCCCTGAGACCAAGTGCACTACCTCCATCAGCTTCATCAGGCCATTCTGGTCCCTCCAGACTGAGATCGGGACTGCAAATGAAACCTGCATCTCCCATTTGGTGATTCAGAACCACTAGGGCAGAAAGCTGACATTAACATATTTGTCATCTCTTGCGTGTGGGTGATGTCATTCCAGAACTGTTGCAAGAATGTTATATGTTGCACTATTGCTATATTGAGAGCTGGACATTCACTGTATTAGATATAGAGAACTGTTCATACAATTCAGCTGTGTGCAGCTTACAGGTATTCAAAGTACAGTATATAGAAATGCAAAGTATAAGGAGCCAAGTGAAAGCTTACTTATTCAGGGAAAAATGTTGTTGTGGGTGTCTTTTGGGGGGGAGGGAAATGCATGTGATGCCATCTTTCTATAGCTACTGCACAGAAATCAAACTAAGGGTATTTGCTATCTAGATTGCCTGGATATAGAAGTCTATTGGAACAGAATTGCAGTGCTGGGAGCAGAAGAGACTGATGATAAATGAAATCTTGCTGCAGGGAAGTCAAGGCTCTTTCAGAATAATAAGGAAATATATATAGCAAGACATTGTTTCCTGCCAATTGAGATCAAGGAAGTGGCTGAACCTCTATAGACAACACTATTCCCCTACCCCCCAAAAAAAGGCTTCCACTGTATTAGAACTGATGAGCCTATGATTGCTTTAAGGGTCATCTGGCTATATAACCTGCTTAGATTAATGAGTCCTTGAATGCAATGCCAAATATATGGAAGAGGAAGCAAGAAGTAAAGAGTTTAGCTTCCTCTTTGCTTCACAAAAGAAAAATCTGTGTTCTGTATCTAAAAAAGTTCCCAGAAATGAAAAAGCATACTCCTTATTCTCTTATCATACAAGATTAGAGGATCTGAGACCTGCTATTAGAATAATTCAATCTTCCTTGCTTTGCCTTGTAATTTTGTGTGTCTCTGATCTTTATTCTAATCAAATTGTCTAATCAGACAAATAGTCTGGTGGCCTTTTGAAAATAGAAACAAAGTAAAGATTAAAAAGGTTAAATCTGCATGCATACAAATATCACCTGGACCTAGGGGAGTCAAATGGATTGAAAGTCACAGCCGTAACTCACGCCACATTAGAAAAAGAATTGCTGTTGCTCTTTACACAGAACTAAACATGGGGTCAGATCCTCCAATGTGTTAAGTGCCCTCAACTCCCACTGAGGCTATGCACACCCTGCAGAAGCAGGCTCATAAGGAGGATCTGGGGTATTATACCAAGAAATAGAATTCCCATTTTCCCTCCCCCCTTCCTCCTATCTCTAACATCTCATACAAAGAAGCCACGTGGCCTAGTAGACTGGCCTAGGAGCTAGGAACTCTTGAGTTCTAGTCATGCATTTACCACCAATTGGCTGTGTGACATTAGGAAAGACGTTTAACTTCTCTGGGCCTGTTTCTCCACTTCCTTGTATAGTTCGATCACAGGTGCGACCTTAATATAAATTGCTATCACCATTGTGAGTGGAGAATATATGTCTTGTTTGACTATAGGCAGAGCTGGTAGCAATACTTATAGTTAAGGTTGCCTAATACTTTCCATTATAAGATCCTGTTTTCAGTGACTTATAACTTATCTTTGCCAAACTTCACCCATTCAGGTTGAAAATTCCCATGCTAAGTCTCTGTTTCAGGCTGGATTTTTTTTTTTTTTTTTTTTTAATGTTTCAGCAAAAACATGTCATCTGTTTCTCATAGGGTGTTTACGGGAAAATACATTGGTTTTGCCATGTTAAAAAAATTCTTACATCCATTTTTAGCAGAGAGGCTGTAGTGCCTCTATGCTTTGGATCAAACACTCAGAAGTTTGTGTTTTGGAGAGTGGGTAGATGTGTGTGTGGGTCACCCTGGAGGCAGGAATGTGCCTTTTGCCATCCTCCTGAAAGCTGACCAAAACTTGGTCAAGTTATAAGCCTCGGAAAAATCTCAATTCACACATGAACAGTAGAGATTTGGTAGAGTTTGGGAGTTATCTTCTCCAAAGATCCTATTTGTACTGAGCATGTTCCAGCCCAAGGATACCAGGGCTGAGAAGGATTTTTCCTTCAGTGGTTTCTCCTGGAAGCCAGAAGACATTGTAATGCTGGTCATAAGAAAGGAGAGCAGGCATACTCTGAATGTGCTGGTGCCCAGAAAAGAAGGAATACAGGGTTGAGGAGCATGGTGGGGGAGAAGGAGATGGGAAGCAGAGACAGGCTCTGGGGGTAATGCTAGGGTAGGGTGACCAGATGTCCCGATTTTATAGGGACAGTCCCCATTTTTGGGTCTTTTTCTTATATAAGCTCCTATTACCCTCCCCCCATCCCGATTTTTCACACTTGCTGTCTGGTCACCCTATCTAGGGGTGGGGGGCGCCGGCAAACTGGAAAGGGAAAGAAGTCTGTGACTACTACAGTACATTTCGTTCCGGAATCTGGAATGGAACCCATGATTCCTGTGTTGCAATATTGCTCTGCTGTTTATTAAATAGTTGTGAAACCATGGCAAAATTTGTGTCTCATCACCCTCTAGTGGCTAGTCCACATAGAGAATAACAACCTACTGTTGCTATAAGTTACTTCATGAGTTCAAGTGGTTGAGGTCTGTGCTGAGGAGCTAAAGGTTCTGATCCTGCTGAAGACATGGGTAGGGGCAGGGCTCACTATGGTTCCATATTAGAATTTCAGTGTTTTCACTTTTTAAAAAAACCTAGGAAATTCCATGCAAAACACTATGTTAAAAGAAATATAATGTGGCAAATTCAAGAGCTCACAGGTTAGGAATTTCAGAATTGATGTTGACCATGCAACCTTTAACTGGGGCCCCCTTTTATTATGAACACACACTATTTTTTCCACAGGACCCCTGCCTCATTCAATGTACAAGATGCAAGGAACTCAGGAAAGGAATCAGAACCGTGTAGTGAAGAAGGTTGTTGTCAGTAGTACCTCAGCCTCATTTGTTGCGGACCTCATTTGTTGGAAGGTGGATAGTGATTGAGGCTGCGGAAGGCAGGAAGAGAAAGGATGGACTCACGATAAATCGCCTATATGCAATGCCCTCAAACTATGAAGGGGAGCAGTGCATCCATCACAATTAAATGGCATAACTCTTATTTTAATTAATTCTGTTTTTTCCAGCACAAGGGTGAAAGGAATATATTAGTGTAGATGTTGCTTGAAAGTCCTCCTCCCCTCTTATTACAACTCTTAATCCTGTTGAGCAGTAGTTTCCATTTAAACTGACAGTGGAGCCAAAAAGATCAGTGCTGTCAAAAGATCTTTTGCTTATTGTTCAAATATTCCATATGGAAAAGTTTCTTAGCAGGGCCCTTTTAGCCTTCTGTAGCAATTTTGGCTTCTGAAATAGGGTCTTTCCAAAATCCTAGCTGTAGAAAGATCCATCATGCAACGCATAGACTTTCTCTTTATCACCTTTGTGATGGATTTCAAGACGTTTGATGAGCACATTGCTGGCTTGTCAGATTAAAGTGTTGCATTCTGCATTATCCCTAGTCAAATGCTGGTCTTCATTTTAAACATGACAAAAAAAAGCTCTAGTGTTGCAGCAGACTTCTTATCATATGTCCTGTCTTATAAATTAGTCCTATCCTGTCATGAGTTTAGTACTGTTGTCTACTATAAATCTGCAAGAACCGCTGTTTGTTTCATTTGTATTTCATATAAGCTATGTCCTTCACTTTCTACTGTTAGAAGAGAGTTTATATCTAAAGGAACAGAAGAGGCAAAGTGCAGGATAATTTCTTAAACAACATTTCAAATCATTGATCATGTAGGAAATTTGTTTTTAAGGCCAGTAGATTTTCCACTCAGTAAACAATATTACAATATTGTCCATAGTACTATTGGTACTATCTTTGTATGTACTGTTTGTATAAAATGGTGGTTCAGTCATGGAGCCATTGTTGCCCATTACTGTTGTTGTGATAGTGGCCAGAGGCCCCAATCAGGATTGTGTTAGGTATTGTAGAAACAAAGAGGTAGAGACAGTACCTGTCCTGAAGAGCTTATTTAACCCACACACCTTCTAGGTGTGGTGTTCTGTCCCATCTAGTGGCACCAAGACCACTTAGAGAGAGATATAAAATGAGTCTGCTCTACAGCCTTAGCTAACAGCCAGTTGGCTTTTAGCTCATGCAGCAGAGGCTCATGCACTAAGCTCCAGAGGTCCTTGGTTCAATCCTGTCTGCCGACAACCGGGATCTGTTGGCGTTAAACTTACAAGCTAAGAATATTAGCAACATACAAAAGGTAGGGGACAGGGACACAACCACATAGATACAATTTGTATATACATTTGCTGTTTTGTTTTTGTATTACATAAATAATTATTAATCTTTTCCAACTTCCTCTCAGCCTCACCCTCATACACTGCCTGCCTGCCTGTAGGCTTCATGGCAGAAGTGGGCCTTAGAGAAGGGACTTGACAAAGAAGGTCAGTTATGGATCTGTTCAGGGATGGTGTTCCAAGTATGGCAGGCAAGTGTAAAGATGTTTGGGGCAGGAGCAGACAAGAGGGTGGTCTAGGTTGGCCTCATTGGCAAGGACAGGAAGTTGGGTGTGAGGGGACTCAATCAGAAATGAACACAGATAAAATGTTAAGGGCCTTAAAAGTCAGGACTAAAAGCTTGAACTTGTTGCAGTGGTAGAAATTCAAAGTGGACTTTGGTGGGGGAGGAGGGAATGAAATAGTTAGAGATGGGCCAGGGAGATGATCTACATAAAGTATATCTATAGAGAGTAGCTATATATTGAATGAACTATGAAGAAGTGGTGGTCACCTGCTAGATGAGAGGGAGAACGAGGGAGCATATTGCAGAGGAACAAAAATAATTCTGGTTCCCTTTTGGTAAATTTCTTTGGGCAGCTACACATTTAAGGAATTCCTCTGTTGCTTTTGGCAAAGGAAAACTCTCATAACAAAACCCCCCCTTGGCACGATTTACCACAGGGCTGTCCCCAGACATGATCTTATCTGTCAGTCAAATTTGAAATCTCAAGGAAACCAAGGGAAGAGACACTGATGTGACAAACTATGCTTGGCTTCAGTATGTCACTGGACTTCAGTGATGGGGACATCACTGTTATTTGGAAAGGCCATGTTATTATGGTCATTCACAGTTTCTTTATCCCATTCTGATAACTCTGCCTATTGAACTCTGTAGAGATTAATAGGAGTTTCAAGATCACTGCTGGCCCTTTCTTCCCAGCATTATCACGGAATACTGTACCTGGTGCATCTCTCCGAGAGTAATTGTGACTTGTTACTCCCAGGCAGCCCTCCAGACATCTGGCAAAAGTGTGAACTGACTTTGGCCTTCGGATGATCTCTCTTTCCTGTAAAACAGCTGTAAGCATACACAATGACAACTCCAGGAGCACAGTTCATGTCCAAGAGAAACTGCCTTCCAAATGCTGGTCTTCAAGATTTTCCTAAGGGAAATGTTCCCATCACCAACAATCCCAACAACCCTGTATTTATAGAGAGAGCTGTGACTGACGAGTAATTCTAAATTCTCTGCCCTTGTTTGTGGGCTGTTTGGGAAAGTGTTACTACTTCATAATCAGTCTGTTTATATTAAATCTGTTTGGATGATGTCGTTGATGAGGCTTTTGTTTATTGCTAGTAGAATCTATGTTCACTGCTGCAGCATGTTTCCAAAGCCTTATACAAACAATTTAGTGGAGAGGCAAACTAAAATGACAGATTCCGATTACAACTTCCTTTCGGACAGACAGATGTTGCTGAAACTGCAGTGACATTCTATGCAGCAGCTAGACCAGGTGCGCTCCACTACTACCACTACTCAAACAGGGGCAGAAGTAAAGGCATACAGAACCATTCACCACTAAGGGCTTGTCTACATGGGGACATCCAGGAAAATTAATCTAAATTGACAAAAGGTGTGATTATTGAAGTGGTTTAGTTAGATCGCATTAAATCCTTGTGTGGACGCCATTAAGCTATGTCTGTACGTATAGTGCTGCAGTGGCACAGCTGTCCCGATACAGCACGTGTGGTGAAGAGCTCTCCCATCAGCATAAAAAACCCCACCTCCGCGACTGTCAGAAGCTGTGTTGGCGGGAAGGTGGTCTGGTGCCAAAATAGGAATATACGTGCCATTTATCACTCCACTGCAATTCGGGAACCCCACAGCTGCAAAAGCACCCACTATGCCCTGCACACTGCAGGGAGTCACAGTCCTGCATAGCAGGAAGTGACTAATAGCCCTGCACATTTGTAGGACGATGGCCCCTGTGGTGGATTTTTCGACTTCAAATTGATTGCTACCCATCAGTCAGGAATCTGGTGTTGCAAGTTTCTGTAGTGCAATCGCCACTTGCTTCTCCAGCTCTCATTTTGGTGTCCCTGCTCTGGAGGGCTAGGGTGAGCTCAGTGCACAGATCCAGGAGTATTGCCTAGCACATCCAAAAGTTCTGCAGCTATTGCTCATCATTAAGGCTAAGATTTTTGTCATGGTTATTTTTAGTAAAAGTCACGGACAGGTCACGGGCAATAAACAAAAATTCACAGAAGCTGTGACCTGTCTGTCACTTTTGCTGCTGCCGGTTCACCCTCTTCCCATGGCAGCTGGAAGCTGCAGGGGTGGCCCCCTCTCACCACCGTGACTGGGAGCTGTAGGGTGACCATATTTCCCAAAGAGAAAATGGGACACCCTCAGCCACTCACCTGAGGCATTCCCCTCCCCCTGCGAGGCTGTCGCCCATCGCTGGAACCCTGAGGAGGGCCCCCTCAGGAGTCTGTCACCTGTTGCTGGAATATTGCAGGGGATGCCCTATCACTGCTGTCACCTGTCACTGGAACCCTGCCAGGGCCCTGCTGGCTGCCAGCTCCAGAGTCCTGCAGCCCCTGGGGCTGAAGCAGAAAATGTCACAGAGGTCACAGAATCTGTGACTTCCATGACCTCCGTGACATAAACGTAGCCTTACTCATCATCCCAAATCTGCATTATGATGTGCAGTTAGTGCTTGTTTCATGGGCCCAGAAGCAACACTCCATAATCTGCAGCAGCTCCATGAACACTAGCAACAACCTTGAGCTGGTTCTCGATATGTCCCACAGCAATCTGTCCTCCAAGGAATCGTCATGTTCCCCACTCATTTGGTTCTTCTCGTGGCTCTGAAAATACTGCAGGATCACACACAGGTCCGGTGCTACCATTAAGGCATACTAGGCAGTTGCCTAGGGCGCCAAGATTTGGGGGCGCCAAAAAGCGGTGCCCCAATTTTTTTTTTACAGCGTTCCTATGCCCCCTCCCCGAGCGTGTGGTCGCCGCTCCACTTCTCCCGCCTCCAAGGCTTGCAGCGCCAATCATCTGTTTGGCGTCGCAAGCCTGGGAGGGGAGGAGAATTAGAGCGGGGGCGGCGTGCTCGGGGAGGAGGCGAAGCAGAGGTGAGCTGGGGTGGGGAGCTGCCGCACGGCTCCCCGGGGGGGGGGGGGGAAGCTGCCGCGGGGGTGGCGCCTCAGGGTGGAGGGGGCGCGGGAAGCTGCAGCAGGGCTGGCGGGGGGCGGGCGCAAGGTGGAAGTTTCGCCTAGGGCGTGAAACTTCCTTGCACCGGCCCTGATCACACACCCTGAGCTTGCAGCGCTCATGACAGTAGTGCAGAGCTGTGCAGGCTCCATGCTTCTGTCAGAGATGGTGGACATTGAGGGGGGCTGCATGGGTTTGTGGAATTATGAAAAAAGGCACAAAAATTATGGGCTACAGATACAATTATGGGATGGAGACAGGCCTGTTGTGGGGGCGGGAGGGGGGGCAAAGGAGGCAATTGCCCAGGGGCCTGGTCAATTTAAAAGGGCCTGGGGGCCCCCAGCTGGCAGTGCAGTGGGGCTAAGGCAGGCTTCCTGCCCGTTCTTGCTCTGCAGCACTCCCAGAAGCAGCCAACACGTCCCTGCAGCCCCTGAAAGGTGTGTCTCCGCACGCTGCTCCGGCCCCAAGCACCGACTCTGCAGCTCCCATTGACCAGGAACTGTGGCCAATGTGAGTTGCGGGGGTGGTGCCTGCGGGCAGCGGTGCATGGAGACGCCCTGCCCCCCCACCTAGTAGCCACTGCCAGAGGGGTGTGCCGGTCACTTTTGGGAGCCGCCCGAGGTAAGCACTGACCTGCTGAGCCCCTCCTGCACCCCAGCCTAGAGCCTGCACCCGTACCCAAACTTCCTCCCAGAGCCCGCATCCCCTCCTGCACCCCAATCCCCTGTTTCAGCCTGGTGAAAGTGAGTGAGGGTAGGGGAGAGTGAGCGATGGAGGGAGGGGGGAGTGAGCAGGGGCGTGGCCTCAGAAAAGGGGCATGACGGGCGTGGCCTCAGAAAAGGGTCATGACAGGGGCGTGGCTTCAGGGAAGAGGCAGGGCAGGGGTGGGGCAAGGGTCTTTGGGTTTGCGTGATTAGACAGTTGGCAACCCTGCCGGGTGGGCATGAGGAAGCCCTGGCGGTGCTGGAAGAGCGCGGCAGGCAGCTCGCTGGACACCAGCCAGCACAGGTGCAGCACCACCCAAATGTCAGGCAGACAGCATCTGTGCGGGTGTGGCTTGTGTGTGCGTGGGGGCCCATTGACTGTTCTGCCCTGGGGCCCAGAATTGCTGTCAGTGGGCCTGGAGATGTTTGCAAACTGGGACCATGACACCATGCTCTCAGTCATCCCCACGTGACTTGTTTCGGCCCCATCATGCATTGCCAAAACTTCCCAAAAGTCTGTCTACTAGATGGTGGTGAGTTGCACAGTGGGATGCACTACACTCTAGATCATCACAAGCACTTCTGGTGAGCATGTGCACACTGACATAAGGCGCCAAATATGCACATGTTCAAGTGATGTACTAATTGTGGCGGCTGTAAGCCGATGTAATTTTAATTTATACAAGTGCGTACTGTAAACATGGCCTCACCGTGACCAACCAACATGGCTGGGACCCACCTTTCAAGACTGCAAAGAGCACTGTCCTTTTTGCTTTGTCGGTGAAGGATCCAAATGTGTCTTTTTGCCGCCTTCTTATATCCCCAAAATTCATTGTTTTGTTTCCAGAGTCAGGGTGACCCCTATGGGTTGTTCGCTGGTGTGCTGGGTCTATATTATCTTCACGTCCTCATGTTGACATCATATGCAAACAGACTTGTATTGTGTTGGCTTACAATGCTTATTTTACATATGAACCAAGACAGGCAATTGAGTATACATCCCTTTGTCTGGAAAAACCTGTTTGTCATCCCTGTCTGGGACCCAGAATCAAAAGCATATTTTCAGTACATAAACACAACTTCTTAAATGTCACCTGTACCTACATCCTGAAATGATTATGAAGGTCAGTAGGACATAGGCTTTTATTAGATCTCTCATTTGACCCTCTTTGGCTAAATACTATGAAAGCAATGTATTGGGTGTAGTGAGTTTGTCAGGCCTGTCGTGGTACTGTTACACAAAAGCGAACCCTTTGTCAGTTGGCACTGAGGGCTTCCTAGGGTCACAATGGCTGTTCAATGGTCTGTGTGTAATTAGTTGGTGGTCTCAGTACAGTGTAGGCCAATCAGGCATTAATTGGCTCTAAGGACTGAATGGGCACAAAAGCTGGACTAATATCTCAACTCCATTAGTAATCTTCTAAACCAAGTCTGAGACACAGTGGTAGCTGGTATGGAGAAGCTGGTACTGCTGCTGTCCATGCTGAGCTGTAGATAGTGGACTTCCATCTCAGGGCTTATCAAACAAGCATCTTTCATAAGCATTAAATTATTTCTATTAATAATAAAACATCTGCTCACAAGCTCCATCTCTGCTGTTTCTTTTCCCAGAAATGATATTCTAGTCTGTCTCTCTCTGGATCTCAAACATTTCCCTCCCACTCACCCAGCGCTTTCTCCACTCTGGAGTAAATAAGAACAGAGTCTGGATAATCAATAATTTGGCTGTCAGTGGTTATGCCTGCATTTAAACCAGAGCTTTTCAATAAGCTCCACTTGAACCTTTAAAAGAAACCAGTAACTTTTTAATTGTATTAAATGAAGTAATTCCGTAGAAGCATGGCCAATATAATATTGGTTCTAAAATTACTTCAGGGAGCAACAAGTAAAATAAAAAAGAACCCTCTAAATTTCAGAGTTACTCAATCATGGCTCAAATAATTATTTACTTTAAAGTAAAATTTTGTGTAAAGGAGCTGGAGTGGGGGAGAAAATCAGACTGTGGATATTTAAATCCTGTTGACCCTGTGAGACTATGAGACTGGAGAAATAGTGAAATGAAGATGTTAAAAGATTCAAGAATGAGGGCTGAGAAACTGAGGGGAAAGGACTTACAGTCTGACTTTAAAATTCGTAATAGTTTGTATGTTTAACGCACATAATTTGACTAATGTTTTGGAAACAGGATGTCCTTGTTAAAGAATCATGTCATTTATTTTTTTTCCTTTGGTTTGCCTGTTTTTCGTATTGCTCTTAATTCATTTTCCTTTTTCTTTCCTTGAAAGAAAAAAATAAACCCTCTCCTTTCATCTTATTATTTTCTTTCTCCACTCGAGTTGTATTATTCCTCTCTTTTTGTTCTTCACTATTTTCGGTACTTTCTCTCACTGGCGTAGGGCAGACAGATGATACAGGTTTCCCTCTCGTTCTCCCCAGGTATACCAACACACCTCAACATTTTAAATAAATAAGTAAAATACATAATGCTGATCTGCAAAGATATCTACTATTCCAGTTCAAGGCCTCTGAACAGAAATTGCCAATAAGGTCCAGCTTTATGGAGGCTGTGATGGGGCGGCTGCCCCACCCCCATGCTAGAGGGGGCTGCAGCAGGCCAGTGGGCCTGCGCAGACGAACAGCCAATAGGAAAAGGGCTTATTGGGAGCCAATCAGGGCCCAGATTGGAGGCAGCCAATCAGGGCCAGGGTCAGCCCTATAAGAAGGCTGTTCAGGAAGCAAGCAGTCAGTCTGTCCCAGACCTTCATGGGGGAAGGCCTGTCTCCAGAGCAGGAGACCAGCATCTTGGACAGAGCAGTGCTGGGCAGGCTCAGGGGGAGCACAATAGGGCTCCGGCCCAATACCTGCCAGACTGTGGGCGCTGATAGAAAGGCCCTAGAGGGTGTGAGGGGCCCGAGGGGAAGTGGCCCAGGGACAGTTGGACAAGGGGAGAGAAGGAGGGTAGGGAGGCTGCTACTAGAGGGTCCCTGGGTCAGGACCCAGAGTAGTGGGTGGGCCTGCCCCCCCCCCTTGTACTGCACCTGGCCATGCGGTAGGGTTGCTGAGACAAACTGCAACCGTCCCTTGAGACAAGGGGCTAGACTTTGGAGTTGTGGTTGGCCACTGAGGCCAATGCAAGGACTGCTGAACAACCCCTCCCCCCTGAAGGGGGTGAGGATGGACTGGGGGGCAATGCTGTAGGGCAGTGGCCTGAAGAGGATGCCGCTGAGCGGGGAGCAACGCGGGTCCAGACACCAGCGAGGCACAAGAGATGGACAGGACACCGCCAGCAGAGGGTGCTCCCCATGGACTGAGCTAATTCCCGGAACGACCAGTGGGAGGTGTGCTGTGGTGGTGAGTCCCAACCTTGTCACAGAGGCTTAAATGACAAAGACCAGGATGACCTAGTGGATAGGGCCCTGAACTGGGATTCAGGAGACCTGGTTTCTATTCCCTGCTCTGTTGCTGACCTGTTGTGTGACCACGGGCAAGTCTCTTGCCCTTTGTCTGGCTTGTCTATTTAGACTTTAAGCTGTTGGGGGCAGGGACTGTCTCTTACTATCTGTTTGTACTCTGCTTAGACTATAGGGCCATGATTTCAGTTGAGGCCATTCGGTGCTACAGTAATACAAATAATAAGTAGGCAAGGATAAGACCCTTAAAATCACTTTCAGTGGTTTGGGGTGAAAGAGGGGATTCTGGGCTGGAGCAGGGGGTTGGGGTGTGTGTGTATGTGGGTGCAGGGTCCCGGTGGTGTTTACCGCGGCTCCGAGGAAGCAGCCACCAGGTCCCTGCGGCCTCGAGGTGCATAGGCAGCCAGGTGGCTCTGCATGGTGCACACTGCCTTTGCACCCATAGACACCACCCCCTCTAGCTCCCATTGGTTGTGGTTCCTAGCCAATAGGAGCTGTGGAGCCGGCGCTGGGGTTGGGGACAGCCGCAGAGCCTCCCTTGATGACCATGTGCCTAGGGGCTGCAGGGATCTGGTAGCCATTTCCGGGGCAGTGCGGAGCCCGGGCAGGTAGGGAGCCTGCCTTAGCCCTTGGCCCCTGCTGCGCTGCCGAATGGACTTTTAACGGCCCGGTCAGTGGTGCCGATTGGAGCCACCACGGTCCCTTTTCGACCAGGCGTTCCGGTGAAAAACCAGATGCCTGGCAACCCTATTTGCTGTCCCTTCCTTCTATTCTTCCTTCTCTTCTCTCCCCCCTCCCCCACCTTGTGTGATCCTCTCCATATTGTGTGATCCTCTCCACTTTTTTTTAGTCTCTCTTCCCATTTTTCCCAATGAAATAAATAAAAAATTTAAAAAAGTAAGAGTGGGATTTTTCCCAGCACAATGAGAACTCTTGAAAATTTTTATCAAACAATAAACATTTTTGGAACAATTTTTGAACAAAAATTAAATATTCTCCTTTTTTTCTGAAATGGTGCTGCTGATTAGTCTGGATTGTACCCTGGTATGAGACAGACACACACACACAATTTTGACCAGCATAATTACCAGCTTTCACAGCAACCCAGACACTGGAGCTGACAGTTGGCATAAAGCCACATTTTCCACTCACCTGGGCTGTGCCTCCTGTTGTGTACTACATCTCCTGAGAGGTACAGCACAGAAACTATCCCTAATTGTAGCTGTAGGGTCTCTCACCTTGGTATGTAAACACAAAGCACTGTGACAGAAATTTTCCCCCCTCTTAAAAATAAATCACAAGAAGCAACCAAAGTAATTGTTTGCTGTTCTGGATTCTCTGTGGAATTAAGTGACCTCATTTCTAGTTTGTGATTTACACAGACCCTTCATAGTAGTTTACCTATGTCACAAGCTAAGCAGGAGACGACTTTCATGCACTATGGCATATTGTGAATGAGACAATGTGTTTCACAATACTTTACTTCTAAGTTCTGAAAATGTTGAATTCATTAAATCATTTGAATAAGTGCAAGAGCTGGAGTGGTGCTGAGTGAGTTCAATGGATTTGTGGGAGCTCAGTTAAATTTGTTGGGAGTGGAGCTCTGACAAACTGAAATGAAAAGGAATTGCTTTGAAGATTGAAGGACAGGAATTACCTTACAGGCCAATATTTAGCAGATCTACAGAGCAAGAGTAAGAAGGAAAAATACCAAACAATAGACACATTTTCACAAAATTCAGTGCTATTACTTCCTCAACAATGGGAAAACTCAGAAGCAAACTTCATAGTTGATTCATGACCGTGGGGAGGAGGGACCCAATAGCCTAGAAAATGAAGCATAGCAGAATAATTAGAAACATGAGCCCTGATCCTTGTCAGTGCAGAACCCAAAGAGGTGAGAGGTCCAAGCCACTGTTCTGTGCCATTCCCTCCCCTCCTCAATTCTGGCCTCAGTGAGTCAGAGTAGCCTCCAGTTGAGTTCCATGCACCAGATAGTAATGAGGCCCCGGTGCCATTATGCCAGCTGGAGATCTGAATACAGCAGTGATCCTGTCTCTGCTAGTTCCCTCCCCACCTTTTCATTGCTTCACTTTGACTCAACAGACAGTCTAGGCTTCAAAGTGACACACAGATGGAATATGCAGTGTAGTTGTAGCTGTTGGTCCCAGGATATTAGAGAGACAAGGTGTGTGAGGTAATATCTTTTATTGATCTGTTGGTAGGAGAGACAAGCTTTCAAGCTCACACAGAGCTCTTCTTCAGGTCTGGGAAAGTTACTCCCAGTGTCACAGCAAAAGGCAAGGTGGAACAAATTGTTCAGCATTAGTAGTTGGCACATATTGTATGGTACCATTCAAGGTAGAATGGCCTGTTACCACTTCTGCAGTCATAGGACAAAAAGACGGGGTAAGTGGGTTACAGATTGTTGTAATAAACCATAAATCCAGTCTCTCTGTTCAGTCCATGATTTTTAGTGTCTAGCAGAGTTATGCATTTACACACCTAGCCTCGTCTCTTGAAAGCATTGTGCAGGTTTCCTTTGAGGATGAGGACTGATAGGTCAGATATAGAATGATCACTTGTGAAAAGTGTTCACCCACAGATGAGAGGGTGTTTGTGTTATTTATCATTTTCCTGAGTTCATTCGAGAGCCTAGCAATTGTCTGGTTTCACCCCCATAGTTGTTACGGGGCATTTAGTGCACTGGATGAAGTGCATCACATGTACTGATAGGTGTGTGTAGGATCTATGGATCTTGAAAGCTGTGGTGGTGGTGGTGGTGATCATTGTAGAAGTGCAGATATGTCTGCAGACATATCTACACAGATGGAGTGACACTCCTGGAATTGTATTATGTAGATTATGAAATGCTTTTAAAGATGTCCAAAATTATTAATAAATAATAGTCCTAAACTGGAATAGGATGCAGCTACTTCATTTGAAGATATAGTAGAATAATCAGAAAGTCAATAAAAATTATTTGCCTAACCAGCCCATTGGCTATTTAATTTGACAGATAAAATTTTCCTGTTTTAAATTAATTTTTTCTACTTATTGCCACAGTTCTTGAGTTTGTGAGTGAGATTGTTATATATGTGCACGCGGTCTAGCACACTGGCGCTGATCCTGATTTGGGCATCTCTGAGCTACCACAATATGAGTAAATAATAATGTCACATGGAATTGAAAGGAGGATAAAATGGGCAGCCGTGTGTCTTATAATTGATTCAGACAGAGTTCTGTATATGCTTAGGGAAGCTGTAGTTGAAGCGACCGGGAGATCAAGAAATATGTTGACAAAGGGGAGAGGGTCATAGAAGAGTCATGAGAATGATTAAGACTTAGAAAACCTATCTCTTCCTTATAGACTCAAGGAGCTCAATCTACATACCTTAACAAAGAGAAGGTTAAGGGGTAATAGATCAGTTTATAATTACGTTCCTGAGGAACAAGTATTTGATAAAGGACTCTTCAGTTTAGCAGAGAAAGATATAACACAAGCCAATGGCTGGAAGATGAAGCTAGACAGTCATACTGGAAATAAGGTGTAAATTTTCAACAACCTGAGTAATTAACCATTGGAACAGTTTATCAAGGGCTGTGATGGATTCTCTATCACTGGCAATTTTTAAATCTAGACTGGATGTCTTTCTAAAAGACATGCTCTAGGGATTCTGGGGGGAAGTTCTATGGCCTGTGATATACAGGAGGTCAGAGCAGATGATCACAAAAGTCCCTTTTGGCCTTGGAATCTATGAATATGAGAGCAGATATAATTTACTGTGCATTTGGCAGAGCAGCAAAATTCATCTTTCTAAATGTAACCCTTCTGCTAGGTGAAGCCATCAGCAACCAGGGCCGGGTTCAATATCTAGGGGTTCCTTTTCAACAATACAACACAGAACCGGCTCGAGCCTACACCCAGTAACCTGGGAAAATTACACACCACCCGTGGGCGCCTCTGAGAGGCAATACTTCCCCTCTTGCAAGCACAGAGTCTGAGTGTAGAAAAGAAACTTTTAATGAAAGAGAAGTCACCCGACATTAATTAGGGAAAATGCCACAAGCAGGATTCATAAACATAAAACTGTGAGCAGGACACCCACCTTAGAGTGCATGGGGCAGAGTCTTCTGCTCATGTTCATGAGTTCTACAACCAAATGTTCCTTTGTGCCCCTTTTTTGCTCCCTCACCATACCCCACTCACAGTGGTTGTCCTTGGTCAATGAGGACCCAGGGTTCAGAGGTGCATCTCTGTGAGTTCACCTCCCACCTGGGGAAGAAGGCACCTTGCTTGCTCTGCCATGTGAGCACTTGCTCTGGCTGGCCGCCCTGCCAGCCACGGTTCCTCACTGCCTGGCCACCCCGCCAGCTGCTCCTGCCGGCCAACTGCTTGTCACTTTCACCTTCCACTCCCACCGGCTGCCCATCAGTTACTTTCTGCTGCCACCTGCCGCTCTGCTGTGACCTCTGCAGGTCAGTTTCTTAGTGATTTTTAGCTCTCTGCAGGCTGGGCAGAAACACTGCCCCACCACAAGTGATTTCAGCTCTTACTGAGTACTTAAAATAACAGAAGGCTCCTAATGAAGCCTATTTAGCTCTCACTTTGAACAGTGGGGAGGAACAGGTTAAACCAGACAGGGGATCCTTAAGGAAAGTCCACACCTCCTGGCTGGGACAACGGTCTCTACCTTATGAAGCCAATATAAACTACCTTGCTCATGTGGGGAGGAAATGGTTACATAAATTTAGTGCTGGTAATAGGTATCAGACTGATACTCCTGGAGATTGAATCTTTTTCTCTATAGAAGGAGGTACAGTATAGGCAGCAGAAGATTCTCTACATAATCCTGTCAATTGGCTTGATCTAGAGTGACCACTTCTAGAGATCAGAGAAGGTCTTTCATATTTGAATAATCTTTTCTGGAAGGCTGGATGTGACTGAAGGTTATTTTCACAACCACAGAGGCCACTAGTGCTGCAAGAATAACCAGTTCTGAACTTCTAGTCACAGGAACTTTTCCTCTCACCGCTTCTGACTGAGGAAGCCACCTACTTTACAGCCAATTCATTGCACTTACAAATTTCATGCAAAGAAGCAACAGATTTATGTGATAGTTGCTTAAGTGTCCAGGCTATTCTAGGAAGCCTGAGGAGTTAAGCATATTAACCAAAGGTTACTACTACCTGCCCTATATAGATTATTTTCATAAACCACATTGTAGAGTGGAAACATTATGGTGGAATAGTTTACAGCTGTGCACATTTAGAGAATTTGTGTAATGTGACATTTATTCCAGCAACAGAAGTTTTTAAGTTTCTACAGAGAGACTATCTCCCGCCCTCAAGAATGGATGAGTAATTTCCATTCCTGGAGCGGAAGAATTTTCAGGTTGAACCTTCCCTCCCCCTCTTCCCTCAGAATTGCAAATCCCCACATAAATCAGGCAGACAGCAGGGACAGTGCTAAGTGGGAAATTAGTGTTCCCAATGGAGAGAGTGGGTGAGACAGACTACTAAAATCATGACTGTCCTGCTAAAATTAGCAGGCAACGATCAATCTATTCCAGTTTCAAATGGTTTCCAGAGGCTGCATGGTCACCCATATCAGTAAGAGATTAAAGCAGGGAGAGAAATATATTTTACTTTCTATGTCTAGATTTGCCCCTAATTAAGCTCTCTGTCAAACCCTAATGTATGAGGCATGAATAAATATGCATCAGATTTCTCTTTTCACTGGACCACGAACATTTTGTGTGTGAAGTTAATTTCCTCCGCTTTTACTCAAAGGTGCTGACAAAAGTGAGCTGCAATAGATGGAATGAGATGCCAGGAACAGTGTTGTATCTCTTGTGCTCCCAACACTGTGTTGTGGAAAAGACTCCTAACATGAAGGATTTTGTGAGGCACAGGCAAGCACAGTATTGGGCATCTTCATTATTTCTCTGTCTTCTCCCCCAGCTCTCCTTTTCCCCCTCCCCTTCTCCTCCTTTGCCATCTCCATTGTGTGTATGGGGAGGAAAAAAGAAAATAAGAGGTGTAAGAGGCAAGAACTTGTGTGGGGGAAGGGAGCCTGACAAGGCTCCACAATAACAAGATGCAACTTATTGGCACCAGGTCTCATCTCCTGCTTCATGTAGTTGTGGTGGTGGCAGCTTGCAAACACCATAGGCCTTGCACCTCAAATCGTCATTTAAACCTGCCCATAGTGGGGTATAAAATGCCACCAGTTGTGAATTTACTACTCACTCATGCTGAGTGGGTGTTTATGCCCACTTTGCCTAGATGCAAATAACTACACAAGGTGCAAAGCAGTGAAGAACTGGGCTTTCTGCCTGTATCCCCTTCACAATCCTGATCATGACTTTAAAACAACCAGGGAGAAGACTATCTGCAGACCATTTACCCCAGGTTTTACATTGAGCCCAATGCATTATGGGACAGGACTTTGGCCACCTTGGAGGTGCTTGCTGTATGAATACCTGTAGGGATCAGCTGCTCTTCACTGTAGCTCCAGTAATTGGCTGCAGCCCCAGCCCTCTATTTGGAGAGACTCTCTCCTCACAAGGCTGTGGAATGAGAGTAGCGCCCCTCTAATGGCTGGAGTAACTTCTGCTGTTCTAGTGACCACTTTGCAGAGGGTAGTAACCTCTGGATCTTCATATCAGCTTGCCCTTGACCCCAAACCATTCCCCTGCCCTGGTGTATGGCCACTCAAGGAGAGTCCATGGAGCCATATTCCAAATAACTGCCCATATATATTTACCATTCTGCCTATCTTTGTGTCATCCACAAATTTTATCAGTGATTTTATATTTACTCCCAGATTACTGATGAAAATGTTAAATAGCATTAATCCCTGTGGAACCCCACTAGACACAGCCACATTCTATGATGATTCCCCATTGAAAACTACTTTTTGATATTTGTCATTTAGCAAGTTCTTAGTCCATTTAACATGTGCTTTATTGATGTTTAGTGCTTTTTAAAATCAGAATGTTGTTCTGTACTAAGCCAAATACCTTATAAAAGTCTGTCTATTATGTCTATGCAGTTACATTTATCAAACTTGTAATCTCAAAGAATGAAATCAAGTTTGTTTGACAAAACCTATTTGCCGTAAAACCATGTTAATTGGCATTAATTATATTCCTATCCTTTAATTCTTTATTAATTGAATCCTGTATCAGCTTTTCCATTATTTTGCCAGGGACTGTTGTCAGGCTAACCTTGCCCACTTGCCCTTTTTTGAATACTGGCACAACATTAGCACTCTTTTAGTCCTCTGGAACTTTCAAGGAATTCCAACATTTATTAACATCTGCAGGCCAGAGACTTGTTCAGCCAGGGTCTGGTTTTGTGTGTGTGGTGTCTGTCCGGTTGAGACTCCTTTTAATTAATTTAAAGTGGTTTGAATTTAAAATTCCCTGTGTTCCAATCTAAACATGTGAAAAGAAGTACACCTCAGAGTAAGGTGCAAAAAAGCATGAGTTGGTGATGGGATTAAAACCTGATTTCCTTAGCATGTCAGAGGAGTTCAGGAACTGCTTTGCTTTAGACAAACCCAGCAAAAACTCTGATAATTTATACACTTCTCCTGGCCCTGAGAGAGGGAGAAAAAGAACTGGGAAAGACTAAATGCTGAGGAAAGGAGAAAATGTATTTTATTATTCCTGTTGATTGGCTGTGCTATATTTTTGTAACTTTTATAAATGCCTTTTGCTATATGCTTTGGGTTCTGGTTTGGCAATTTGTCTCCCACATTCCTTTACAGTGGGAGATGAGGGAGGATTTTTTCCACTCATTTGCAACCATTTCCTTTTTTTCAATTTCAAAGTCACAGAATTAGAGGTAGCCTGTATAATGTTTAAACAAAGCCATTCCTCACCCTTTGGTAGACAAGACTTCTATGTGAGCTGACACTCTGTAGGCAGGGTTGGCTAAGGGCTTGTCTACACTGGCCCGCCGTTTGCACTACAGAGATGTGAATAGCAGTGCACACCAAAGTGCTGGGGAGTTACGGCGTAGCACTTCGGTGCATATTGCTATTCACACCCCCATAGTCCAACCTGCTGGGTAGTGTAGACATAGCCTAAGTGTAGTGGGGAAGAATTTGCGCCAAATTAGAAAGCAAGTGCTACATTTATTCTATACAGGGCTACATTTAATGGGGAATCAAAGATAATGTCAGGACAGTATTAAGCAGTGACACTTCTGTTTTTTTATGCTTAATCACTCACGTACAGTAGTTCTTAATAGGTCCCATATCTGAGAATTAGTGTAGGCTACTGGGCCATAGGGTGGGGAGCTAGGAGTTCCTGAGTTCTAATCCTGGCTCTGCTCCTGTGTGGTGTTGGGCAAATCACTTTGCTTCTCTGCCTCTGTTTTCTTTATCTGTCAAATTCAACTGATTTATTCCTCCTCCTCCTCTAGGTCATCTTTTCTTTTTTTTTTTTTTTTTTTTTTTTCAGGGGAGGTGAGGGAATTTGGAGAGAAAGTGAACATATAGCCCAACAGACCTCTTTCTTTTCTTGTTTGACTTATAAATACAAAGCCACTTTTAAAAAGGTTCTGACTACATGTTGGTCAACTAGGGAAGCACCCATTGAATGAATGTAATTCACATAAACCTTATTTGTATGTGTGGCTGGCTGCTCATAAGCAGACATGTAATGCCTAATGTGTCATCATGTGGCCACCACCAAAGGGGGAACAGGAACAGCCTTCCTAGTTGTGTAGTCCATGGGCCAACTACCAAGGAGGCTACTTTCACCTGGAAGGAGTCCTTAAGTGAAGCTCTCCCCTTCCAATAAGATGCTGGTTCTGGTGTCTGAGTAGGGTTATTGATTTTCTTGTGAAAATGTTCTGAAAAGCAAGAAATGTTCCGAGTCAACAGCTTTTTTGTTGTTTGTTTATTATTCCTCTCAAAAATTATGCCAGGCAGCAGGGCTGGAGTAGCAGAAATATTCACAGAAGCAAATAGAAGTTGCTCAGTACTTCAAGGGATGGGGAGTCCATAAAGTCGTCTTTAACTTAAAGGAACCTTAAGCCAGCATCATCTATCAAATTAAAAATGGTGATAGTGTTAATGGAAGCCATGGTACTTACCATGTTGTGTTAGTTAAAATATCCATTTTTCTTGGTCTCCCCCAGAGTAAGAACTAAGATTTTAGCTTCCTTATAAAAATGTTGCCTGCCTGGTTAATGTTGAGTAATACCAATGTCATTAGGGTTCAATGGAACTGTTATACTCTAATGACATTGGCATTACTCAACATTAACTTTGTATTAACTAGCTGCCATATTTTGTGACAGGTTTCTATTAGTAAAGAGTCATTGTCTTCACTTTTTTCTTTGTATAACCATGGATCCATTTTCAACTTGTATTGTGTGGGTCATTAATAGAACTCAAACAATGTAGCAGAGCTAGCTTACAACATTTCATTCAATTCATGCCTTATTGCTCAGTTGATAGGTGTATAAGAGGACTGCTTATAACTTCTAGTCACTGCCATTTTTTCTGCTGCAAACACAAGCATTTTAACTAGGAAGTTAGCATAAATTTCATAGTTGTAATGACCTCTAGAGGTTAATAGACTGATGAATATTCATAAAATATCAGAGTGGAATGTATATAGAGATTATGTATCTTTACCAAACTCGAACTCCATTTTTAATATAGGGGCTAGTTGCCTTCACGGACTCTTTTACCTCCATGTTGGACTGGAATTCCAATGGGTAGTGACACAGGACTGACCATAAAGAGTCGTTAACTTGAAATGGTTCTCTATTCAAATACAAATATCCTAGACAAGAGACAGGCTCCCAACCAGGAAAATTAGTTTGTCAGGGGAGAGGCCTAGCAACAGTCACCTGGTAAAGGGCTGGGATCACCTGAAAAGTCAGTTGCCCAGGGATTGAAAGATTATAAAAGGACCCTCAGAGGGAAAACACACAGCAGGTGTGGGCAGAAGAGGGGATGGGGATGGACTGGCCAATGTCAGAGTAGGCAAGCTGGCATGGAGAAGGCTCCATATCACAGAACCCAAGCCATGTACTGCAACAGAAGGATCCTGGACAGCCCAGGTGACTGCTCTGGCGTGGTGAAGAAACTGAGGCAGATAAATGCATATAGGGTTTATTATTGTACAGATCTATATTTCTCATGCTATTAAAAAAAGGGTGTTTAAAATCGGATGCAACGTCTGTCTGTGTTAAACTTTTACACCAACCACATGGCCCTTTCAGGAGGTAAACCAAAAGGTGTGAGCTATCTGGGTTGAGTTCTGGAAGATGGTGTGTTTAAGGTATGGGAGGAGTCTCCGAGGCCATGACTGGTTCCAGGGATTGGGCAGTGGGCTGTGTCAGGGAGGAGGTATTGGGGAGATATGCACCCCAAAACTGTACCTAGGGACCCCAAGCCAGAAGGAGTGACAGGCCTCTGTTCAGACTCTGGAGGCTTAAAATGGAGGGTACAGAGGGAGAATTCAACATCTAAATCCCCTCACAGCAGTCTGGTGAGTGGCCAAGAGGGGGCACTTGACTGTACCTGTGACAGAAAGGCAGCGTGGGGTGTGTCACTGTTTCTTATATGTATGCAGATGCATGCATGCATACACGTACGTGTGTGTGTGTGTGTGTATATAAACTACTTTAAGTGTCTAGCTTTATAAAAAAATTCTAAAACATTTTCAACATTGAAAATACTATTGTGTTTGCAAACAGTTCCAGACCCAGTATGGTATACATTGTTTGGTTTTTTTGAGGACATAAATCTGGCAACTGTACAAAATTTGCACTCTCATCTGTCTACCTATCTGTGACTTCCTAGAGAATTAGCATCTCTGACATAAAGAGGGTTTTGTGCATTTAATGCCATCTGTTGAACACACATTTTGAGAAACAGGAGTTTCTTTTTTTAATCACCAGCTAGCTGTGCATTTTTTCATTTAACTAATTATTTGCATTTCAAAGTGAAGGGGAAAAGATGTATCTAGTGGGACCTACCACTATCGCTGAAAAGCAGGATAAAAGAAAAGTGGCCAGCCTGCAAATTCAATCTGGACAGTTGCTATATTAGGTTGAGAAGGACTGTACTTGTGACAGGATCCTGGTGTGTAAGGATATTTTTTCCAGCCTCGGAGGTCCAAATGAACTGAGTGATGAGGCAATAGCACCGAATCTCCAAGCTTCAGACTTTAAGATTAGACAGTTCAGGCTTCTGTTACTCTCCATCCCTGGTGTGACTTTACACTCCATATTCTTTATGAAAATATGCTTATGATGTGGATATGACATAACTGAGAGATACCTTACACGAGCCATCTTGCATAAAGTATCATTGGAAAGGTTATGCGTTACTGAATGTGTGATTATCCAATTTGTGTGCCTGTATCGTTTCTGTAGCTGAAGTTAAAAATATTGACCATGTATCTGTATTTCAAATGTACTACTTTGGGTGTCACCCACAACTAGCCCTTCAGGCAGGGGTGAAAGTAGAAATAGGGACTTACCGGTACAGAGCTGGGTTGGGGCCGGCTCTGGCCTCCAGAAGGGGCGGGGCCTTGGGCGGAAGGGGCGGGGATGGGGGGGTCAGAGCCAGCCCTGGCCTGCCCTGTACCAGTAAGTGCCCTTCCCCTTCCCCACCAGGGTAGCAGTGGCAGCCGGGGGCTCCGGCAGCAGTTTAAAGGGCCCAGGGATCAGCCGCTGCTACCGCCCCGGGCCCTTTAAATAGCCGCCGGAGCGGCGGTGGGGCTCTGGCGGCTATTTAAAGGGCCAGGGCCGTAGAGGCAGCGGGAGTCCTGGCCCTTTAAATAACCCCCGGAGCCCTGCTGCTGCTACCCCAAGGCTCCAGCAGTGGGGCTCTGGCAGCAATTTAAAGGGCCTGGGGCTTCAGCTGCTGCTGGGAGCCCCAGGCCCTTTAAATTGCCACCTGGGGAAGCCAGGGTGTACCGGCTTACTTTCTGCCTTCAGGTACAACAATGAAAAGCCTGACAGGGCTGATGGCCCATTAGCAAAGACAATGGACTGTGAAAGGGCTTAGTCTTCCTGTGGACGCTCCAGACAGCCTGCGAGTAATGGCTGCCACAGCCCTGCAGAGACATGGGTCTGAGTTTTTTCCACTGGAAGACAAAGGGTTCCTGACATACACAAAAGCTATATAAGGCAGGGGAGTGACATCATTGTGGTTCTCCTCTGCCTCCCCACCCAAAGACACTGAAACACCTGGAAGCAAGAACTGAACTGAGGGGAGAAGGGTTGAACCCAGGCTGGGAGGGCATCCAGTCTCTGAGTGGAAATACCTAAAGTTTCAAGCTGCAGGCTAGTGCTGTTGGCTTTCAAGACTCTCTGTAATCTGCCTGTTGCAATATTTAGGGTGAGAAATTACTATTTGTAGCCAATTTCTTTAGTGAATCAAACTTTGTTTGTGTGTGTTGTTTGCTTAGTAATCTGCTTTGTTCTGTTTGCTATCTATTTAACCACTTAAAATCTGCCTTTTATAGTTAATAAAATGTGTTTATTATTAAACCCAGTTTATGTAATTTCTAACTGGGGTGAGGGCAAGAAGTCATGCATATCTCTCCACATTGACAAAGAGCAAAATTTTATGAGCTTGCTCTGTGCAGATTTTTCTATACAGTGCAAGACAGTATTTTGGGTTTATCCCCCAAAAGGGGTGTGCACATGAGTGCTGGGTGAGTCCTCTCTCTCAAAGAATTGACTTGAGTCTGTTTGCAGCTGGGTGTGGCCCTACCTGTTTGTGTGCTGCAAGAGGCTGGAGAGCCTAATTCAGCAAAACAGGGAGAGGGTATCCAGATTGGTAGAGCAGGAGAGGCTCAGTGAAACCCCAGTACCTCAGGTGGCATCCGAGGTGGGGGGGGTTCCAATCTATCACACATGGTGCTGCTGGTCATGCGGATGGGCCCACATTTGTTACTAAATGGTTTGGTAAGGTGCAGTACGTTTGTAGGCCAGGTGTTTACTCTTGGAGCCTAGATAGAGCTGGTCCTTCTCATGTAGATGGACCTATGTCCAAGTGGCTTAAGTATTGTTCAAGGACACATGGAACCTGGAAAACCATGGCAGGGACCAGGGGGAGTGACAGGAGGGTGACCAAATATGGAGGAGGAGAAAGACTAAAAGGATGGGGAGGAGAGACACAATACGCAATAATGTAAATAAGGAAAGGGATATGTGGAGGATGGTGGGAGAGGAGCAAAAAAAGAATGCGGTGAACAAAAATCTGACGAATTCTCAGGTTCTTTCTGTCTGGCCAATCTCTTCCAAGAGTTTGGATTGATCATCTCCTTTTGTCAAACGCCCATGTGGAATGGGCTGCCGCCAATCTCCCAGTGGTCCTGCTGCAGGAAGCATAGGGTCAGAGGAAGCCACCACCGTCCAGCCTCTGAGGAATTTCTTGGAAGGCTGTGTCTGCCTGTTTCTCTCGTGTGTGCATGCATGTGCTCGTGCGCACTCTCTCCTCTCTCTATTAAAAAAAATAAAAAATAATAAAAAAATAAAAAAAATTCCAGTGTCACCACTGAATTACGTTGTTTCCTGCAGGGAGGCTCTCTCAGAATTGGCAGAAAATTTGCACTTTTAAACATTATTACTAGACAACTGAATTGAGTCATTGAAGGAATTTTCTAAACCCAGGATCTATACTTTCCAACAATGGTGGCCATTATAGAAATGAAAACTTTCTCTAGATAATTAACTTTCCTAACCTCATAACTCACACCTAACACTTGCCTGCAGGTTCCAGGGCTGCCAGTTTTATTACCTTCTGTACTAATATCAGCACTTCTCATTCCCACGTATAAAGTGCCTCCATCTCATTTGGCACCCCTAAGTACTAGTGTAAACAAATAATAGAGATTCAGCAGGGAAGTCCCTGAACAGCACCTGTGACTATAACACAATGTATCTTTTAAAAATAGAAGTTAAAGCTTGAAAGAGACTTTGTCACCAATAAACTACTCTTAAGTGCAGCAGCCCAAAACCAGAGGGCGATTCTACCCACACCATTTTTCTTTACAAGCTGCCCCTATCTATTGTATGCAACAGTGCTTCCCCAGCGGCTGGACTATATTAGTGTCTTAATAAAGTTGTAAAAGTCAGCTCCCAACTCAAAGATGAAAGGCTGGCAGAGCATTGGTGAACTAATGCTAAGTGATGTTGTCTGGCAGACACAGGGAAACCTGGCAGAGCCAGTTTGGGGTGGGGGGGCAAAAAACCCAAATGTTACTGGGTTTATGCAATTAACATGTTGAAGGGAGCCTTGGAAATTGTTAAAAAAATGGTAGTGGCTACAAGAGTCTTTCCACTATTTAATCTGTTTTTCCATATAGCTCATTAGTAAGAAGAGGGTCATGTGGCTACAACACAGGGCTAGGACTCAGGAGGTCTGGATTGTATCCATGTCTCTAATGTAGAATTCCTACCTGGGCACTGGGCAAGTCACTTATTCTCTTGGTGTCAGTTTCCCCATCTGTAATAAGTGGATAATAATTACCTGTTCTGCAGGGCAGGCAGACTTAACTAATTGTAAAGTGCTTCAAGATTCTCCGAGGGAGGTGCTATAGCATTGCAAACCATTATTATTAATTAACATGGAGTGGTCTTATAATTTATCTAAAAAACATACAATTGATTGGTGGGGGGGGAAAGTGGTGATTAGTTTGTTTGTTTGTTTTTAAACCTTAGTGCTGACATTTTCTTCATGTCAAATGTTTGTTATAAGCTATATTGGTCTGATGTAGTTAATAGATATTTATTCCAACCTTATTATATGTATTACCATTGTGCCTAGTCATGGCCACTATGCTAGGTGCAGTACAAACACAGAACAAAATGACATTCCTTGCCCCAAGGGCTAACCTTAATTTCATTTTTTTCTTTGCTTTTGCACTTCTTCATGGTCACTTACTGTATTCAGCTACCTCTGCTTTTTCTTAGAAAGGAAAAAGCCTCTGGCTTACAATCTTCAAAGAAGGGAACAAAATAAAGAATAATAATTAAATACTTTTGTTTTGTGTATTTTTCCCCTCTGATGTTTCTGCCCAAATGTTGTCTCCTCTTAAATCTAGGGATGTGGGGCCACATTCTGGTCTCAGCAACAGCAGTGTGAATCATGAATTCAGTGGAATGACTCCAGATTTGCACGCACAGCTGAGATCTCAACCTGGCCCATACAAGGAGACAGATGAAAAGAACAAATGATTATCAATGACCTGACTTTCCTTCCTCTGATTCCCCCAAGAAAGCAGAACCATTTGCCTCTTCATTTTTTATCACCTTTTAAAGTCACGTTGTTTTTCCTTTTTTAAAAAAAAAGGATTGGCGGAGATAAAGCTGAGAGCAGAAAGCAGCTGCAAGGACCTGTAGTTCCCAATGCCACCCTTACTGCAAAGTCTGGGAAGAGTAACGAGTCTTTAAGGGACATGTTTCCTTTTTAGGCAAATGATTAATGACCATGAGAGAGAAAAGCGATTCAGTAACAGACACTTGCTGCATACTAGCTGTTGTTCAGAAATGGATTCAGCTAATTACAGCAGCCAGAGAGGTACAATTAATATGTCTAGCTTGATCCCACACATGAGATAGCAAGCTGGGCTGGACCTTGAGGTTGTACTTCATAGTGCTAGCTTTAAATCAGTGGTCTCCAACCTTTTTACAGCCAAGATCACTCTTTGAATTTAAGAGCAACCCAGGATCTCTCCCACCCCTTCCCCGAGACCCCGCCTTGCTCATTCCATCCCCTCCATCGCTCACTCTCCTCCACCCTCACTCATTTTCACCGGGCTGGGGCAGGGTGTTGGGGTTTGTGAGGGGGTGTAGGCTATGGGCTGGGGCTGAGGGGTTTGCTGTATGGGAGGAGGCTCTGGGCTGAGTCTGGGGCAGTGGTTTGGGGTGCAGAAGGAGGTGAGGAGTGCCAGCTCTGGGAGGGAGTTTGGGTGCAGGAGGGGGCTCCAGGCTGGGGCAGAGTGTTGGGGTGCAGGAGGGGGCTCAGGGCTGGAGGTTGGGGTGTGGGCTCCCACTGGGGGGAACTTACCTTTGGCAGCTCCCGGTCGGTGGTGCCGCGGGGCTAAGGCGGGCTCCCTGCCTGCCCGTCCCGGCCCCACTCATGAACATCAGCACCTCCTCCCCATAATGAGCTGGGCGCCACACACACCCCCGACGCTGCCATACAGTAGTGCACCACGTGGCCACACCGTTCCCAGAAGGGGTCAACACCCCCCCGGGGGGGGCATGTGGCACCACGTGCTGCCCCTCTCTGCAGGCATCATCCCCGCAGCTCCCATTGGCCACAGCTCCCCATTCCAAGCCAATGGGAGCTGCAGGGGCAGCACGCCGGGACCCCTGTTCCTTCCACCCCCCGATGGGGCCACGGACGCATGCTGGCCGCTTCGGGAGCGGCGTGGGCCATGGCAGGTAAGGAGCCTGCCTTAGCGGCAGGCAGCCCCACTGCACCACCATGGCTGTAGATCACGATTGACTGGGAGAGTCCCTAGGATCACCCAGTCAATTGTGATCGATGGGTTGGTGACCACTGCTTTAAACTATTTTTACTAAAAACATCCTCCTATTAAAGAGAACCTGCTTACCTCAGGTCACATAAGCAAAATCCAAAGAAACCAGAGACTGGCCTGAATTAAAGCACAGGTACTGAATGATGTGGAGCACCCCAAAGCTCTAGAGTTGGAACTGGGTTAAATTTGGTATTGTATTTTGCAAATGGTCCCATCTTTGTATGGGATTAAACAAAAACCTCAGATCTGATATTCTGCACAGCTGGGAGTGTTCAAAGTTCAAATTCAGATCCAAATTTCAAAGTGTGGGCCCATCTTTAAAAGAAACCAATTTTAAGCAATGTCATGACTAGTGCTCCAGCAATGTTTCAGCTTCTAAATATTATTTCATGGTGCATGCATTACCTCAGATGAGATCTGAGATACACTAGGCTATAGAGTTAAAACAAATGTTTGCAAGTCAGAAAACTAGAAGGTTTAAAAAAAAAAAACACCAAAAAACAAAAAAACCTAAATGTCAAACTCTGGAAATAAAGAGACAAGGTGGGCGAGGTAATATCTTTTATTGAACCAACTTCTGTACAACCTTGTCTCTCTAATATCCTGGGGCTGACATGGCTACAACTACACTGCAAACTTTGGAAATACTAAGTTAAGAGTCAGTAAAATAGTAATTCTGCAAGATGTGACTATTGGCATTGGAAGCAAGATATGCTGAGACTGCTCGCTGCAGTAATTACTCATGATAGTGGTGAAAGAGCTGAGGAATGTTCGGCTAGAATTAATAAAAGGTATTTTAAAATGCATTCATTCACATTCCATCATACTACAATGTAATGTGAAGCAGCAAAATCTCAAAGAACACTGTCATATGCTGTTTAAATCTCTTTTTTATTGGTCTTTTGAGTAGTTGGAAATACCTTTTCTCCCCCCCCCCCTTGAAATTGACATAAGTTTCCTGTTTGTTTCTCTGATGCTGGTGAACAGTGGTAACAATAGGGTGACCAGATATCCTGATTTTATAGGGACAGTCCCTCCCACCACCTGTCCCGATTTTTCACATTTGCTGTCTGCCATTATTACCTAGGGTGACCAGAAGTGTGCAACTGTGGGAATAGAGTGTCAGTTAACCTGAGATCCCTCTGCTGACTCTATAGCAGAAGAGGGTAAACTATAAGCTTAAAAAAAAGTCATGTGAAAATAGGGCCTGACTAACAGTTGTGGAGACAGAAATCCTCTGATCCCCAAGCAGTTAGCACAGAGGACATACAAGATTCCCCATGCTGCTCCACCAATGTATTTGTACTCTGAATACATTGTACTGCAGTCCCTAGCAGACTGGGCCAGCCCATGTAAGCCAAGGAGGGAGATAGAGGGCAGTGGTTCTCAGTAATTGAAGGGAGATGTTTGTAGGGTGATTGTGATGGGTTGGACCCCCCCCCCCCTTCTGGGATGCCACCTGGTAATATCTTCTCTTTAATCCAAATAAAGATGGAAGCAGTTCACAGCATCCAGATGAAGGAATTTTACTTGGAGAGGTTAGCTCACATCCGCATGAAAGCAGTTTGGAACATCAAGATGAAGGTATATTACTTCTAGATGAAGGCAGCTCACAGCATCAGACTGATATGGAAGTGGAGAAAATTTATTCACCTTCAGAGACACATGCAGAAATTGAAGTAAATGAAGTAGAAGGAAGAAAGGATGAGGAAGTTACAAACAAGTTATAGTGTGGGGACCCAGCTTCATGGCCCAGATGTGATGACAGTGTGTGGCAAATTCTCATGGAACATGGACCTGAACAGTTCATGAATTTCCCTTCCCTCAGGATGGAAATAAAAGAAAATTATCTGCTCAGCATTACAAGAGGAAACTCATTAATGGGAAAGAAATTCATCGAAACTGGTTACAATATTCAGTGTCAAAGGACTCTGTTTTGCTTTTCCTGCAAGTTGTTTAAAAATCAAGCAATTGGTACATCACTTACTGAAAATGGTTCAAAGGACTGGAAAAACATATCTTCAATTCTTTCTTCACATGAAAGAAGCACAGAACATTTGGAATGCTTTCAAAATTGGAAAGAACTTGAATTATGATATTTTTTTCCTTTTTTCAATCAATGAAGAAAATGTACGTGTGATCAAGGAAAAAGAAGAATATTGGCAACAAATATTAGAGCATCTGATTGCTTTAGTGAGAGTTCTCAGTAGGCAAAATTTAGCATTCTGCGGCCGCGGTAGAAATGAAAAATTATATACTCCAGGTAATGGAAATTTTTAAAAATTTGTTGAATACCTAGCTTTGTTTGATCCAGTCATGAAGGAGAATCTACATAAAATAACTGATCATGAAACACAGGTTCATGACTTAGGAAAAAATATGCAGAATGAACTGATTCAATTCCTAGCAAATGCCATTAAAAAGAAAATTGTAGAAGCTGCCCATTCTGCAAAATACTTTTCAAAAATACTGGACTGTACACCAGATGCGAGTCATGTTGAACAAATTATGATCATTCATTTTGTGGATATGGAAAAGTCTGCAGATGAAGATAATGTTGAAGTGCTCATAAAGGAACATTTTTTGGGTTTCGTACCACTGAAGGAGATGGCTGGAGCATTTATGACTGAAACTATTCTACAAGAGCTTGAAACAATGTCATTATCTGTTGAAAACTTACATGGCCAATACTATGATAATGGGAGTAATATGAAGGGTAAAGACAATGGTGTGCAAAGGAGAACGATGGAAATCAATCCTAGGGCCTTTTTCGTTCCCTGCAGTGAGCATTCTCTGAATTTGCTTGTCAATGATGCTGCTAGATGCTGTTTGGAGGCAAGCAGTTTATTTGACCTGGTGCAATGTGTTTTTCTCCCCCCCCCCCCCCGGCTCAATACGCCATTGGGAGATAGAGAATTCACATGGGGAGTCAAACTGTGAAACCACTTAGTCAGACAAGATGGGAGAGTCGCACTGATGCTTTGAAGCCTCTTCACTATGAACTTGGAAACATTTATGATGCCTTAATTGAAATTTCTGATATTACCTTTACTGGATCATCTGGCAATTTAGCACGTTCAGATGCAGAAGCTCTTGCAAATGGCCTTTCCAAGTTCAAATTTGTGACTTCACTCATTTTGTGGTATAATATCCTTTTCGAGATTAACCTTACTAGTAAGCAGCTTCAGGAAAAGAACTTGAACATACATTCTGCTATTCAAGAACTGCAGCAAACTAAAAATATTCTGGAGGAATTCAGAAGTGATAAAGGTTTCGAAAGGACACTGGTAGATTCTCTCGAGCTTGCTGAAGAAATAGACTTTCTGACAGAATTTGAACCAGAGCCAGTTCGCATTCGTCAAAAGAAACAGCAGTTTTCATATGAAGGATGAGACACCCATTCAGAACCCAAAACAAAGGTTCAAAGTGAATTTCTACTTCTCAGTCCTTCACTCGGTTGACAAAAGATTTCAACAGATGCAGCAGCTAGAGTCAGTATTTGCCTTTCTATATGATATCCACAACTTGCAAAAGAAAACAGCAAAACAGATAAGACAATTTTGTATAAAACTGGAGTTGGCATTGACTCATGAAAATTCAAAAGACGTTGATGCTACAGATTTGTGTAGTGAGCTTCAGGCTTTTTCAAGACAACGTAAGAAACATTCCACTCCTGAAGAAGTACTGAAGTTTGTTTGTGAAAATAAACTCAGTTTTCCAAACATTTTTATAGCTCTACGCATTCTTTTAACTTTGCCAGTTTCCGTAGCTAGTGGGGGATGTAGCTTCTCAAAGTTAAAAAAACATATCTGCATTCAACAATGATGCAAGAGAGACTTGTTGGACTTACCACAAAGTCAGAGCATGAAATAGCTGGAAAACCGATCTAAAAGAACTAGTGACTAAATTTTCCAAAACTTAAAGCAAAAGTCATGTTTTAAGAGCACAGTGTTTTTTATTCAGAGTGTTTTATAAATACAGGTTAAAGTTCATTGAAGAGTTTTCTTATTTCTTTCTATATTGGATGTGGTGGTAATGGCAGTTAAAGCAGGATAGCATAATGGTTGATCTTGGATTTGTAGTAATAAAAATTATAATTAACATTTTTAATGCATTTTTTTTAAATTGGACTTAAATAATCTAGCTGTCGTGTACAAATCTATTCTGAAAATGTCTCTATTTTATCTGATCTCAGAAACATTGGTTGGACAGACACAGAATGAACTGGTTGGACAAACTGAATAATTAAGCCTCTGTTTTTTTTTTTTTTTTTTAAAAAAAAAAAAGGAAAAAAGGGGCAAAATGTCCCCCAGTTTACCCAAAACCTCAGCCTAGATCTGCCCTTTGGGTTTGGGGGTAGGGGTGCCGATTGCATGGTTCGCCTAAGGCACCAGTTCCTGGCAGCTAGTCTAGGGATGCCCCTGCCCAAAATTATATTGTCTTGCACTGAATAGAGAACTATTCATTCTCTGCCACAATGTGGAGAGAGAGATGCAACAGCTTTCTGCCCCAAGTATGAGTTCCATACTGGTTTTAGAGACAAAACAAAACAAATTTATCAACCACAAAATATAGATTTTAAGTGATTATAAGTGATAGCAAACAAATCAAATCAGATTACCTTAGTAAATAAACAAAATCAGCAAACATATCCTAACTATCTAGTGTGTTAAGATCAAAATTAGCAAATTCTCACCCTGAGTGATAAACAGGCTGGCCGATTAAGTCACAAGTTGCCTTTGGTTTCCCAGGTTTTCATACGTAGGCTAAAGATCCTTCTAGCCTGGGACCATCACTTCCCACAGTTCAGTCCTTGCCCCTCAGGGAGAGTTGTTGCAGGGAGACTGAGGTGCCCCCATGATGTCATTGTCCTCCTTTTTATATCTTCTCCCCACTTGCTGGAAAGCTCTTTTGCTGTGACCTGGGTCAAATAGTTCTCATTGTGTAGTGCTATCTCTGAGAGGTTTCTATTGTACATAGTTCCTGGGGTAATCCTTGTGCTTGTGTGTGTTTCCTCAATAAGTCATTAACATTGTTTGGCCTTTTTACTGTCATACCTGAAAGGCTGCTTATGGGTGTTTTCAACCTCACAACATGGTTCAACACATACATAGCCAAAGTTCATAACTTCACATATGATGATAGCACATACAATGCAATGAGGTATTATTGTCTAGCAGATCAAGACTTTTAGAATGATACCTCACAAGGCATATCCTAATTACATGACAGTGCTGAATATTGGGGTATCAGGGTGTCACAGTGACTCTTGGCAGGGCTAGCAGCAGGAGAGAAAAACCAGTTCAAATCTACACTACGTGACTGTGATGGTGGAGTCACGGTGGATGAGGGGCTGAGAGAGAAAAATGTGGGTCTCTCCCCCTTAGTGCAAATGAGACCAGATTAGAATTCTGCCCTCACCTCTGTGTGTGTGTGTGTGTGTGTGTGTGTGTGTGCGCGCACACATGTGCAGCTTCTCAGAGTCAATGGGAGCTGCACATCTAAATTTGACTGCAAAGTGAAAAATGGATGACCTATTGTTGTTGGCTGAGCAAAGGTAGGCCTTAGGCTCAGTGTGATGGCATTTGTCTGTCTACTTGTCTGGATATGACATAACTTTTGCAAACTGCAGCTGATCAATACAAACATTTCAGGGAATGCTCTAGGCCTTAATGGGCAGAACCCTATTGATTTTGGTGAAAATCGGAAAACTAGAAAAGCCATTAGACCTAAAAAGTTGATCCTTGCTCTCTTTTCTGAGACACTTAACAGTTGTGTGTGCTCAGCCATCGGGGAAGGAAGAGGAAAATGAAGGAGGCTTAAGTTCTTCATCCCTCAACATGCTGGTTCCCCAAAGCATGCTCCATGGGAGGGGGGTAGAGCAAGAAGGCATCAGGTGTCCACCTGTCTCTTCCAGTTCAGGGTGGGGAAAGGTATTCTGAAATGAAGACCTCCCCTTCTGATTTGCTGCCTCCCTCCCTGTCCCAAGCTATGGTGTGTCTAAGGGCACCATGCTCTGAGTGTCTCCATCCTTTTTTTGCCAGAAGGTGAGAATGGGTCACAGGGGATGGATCACTTGATTGCCTGTTCTGTTCATTCCCTCTGAAGCACCTGGCACTGGCCACTGTCAGACAGGTTTCAGAGTGGTAGCCGTGTTAGTCTGTATCAGCAAAAAGAACGAGGAGTATTTGTGGCACCTTAGACTAACAAGCTATGCTCAAATAAATTTGTTAGTCTCTAAGGTGCCACAAGTACTCCTCGTTCTTTTTGTCAGAAGACAGGATACTGGGTTAGATGGACCATTGGTCTGACCCAATATGGCCATTCTTATGTGAGGCCCCAGATGGCCTTAATCCAGCCCTGCTTGTAACATTTTCCCCCTTTTTGGTATTTACGCACTTAAAATACTTGTGAACAGTGATTATGACTCCCCTCCATTCCTTCTCCCCACCCCCAGCCAAAGAACATCTATTTAGTGCTTTTAATCTTTTCATATAGGTCCGTTCCTTCGACCCTTAATCATTTTGTGTTGCCTTTCTATGAATTCCCTTCAATTAGTCCACATCTTTCTGGTCCTGAGTTGCCTAGCACTCAATCCATTATTCTACAGACAGTTTCTCTCAGAATCAGCTAGAGACTTTCCTAAACATCTGAGATGGGATGTCTGGCTTCCAAAGGGATTGTTATTTTAAGAAAGAGCCAAATATCACTCCAGTTTCATGCAAACCTCATCTACAGCCTCCCTTTCTCTTTACTTTATGCTTTTGCCTCAAGAGCCCTTTTCTTAGTACATGGTCTACAGGATGTTGTATCCCATGAGGCCACCCTTACATGATAACAAACATAAGCTCAGAACTGGTGCCATGGTCTTTCTGGGGATATCACTGCACACACATTTCAGCCAAAATGTCCTAAGGATATTTAACTCATGGACTTAATCCAGCTGCTGAACATGTATATTGGCATGTGTGGTGGTTATCTGACCCATAATAAATGCTTTATGATTCAAATGACATCATAGAACCGTTCTGAAATGGCTTCTGTCTTTCAGGGACATAAAGATTGTTGTAATCTTGCATTAACTTTTTCCCTCTTGGTTTTTCAATTTACTGGTAATGAGTTAAGTAGGGGGAGTGACAAATCCCTCAGTTAAGATTCTGCTTGTATGGGAACCTAATCATATTTCAGATATTTGTATTTGTTGATTCCAGATCCCTTCATCCCAAACACCAACAATATGAATATATGATAAATTAGACATGATATAGCAAACTTGCAGCTAAACATCAACTCTAATGTATAGAATTTAAAAAAAAAAATCACATTATAGATTCAACTGTATAACTAAAGTGGTGAGGAGAAAAGTAATTCCATTTTACACAGGATTTTGAAATTTGGTTTTGTTCCAATTTGGCAAAGAACATAACAATTCAGAAATTCTCTGTGAAAGGGAAGGAGCCTGTTGTATTAATTTTGATGGAATATATGGACCAAAGGTGGTGGTATAATCCAGTCACTGTCCAACATTAAACAGTGTGAAAAAAATGTCAGGGTTTGGTAAACAGAGACCTCGTCTTGCTTAGTAGCATGGCAAACTCACCATTACAATTCCTTTTTAACCTTTTTTTAAAGATAAAGAAAAGCAAAAACAGTTAAAGCATTTAAATATAAAGTATTAAACAAGGCTGTCATTTCAACAACACTTTTGTTTCCTTTCCCGTTAGCTGGAGAGAGTTTTAGAAGGAGAACCCCCCTGGTTTGACAGTCTCTTAGATGGTATCAAAAATGGTAAAAACTGTTCTTTTGGGGAAAATAAAAAGTTTGTTGTTTCATCCCAGGTGGTGTTTGGGATTCAGTTGGAGCCGGTAGGGGTGATGATGTCATCTGGATCCCCCTCTCTCTTTGCCCTGAGCTGGTCAGGACATCCCTTGGGATTAGGATGAAGGTCTAGGATCCCAGGTGATGGTAGGGGGTGGCAGCCATGATGGTGAAGCTCATTCCTTTCTTCCCTATTTCCTCCCAAAGTCTTTTTTTCTTAAGAACCCTGAAAGGAGTGATTGGTGGAATAGCCCATCCCCTCATGATTTTATTCACTAATTAGGCCTAATATATGACACCACTTTTGGTTCATTAGTTTTCAATTCCACATCTTCTGTTTTTACTAAGCATGATTTCAACGTAGTCCTTGAACCATAATAGTAGGCCCTTTTGTTTAGACTATTTCACTCTGTCTCCTTTGTGTACCTTTTCCCATCAAAGTGTGTTATGACAGGTCATTGTGACATTTTATGAACTTTTACATACTTTTTACTGTTGAGCTTACAATTAAGGTAAATGTGTAGTCCTGGTTATTAGAACAAGCCCTGACCTTGCCTGGTGGGCTGTCCCAGGACCCAAGACCCAGGGTCTCTTGCCCTGGGGTAGTGTGCCTGGCTCACTATGCCAAAGCCATAGACACTGGAAGGCCTGGAGTTATCAGCTCGAAGTTTGCCAGGCTGGCTGCCAAGGAACCAGACAGGTGAGGTTTCCATGAATCAGCAAATTCTGACAAGACTATTTAGTCAGAATTTCTCTGATCTATGTATCCCATAATTAATATATAGGATGAGATTCTATACAGCGTCTAAGTGGTGCAGCACAGAAATCACATGTGAGGGGAAGGTGTAAGTTGGCTTTAAGCCATCTTTACATTCTTCTGATCCTGGGCTGCTCTGGCAGCTAGAGAGGCTCCTGGCATAATTTGAAGTATGTCTAAGCTAGAGCTGGAGTATAAATTCCAGCTTGAGGCGACCGACTCCCGCTATCTCTGATTGAGCTAACATGCTAAAAATAGAAGTGTCACTGTGGCAGAAGGGGCTAGCTGCCCCAAGTACATACCTATGGTCTCAGGTGGGTTTATACTTGGGGCAACTAGACAGGAGCGCCGCCAGCTTTTCCGCCGCCCCGAAATGTCGCCCCCCCCCCCAGAGGCGGCAGAAGGTCCCGCCGTGGAAATACTGCCGCAGTTGCTGCCCCCCAAATCGCAGCGCCCTAGGCAACCGCCTAGGTCGCCTAATGGGTCGCGCCGGCCCTGCAGCTAGGCTCTCCCACCACTTGTGCCACGGCAGCTACCCTTCTATTTTTAGCATGCTAGCTCAATCAGTGCTAGAATGGGTAGGTCTCCTCAAGCTGAAACTTACGCCTTCCAGCTCTAGTGTAGACATGTCTTTAGTCAGCCCTGGAAGTCTCTCAGTTATTGCAGCCTCTCTGGACTGCCTTGTGGGCCACAGCACTGCCAGGAATCTCTTCAATGCTGCAAACCCACTCCTAACATTTCCCTCCTGCCTGTTGCACCAGGGCTTGGACGGGGATGGTCAGAAGGCAGCCATACAGCCATCTTCTGCAATGCCTTCACCAGCACAATCTGCTCAGGCAGATATGGGGCTTATAGAACCCCTTTTATGCTGCTCCAGCCATTTTATTCAGCGCACACACAGGACAGAGTGAGAGGAGGATGTCACGCCTGGTATTCAAAAGATATAGTAAAAGGCAGCTCAATGTGCTCACTTCAGCAGGACACTCTACTGTCCCTCAGACTTTAGTCCAAATGTAAATAAGGTAGGAGGAAAAGAGGATCATTTTCCAGAAGAAAAAGTTCTGTACTGCAAGACTTCTGGAGCTGGGTGAGCCTTAGATATAGATTTCCAGACTCTTGTTTTGTTTCTGAATTTGATATTTATAAATACACAAAACACCACCATCACATAGTCTACATTGTAGCAAAGGAGACCCCTTTCTTCTGAATTCTAAGAAACTGTATTTCATGGAGTGCTTATTCTACATTCAGGTTGTGGCATACAATGCATGGTGTGTATTTTTAGCTGTTTTATTCCCACTTAAATTTCAGGAACACATATTGATCTATACAGTAGCAGGAGCTATTTTGCATAATGCACAATGGGTAGTGTAATACATTAAGTCCACATTCCTGCCACAAAAGAAGAATGGGATATAACAGAAATAGGTTTATAATAGGAACCTGCTTCATCATTCCAAGTTAGTTGAATGAATAATAGAGGGGAAGGCATGGTTTGATTCTGCAAGGCCTGGCTCATGGAGTAAAATTGTAGATTTATGGAGACTCATGAACATTTCATGGGGGATCTTCATATGCAACTGCTGTGACCCCTTGATAGGGTTCCCTCCCCACTCTGAACTCTGGCGTACAGATGTGGGGACCCGCGTGAAAGATCCCTATGCTTATTTCTACCAGCTTAGGTTAAAAACTTCCCCAAGGCACAAATCCTTTCTTGTCGTTGGATGAATACTCTGCCACCACCAAGTGAGTTAGACAAAGATTCAAGGAAAAGTACCACTTAGAGTTCCTGTTCCCCCAAAATCCCCCCAAGCCTCTTCACCCCCTTTCCTGGGGAGGCTTGAGAATAATATACCAACCAAATAGGTTAACAAAGTGGGCACAGACCAGCCCTTGGGTTTTTAGGACACTAAAAACCCATCAGGTTCTTAAAAGCAGAACTTTATTATAAAGAAAAAAGTAAAAGAAGCACCTCTGTAAAATCAGGATGGAAGGTAATTTTACAGGGTAATAAGATTTATAACACAGAGGATTCCCCTCTAGGCAAAACTTTAAAGTTACAAAAAAACAGGAATTAAACCTCCCTCTTAGCATAGGGAAAATTTACAAGCTACAACAAAAGATAATCTAACGCATTTTCTTCCTATTACTTACCATTTGTAATCTTAGATGCTTAGTTTAGATATGGCTTTGGGAGATGTATTTTCCTGCCCTGATTCCTCACTGACCCGGAGAGAACAACACAAAGAGAGAGAACAAAAACCTTCCTCCACAGATTTGAAAGTATCTTCTCCCCTCACTGGTCCTTTTGGTCAGGTGCCAACCAGGTTATTTGAGCTTCTTAACCCTTTACAGGTAAAGGAGGGATTTTATGCTACCCTTAGCTGTATGTTTATGACACCCCTATTCTGCAAAGCACTTTACTTGTGAATTTAACTTTAAACACATGCTCAAGTCCCACTGAAGTTAACAGGGGCCTCTGTGGGGTGCAGGATAGATGGGATGCTCCTCTGTTATCGATGGGCCCAATACTGTGTCAGCCGTGTGTAACACCGACAGATCCCGGTTGCCGGCAGGTAGGATTGACCCTGGACTTCTGGAGCTGAGTGCATGAGCCTCTACTGCATGAACTAAAAGCCATATGGCACTTAGCTAAGGCTGTAGAGCAGACTCATTTAACTCTCTCTAAGTGGTCTCGGTGCAACTAGAGGGAACAGAACACCACACCCAGGAGGTGTGTGGGTTACACAAGCACACAGGAAAACACTTTTTGACAACCTAAAGTTGTTAAGCAGTTGCATCCTTGTAGTGATTCAAGTCTTTACACCACATACACCAAAACAGAAACAGCCTGCATCAGCCGGCAATAGATAATCAACAAGGTTTCATAGGCCATGCTTGGAGAATTATCTCTACCGAGGGTTTTTGAAGTGATGTTGCTATTTTTGCTGCTTATCCATCCTTTGCTCTTGGCACATAGTGCACATTCCCAGGCAATGGTTCAAGGGATGAAATCTATCTAGATGCATGCTATGATGCAGAAAAATGTGTTGTCATAGCCACCTAAGATGGGAAATTATGCTCATCAGTGAACCCACTGCCGATTCCATTATGCTTACTGAAGAGATGACCTATGAAAATAATGGCCATGGAACAGAGAAATAAAATAAGTAAGAACATAAACATAAGAATGGCCATACTGGGTCAGACCAAAGGTCCATCTAGCCTAGTATCCTGTCTTCCGATGGTGGCCAATGGGAATGAACAGGTAATCATAAAGTGTAATAGGTGTAGTGCTCTTTTAAGGCCAGTGAGGGCCAGGATATTAGAATGGATGAAGGCCTAAGAAGTGGCTGAAGCCAGAGTGGAACCAACCAGGATGAGCCCTGGGAAGGACGACAGTACGTATGCTGCCTTCTCCTTCATAACAGAGAGAGAGGTGAGAGAGACATTGTCTGTATCTATCTGCTGACTGCTCCAAGGTAGAGGGGTTGAACAGAGAGAGAAGCTGTTGAAGGCTAGCAGGAATTGACTTGGCCCTGAGAGGAGGACTGTAAACTCCTGACCCAAGGACAGAGAGACTCCTTGTATCCTAACCCAATCCCGGGAGGATGGTGTAAGCTGCTGATTCAAGCGGAGATTGCTTGTATCCAAACCTGGAGAAGTACAGTGGATTCCTATTCCAAGGAGACAAACTGCTTTTATCCTAACCTGGCACTGGGCGGGTGCGGTGGACTCCTGCGACAGAGTTAGAGAGACTGGCAGAGTTATAACCCAGCAAGGGTGCCTACCTGAGCCCTCATGCTGACCCCAGAGACTCATGGACTAAAAAGGCTGAAGAGGGAAACTGAAGCAGCATGCTCGGAGATCCCCCACAGGCTATGAGGGAGCACCCTGGAAGAGGCCATCTTACACCAATAAGTCAAAATCTTGCATGGCTTTCAGATGAGTGTGTGAAAGGTCAGTTTACAGAGAGAAAAATCAGGATTCTAAAGAGATCTCAGACTAAGAGGGAAATTCTGCCCCCACCCTGAAGTCAATGGTAATTGCCATGGTCTTCAAAAGGATTGGGTTTTTACTGTGAATATTTAAATAAAAAATGTTTAGAGGAATTGGTTCAGAAACATTTAGAGGAAAAATTGGAGCAATGTAGTGGGTGGATGGAAAAGGAATTGGGGATCAAATGTGTTCTTTTTCATCAGTGTGTAAAACTGAAGTTACAACCATGACTTCAGGGGTATTACATTAAATTTATATCAGTAAAAATGAGAGCAGAATTTGGCCTTCAGTTTCTTTGTAAATGACAGTCCTTGCATTTGATTTTACATTATAAATAGAAAAGTTTAACGTGAACTTTCCTTACAAGTTACCCAACATATAAGCACAAACACCTTCATAAAACAGAGGTCTTGACTTGTTAGATGTTTTTGACACTCTAAACCCTGTTGATGCAATTTTTCAGTTGGTGGCGTTTCTTGTGATAATGGGCAAAAATGAAAAGTGAAATGAGAGATGAAACAGAGGCTGAGTGTCTTGGCGGTAGAAAATGAAGACTCATAATTTCTTAACTCATCATCTTTTATTGGACCAACTTGTGTTGGTGAAAGACAAGCTTACACTCCTACACACTTGTTTCGCTCACCAACAGAAGTTGGTCCAATAAAAGATGTTACTTCACACACCTCGTTTTTCTAATATCCTGTGACCAACATGACTACAACTACACGGCAAACTGTTATTTGATGGTCTGATCTGTGATGAATGGAAAGGTCATTTCTGCAATTGCAAGAAAAAGCTTTTTACTTGTGAAAGGCTTTTACTGGAAAATAAATTCTTTCTTTAAACAAAAAACAAACACCCCAACATTTCTATCTGAAGACAGAAAATAGCCTTGCAATGGTATAAATATTGGCACTCAAGTTAGCCTCCTGTTTTGAGGCCGATTTTTGCTTTTTGTGTTTTTTGGACTTGAGGGCGGATGCAAAATCATGTTTATAATGGAAATGATTGCAACAAGAACTATAGATTGAGTAATATCCAGTTGGAATTTTTTCCGAGAAAATTAACTTTATTTTTTTAAAAAAAAAATCAAATTTTCATGGAAAACGGATACTTTTTACACAAAAACTTAATTTAATCAAAAACCTAATTTTTCATCACAAACCATTTTGATGGAAAATGTTCAACCAGGCGGAGGGACTAACTTTATACCATAATGCCATTTTCACTGAGAACACTGCCAGTGGATATTTGCTGACTATGATGGTTGGGTGATAAAATGAATGCTTCATTTAGAAATTTCCCTTTTAACAATTCCCAGTGATACAAAAAATCATAACAGGAGCTTTTGTAAGTTTTTCTGCATATCAGTCTTTCTGGTTTTGAGGCATTTATTTTTGGAGGAAAATTGTGCATTAGGTCCATTTTGGGTCATATCTTTCCATGCTATTTCCTGATGTGTACATCTGTCCTATACTATTAACCACTACCAAATTGAAAGTACAAGCAGTGCAATGCTGAGATTGTGAATACCGTGGAAAAAGTGTTTATTGGGTTCTTTAAATAGATATTTCACAGTGAATAAGTACTCTAATTTCACCAAGTGCACATTAATAAATATGCTGCACAGTCTATTGCCTAAATATTTGGGTCAATGACTCTAAGTACATTTCCTATCAGTGATTTAGGTGCAACCCTTCTGCAACAAGGGCCAGGTTCAATATTTAGGGGTTTCTCTTAACATCACAAAACAAAACCAGCCCAAGCTCCCTCCCAGTAATCTGGGAAAACTAATCACCACCCCTGCGTGCTTCGAAGAGGCAATACTTCCCCACTTGCAAGCACTGAGTCTGTGTACAATGAAAGAAAGGAAGAGGGAACTCAGCATTAATTTAGGAAAACATCATAGTGATGATTAAAAAGCATGCAAACCATAAGTGAACGTGCTACGTTGGGCAGTGTCCTTTGCCTCAGTTTCCCACCTTGCTGCATGAAAGTCCAGTGGATGAATGCCCCTTTAACACACCACTCCCCTTTCCCTCTGCTGCATCCCATTCACGGTCGGTTGTCCGAAGTCAGCAAAGTTCCAGAATTCAAGGGTGTGTTCACGTGGATTCACCTCCTCAAAAGGGGGAGGGAGGGCTTGAGCAGTGTCTTTGCTACTTGCCACATGCTGCTCCTTTTTGCTGCTGTCTCTACTGCTGCTTACCTCTCGCACATGGTGTTCTCAGTTCTTAGGGATTTCAGCTCTTAGTGATTTTCACTTGGAACCTGAGTGCTACTGCAGCTACTTCATTTGTCTTTGGCTACAAGTACTGTCCTCACACCAGGTCTAAGCTCTTAGAACTACTCATCAATGATTTCAGGGCTATTAAGCACTGAGCAGAAACAAGCACTCTAAATTAGATCTGATCAGCTCTGTCTTTAAACACTGAATAGGGAGAATCAAATGGTAACTCGAGAGCAACATCCAGATAGGAACACCTGTCCCTCTTCCTGCTGACTTTAACTTGGATTTCAAGTCACTATCCACCCACCGCTGTTAAGTGAGTTAGATTTCAGTTAGGTCATGTTAAGTACACTTCTGCTGTCCTTTACTCATACAATCAGGGCAACAACATTTTATTGCCCCTGCATTGAACACCAAAGTGAATTTTAACCCATAGCAGCTAAAATTGAGCACTTTGGCAAAGCAGGGCTTTCTGCTGATGACCTAGGCTTAGTAAGTATGTTTATGCAAATATGGTCTGATCCTCAGGTCTTTTCCCCCAGTTCATTACTAGATGTTGTGGAGAGCTCTTTCAGATTCTGCTTAGATAGGCATTCAAAAGATGCAATGACAGGTGTACTATGTTCTTGATCCAGTAGCCATTTAAAATGTGTTTAACTTTTAAATAAAATAGTAGTCTTGTGGCTGAATAAGAGCCACAAGAGCCTATAAGATCCTAAATAGAATAATCTAGTTTAAACTGAATGCCTGCTATGTTATGTCTAGAACTTGGTGAAATTTTTTTGGCCAAAACTTTTTTTAAGCACAAAATGCTGATTCAGCAACACCAAAATATCTTGTGAATTTGTCAGTTTTGCCAAATTGTTCATTTAGAAACAAAAAAGCACAATATTTCAAGTGTCAAAATGAAATGATTTGATTTGAAGTGAGTTCTCATTTCAAAATTTCCTTAAGTTTTATTTAAATGTTTTTTAACCTTCTCAATCTAAACGCAACATTTCACTGCACTTGTTCAACCTGAAACAGTTTCTTTTCCCTGACACTTTGGTTCGCCAAACAAATTAAGAATTTTTTATTTCAGGTTGGACCTGAAACAATTTTTTCCTGTTGTTTTGAAACTGCCTGCAAACTGGGGAAAAAAATCAGTTATTCACACAGCTTTAGTTATTGTCTCATTGGGGGATCAGTTAAAGTAACACCTTGTGGATTGAAGACTAGTACTCACTTATTGGCAGAAGTGATTAGCTCTTTACAGTGATGGACCAGGCTGTAGAGACAGGCTGACCTTAAAGTTGCAAGTGCACAGAACAAGGAGGTTTGGTTATAGTGACCTTTGGAGAGTCAGAGGGGCATTTAAAGCTGCAATGTCTGGCCAGCTCGTTGCTCCATGATGGCTTTGAGTGCCCAGAAGGCTGTCTCTGAGCATTCTACCTGAAGTTGTGGATGCATTCAGCTTTGGTAAGCATTCAAACTGCCAGAAGCAAGAGAGGCTAGTATGCAGAAACCTTACACCTTGAGTCACCTCTGTAGCAGAGAACTGCAAGAGGGACGATATCTATGTACTGTCTGATTTAACAGGGATAACAATGATCTTAGGTACCCTCTTAAGAGGATGAGTTCTCTTCACTCTGTGGACCTGGATTTCCATTGCCATCTTGGTTCATAGACTGGACTGACTTAAAACAAAAATTAAACAAGAAATACTTTCATCCTCTTCTTTCTCCTCCTTCCCCATCCTACACACTCTTCTCTTTGTGCCCGGGACAGCATGTCCTTAGTCAAATTCTTTATCCTTATCCAAGTCCTTTATCAAGCATTCTTAAAAATACAATACCCACCTGGGGAAGTGAGGAAACAGATTGACAGAGCGAGATGGGTACCCAGAAGTCACCTACTAGAGGACAGGCCCAACAAGGAAAATAACAGAACACCACTGGCCATCACGTACAGCCCCCAGCTAAAACCTCTCCAGTGCATCACCAACGATCTACAACCTATCCTGGAAAATGATCCCTCACTCTCACAGACCTTGGGAGGCAGGCCAGTCCTCGCTTACAGACAGCCCCGGAACCTGAAGCAAATACTCACCAGCAACTACACACCACACCACAGAAACACTAACCCAGGAACCAATCCCTGTAACATACCCTGTTGCCCACCCTGTCCCCATATCTACTCTAGTGACACCATCATAGGACCCAACCACATCAGCCACACCATCAGGGGCTCATTCACCTGCACATCTACTAATGTGATATGTGCCAGCAATGCCCCTCTGCCATGTACATTGGCCAAACTGGACAGTCTCTATGTAAAAGAATAAATGGACACAAATCAGACATCAGGAACGGTAACATACAAAAGCCAGTAGGAGAACATTTCCATCTCCCTGGACATTCAATAACAGATTTAAAAGTAGCCATCCTTCAACAACAAAAATTCAAAAACAGACTTCAAAGAGAAACTGCAGAGCTACAATTCATTTGCAAACTTAACACCATTAATTTGAGCTTGAATAGGGACTGGGAGGGGCTGGCTCACTACAAAAGCAATTTTCCCTCTCTTGGTATTGACACCTCCTCATCAATTATTGGGAGTGGACCACATCCATCCTGACTGAATTGGCCTTGTCAAACTGGTTCTCCACTTGTAAGGTAACTCACTTCTCTTCATGCGCCAATATATTTATGCCTGTATCTATAATTTTCACTACATGCGTTTGAAGAAGTGGTTTTTTTACTCAAGAAAGCTTATGCCCAAATAAAACTGTTTGTTAGTCTTTAAGGTGCCACCGGACTCTTCGTTGTCTTAGTCAAATTGTTTTTCCCTAAAGCAGAGTCTAGTTGTCCTAGTGTAGTCCTTCTTCCTCAGCTGGGATTGGAGGACTACTTGCTCTGTGGATTCCCTATTGACATTATATGGAGGTTGAAGGCAGGCCTTTCCAAAGGTATTAGTGAGTGTCGTTAAATCGTGATTTGAGGATGTCAGTAACTCAGTCAGAACTTATGGGTCTATTACAGGAGTGGGTGGGTGAGGTTCTGTGGACTGCAATGTGCAGGAGATCAGATTAGATTGAGATTAGATCAGTGGTTCCCAAACTGGGGTTCATGAACCCCTGGGGGTTCACAAAATGTTACAGGGGGTTCTCGGGGGGGTTGGGGGGAATCTTAATGGTGGACAAAGCTGTCCATAGGGACCCCGGGCAGCATGGGGCCAGCAGCCCAGAGCCTTGGGGACTTCCAAGAGCTAAGCAGATCAAAGCAAGCATATCTATCACACTGAGGAGATTTAAACTTCAAGACTCCTTATAAGAAATGGAAAGGGAGGTGGATATTTTTTGCTGTTTTTAAAATTAAATAGGCTGCTAGTGGTGTTTGTAAATTATTATGAAGAACAAGTTTAAGCTTTGTTGTAATGTGCGTTGTTTGCCTGGACTGCTCAAGACCTGAATACTTGTATAGAAGAAACTCTTTGAGTTGGCGTCTTAAATACCTTCCTGCTGTTTCACATCTGATACTCCTTGATGAAACATAGGAGCCAGAGGCGCCAGTACGGGGGGGGGAGGGAGGGAGCGACACGGGTCACGTGCCACCCCCACATTGGTGTGCCACCCCCGTGGGTCCCTCCCCTTTTTTCCAGCAGCCCTCGCTGCCCCCCCCCCACTTTTCCGGCAGTGCCCCCCCTGGTCCCAGGGTGCGTGGGGGCTTTGCCCCGGCACCCCTTTTTTCTACTGGTGCCTCTGATAGGAGCCTTGTCTTTATAACAGACTTAATCAAAAGTGATACAAGCTACAAAAGTGAGATCTTGGAAGAGTGTTGCCATTTTTATAATGTAATAAAATTAATACTGTAATGATAAATAATAATTAATAGTGTGTAATAAGCATGTCATAAAAACAAATTTTATATTTCCAAGATCACTGCTTTTATAAGTTATGCTGAGATAAGGGAGAAAATCCCTGGAAATATTCAGTTTTAGGAGGGGGTTCACAAGACTTGACATTTCAGTGAAAGGGGTTCGCAGGTTGTTAAAGTTTGGGAACCACTAGATTAAACGATCATGATAGTCTCTCCTGGCCTTAAAATCGACGAGCCTAAGTGGGAGGAATGGAAAATTAATCCAAACAGTGCAGAAGAATTTTCCCTTTCCAAGAACAATGAGAGAGAGTGGGGGGGAGAGTGGCTATCTTTTGTAAGAGCAGAACTCTAGCAGCAGCATGCTTACATTTAATAGTAAGGTGCCTTTCAGATATACAGTATGCCTAAAAATGGGAAACTGTCAGAACATCATTATTATTAAGAGAACGACTCTGATTAACGCCCCTGTCACAAATCATTTTATCATCATGAGCACTTTCATGGAAATTACTTATACAGGACTGGCTGTGAATGGCCTTACATGGTACCATGCAACGAAAGAGCCAGGACTAAGAAACTAAGGGTTACTAGATTAGCAAAAGTGTCTGACAGAGGTGGCACCACCAGCAGCAAAAAAACTTAAGTACAAAATAAATAAATTGCATTCCATGCTGAGTTAGTTGTATATCAAATTATGCATATAACCTAATTATGTATCTAATTATGTGTCTAACATACAAAAAATGAGTTATTGTCTATAAGGAAGCTAATTACTGGGTTGATATATGCCAATATAAGTTAATTAGTTTACCATTCTACGGTGCTGACCATCAGCAAGACTGATCCTCCAAAAGGACATGGACTCTTGAAACCTAAGTGACGGTTAAAAAGTAAGAGTAAAAATACCTTTCAACAACAAGATTACTGCAGCTCTGCTCTTACACAAAGTCCAGGTTTCTTGGACTTTGTGTAAGTGGGAAATTGCATTTTGATACTGAAAGGTCTGTTAACCTGTTTTGCACATGAACGGCTCTGATAGGTTCAGGTTTATGTATTCTGAATCAAGCACAAATGTATACAAAAGAAGTATTTTTATTCAGTGCTGAAAATCTTCAAACTAATGCATCTTGAGGAAGACAAAACATATTAGTTCTTAGTCATTCCATAGTAAGTAAATAGGATTAGTCTTTTCCTGCTATATTTCAAATAGTTAGTGAGAATCTTGCTGGATCCTATTTTTCCAAGGCAGAGAAATTGAAATAATGTTAATTGCCTGAGCACCTTCTTCAGAACACTGGAGTGTAAGGTACAGATACAGAATTTCTTTCTTCCAGTCCACCAGGCTCTCGGTTGTGTTTGATGCTTATACATGCAACTGGTAGACTTAACAGCATAAAAATAATTGCCATTACAATAATCGGGCTCTGTATTATTAAGCAGCAAATATCCATATATTGGTGAACAGGGGAAGCTTTTATGCACAGTTAATTTGGCATGTAGAGTATATGTTGTTCATCAAAACTACTATAAGCTCTGGGTTGCACAGGGTAGGTGTCTCATTTTAAAAAATGGCAATCGACGCGACCAAAGGTACTGTAGGGAAAAAAGAGGAGTGAATATTTATTTTGAAGAAAGTCATGTGTCCTGAGAGTCAAGAGTTGTTTGGTATTTATATCTGATCAACAGAACTAGTGAAATGTGGAGTCAAAAGTAAACCTTGTTCAAGGAATAAGATGATCACTGTTGGAGTCAGAAACGCATTTCCTCCTTGGAACATCAGTGCAAAACTGGATGCGGTACAGGGGTTTTACACCTTCTGAAACATCTGGCGTTTGTGTCTGTTAGAGACAGGGTCTGGAACTAGTTGCACCACTTGTTTGTTCTTTTTTAAAGGCAGAGGAAAATAAGTAAAAACCCATATCTTATTTTCACTAACAGTCTCTCTGTGTATATCTGCTCTCTGTCCTGCAAGCTGCTGAAAAGGTTGCCATCTAAATACATCTCTACCCCGATATAACATGACCCGATATAACACGAATTCGGATATAGCGCGGTAAAGCAGTGCTCTGGGGGGGGGGGCGCTGCGCACTCCGGTGGATCAAAGCAAGTTCGATATAACGTGGTTTCACCTATAACGCGGTAAGATTTTTTGGCTCCCGAGGACAGCATTATATCGAGGTAGAGGTGTATATCAACCATTGGAACATAGATGATGGCAATGGGAAGATAAAGAAAAAGATTGATGTATGTTAGACGCTGATCTGCACTGGATAGCAATTGCCAAAAATATACCAGAAATGTTTCTGTGGATCCAATTGGGAAACAATAGCAAAGCAGTAATAGAGTGCGTCTCATAATTCTTTGCTGCTGTTTATATCTGGAAAGCTTGAAAGTGGAGGAAGATGATGTGATGTTGTTTTATGCACTGATTGTATGGGGGTAGTGCCAGCACAGCTGGAATTCTGATGGACTGAGAGACTTCAAATCCATCTGTATTTTAGTCTAGTCTTCTCTTAAAGATAAACTGTCAGGCCCAATCCTGAAGTTCCTACTCCAGTAAACTCTCATTGAACTGAATGGATATTTTGCTTAAGTAAAGCCTTGGATTTGGCACCATATTTTTTTAAATGTAGTTTCTTTTACTGTTCCAAAAACAGTTTAGGAAAACTGAAAATATTGTAAACTCTTCGTGCCGTTAGTTTACTTTTTACAATTTGCCTTTGACAGTGAAAACTGTTGTATAGTCAGTCTAATGAATTTCATTATTGGCAGCGTGCCACAAATCCGGTGGCAGATTAAACCTCTATTCTGTGAGAAACTCCTTTAATTAGCTACACAGCCACATACACTAAGAACTCTGCAACAGGGGATGCATGGAGAACCATTCAAAACCCAGAAGTTTATTCTGAATGAAGTACTACAATGAATAAGACGATATTAGACTATTTACTAACATTTAATTAAAAACCTCTCTATAGAGTTACTCCAGGCATTTTATGCTGGAACAGAAAGTTACCTTTGCCCGTAACTGATGACAGGAATTGGACATGTTGCTACAAGATTCAGGTCCCCCTCCATGTTTGGAGTAGATTTGGTCTCGACCCCCTCTGTAGTGTATAGGAATAGGGTAATATCCCTTTAAGTAATTTGTGAGCCTTGTAGTGGTGCTTACTGTGTTCTAGGTTTTAGAAGCCACCAGTAGGTATACATAGGTAGGTCCTGCATGTTGTATATATTCAACACTGTTACGTGGATCCCACCATGCATGTGTGGTTCCTTCAAATTGTTCATTGTGCAAAGAGCAAGGCTCCCCCATATTCTAGTCATCCTAACTTTTGGGAAGGTGCTTTCCATTGTTATTCCCCATCTTCTTTTAGCTGCTCTGTGTGGAATGGCAGCTTCCTTTCCAGCACACCACAGAAGACTTATCCATGGATGAATGTCTCTTCCTTCCTCCCTCCTTCTGGTGATTGACTGAAGAGCCTCCTCCTCTTACCTTTGTTCCTTCCTCCTGCTTGTGGCTTCTGATGGGGTGTCTTCCCTTTCCCCTCTCATTTGGTGTGGCAGGGATGAGGTGTGCGTTTTGATGGTTTCTTCCACCACTAGTAGGGACAAAGGATCACCTATCACCAGCTCTTCTTTCAGAGAATATCACTGATTTTGATCCTAAGCCAGGCAGAGCAAGCAGAGCTCTGAACTGCAGTTTCACTGCTCTGCTTGGCTGTACGGTATGAGAAACATTAAGGGAAACAGATTTTCTTGGCTGAGTCTGTGCTGGGGGCCTGATTCTCTGGCAACAATTGTGTGGCTGTTGCACAGGTCTGAGATGAACAATGACCCACTGACTCCCATGCAATACATGTATGCACAATATGTCATTCTTGAAAACTAGGAGTGTCAACCTCCTGTATGTTGGAATTCAGTAAACAGTACATAAAAGGGTTACACAAATGCTTTCATGCTAAGGCTGATAGACAGCTACATATGTACATTGCTTGGTGGCTGTGATTTCCAAGGTTAATTAGGAGCCACTTGCTTTTCTTTCAGAGCATAAGTCCATTGGAATTGCAGGGTTTGTAAAATAGGAAAGGGAAAGAACTCCGGGTCACTAGCCAAACATAAGACTGAAAGGGCAGAGCTGACAGAATAAAGTCTTTGAGTTAAACTACTGAAGTATGATTTTCAGCTCACAAAGAGGCTCTTCAGAAAGTCTCCCTTTGCTCATGCCAATGATACAAAAGCAGCGGGCAACTGGAAGGTGCAGGATTTGAGACAGAACCAGTTGTAACAAACACCTTTCTCAGAAAAAAACACTTGGTAATGATTATTCCCTGAGAAGGAGGCTCTGTCATCCCCAGATCAGAAATATTATAAGTTACAACCAATTAAACAGGTTCTCTCAGGGCTCCCGTTCAAAACTAATGCCAGCTTTCTCAGTGCACTTGTTCAAATTAAGACTCACGACCCCAGTGTAGCTCTGACTTCACAATGTAAAATCCTTTGGGATTTTCCTTTTACTCACAGCCAGTTAGTCACTGAAGACTTGTGAACAATTTCCTGCTGATGCCAACAGTGCTGTACCCATGTGACCAATGTTGTGAGCTCTAGTGTGGATGAACCACAGGCATTTTAAGCCCTGTGTCATCTAACCCTGCTCAATTTCCCAATGTGGATAAGGTGCCAGAGTAAGCTATCTGAAGAGAGAAAGGGGAGCATAGTAGGGGGAGGGACAGAACATACAGGTAGAAATTTCCTAGCTGACTGAACTGTAACCTTAAGGTATTGTACCACTCTATGCTTCTAGCATCTTCTGAGGACTAAATCCAGAAATATTTTATCTGCTGTCTTATAAACAGCGGAGAGCTGGCAGGAGATGATGGGTACTGCCTGGGGCACCTAAGGAACTCTGCATGGTAGTTTCCTTTCATTGTTGTGCAGCCCCTAAGCATCATAGAAGCAGTATTCCTCAGCTCTTATGCAAATAAGAAGCTTTTTTAGACTTCTTTCAAATAAAGCACAAAGTTTTGCAATCTGTTATCATTGCTACATAATTCCCAGCTTGCGCCATAATTCAGTGCGGCCCTGCTACACAAATTGGGCGCATTGCTATATGTTTCAGTTTGAGGTGGCACATAGTACATGTTTTATCATGCACGTGAGTCAGATTCTCATTTAGACAGTGGTAATGTCAAGGGGTGTGTGACAGGATACTAAGAGTAGCACCCTGGTCACCGGGTTTGCTGCAGCACTGGGAAGAGGGCAGGCTTAACTGAAACTGATTATACACTTACTGTTGGGAGATTGTGAGCACCTGGGTAGTAATCATTGGGCTACGAGGTAATTGGGAGAATATAAGTGGAAAAACAGGACATAAGGGGCAACTCAGAGCCTGGGCTGAGGAGTGAGGGCTGCAGGGAAGCCCACCCTTGCTGTAAGCCTGCATTATGCAGTCTTACTATGTAAGAAAAGAATAAATACACACCTTGGTGAAAGATAATAATCCAGTATGTGTTTGTGACTGTGACACACGAATGGGCCAGGCAGGGTAGTTCACTGGGTAGTGACAGAGACATCGTGTGACAGGGTCTTAGAGTTGGAGCAAATTACATTTGAACCCACTTTACACCACTATGGTGGTATAAAGTGGCCTTGGTCTAAATAGAATTTGGCCCATATGTGTTTGATGTAGTTTTATTATTCAGATAAAAGACCTAAGACTTAAATATGGACATGATCTAATAGATCATCTGTTCTGTGTCACTGCCAGTGTAGGATTATTCCCTGTATAATAATACTTAGACATTACTGTGCTGCTTTATGTCCAAAGTACTGTACAAACATTAATCCATCTTCATAATACTCTGAGGCTCACGCAGGTAAGTACTATCTCAGTTTTCAGAGGGGAAACTGAAGCACAGAGGTGTTAAGTGACTTGTCACAGGGTGTGAAAGCTGTGATTAAAAACATGAAGAGTCTGATCCATAGCCACTCGCTCAACCCACTAGTCCCTGCCTCTCTCAAAAGAATTGCTGCTGTGGCCACAATTTAAAATACCAGCACCTTGAGGGCCGTATCAGCTGAGGATCAGACCCTGAGATACTACAGTTTCCCTCATGCTTAAAACAGGAAACAATAGCAGTAGATACATTGGCAAATATTGATTTGGTTTCAAAATAGTGACCCACCATTTAAAATCAGATTAAAAAAAAAAAGTATCTCAGTTGTGCTAATGTTGATGGCATCCTCATTGTATACAATCAGATTACACAGTGACATTAAATTTAGGCAGTTTTAAAAAAATATAGTAAAATGAGACATTTTTAAAGAAACTGAAATATTATTCAACAAAAGACATTGTTTCCCAACAAACAAGCTTGTTAAATAATAAAATGAACCCCCTGCAAACCTTCTGTCTCTGATGTGACACCATTCACCTTTGCAATTCTGGTGTGACACTAAAGAATTCAGTACAGATGTGGGTTTAAAAAGTCACCTATCACCTTGCGATTATTTTTGACATTCTACTTTCTTTTTAAAGCATAAACAGCACTGTACCATGATAGCATTATATTGGTTCACAGTCCTGATACATATTCAGTGAAAGTATATCTAAGAGACTGAGAGCAGATGTAAATCTTTTTAAAATAGTCTGTATTTCTTTCCTTAAGACAGAAACATTCAGTCCTACAGTTCTTACTCAGGCTAAGGTCTCATGGACATAAGTGGAAATTTTGCATTGGTAACAACTACATTAATTGGCTCAGAAATAGATTAGCTTTTCAAATATCTGGTTTTATGTACCTTTAAACAAAAAGTTCATCACTCTGCAACAAACCACTTGTTTGTCTCTCATATGTGAATTGCCAACAATTATTTATACACCTCTACCCCGATATAATGCTGTCCTCGGGAGTCAAAAAATCTTACTGTGTTATAGGTGAAACCACATTATATTGAACTTGCTTTGATCCGCCGGAGTGTGCAGCCCCGCCTGCCCAGAGCACTGCTTTACCGTGTTATATCGGGTCGCGTTATATCGGGGTAGAGGTGTACTTAGAACTGAAAGGACTTTACAGTCTTTAATGAATTAAGTCTCACTGTGTTTCAATAAGGTAAGAAGGCTTTAATATCCCCATTACAGAGATGTAGAAACAGAGGCACAAAAGGATAATGTGACATGTCCAGTCTTACACACTGAGTCAGTTGCAGAGTCAGAAGTAGAACAAAGATTTTCTGGCCCCAACTACTCTCCCAGGCACCCTTTCCTATTTAAAATTAACATTAAAAAATCACATTGAAGAACAGTGTTTGGAAACTTAGTCCTTTCAAAGAAACGATCTTTCTTCCCTTTATCATCTTTACAAATAACCCATTTAAACATACCTTTAAGTTTCAGTAGATAAATAAATCCTGGTGTGTTGTTCTTCCAGGCTGTGGTGCATTAATACATCAACTTGAATATTCACTTCAGTCAGTCATTGAAAATAACTCAATTGAGGCATTGTATCTGTTACTTACAAGTTAGGCTTAATAAGTGCTCTTCTTTCCTCTAACCTTCCCAATACTTTGGTTCTTTATCCAATCATACTGTAAGTGAAAATTGTAAATTTTGATGATTCTGCAGCATATTGTTCTATCCATCATAACACCATTTGGGAGTACTAAGCCTCTTACCAGAGAATTCAATTCTTGTTGTATTTCAAGGGGTTATTTGAAAAATAGGCCATTAACATAAAGGATGAGTGTAGTAGAATGTGAACCTTTGGATTTAAATAATTGTAGGAAGAGTTCAAAGGGGGTTAAGCCCCATATGATTAAACAGTTATAGGTTACGTTTTTTCAGCTACTTTGGAGAGGAATTCATAAAGCTGAAGGACTGAAAGAAATACCCCTTCAGTAGTTATTAAGTATCCCCTTACAGGGGCAAAATTCTGTCCTGTTATACACTAAGAAGTCTTTGGAGTGTTATTGAGGACTCTGAGCCAGATTGTGGTTATTCTTTCTTTGATACTTGTTTACAATTCCTACCAACATTTAAAGGAATTATTGTTCATTCTGTTGCACACAGAACCAAATTCTGCTTTGTTACACTGATGTAAATCCAGAGTAGTTACATGGTTATCAATAGTGTCAATCGAGAATAACTCAAGTGTGAGAGCAGAATTAGACCCTCTGTTTTATTGTCGTTCACCCCACTTTTAAATGTCAATTCACTTGCAAAATGTTGGGACTTCACTGCGGTTCTGCCAGACATATAGTATGAAGCACCAGCAAGACAGCAGGGTTGTTAAAGTGATTTTAAAGAGTTCCGTAAGAATAGTTATCCTGTTTATTAATATAGGAGTGACTATGCTAATACCCAGCTTAAGCCTCTTAGTATGACTAATGCAAATTGTATGTTTCCAGAAGCCTAAGCAGAGTTAGATTGAGCTCAGAGTTGTGCTGTTACTGGGCTGTTTCTTCTCTCCAGCTAACCTGACTCCTGAACAAATTACTAAACTTTATGGAATTACAATTACTAGATCTCAGACATTTCTAGTTTTTCTGGAAGATTTAATAGATTTCTAATTTATTATCTGTAGATTATTCTTGCATTGCACAGGTGAGTTGCCTAGATTTGGGAAAGAGGAAAATAATGTGCCTGTGATACAGCGTGCCTGTTAATATACACTGACTGCAGCGAATAGAAAACTGGAATTTCCATCCTGTAGAAAATTCCACTCTATCTAATTTTAGTTTTGTCCCAAATTTGGACAAAGACAAAATAAATTTTTTCATGGAACATAAAGTTCTGAATTGAAAATTTTCAGAAATGTCAAAAAGCTTTTGCCTGACATTAATCTGTCTCCCTGAACTGCTGCAGTGCCTCATGGAAGGTTAGTTCAGCTGCCTTATGCCCCCATTCTCCTCTGTGGGCCAGGCTCTGAAGCTGGATTACAACTTCCATGATGCACTACATTGGTTCAACATGATGGGGGGTGGGGGTTAAATTTGGATGGTGGGGAAACAGCAAGTTCTGTTTGTTTGAAAAACAACACATTGATGGAAAATTCCCAACCAGCTCTAACACTGATAGTGTCTCGTGTCCTCCTGTAATGGCTGGCCCACTAGCTGATACTCTGGGCTGGCCTACCCGGGCGGGGGGGGGGGAGGATCGATCTTAGATACACAACTTCAGCTATGCTATTCGCGTAGCTGAAGTCGAAGTACCTTAGTTCAACTTACCTGGCCGTCCTCACGGCGGCAAGTCGACCGCTGCGGCTCCCCCGTTGACTCTGCTTACTCCTCCTGCCGAGGTGGAGTACGGGTGTCAATCCCCGATAGATCGATTACTACCTGCCAATCTGGCGGGTAGTATAGACGTGACCTCTGTTACTGCAGCATTGCCAACCACAAACATTCAAAAATTATGCATCAGTCCTGCATCCCCGCAAGTTATGAATTAACTTACTCATGGATTTTTAAATAAAATACATCTGGGGTTCTTTTTATGTGCTCTCTCATTTTTGAGCCCTTAGGATTCACTTTTTCCAAGCGTTTCTCTGCGACTAGTGCTAGAAACATACATTTCTTCCACATGAAAGCTGAGATTTCTCACATAACGACATGACAGCAGAAACTGGGGATTTAAGGGGAGTGGAAGAAAGAAAGAGTTGGCAACACTGCTACTCCTTCCAACTAACAGAGTTATTCTTAGCTCAGATGGAAGAGGTCTGTGCACTGGCTGATGACCCAGGTCGGGAATCATTACCCTTGCTTTTGGACAGAGACTGGGCTGCTCCATTGGCTTTGTTAGTCAGTCAGAACCTCCCTTTGGCCTAAAGGCTGTGTGGCACTGGTTATAGATATTGGTGAGTCATTGACTTATCCTTCCGTTTCTGATCTATCCTTCACTCAATTTATTTTTATGGCCAGAGTTTTATAGCTAAACATAGGATCTATTGCCACTGGCAGGTGAGGTTGTGACTGGGACGATAAGTTGTCCACAAGACAATCTCTGTATTTGAGTCCATGCTATTTGTTGTTCATAGGCGTTGACCAGTCACCTAAATCACATGGTATTGTATTTCTGATAACTGAGACTTTTTAAGCAGAACAAGTGACGAACAGCCAATTATTAATGGACCATACTCTTGTTCTTGTGCAAATGAGAGTATTTGTGTAAAGAACAGTCATTCCCCCAATAGTTGTTGAGAAATACCTATTTTTGCAAATGTCCCCTAATAACAATAGTCTGACCAGCTGCTCAAAATTTGATTAGTGTTCTAATTTGACCAGTTGTGCTGCTCATGCAGGTCTCTGGTCAGATTTCTGCTGAAGTTTTGTGAGGATATATTCACTGGTTTTTGATTCTCATATCTAATTTGCTGATGGGTTGCTATGCTTTATAAGGTTTTCTACATTATAATTGGTAAAAGATCAGGACATACTTGTTGTTAGAGCAAATTACATTCACATAAGATACTCTTTAACTTTATTTTTTAAAGTTTATTAATTCATGCATAGTTTGCAATCACATCCCACTGCTATCAATCAGTTACTAAGACTGACATTCAGTCATGAATGGAGAAGAAATGGAAAACTGTTTCCTCTTTGTTCAAACTATTGATTTGCTGTTTTAAATGGTACTTTCAAGTTTCCAATTTGAAAAAATATACATTTCTCTGCCTCATTTTGAGACAAGTAATTTAAAAGGTATTATTAATGAAGAATGTCATCACACCACCACCACCACCACCAATCATTCTAAATTGAAGATTGAAGTGGCAGGGGTGAGGGATGTTTGAATGATTTACAGCTATATTATGGAGGGTTTCTAAGATGATGATGTGCTCTATGCAGTTTTACTTACAAAAAAGCAAGCAAACTTTACTGTGGTTCAGGTTGCTCTAAAATGTGGTGGTTGCTAGAATATTTTAGAGGGTCCTCTGAAGCAGTGGTTCTCAACCAGGGATATCTGTACCCTTGGGGGTATGCAGAGGTCTTCCAGGGGATATGTCAACTCATCTAGATATTTGCCTAGTTCAGTATTGCACAACCTGGGGGTCATGACCCCCAGGGGCTTTGTGGGATAGGTTCAGGGGAGTCAGGGCCGGCATTAGGGGGTGGCAAGGCAGGGCAATTTCCTGGGGTTCCATGGCACTGGGGGCCCCACAAAGCTAAGATACATGCTTCAGCCCCGGGCAGTGGGGCTCGGGCTTCAGGTACACTGAAATATAAGTATAAATATTGTACTCAGTCAATTTATTTTATAATTATATGGTAAAAATGAGAACGTAAGCAATTTTTCAGTAACAGCGTGCTATGACACTTTGGTATTTTTAGATCAGATTTTTGAAAGCAAGTAGCTTTTAATTGAAGTGAAACTTGGGGTACTCAAGACAAATCAAACTCCTGAAAGGGGTACAGTAGTTTGGAAAGGTTCAGACACACTGCTCTGAAGACTGTGGGGAGTTACATATATTTATCACAGTCATAAAATACAAATATCTGTGGGTTTTGATGGCTACTGCATTGCTAGCTATAGGGTAAATCAGTCTTAGATTAGGTCTGCAGGAATCAAACCTCCCATCAGTGTGGAATCAGAAGTCTGGCTTATCCCTCAGAAGGAGTAAGGTTCCAGCTTCTGTCCTTAGGAGAAGTCCAAAACAGACAGCTTGAAAGTAGGGCTGTCAAGCGATTAAAAAAATTAATCGTGATTAATCATGCAATTAAAAAAAATCGTGTGATTAATCGCACTGTTAAACAATAATAGAATGCTATTTATTTAAATATGTGTGGGTGTTTTCTACATTTTCAAATATATTGATTTCAATTACAACACAGAATACAAAGTGTACAGTGCTCACTTTATATTTATTTTTTATTACAAGTATTTGCACTGTAAAAAAACAAGAGAAATAGTATTTTTCAGTTCACCTAATACAAGTACTGTAGTGCAATCTTTTTATCATGAAAGGTGAACTTACAAATGTAGAATTATGTACAAAATAACTTGCATTCAAACATAAAACAATGTAAAATTTTAGTCTGCAAGTCCACTCAGTCCTATTTGTCTGAGCGATTGGCTCAACAAGAAACAAGGTTGTTTACATTTTCAGGAGATAATACTGCCCGCTTCTTGTTTACAATGTCAGCTGAAAGTGAGAACAGGCATTCTCATAGCACTGTTGTAGCCAGTGTCCCAAAATATTTGTGCCACATACGCTAAATCAGGGATCGGCAACCTTTGGCACGTGGCCCATCAGGAAATCTGCTGGTGGGCCGGGACAGTTTGTTTACCTGCAGCGTCCACAGGTTCGGCCGATTGCAGCTCCCACTGGCCTCGGTTCACCATTCCAGGCCAGTGGGGGTGGCGGGAAGCGGCGTGGGTCGAGGGATGTGCTGGACGCCGCTTCCTGCCGCCCTTCATGCTTCAACCACCATTCCAGGGGGCATGTGTCCATGCTGATGACAGGTTCTGCTCGATAACAATCCAAAGCAGTGCAGACCGATGCATGTTCATTTTCATTATCTGAGTCAGATGCAACCAGCAGAAGGTTGATTTGTTGTTGTTTTTTTTGGTGGTTCGGGTTCTGTAGTTTCTTCATTGGAGTGTTGCTCTTTTAAGACTTCTGAAAGTGTGCTCCACACCCCATCCCTCTCATATTTTGGAAGGTGCTTCAGATTCTTAAACTTTGGGTTGAGTGCTGTAGCTATCTTTAGAAATCTCACATTGGTACCTTCTTTGCGTTTTGTCAAATCTGCAGTTAAAATGTTCTTAAAATTAATAACATGTGCTGTGTCATCATCCAAAACTGCTATAACATGAAATATTTGGCAGAATGTGGGTAAAATAGAGGAAGGGACATACAATTCTCCCCCAAGGAGTTCAGTCACAAATTTAATTAACACATTGTTTTTTTAATGAGTGTCATCAGCATGGAAGCATGCCCTCTGGTATGGTGGTTGAAGCATGAAGGGGCATATAAATGTTTGGCATATCTGGCACGTAAATACCGTGCAATGCCAGCTACAAAAGTGCCATGCAAATGCCTGTTCCCACTTTCTGGTGGCATTGTAAATAAGAAGAGGGCAGTATTATCTCCTGTAAATGTAAAATAACTTGTTTGTCTCAGTGATTGGCTGAACAAGAAGTAGGACTGAGTGGACTCATAGGCTCTGAAGTTTTACATTGTTTTGTTTCTGAGTGCAGTTATGTAACAAAAAATCTACATTTGTAAATTGCACTTTCACGACAAAAAGATTGCACTACAGTACTTGTATGAGGTGAATTGAAAATACTATTTCTTTTAGTTATTTTTACAGTGCAAATATTTGTAATAAAAATAATATACACTTTGATTTCAATTACAACACAGAATACAATATATATGAAAATGTAGAAAAACATCCAAAATATTTAATAAATTTCATTTGGTATTCTATTGTTTAACAGTGTGATTAAAACTGTGATTAATCGTGATTCATTTTTTTAATCACAATTTTTTTCAGTTAATCACATGAGTTAACTGTGATTAATTGACAGGCCTACTTGAAAGCAAATAAAACCAGGGACTCAGTGGGTCAGACTGAGGCAGAGGCTATAGGGGTGCAGCCCAATACTGAGGGTGGTGGTGGGGGAGTGTTTGGGACAGATGGGGCCTACCTAATTTGCAAGGAAAGGCTAAGGTTTAACTAAGGGAACAGCTTATTAGGTTCTTGTTTTAACCTCCAAAGCCCAGTTGGTCCTGCTGAGGATGCAGTTGTTAAACCAGGGTACTGTGACCTAGGGACCTAGTCTAAGAATGTGGAATCAACCAGTCCTTTCCCAGGAACACTTTTGGTTTCAACAAATCAGCATTTGTTTGATTAAAGGTGTTTCATAAAAAGATTCATGACCAACTGTATTTGGGAGCTCTTGGCTCCCAGCATTATGCACAGTCTACTAGATTGTCATAATTTTATAAGTATATAGTACAGTGTCATTCTTGCACATTTGGAATAAGGGCACACAGTATAGTCTAACAAATTCCTACTCTTTCTGAAAGGAATTTTGTAGCTTCTGATTATTGGTTTATGTAGTTAACAATAAGACATCCTCCAATGTGTGCTCCTGCATCTCTGGATAAAAGAAGCTATTGGAAAGGGAAGATTTCAATTGTAGCCAAGAAAACAGGTTGCTCTCAATAAGTTGGTTTACTAATAAGAAAGAGCAGCTGATTGCTTACTGCCTCTCCTAAGGGTGTAAATGAGACAAAGGAGAAAATCTCGAAACTGAGTCGTCTTAGTGGATTGGCTAGATACTGTAAATTCTGCACCTGGTTGAATGATTGCTTATTAAAATACTTCCCCCCCCCCCCCCCACACACACACACTATAAAATGGTTAGCTGGCAAACATCACTGTAGCAAAAGAGCTCATTTTACCTTGACGCTATGAAGATGAAAGTATTTACTGTTGTCTACAATTAGAGATGGGCCCAAAGCAGAACCACAAATCTGAGCACAACTCCTGAACATATGGAACATTTGGATCCAGTTTTTACTTTGAAGCTTAGGCTCCTTGCTAATTACTATTAGCAGTATCTATAAAGAGAAAGGGGCAGAGGGGCCAATCCTGTGAAGGATCCTGCAAGTTGCTGCAGTTCAATGGATGCACAGAATGCTCTATATTTCCCAAGGACCGGGACCTGCATGTATGTAACTTTGTCTTTTTTTATACGTTGCTGCTCCTCCCAGACTGCAAATAGTAGTCTCCCACGTTAACTAGTTTACCAAACACAGAACCATTCTTTTCTTGAAAAATATTAATATGGCCTATGTTCATCTTTATTAAAAAAACAAACCTCAGGTTGCATTTATTGTAATATATTGTAATATCCAGGTTTATATTTGAAATTACAAAATGCAGAGTGGCAATTGTGGATAATGGCTGGGTGAAAGGAGGTTGCTTTTTATAAAATAGCTTATCCTTTAGATGGCTATTTTCTACAAACTGAATCTGTACAAAGGTTTTCTGCACTGGGAATAAATTAATGGATCAATTAAAGAGGACAAATATTTTAGTGCAAGCTGTACTCATGCTATCACAGAGGAACAGATGTTGAAACAGTAACAGACATTCTTGCAGAAACAAAAGGTTTATCACTAGGCCGGCAGTGCTGGCCCATTAACAGCCGCACTGACCTACTTAGAAGACCTAAAATTCAAAAGATGGTTACTCATACTAAAAGTGCTCCTGGATTTGATGAATACAAATAGCCTCCTTTCTCACCCTATTTCAAAGGCATGAAGCTCAGACCCAGAACAATACATCACTTTTAGCATCTATTTAGTATATACCAAAAAAAGAGTTTCCAATCTACGGAAGACTGAGTGGAAGGACAGAGTATTCATCGTATTCCTCCATCAATGGAGTTCCAATGGTGGTTAAAAGGATCTTGGGTATATGTGACAGTCTGTATCCCTATGTTCATCCTTTTTACAAGACTGAGTGTGCCTTGTGAGATATCATTTGAAAACTCATAATTTGCTGATCATTATTGTCCTGGTAAAATGTGTGGCAGCATTTTTTGTAAAGTTATAAAATTCTACAGCATGACATTGCTGAGACATGCTCCAAGTTTAGAAAAGCAGGCAGAAATCAGTTCCTCAGAGACAAAAGGCAAACTGACGCCTCAGCCAGGTGTCAATAAAATCAAATGGACTATCACCTGGTTAAGTGGCCATTCTTTGGCAGGAAAAAGGGTGTGAGCAAGAAATCTACATTTTGGCAAAGAAACAGCTGGAGGTTGCCGTCTTCCAGAACTCTCATGAACATCAGCTGGAGATGATTTTCAAAGAAAAATAGAACTTTTAAGAAAGGGGAACAGATGCCCCAAAAGATCACTCCCTTCATCTCTACTTATGGCATCAACAATGTTTGAAAAACAAAAGTATCATCTTTGGACTGGGGAGGGATCCTGGCGGAAAGGAATTCAGCCAGTAAGACTGCTAGAACATGTGGTGAGAGAGACTTTTGCTTTGAAATCACTTAGCTTGTTAAATTAGGTGTTAATTGCATTTTACCTTTTATTTCTTTGTAACCAGTTCTGACGTTTATGCCTCATTACTTGTAATCACTTAAAGTCTATCCTTCTATAGTTAATGAACTTGTTTTATTGTTTTATCTAAACCAGTGTGCTTGGATTGAAGTGTTTGGGAAATTCCATTTGAGCTTTGTGCATATTGTTTTCTATTAATAAAATGACAGACATTTGTATGAGCTTGTATTGTCCAGGAGAGTGCTGGGCAGTACAAAACGCACATTTCTGGGGGAAAGTCTGGTACTAGGAATTTGCTGGTGTTACTCTGAAGTGTCATACAAGAGTGGCTGGCCAGAGTACTCGTACTGTATAGCTGGGAGTAATTTACATGGTGGAGGCTGTGTGTGAGCGGACCAGGAGTGGTTGCTCTCTCAGAGAAACAGTGAAAAAGACACCCCAGGTTGGAGAATTGAGATGGGGACAGCTATTCAACCATGTGTAATGTCACAGATTGTACCATGGGTAATGTCACAGTATAGTTCAGTCATCTTATTTTCTTTGCAGTTTTACTACAAATGTTAATATCCATGTTGTGTAGTTGTGAGAGATTAAGAAAACTTGATTCCTATTTAAAGTAATTAGGAATATTTTCCTGTTAAAGTCTGTAGCATCTGTTTACCTTTGCCAATGAAAGTTAAACCTTTTGTGGTCATAGAAAACCTGTATTTCTTTGTGGAAATTATGGCACAGATTATAGACCAATCTATTGTTAGACAAGGTTGTGATGTTGCACCCCATAGTGCTTTATAGAAATATGCTTGAGTATAAATATAACTGGAATATGTTTTATGCTAGCTATGCCATGTAACATATCTCTGCAAAGGTTATGATCTACTGAATATAATCATCCTGTTTGTATGCATGTATCATTTTTGTATTTGAAGTTATGAATATTGCTATGTATTTGTTTGATTCTAAGTAGCCTCAGTGAAGCATTTGGTCAGCTTTTGAGAAAGTACTATTCTCAGTAAGTGCCCAAGCAAGAAACACTTAACTGACAATGGACTTTGGAAAATGCCAATCCACACCTGAGCTTTCCTGGGAACATTCAAACTAACATGTAAACAATGGCATCAGCCTGCAAAAAGTTGATCATTCATAGACATGTGCCTTGCCAAGGTGGCTAGAGACCCCATCTTGTGGCTGTGATGTGGCACAAGAGAGAAGATATAAAAGGCCCTGAAAGCCCCTCCATTTTGTCTTCAGCTGGCTCAAGAGAGAGCCTCGCCACCCCAAAGAGATGCCTGAAAGAAACGTACAAAGGACAGTAACTACGGGGGTGTGAGTGATTGCTGGGCCCAAACTAGGAAGGAGTCTAGTCTATCAAAGAATCGTATTGGAACATCTCTGAGAGTGAGATTTACCTGCATTTAGTTTCCTAATGTATTGGGGTTAGGACTTGCATGTTTTTGTTTTATTTTGCTTAGTAATTTACTTTGTTCTGTCTGTTATTACTTGGAACCACTTAAATCCTACTTTTTATATTTAATAAAATCACTTTTTACTTATTAATTAACCCAGAGCAAGTATTAATACCTGGGGGAGCAAACAGCGGTGCATATCTCTCTATCAGTGTTATAGAGGGCAAACAATTTATGAGTTTACTCTGCATAAGATTTATACAAAGTAAAATGGATTTATTTGGGGTTTGGATCCCATTGGGAGCTGGGTATCTGGGTGTTGGAGACAGGAGCACTTCTTAAGCTGTTTTCAGTTAAGCCTGCAGCTTGTGGGGGACGTGGTTCAGACTTGGGTCTGTGTTTGTAGCAGGCTAGTGTGTCTGGCACAACCAGGCAAGGTACTGAAGTCCCAAACTGCCAGGGAAAATGGGCTTAGAGGCAGTCTCAGCACATCAGGTGGCAGTCCCAAGGGGGTTTCTGTGACCCAACCCGTCACAAAGGTGACTCCCACTCAAGTGACCATGCTCAGGACAGTCTTTGGGGACAATTTCAAAAGCATGCAGGTTTTCAAATGAGAAAGTACTCTCATTGTGAGGGACTTCACATAGGTATGTAGGTGCCCAGATACGATGGTGATGTCATATAAATACCTAGATAATTTATCTGTTAGTAGTGTAGGCCATTGGGGGAATCACACATACATATGGACATGCATGTACTAGAAGAAAGCTGGGTACCCCAGATTTACTTGACTCCACAGAAAAAACACACTAATCAAGTGGGTTTAGTAGACTTAAACTATCTACAGCCATCAGCTGCAAACGTCTTAAAGTCCATATCAAAATCTTCAACAAAATGCCTCCAGTTTATTAACACTGTTTGACAGGTATCTAGGGTGGAAAGCAAGTACGGCATTGGAAGAAAAGTTGAGATTTGTGGAGGGCCTTAGCTGTGCATCCCCTCAGTTCTTAGGTTTCTTTTTGGGGGTGTGGTGGTGGGGGGTAGGTTAAGGTGTAACAGTACTGTGAATTTTCAGCTGTTCTAGCATTTGTTATAGTTTTCCAAAACACACAAAACCAACAACTTTCTTAATGGCTTTCTCCCTTTAGGCAATGATGGATATTTACATCCTTAACTTCACCTTAATTAAATGTCTTGCCTGTAAGCATGTATTGAAATAGCCTTATTTAGAGCCGGATGAGAGAGGAATTTATTAGAGGAGAGTCCACAGCACAGTTCCAAAGCATTTTCCTTCTCTGTGCTCTCTCACCAGTCCACTTTAATCCTTCAGCCTGTGGTACTGAAAAATAATTTTTTAAAAAGTGCAAACCCATTTGTTCCTTAATTTTGGCTCATCATCTGCACAACAGTTTATGCCAGGGGTAGGCAACCTATGGCACGGGTGCCAAAGGCGGCACGCTAGCTGATTTTCAGTGGCACTCTCACTGCCTCGGTCCTGGCCACCGGTCCGGGGGGCTCTGCATTTTAATTTAATTTTAAATGAAGCTTCTTAAACATCTTAAAAACCTTATTTACTCTACATACAACAATAGTTTAGTTATATACTATAGACTTATAGAAAGAGACCTTCTAAAAACATTAAAATGTATTACTGGCACGCGAAACCTTAAATTAGAGTGAATAAATGAAGACTTGGCATACCACTTCTGAAAGGTTGCCGACCCCTGGTTTATGCATTGAGTTAAGTTACCTACTTGATGGTGAATATTTTTGGGCTACCTGTCAATAGCGTGATACATCCAATTAATTCCTAATACATACAGAGTTATGTGGAATTAACTGTTTGAACCTGTTGGGTGAAACACGATAGCTATAAAGACCATACCCTGGCTCTGTGTTTGTTCTGTTTTGTACAGCTGTTAGATCTTCAGAGACTAGTTTCATAGTCTCTTTACCCATTCTAAAACACCAAGTATTTATGCAGTACAATCAATATTGATTATAAAGCTCATGCTACATCTTAGTTGCTCTCCTGTCCAAGCATCTACAGTGAGGTGCCAGAATTGTGTAATTCTGGTTTTACACTCCTGTATGTAGGCTTCCCCTTCCCCGCATGAATGTTGGATCATTCTCAGACTCTAAAACAGTTTCCCATTCTCTTAGGAAATGTCATGCTAAAAAAGTTCCATCCTCCCCCATGATGCAGTTATATTGTATAAGGAAATAGCTGTATAATATACACAAATCATATACATTTGTTTTCCTCCTAAGCCTCAAAACGTTAATAGAGAACCTAGTACTCTCAATGCAGCATTTCAGCATAGATTTATTATTATTTATTTGTGTTACTGTAGCATCTAGAGGCCCCAACTGAGATCAGGGCCTCATTGTGCTAGGCATTCTATGAGTACATTGATGGAGATCCTCCAGTCAAAATAGACAGTGAAAAGGCAGGAAGAGAAACAAAGAGGTGACGTGACTTTTACTTAAGGTTATATAGTAGGTCAGTAGTAGAACTGCGAATAGATCCCAGGTCTCCCGATTCCCTGTCCAGTGCCCATCAGAGGGTCCCCCCTTAGAGCAAGCACCACATGCAGAGAAGTGACTCACGAGCTGGTATCCCCTTGTGGCAGAGTGCGGGGTTGCTGGGCCTTTCCACTGGTTGGCACCTCTAGCTGGGTCACTTAAAAGTTCAGTCCCCTTCCGGGATATTCAAGTCCAACTGTAATTGTTCAGGGCCCAAGGCGCCTTCATCTGGCTCCCTGTGGGCTGGCAGCAAAGTCCTTCTAAAACAGTCACAGTCACAGTTTTTGGTTGTATTTAGAGTGGGAGAAACACATGTCCAAGGGGTTCTTCCTGGGCCTCTCAGCAGAACTCCAGAACTACAAATAAACTAAACTCTACCAAAACATCTCTAGGCTTGAACCTCTGTCAGCTCTCAGGAGACCCTCCCAGACCCCTACCCTGGAGCCGGGCTTGTGCTTCAAACTGTATCTCCTTGACCAGAAGTTCCCCACTCTCATCCCCAGAACTAGATTGTGTATTCGCAGCTGCAAGCCCTTAGCAAGCTTCTCTCTCAGCTGGCCCCTATCCCAGCTAGCCCTCAGATTAGCAGGCCTAGCTTTGGCTGTAGTCTGCACTGCTATGAGGGAGGAGGCCATATTTGTACTGGTCCCCATCTCCCGCTCATCCCCAGTTAGCAGGGTCAGAGAGGAGCTGTCAAAGCTGATTCTCCACTCTGGCACTTCGAGTGGAGAAGGTGGGGGCCCGCAAGGACTCTAAAAATTAATACTGGCCACTCCAGGCTTGTATTAAACTCCCAAGGTTACAGCTTTTCTCTGACCTTGGACTGGTAAATGCTGACATCACCCAAGTGCAAAACCCCTTTGAGAAACCAGGAAGGCGCACTTGGAAATTCCTTCCTCAAGTCCATTCACTATCCCCCTCCAGGGAAGAGCCGAGAAAGAAAAACACAGGAAATCAGCTGTTGCCACCAGCAAATTAAACAACATGCACAAACCTCTTAGGACACAAAAATCCAATTCTGTTGTTACAAAAAGGTAAATTTTATTAAAAAACAAAAGGAAGAAAATACATCTGGGAACTTAGGCTATTGCTAGATTTAAAAAGAGCAACTACAATGATTAAGCATCAAGGATAGTTTCTTGAGGTCCAGTTTAAAGGTTATAAACAAAACAAAAGCATCTGGGGTTAGCATAGAGGAGTCCACAAGCCATAAGGAAATAAAAAGAGATAAACCTGATTGCGTCTTCCTAGACATTTACAGATCTACTTACCTATCTGGGGTTTCAAATGAATAGTTTCTAGGTATGATACTGATGATTTTCCATACCTGGCCCCAAGCTTCTTACAGCATAGCTGCTGCCCTGTCTGCCTCTCCCCAAGAACAACCACAGACAGATAAAAGGGGAGTCATTTCAATTTTAAAAAGTTCTAACCTTCCCATTGGCTCTTTTGGCCAGGTGCCCACTCAATTCGTTTTACCTATGCAGGTAAAGCAAGTAGAGAACAGCTACTAAGAGGGATTTTATAGCTTACTGGCTGGCTGGGTCCATAAAAGGGAGCTCCCCCCCCTTCATTTATCACAGGAGCCTTTCCCCAAATCTCTCTGCATAGCTCCTAGCCCTAGGCCCCTAACAATATAATAATGGGAATTTCTCCCAAGTACCACTTATTCCTGGGACTTTGTGCTCTCTATCAATATTCCTGAGGTCCTTTATATATAGGACCTTTCAAACCATGCCATATTACAGGGTAGGCTGACCATTAAGCCGCACCATAGGCGTGCGCACGGGGTGTGCTGGGTGTGCCCAGGCACACCCTAATGCAGGGGTGGGAAAATGGCCCCACTCTCCCAGTGTGGCAAGCTGCGGGGTCCGTGCTCCTGGGCCGGAGCGCCCGGCCAAGCGCAGCAAGCCGCTGGCCCCTCCCCCGCCTTCCTCCCTCCCCTGGAGCCATGCCGCCGCGTGCGCAGCGCTCTGGGGGCTGGGGCTGCGCGCTCCCATGGGGCAGCATGTCTGGCTCTGCGTGGAGCCAAGCATGCTGCTAGGAGTCTCATGGTAAAGGGTCCAGGGCTGGGGCGGGATTGGATAAGGGGTGGGGGGCAGTCAGGGGACAGGGAGCAGGGTGGGTTGGATAGGGGGTGGGATCCCAGTGGGGGGTGGTTAGTGGCGGGGGGGGGTCTCTGGAGGGGGCAGTCAGGGATCAGGGGGTTGGATGGGGCATGGGAGTCCCGGGGTCTGTCAGGGGGCGGGGGGTGGATAGGGGTCGGGGCAGTCAGGGGATAGGGAGAAAGGAGGGTCCTGGGGGGGCAGTTAGGTTGGGGGGGGGTCTCTGGAGGGGGTGGTCAGGGGACAAGGAGCTGGGGGGGGGGGTTGGATGAGTCGGGAGTTCTGGGGGGGACCTGTCAGGAGGTAGGGGTGTGGAGAGGGGTTGGGGCAGGCAGGGAGCAGGGGAGATTGTATGAGTCGGGAGTTCTGGGGGTCCTGTCAGGGGGCGGGGAGCGGTTGGATAGGTGTGGGAGTCCCGGGGGTCTGTCTGTGGGCGGGGGTGTGGTGTGGATAAGGGTCGGGGCAGTCAGGGGACAGGTAGGCGGTAGGGTCCTAGGGGGGCAGTCAGGGGATAAGGAGCAGGGAGGCTTAGATAGGGGGCAGATAGGGGTAGGGGTCCCAGGAGGGGGTAGTCAGGGGACAAGGAGCAGAGGGGGTTGAGGGTTCTGAGGGGGGGAGTCAGGGGGTGGGAAGTAGGAGGGAGTGGATGGGGGCAGGGCGGGGCTAGGGAGGGGCTCCCTGGGTGCACACCCTAATGAAATGTGCTGCGCACGCCTATGAGCCGCACTGCCCTTAAGGGAACACTACCCATCACAGTGTCCTATGCATTAGATCACACTGCCTCTCATGAAATGACAAGACAAACCAGTTAAATAAATTGTTTCTAGTTTTAGATTTTTGTATTATCCTAGAATCACAAATCATGTAGTCCTTATTTGGTAAATCTGCCATTGCTTTCACTGTGAATTTTGCCAGCATAAAGGACTGCAAGATTTGGCTCACAGATATTAGAAGTAAAAAAGAAGTAGGGTTTGTCTGTCCGGTGCTTTAATCTGCACTAGTGTGATGTGAATTTTAGTCTGGACTTGCATGTCCTGCACTAACTCGCCTGTGCGGACCCTGCTGGCCCATGTGGTTCCTGTTTAAAATGGGAATACATCAACATACACAACAAAACTTTTCATGTGCTCCAGCAGAGTCCACCTGGGGCAATTAGTGCATGACACACTAGTGTAGACTAAAATTTATACCCCTCTGGTGTGGACTAAAGCACTGTATGGACTAGTCCCTAGTGATAATCTAGTTCATGGCTTTGCCAGAGTAGTAGTATTCCCTGTGGGATATTTTTGGGTGCTTTGTCTTGCTAGAATATTCACATTTTCTAAGTGTAAATGAAGTTTACAGGTCTGATTTACACATGTGACCTACATATAAGATTTTGTCTGACCAATATTCTAAGTTTTATCCTTCTAGAGAATTGTGTCACAACATTTCCTGGTATGCAGAACAAAACCCCCAAAATAGGACACACACACACACACACAAAACAACATATGCTCCGCCCACTTTTTTTAACTAATGTCAGTAAAAAGCATTTATATATTCACTTATTTTCTGACCCACAAGGGGGAAGAGAGATTCTAATGCATGGAAAGCCAGTTGAACCCATTTTTTAAAAACGTTTTCTCCCTCTTTCTGAAACCACTTCTTAAGGTGGCTAGAAGAATCAAAGTGGCATCTTTGAGAAAATTAGATTCTGTACAGCACAATCTGCGGAATGCCATCCAATGGGTGATAATGAGGCTGTCACCATTTGGACAAGCTCAATAATGAAAAGTGTTTTAAACCAGGCAGTAGACTGTACTTCTGACAGCTTCTGTTTCTTGTGACAAACTTTTCTTTTAACCTCAAACCCAAGCAAAATTAATGGTGAATTCGGAATGTGTAATATGACATTTTACTTACACATTTTCCCTTGTGCAAGATACTATATGAACTATGACTGTATTTGGATATTTATTAGCTTTCCCTAACCTGTTCATATACCTTATTTTTAAGTGGCTAGATTTAACTGAAATGTGCCATGATATACATTATCTAGTGACAACTGGAATATAAAGTTAATGAATTTTTCTGTTTGTTAGTTTCCATTTTCCCCCTTACCTGGGTAAATGCACAGATCCCAGTCGATCTCTGGCTTTCCTAGCTCTTACTGTGCTGCAGATACTTAGTCCTGCCATGAGTGCAGGGGACTGGACTAGCTGACCCCTTGCAGTCCCTTCCGGTCCTAGGATTCTATGACCCAGAAATATCTGCAATGTAGTCCTTGCTCTTTCAGTGTGTCATTGCCATGATGAATGCATGAGCTTTGCATAGCACAGATTATTTAAGTGATCCATATCTCAAAATCAGTTTGACCAATTTTGTTCAAGCACTGCAGAAAAATTCTTCTTAGCTTTCAGAGTAAAGTTATTGAGTAAATCAGGTTTGATAGTCAAAACTTAGAAGTTGTGAAGAACTAAAGACTGGACTTATAATAGAAACTGGTTGTAACCTTAACTATAGAGATACTTCTTATCTCTCTGTATTATAAAGTTCTTGATTTTATAGTTTTTTCAGTGTTTATCTGTATATCTCTCAAAACCTTTTTTCCTTGCTCTGTATTGTTTTTTGCTTTTCTTCCTCATCTACATTGTTGGTTTTGTTTTTACCCTGTGTGTATATTGCTAGATGATGCACACAACAGCTGGTATTAGTTTAACTTTTGAATGCTTTCCATTCCAAATCCGGAATTGTTTTACCTCATTCACTTTCACCAGCACTTCCTGTATGCTTCCAAAATTTGCCTTTTCTCCTTAAAACAAAAACAAAAAACAACTGAGACCAATTAACTGATCATGGTCACAAAATTTGGACACCTCCTAACAGAGTAGAATGAGTATGCTATTTCTCACTCCACCTACTTGTCTCTCAGGGAGTTAAGTATTTTGGAATTGTTATTCAAAACAGAAGGGAAAAATTAGCACAACCCCCCCATAAATACTTCCCATTAGCTCAGAAATCGCAGGCTGAATTTTCCTCCCTTCTAATCTTACAGTATGATCTCTCTAAGTTTACAGTTTTCCCAGAAACCATATCAGTTTGTCAGACATATTGTTTCTAGTGTGTGTGTGGGGAAAGAGAATTTAACCCCTCCCCCCCATTTCAAGAACTAGAAGCACAGAAAAACTCTGTCTAACAAGTCTCAATCTGCTAATCTCTAAAGTGAAACTAATGTTAAAGAAAAACAGACCCACAGAAGAGACAAGTGGCAGCAACCACTTCTGTGTGTCACAATCTGCACATTGTTCTGGTTCACCAAGGACGCCTGAGTTACAAGAACACGACACCACCTCTGCTTCTATTCTGTTCACTGGAATAGGGCTACTGTCCAGCAGCCAAACCCCACAGAGTTGGCTGCTTAACTGAGAAATGGAATTTTAATACTGAACATAATCAGAAATGCAGCCTCTCTCTCCCATCTTGTTCACAAATGATAATAAAAACTAAAGAGCAAGAAGGTGTTATGTGAGGAGTCACAGAGCATTGTGACACTTGTAATATTTAGTCCTGGACAAAAGAAATCTCCCATCAAATCAGTGATGATGGAAAATCTAATAATTTGGGTTTATGTTCAAGTCAATGGGAGATGCAGATAGTAGCCAGCAGCTCTTAAAATCAAGCCATGTTTCCTTAGGGTCTAAATATGGATTTAGGTGCCTAACTCTAGGCATCCAATGTTGCCCAGCAAAATTCTGTCTAAAACAACCCCCCAAATAAACAATATCTTGATGGCTGCTGAACAGTTCAATAAAGCAAGTTAAAAATGTCCCACAACAGTCCTTAGACAAAATGACTCCAAAGATATTCAGCTTTCCCCGTCTTTCAATTCTGACTGCAAGTTGCATTGCCTGCACCAGTGAATCACCCTCTTTGTTCTTGTTTTTAAACTAACTGCTGGATTTGGAAAATACATTTTATTGGACTGTTTTTATTACTTGCTGTTGCTACATTGCAGAGGATTAAGGGTTCTGCATCATCTGTTTTCCCTCCTCAGGCTATAGCTTTCATCTATTCATTTCTTTGTTACCAGTAGAACTAAATGTGCTAAATGTTCATATCAAAACTTGAACCTGCTTGATCTGAGCCTGTCTGGATTTGCTAAGTAGAGGTGAGAGGGAGTTTACACAATGGAGAAATGTACAGACTTTGTCAGAAGATTCCTCCCATTCAGCCAGCTGGCATCTATGCCCTTTCATCCCCAGCAAGCCAAGGATTCCCTCTTTATCATTGCCATCAACAGAGGTGCCTCCCCTCTGCTTTTTGTGTAACCCAGCGACTCCCGACGACCTGGGTGTCTGCCTGGTACCATTTTGCTGCTCTCCCCATCTTCTATATTCAGGAGGCAGGCATGGCCACTGCCTCCTGTCCAAATAGTAAACGGGAGTCCCAGGATCTGATGAGAGGAGTGAGGGAGATTTTAGTCAGTAGAAGCAGGACTGGGATGGTGGAAAGCTCCTTTGAATGCTCAAATTTGTAAAATTAAAATACAAAGAAAACATTAAAGAGTTTGTCTGCTGTTGAGCCCACCTGATCTGCACTCTGTAGAGTTCGTGCAGCTCTAGTTTCTAACTTTACTGCTAGCAATTTTAGACAGTTCAGTCTTTGTCTGTAAAACAAGATAAGGTGAGGCCTGTCTTGGCTATGGAAGTCATTTGTTAAACATACTGTAGCTTGCTGCCGATAGCTTCATACTTGAGCACTCTGTAAAGTGATGGAAGTCAAACATACTTACACTATTTGTTAATGCTGTTGTGTGTGATGTCATCTATATAATAAGAATTCAGGATTGTCGCTCTAAAGCCTAGATTATCTGAGTCAGTGTGAAGCGATTGAAACAGCTACAAGCATGGTTGAGAGCTCTTTTCGTTCAGAATATCACCAGGTTCAGTCATCACAGAGTTTCACAGCCTGTTACCATCCAATTTTTAAGCTCTCAGCCACTTTGACCATATGAATTACAACTGTGTGGTATACAGCTACAGTAAGGCATGTGCCTGGTGCCTCTCCAGGACACCAAACAATTTGTGGAAACCATTGTTTAGCTGGAGTTTTGCTGAAAAAGTGGAATTTTTTAGTTTAGCCAGAGAGCTAAGCTGCCTAGTGGTAGGAAACTGAGGCAATGCCGCCCCCCAAACACAAAGGCTAGACACTGTGATATCCGAGATAACTCAACCAATTCCCACCCTTACTCTACAGACGATTTGCATACAACAATTTCATGGTTGTATGAGGGAGACTGCACAGACAGTGAATTACTTGGCCCACCTGCCACACTCATGTGACAGCATGGCTTTCAACTATTAGTGTAATACTGTTTTAGGTTCTGCATCCTCTAGTGGATAAAAGTTATTTGTCTCCAGCTAAGACTGTTGGATTTGATGTACATTATCTTGTTTTTCTTTGTTTCCCTGCGGAATCTACAAGACAAACCACTTGAAAAAAGTTTTTGTTTGGTCTGTCTTTATTGCTTCCTTACAGGGATCCTGAAGAATCTACCTTGATTAGGATGCTAATCAAGTAATCCAGGGCTAAAGTGTTTTCCTTTGGCTATTTATTCCAGTAAAGAGAACTGCAAAATGTAGCATAAACAGCTAATTTGCTTTTCATTTACAAAGTCATGAAGAGGAAATATGGCTACATAATCTACATTGATGGAAAACATTTCAAAACAGTAGCTGAATGGAGAACCTAGAAAAATGTATACGGAGAACTTTTAGTCATACCATTGCTGTGTCGTTCTGACATGGCGCCTGTCTCATAATTGCAGAAAAAATGGACAGTATGGATCTTCATAAATGGTTACTATAGTATGCAAAATGAAGAAAGAAAAGAAATTGTTTCCTAGATACTGTGGTAATGGATACATTAGAAATGCATGCGGAGAATGTCTCAGAGACTTGAGCAGGTTTGTGTGTATATGCTAGCAGTACTCTGGTTTTGGTGATCATAGAATCATAGAATATCAGAGCTGGAAGGGACCTCAGGAGGTCATCTAGTCCAACCCCCTGCTCAAGGCAGGACCAATCCTCAACTAAATCATCCCAGCCAGGGCTTTGTCAAGACTGACCTTAAAAACCTCTAAGGAAGGAGATTCCACCATCTCCCTAGGTAACCCATTCCAGTGCTTCACCACCCTCCGAGTGAAAAAGTTTTTCCTAATATCCAACCTAAACCTCCCCCACTTGAGACCATTAGTCCTTGTTCTGTCATCTGCTATCACTGAGAACAGTCTAGATCCATCCTCTTTGGAACCCCCGTTCAGGTAGTTGAAAGCAGCTATCAAATCCCCCCTCATTCTTCTCTTCTGCAGACTAAACAATCCCAGTTCCCTCAGCCTCTCCTCATAAGTCATGTGCTCCAGACCCCTAATCAGTTTTGTTGCCCTCCACTGGACTCTTTCCAATTTTTCCACATCCTTCTTGTAGTGTGGGGCCCAAAACTGGACACAGTACTCCAGATGAGTACTCACCAATGTCGAATAGAGGGGAATGATCACGTCCCTCAATCTGTTGGCAATGCCCCTACTTATATAGCCCAAAATGCCGTTAGTCTTCTCGGCAACAAGGGCACACTGTTGACTCATATCCAGCTTCTCGTCTACTGTAACCTCTAGGTCCTTTTCTGCAGAACTGCTTCCTAGCCATTCAGTCCCTAGTCTGTAACAGTGAATGGGATTCTTCTGTCCTAAGTGCAGGACTCTGCACTCGTCCTTGTTGAACCTCATAAGATTTCTTTTGGCCCAATCCTCTAATTTGTCTAGGTCCCTCTGTACCCTATCCCTACCCTCCAGTGTATCTACCACTCCTCCCAGTTTAGTATCATCTGCAAACTTGCTGAGGCTGCAGTCCATGCCATCTTCCAGATCATTAATGAAGATATTGAACAAAACTGGCCCCAGGACCAACCCTTGGGGCACTCTGCTTGATACCGGCTGACAACTAGACATGGAGCCATTGATCACTACCCATTGAGCCCGATGATCTAGCCAGCTTTCTATCCACCTTATAGTCCATTCATCGAGCCCATACTTCTTTAACTTGCTGGCAAGAATACTGTGGGAGACCATATCAAAAGCGTTGCTAACATCAAGCAATAACACGTCCACTGCTTTCCCCTCATCCACAGAGCCAGTTATCTCATCATAGAAGGCAATTAGGTTAGTCAAGCATGATTTGCCCTTGGTGAATCCATGCTGACTGTTCCTGATCACTTTCCTCTCCTCTAAGTGCTTCAGAATTGATTCCTTGAGGACCTGCTCCATGATTTTTCCAGGGACTGAGGTGAGGCTGACTGGTCTGTAGTTCCCCAGATCCTCCTCCTTCCCTTTTTTAAAGATGGGCACTACATTAGCCTTTTTCCAGTCATCCAGGACCTCCCCTGATCGCCATGAGTTTTCAAAGATAATGGCCAATGGCTCTGCAATCATAACTGCCAACTCTTTTAGCACCCTTGGATGCAGTGCATCCGGCCCCATGGACTTGTGCTCATTCAGCTTTTCTAAATAGTCCTGAACCACTTCTTTCTCAACAGAGGGCTGGTCACCTCCTCTCCATGCTGTGCTGCCCAGTGCAGTAGTCTGGGAGCTGACCTTGTTTGTGAAGACAGAGGCATGCTTTATATACTAGTATCATATATATATCATATATATCATAAATATATCATGTATGCTTTATATACTAGTATCAAGTGAAGCAGTGGTTCTTTTTTCTGTACTATGACCCCCCTTTTCCATAACAGGACCACCTGGGATCTAGCCACCATCACTCTCTGACATAGCACTATAGAATAGGCAGGATGTCATGAGCCCATGGCACCTGTTCATGACTCCTCAGGTTGAAAACCCTTATGTAAGAGATGACTTTTGTAATGATATGTTTTTGCAGTTTTGATATTTGGCCACTTGACGTCTACAGTTCCAGATAATATAATGGTCACTGATAAAGGAGGAAATCAACATGTCATGTTTATAGCTTGTTGCTGTTTGGCCTAAAAAGTGCCTTTAAGAAGGTCAATGAGTCCATCCAATGACAACTCCTTTTAAAGGCTTTTTCTTAGACTTCTAAAGAGTGACTGTCCTGGGGCAAAATGGCCCTTGAAGAGGAGTTCAAGGTACAGCTGTGGGGCAAGTCTCTCCTGCTTCTGCCTAGCAGTAAGCTGTCTCTCTTTACAGACAAAAGGCTTTGAGGAAGCCTGTAGAAGGGCCTGACAGGAGCCTTAAGAGGCAAGTGGACAGAAGAGTAAGGAACCCTAGGGAGGGGGAAGTTCTGTGGCCTCTGATACAGAGCCTTGGAAAGGCTAGAGCTGGAAGGGTTGAATTATCTGAGGGGGGTTGTTAGTCTAGAAAGCCACATGTAGCAATTCCCCGGAGGGAAGTTAAAGGACTAGCTGAAGGAAGGAAGAGTCTGTGGACAAAGGAGCATAATGGTCTTGGAAGGTGGAGCGAGCATTAGTTTCCTGCTGTGGGGTCCATGGCTGGCACTTCGGAGAGGCAGATGGCAGCTCCCCAACATTAGGGGGAAGATTGCTCTCTGTCCAGTTTCTGGTGCCTCTCCGGGACACTGAACAATTTGTGGAAACCATTGTTTATCTGGAGTTTTGCTGAAAAAGTGGAGTTTTTTAGTTTAGCCAGAGAGCTAAGCTGCCTAGTGGTAGGAAACTGAGGCAATGCCGCCCTCTCCCCGCAACACAAAGGCTAGACACTTCATTATAGTGACCCTAATATATTAACTTAATATGACCCATTTTCCAGTTGCAGATTGTTTGAAAACTGACATGGGGAAACCTTATGCTGAACTCATGGGGCTCTACTTCCTACAAGAACTTTTTTAATGCTTGCACCCACGTGGGACCCATTTGTTTACTGACCAGATGGAGCTAATTGAGAGAGGCTTTTTACACCCAATTGCTCTCTAGCCTATAAAGCATCTTGATTAAAACCTTCATCAATCTGACAAGAGTCCAAGGGCCTAGTCTTGAGAGATCAGTGGGTGTTGAGGGTGTGCTCAGCACCGCTCAGGATTGGGCGCTATTTTGATTTGACAGCTCTTTGGGAGAGTAATAAGGTTTCTCTCTCTTTCTTCTTTGCTTGCTTGTACTGCTTAGTATGCAATGCACACCCTTCTGTTACTGGGAAAAGATAGGGTAAATGCTTAAATAAAGCCTCATTGGACTAATCGCTGTATTCTGTAAAACAGATTTTGGTGCTTTAATGTGAAAGGTGGTACAGAGAAGCTATGTTACAGTGATGCCAAAAGCTAGAGAATTCCTCTACCCATTAGCTGGGAGACAGATCTCACCAACCACCCTGTGGAGCCCCTCTTCTCCACCTCCTTATGGGTAAAATACTTTTCCATTCCTTTCTCCTCCCCCTGCAAAACTCTATCAGTGCCATACCCATACCCCCACACCAACTGGGAAAGCCTCCAGCAGTCAGGGGAGCCCATGTCAAGAACCAATGGGGACCTATTTCCTAGCTAACTACCTACCCATCACCAGCGGGGAATCCTTCTTCCCTGGCCAGCCACCCCATAAGCAGAGCCCATAGGATGTTTAGCCTGACCTCACAGCAGCTAGCAGAAGCCACAGGCCAACATGCTTGCCACAGTGGCTGTTGTGAGGAACAGTGGCCATTTAGGGGGACCACCTGGAGGAGCCTCAGTGAGGAACCTGAGTGTGGGAAACCTGATGGATTGAGATATTGGTCTAGAGGGTAAAAAGGTGAGAGGCTGAAAGAGTTGGGATGTGAGGTAGAGCAGTATGAAATTAATGGATTTCTTATGAAAGAGGAATCCATAAGATAGGGGTGCTGGAACTAGGGGTGCTGGGGGGGGCTGCCGCACCCCCTGGCTTGAAGTGGTCTCCATCATATATGGGGTTTACAATTTGGTTCAATGACTTTCAGCACCTCCACTATACAAATTCTTCCAGTGCCACTGCCATGTGACAGGGCCCAGGGACAGCACCCCAATCAAAATTTCAGCAAGTTCCCCCTCCCCAGCAGCTGGGGCTCTCAGGAGGCTATGCCTCTCACCAGAGTGTTGCCTTTTGACATACTTGGTGGAAACCTCATCTTCTATAGCCATTTAGGATGGCAGATTTAGTTATCTGGCAAGCAGATGTCTGGTAAATTGTTCAAGCCTGGATCAAATGGAAAGATGAGAAAGGGGTTTTGGGATGTCAGCAGGAGGAGATACCTGAGGGACAGTCAGAAACAGCTGATGATAGGGAGGTAGATTTGGGAATCATTGACACTGAGGCAGTAGTTGAAACCTTGGGAGTACAGTAGATAAGGTCCCCTAGAGAGAGTATAGAAAGAGCGTACAGAACTCTAAGGGGCATTTTCTCTCTCCCCCCATATCAGCTTTTCAGGCTCAGAGCTGGCAGGGACTGAAAAGCTGATATGAGGAGAGCGAGAAAATGAGGAGCCACCACGAGAGACACTGAAAGAAAGGTCAGCGGGTAGGAGAAGCAGGACAGCACAGACTCACAGGAGATTAGTGTAGCAGGAATGGAGAAGAAGAATGATTAACTATGTCAAAGGCAGCAGACATCAAGAATAATAACTGAGACCAGCACGTTTAACCTAGCTTATAACCTTGGCCAAATCACTTTTAGTGGTGTGAATATGCTGTGAAGGGGTGAAAGACATAGGCCGGCAAGGGGGAAAGAGAAGGCAGTTCCTCTAGACACAGGAGGAAACGCCAGTAGCAGTTGTTGCTACTGTTAGTGCCTCTTTCAAAAGGAATCATTGTTAATGTTTGTCAGCTGGCAAAGGATAACATGAGTAGGGAGTGGGAGATATTATTTTAAAGCTCTTAAAAGGGTATTTAAAGAATAGCATAGTTTAAAACTATATACATGTATGGGAATGTGTTCATTTAAACTAAAGTGTCCGGGATAATTATAAAATACAAAAATAATAGCAAGTTGTTAGGGACTAGGTTTACAGTTCATCTGGAAACCGATGAAATATGGCTAGTTTCTGTTTATAAAAACACAGCTATTTTTAGCTGGAGCAGCACAAAAAGAAATTCAAAATTAGTAAAATTCCTATTTGTTCACTGCACTAATTGAAATAAAAAAATTCATCAAAACTGCTAACTTTAATACTGTGTACACTGTATCAACTCCTAGGCTTTGTACCCAGCTTTATGACGTTTAAATTAGAGCCGTCAATTAATCACAGTTAACTCACGCGATTAACTCAAAAAAATTAATCGCGATTAAAAAATTAATCACAATTAATCGCACTGTTAAACAATAGAATACCAATTGAAATTTATTAAATATTTTTGATGTTTTTCTACATTTTCAAATATATTGATTTCTATTACAACACAGAATACAAAGTGCACAGTGCTCACTTTATATTATTATTTTTTATTACAAATATTTGCACTGTAAAAATGATAAACAAAAGAAATAGTATTTGTCAATTCACCTCATACAAGTACAGTAGTGCAGTGTCTTTATCCTGAAAGTGTAATTTACAAATGCAGGGTTTTTTTGTTATATAACTGCTCTCAAAAACAAAACAATGTAAAACTTTAGAGCCTACAAGTCCACTCAGTCCTACTTCTTGTTCAGCCAGTTGCTAAGACAAACAAGTTTGTTTACATTTACAAGAGATGCTGCTGCCTGCTTCTTATTTACAATGTCACGTGAAAGTGAGAACATGGCACTTTTGTAGCTGGCTTACAAGGTATTTATGGGCCAGATATGCTAAACATTCATATGCCCCTTCATGCTTCAGCCACCATTCCAGAGGATATGCTTCCATGCTGATGATGCTCGTTAAAAAAATAATACGTTAATTAAATTTGTGACTGAACTCCTTGGGGGAGAACTTGTATGTCTTTGGCTCTGTTTTACCCGCATTCTGCCATATATTTCATGTTATAGCAGTCTCAGATGATGATTCAGCACATGTTCATTTTAAGAACACTTTCACAGCAGATTTGACAAAATGCAAAGAAGATACCAATGTGAGATTTCTAAAAATAGCTACAACACTCGACCCAAGGTTTAAGAATCAGAAGTGCCTTCCAAAATCTGAGAGGGACAAAGTCTTAAAAAAAAGTGCAACACTCAGATGCGGAAACTATACAACCCAAACCACCAAAAAAGAAAATCAACCTTCTGCTGGTGGCATCTGACTCAGATGATGAAAATGAACATGCATCGGTTCGCTCTGATTTGGATCGTTATCGAGCAGAACCCATCATCAGCATGGATGCATGTCCTCTGGAATTGTGGTGGAAGATGAAGGGACATATGAATCTTTAGTGCATCTGGCGCATAAATATTTCGCGACACCGGCTACAACAGTGTTATGCGAATGCCTGTTCTCACTTTTAGGTGACATTGTAAACAAGAAGCAGGCAGCATTATCTCCTGTAAATTGTAACCAAATTTGGTTGTCTGAGCAATTGGCTGAAGTAGGACTGAGTGGTCTTGTAGGCTCTAAAGTTTTACATTGTTTTATTTTTCAATGCAGTTATTTTTTGTATATAATTCTACATTTGTAAGTTCAACTTTCATGATAAAGAGAGTGCACTACAGTACTTGTATAAGGTGAATTGAAAAATACTATTTCTTTTGTTTTTTACAGTGCAAATATTTGTAATAAAAATAAATATAAAGTGAGCACTATACACTTTGTATTCTGTGTAGTAATTGAAATCAATATATTTGAAAATGTAGAAAACATCAAAAAATATTTAAATAAATGGTATTCCATTATTGTTTAACAATGCGATTAATCTTGATTAATTTTTTTAATCGCTTGACACCCCTAGTTTAAATTGCTTCATACTGGAAAGCTTGTAAGACCCTTTACTAAAGCAGTGCTAGGATGCACTTCTAAAAAAAAACCCATACTACTTCACAATATGACCTTACTGGAGGCCTGACTGAAATGAACCTCTTCCATAACATCATTAGTGAAGTTAGATCCCATTCCTACAGACTCTCAGGTGCTTACCTTCATACACATAAGTAGTTGTCCCATGAGTAAAGCTAAGTACAAATATAAGCATGTTTGCAGGATTGGGGGCCTTTGTTTTTCTGACCACTCTGTGCCCCACTATAGAATCCTTAATTACACTTGGGACCGCTCAGTCCCATTGATGTTAATGGTATTGTTTGTGTCAGTGCTCACCAGCATGAGTAAGAGTTCTGCATTGAGACCCCTTACTATCAATGACTGTTTTTACTTTGTGTCAAGTATCAGAGGGGTAGCCATGTTAGTCTGCATCCACAAAAACAATGAGGAGTCTGGTGGCACCTTAAAGACTAACCAATTTATTTGGGCATAAGCTTTTGTGGGTAAAAACCCACTTCTTCAGATGCATGGAGTGAAAATTACAGATACAAGCATAAATATACTGGCACATGAAGAGAAGGGAGTTACCTTACAAGTGGAGAACCAGTGCTGACAAGGCCAATTGAATCAGGGTGGATGTGGTCCACTCCCAATAATTGATGAGGGGGTGTCAATACCAAGAGAGGGAAAATTGCTTTTGTAGTGAGCCAGCCACTCCCAGTCCCTATTCAAGCCCAAATGAATGATGTTAAGTTTGCAAATGAATTGTAGTTTCTGCAATTTCTCTTTGAAATCTGTTTTTACGTTAACTCCCTTCTCTTCATGTGCTAGTATATTTATGCTTGTATCTGTAACTTTCACTCCATGCATCTGAAGAAGTGGGATTTTTTACCCACAAAAGCTTATGCCCAAATAAATCTGTTAGTCTTTAAGGTGCCACCGGACTCCTCGTTGTTTGCTATGTGTGTATAATATAAATTTAATTTTGTATCATACAAGTTATAGATCAATGAAGATAAAGCTTTGTGACTAGCTGGAACAGAATTGGATAGATGAAAAGGAGACATACCTTTTTGACATGCATAAATGCTATATTGATGTTTTTGAATATTGTAGAAATGTGTTTTTCTGGCTTGACTTTTGTAGCCTTTTTATTATTCTTCACTTGCCAGACATGAAAAGAACCAAGTCACCTTGGGCATGGATATCTACTTGACTTAACAAGGAGTGTAGCCTTAGGGATTTCCTTGACCACTATTAAATCTAGGTCAGTTAAAAAGTTAGTATAGCAACTCAATACACTAGGGCTAGTGTTATTAATCTGTACCACATGTTGATGCCCAGGTTTCTGGATCTCAACTGAGTCCTAAATTACTGTATATGTAAAATGTAAGAAACAGTGAATGCATTTAAATGGGAGAGACAACGGGATTTTGTCAGAGGGTAGCTATTCCCTGTGAGTAGACCAGGCCTAGTGCTCCAGGTGGGCCCAGTTGAGCTAATTAAAGGGGCAAGGGGGCTATAAAGACCTCATAGACTCATAGACTCATAGACTTTAAGGTCAGAAGGGACCATTATGATCATCTAGTCTGACCTCCCGCATGATGCAGGCCACAAAATCTGACCCACCCACTCCTGGAATAATTCTCTCCCTTGACTCAGCTGTTGAAGTCCCCAAATCATGATGTAAAGACTTTAAGTCACAGAGAATCCTCCAGCAAGCGACCCCTGCCCCATGCTGCGGAGGAAGGCGAAAAACCTCCAGGGCCTCTGCCAATCTACCTTGGAGGAAAATTCCTTCCCGACCCCAAATATGGCGATCAGCAGAACCCCGAGCATGCGGGCAAGATTCTCCAGCCAGACCCACATTGACCATTGATACTAATTACCAGTGATTGCACGTTATTGACTTATTGACTAAAATCACGTTATCCCATCAAACCATCCCCTCCATAAACTTATCAAGCTTAATCTTAAAGCCAGAGAGGTCTTTCGCCCCCACTGTTTCCCTCGGAAGGCTATTCCAGAACTTCACCCCTCTGACGGTTAGAAACCGTCGTCTCATTTCAAGCCTAAACTTCCCGACGGCCAGTTTATATCCATTTGTTCTCGTGTCCACATTAGTACTAAGCTGAAATAATTCCTCTCCCTCCCTGGTATTTATCCCTCTGATATATTTAAAGAGAGCAATCATATCCCCCCTCAGCCTCCTTTTGGTTAGGGTAAACAAACCGAGCTCCTCGAGTCTCCTTTCATACGACAGGTTTTCCATTCCTCTGATCATCCTAGTGGCCCTTCTCTGTACCCGTTCCAGTTTGAGTTCATCCTTTTTAAACATGGGAGACCAGAACTGCACACAGTACTCCAAATGAGGTCTCACCAGCGCCTTGTATAACGGAAGCAGCACCTCCTTATCCCTACTAGAAATACCTCGCCTAATGCATCCCAAGACCGCATTAGCTTTTTTCATGGCCACGTCACATTGCCGACTCATAGTCATCCTGCGATCAACCAGGACTCCGAGGTCCTTCTCCTCTTCCGTTACTTCCAACCGATGCGTCCCCAGCTTATAACTAAAATTCTTGTTAGTCATCCCTAAATGCATCACCTTACACTTCTCACTATTAAATTTCATCCTATTACTATTACTCCAGTTTACCAGGTCATCCAAGTCTCCCTGCAGGATATCCCGATCCTTCTCCGAATTGGCAATACCTCCCAACTTTTGTGTCATCCGCAAACTTTATCAGCCCACTTCTACATTCGGTTCCGAGGTCAGTAATAAATAGATTAAATAAAATCGGACCCAAAACCGAACCTTGAGGAACTCCACTGGTAACCTCCCTCCAACCTGACAGTTCACCTTTCAGTACGACCCGCTGCAGTCTCCCCTTTAACCAGTTCTTTATCCACCTCTGGATTTTCATATCGATCCCCATCTTTTCCAATTTAACCAATAATTCCTCATGCGGTACCGTATCAAACGCTTTCCTGAAATCGAGGTATATTAGATCCACCGCATTTCCTTTATCTAAAAAATCTGTTACTTTCTCAAAGAAGGAGATCAGGTTGGTTTGGCACGATCTGCCTTTCATAAAACCATGTTGTAATTTGTCCCAATTGCCATTGACCTCAAGGTCCTTAACCACTTTCTCCTTCAAAATTTTTTCCAAGACCTTGCATATTACAGATGTTAAACTAACAGGCCTGTAGTTACCCGGGTCACTTTTTTTCCCCTTCTTGAAAATAGGAACCACATTAGCTATTCTCCAGTCCAACGGTACCACCCCCGAGTTTACAGATTCATTAAAAATTATCGCTAACGGGCTTGCAATTTCTCGCGCCAGTTCCTTTAATATTCTCGGATGAAGATCATCCGGTCCGCCCGATTTAGTCCCGTTAAGCTGTTCGAGTTTGGCTTCTACCTCGGGTACTGTAATGTCAACCTCCCCTCCTTTATTCCCCTCTGTCACGCTGCCTCTATTCCTAAACCCTTCATTAGCCTCATTAAAGACTGATGCAAAATATTCGTTTAGACATTGTGCCATGCCTAGATTATCCTTAATCTCCACTCCATCTACAGTCTTCAGCGGTCCCACTTCTTCTTTCTTTGTTTTCTTCCTATTTATATGGCTATAAAACCTCTTACTATTGGTTTTAATTCCCCTCGCAAGGTCCAACTCTACACGGCTTTTGGCCTTTCTCACTCCATCTCTACATGCTCTGACCTCAATAAGGTAGGTTTCTTTGCCGATCCCTCCCCTCTTCCACTCTTTGTACACTTTCTGTTTTTTCTTAATCACCCCTCTGAGACGCTCGTTCATCCAGCTCGGTCTAAATCTCCTGCCTACGATCCGTTTTCCCTTTCTCGGGATACAGGCCTCCGACAGCTCCTGCAACTTCAACTTGAAATAATCCCAGGCGCCTTCCGCCTTTAGATCCATAAATATGTTAGCCCAATCCACTTCCCTAATTAGTCACCTTAATTTATTAAAGTTAACCCTTTTGAAATCGTAAACCCTAGTCTCCGATTTAATTCTGTTAATCCTTCCATTTAGTTTAAACCGAATTAGCTCATGATCACTCGAGCCAAGGTTGTCCCCTACAACCATTTCCTCAACGAGGTCCTCACTACTCACCAAAACCAAATCTAAAATGGCATCCCCCCTCGTCGGTTCAGCAACTACTTGATGAAGGAATTCATCAGCTATCACGTCTAGGAAAATCTGAGCCCTATTATTGTTACTAGCATTTGTTCCCCAATCTATATCTGGGAAGTTAAAGTCTCCCATGATTACACAGTTCCTATTAGTATTTACTTCCCTAAAAACATTAAAGAGTTCCCTGTCCATATCCAGGGTAGATCCCAGCGGTCTATAGCACACCCCAAGCACTATCCCAGGGGAGGCTCTAGTAGTTTTTTTACCCAATGTGAGTATTGCCCAGACAGACTCTGTCTTATCCATTCCATCACTTATTATTTCTTTACAGTTTACCTCATTATTGACATACAATGCTACTCCCCCACCTTTACCTTTGTTCCGGTCGTTCCTAAACAGCACATACCCTTCCATACCTGTACTCCAGTCATGACTACCGTTCCACCACGTTTCGGTTATTCCTACGATATCCGGTCTCATTTCTCGGACCAGGAGCTCCAATTCCTCCATTTTGTTACCTAGGCTTCTCGCATTGGTGTATAAACAACTTAATTTATGCCGTTTAGCCTCCCTCCCATTAGTTATCCGATTTGGTACGGACACCGTACCGCCAGTATGACCTATTAGTCTAGTATCCATCCCCCCTGTCTTCCTTATGTCCAATCTCTTCCCCCTGGCTATATCCATTCTTGTCTCGTCACCCTCCTTCTCAATGTTGTAATTTGGCGTGGAGATTAACTGGACATCTCCCAACCGTCTCCCCCGAATTCCTAGTTTAAAGCTCTTTTGATGAGATGAGCCAGCCTGCCTCCCAGAAGTCTATTTCCTTCCCTACTTAGGTGAAGTCCATCCCGTGAGAACAGTTGTCTGTCCCCGAAAGCCTCCCAGTGGCCATACATCCCAAAGCCCTCCTTATAGCACCACTCCCTTAGCCAACTATTTATCATCACAATCCTGTCAGCCCTTTGCTGCCCTTCTCTAGGAACAGGCAGAATCCCACTGAAAATGATCTGAGCCTCGATTTCCTTAAGCATCTTCCCCAGCCTGGCATAATCTCCCTTGATTCTCTCTAGCGAGAACCTAGCCGTGTCATTCGTTCCTACGTAAAGGATGATCAAGGGGTGCTTACCTGCTCCTTTTAGGATCCTTTTCAACCGCAGGTCCACATCCCGTATCTTAGCGCCCGGCAGACAGCACACCCTTCTGTTCTCTGGGTCTGCCCTGGTCACAGGCCTGTCTAACCTCCTCAGTAAGGAGTCCCCAATCACATAAACCTGCCTTTGCCTGGTGACAGTGCGATCTACTAATCTATCCCCTATCCCCTATTCCCTCTAGTCGCAACCCCTGTCCATTCCTATTTTCCCTTATAGTCCCTCTTATGCCACCCTGTACTGTCCTGGGGCCCAGGTTTGGTGCTGTCTCCATCAACTCCTCCCCTCTTTCTATGGGACTAGCTGCTCTTCTCTTCTTCCTCACCCTTCCCCCTTCAGTGACCATCTGCTGCACCCCTTCCTCGTTATCCAAACACCCAAACCTGTTCCTGAGCTCTATTTCTCCTTCACTGGCCCTCCTTTTCCTTGGCCTGCTTCTCACGGTCACATGCTTCCACTGCCCTTGTTCTCCCCCCGACATTCCCCCCCCACAGACCTTAGCCCCTGCTTCCACCTGTACCCCTGTTAGAGAGGAGGAAGGGGAGGAGTGATTGGGGTAGGCTGTGCCCGGGGAGAAGAGCCACAGAGGAGTAGGACTAACTCCTGTGATGGGGCCCTGAAGCAACGGACAATTGCCTAGGATGGTAGCCCTGGGCTGGTATTCCCGAAGGGGAGCAGTGCTGGCTGGGACTGGGAAGCTGCAAGAAGCAGGATCATCAGTGTCTCCTTGGAGGGGAGGCGGTGAAACCGTAGGGCAAAGGGTGAGCTAAGGGACTGTTTGTTTTATTCATTTATGTTTGCATAATAAACCTTCTTAAAGGAGATTGGGCAGGGTAGTGTATGCTTGGAAGCTGAGATGTAGCCCTGCCCCGTGACAGATATATTTACTGGTCTCAACCCATTACACTCACAAATAACTGTGGAGGGCAAAAAGATAGATTTTAGATGTTTAATTTCCTGACTTGCAGTTAGACATCTAGTTTTTACTAATTGTTCCTGTAGTTGATTGTTTTCCAATTTTAACAACAAAAACATGCACAGAGGCCATTTGAAAACATTAGCGCATAAAGCAAGAGAGGGAGTGTTAGGTTGTTACATTGGGTATCAAGCAAGGGGAGATTGTCTACATGGTGGGTAATGTGCTCTGGGGGATGTGACTTCTAAAGCATGCTAATGTATTGTGTGTGAATTGGTCCATGCACCCTGCTGATGCACACTAAGCCAGATGTTCAAGATGTTCAAAGAGGTAAGTGCAGCTCAGTCTAGTTCTATTCAACCCCTTGAAATTGAAATAAACTTTAGATTTTATGGATCTGTGAATCTATGAAAAAGAAAAGAGTTGCTCACAGAGGGGTGAGAAACAATAGGATTACACTGACCAGCATCCAGGGCATGGAACAAGTCTATATGGTTTGTGAAACCTGTAAGCTTTCAAAATTGCACCCATAAGGACAGCCATACTGGGTCAGACCAAAGGTCCATCTAGCCCAGTATCCTGTCTTCTGACAGTGGCTAATGCCAGGTGCCCCAGAGAGAATGAACAGAACAGGTAATCATCAAGTGATCCATTCCCTGTCACCCATTTCCCAATTTCTGGCAAACAGAGGATAGGGACACCATCCCTGCCCCATCCTGGCTATTAGCCATTGATGAACCTATCCTCCATCAATTTATCTAGTTCTTTTGTGAACCCTGTTATAGTCTCGGCCTTCACAACATCCTCTGGCAAAGAGTTCCACAGGTTGACTGTGTGTTGTGTGAAGAAATACTTCCTTTTGTTGGCTTGTTTTAAACCTGCTGCCTATTAATTGCATTTGGTGACCCCTAGTTCTTGTGTTATGAGAAGGAGTAAATAACACTTCCTTATTTACTTTCTCCACACCAGTCATGATTTTATAGATCTCTATCATATCCCCCCCTTAGTCATCTCTTTTCCAAGCTGTAAAGTCCCCGTTTTATTAATCTCTCCTCATACGGAAGCTGTTCCATAGCCCTAATAATTTTTGTTGCCCTTTTCTGAACCTTTTCCAATTCATCTTTTTAGAGATGGGGCGACCATATCTGCATGTAGTATTAAAGATGTGGGCGTACCGTGGATTTATATCGGGGCAATATGATATTTTCTTCTTATTATCTATCCCTTTCTTAATGATTCCCAACATTCTGTTTGCTTTTTTGACTGCTGCTATACATTGAGTGGATGTTTTCAGAGAATTTTGACTGCCGCTGCACATTGAGTGGATGTTTTCAGAGAACTATCCACAATGACTCCAAGATCTCTTGCTTGAGTGGTAACAGTTAATTTAGACCCCATCATTTTATACGTATAGTTGGGATTATGTTTTCCAATGTGCATTTATCAACATTGAATTTCATCTGACATTTTGTTACCCAGTCACCCAGTTTTGAGAGATCCTTTTGTAGCTCTTCACAGTCTGCCTGGGACTTAACTATCTTGAGAAGTTCTGTATCATCTGCAAATTTTGCCATCTCATTGTTTACCCCTTTTTCCAGATCATTTATGAATATGTTGAATAGGACTGGTCCCAATACAGACCCCTGGGGGACACCACTATTTACCTCTCTCCATTCTGAAAACGGACCATTTATTCCAACCCTTTGTTTCCTATCTTTTAACCAGTTACCAATCCATGAGAGGACCTTCCCTCTTATCGCATGACAGCTTATCTCACACAGACTGCAGCTACAGACTTTGGTCAATGTGGTGTCAATCTGAATTCACCCAGAACCTTTGCAATACATAGTTATCTAATGAGGTTCTTTTTGTGGGGTTCCACAGGAATTGGTACTAGGCCTGATTCTATTCAATATTTTTATCAATGGCTTAGAAGTAAATATAAAACCAGTGCAGATAAAATTTGCAGACAATACGAAGATTGGTGGAGTGGCAAATAACGATGAGGACAGGGCAGTACAGAGCAAGCTGGATTGCTCAGTATTTTGGGCCTATTCAAAGAAAAGGTGTTTTAATAATGCCAAAGGTAAGGTCATACATTTAGGAAAACGGGTCAGTTTTTGAAAGGTATTTAAGTGACTAAAAATGCAGATAGGTGCATCAACACCTTTGAAAATCTGACCCAAAGAATATAGGCCATACCTACAGAATAGAGGAGAGCATCCTGGAAAGCAAGAACTCTGGAAAGAATGTAGGGGTCATAATGAATGTAAGCTCCCAGTGCAATGCTGTGGGGGAAAGGGCTAATGATATCCTGGGGTAAACGGGAGCTGTGGTAGGGAGAGGGTGTTCAGCTCTATGCATGGCTTTGGGGAGACCAGCACTGGAATACTGTGTACAGTTCTAAGTCCACATTTTAAAAAGGACACTGAGAAAAGGAGACAGGGCAGAAAAGAGCCAAATGTTTTGTGGAGTGGAGAAAATGACTAACAACCAGATTTGAAGAGCCGAATCTGTTTAGCTTATCAAAACAAAGAGTGAGAGGTAACTTGGTTACAGTGTATAAGTACCCTCCTCGGGAGAAAATACCAGATACTTGAGGGCTCTTTCACGTGGCAGAAAACGGTATCAAAAGAACCAGTGGCTGGAAGCTGATGCCAGACAAATTCAAATTAGAAGTTGGGCATAGATTTTTAACAGTGAGGGTGACTAAACCATTGGAATAACCTGTGAAGGGAAGTGATGGATTCTCCATCTCTTGATTCCTTCAACTCAAGACTAGATGCCTTTTCTGGAAGATATGCTTCAGTCAAACCCAAGTTTATTGGGCTCAGTATAGGGTGAAATTCAATGGCCTGTTTTAGACAGGAGTTCAGACTAGACCTAATGGTCCCTTAAAATCTACAAAAACATACCCAGAGATGGTGATAGTGTGTTCAAACCTGAGCCTTGGGTGAACTTTTTTCTCATTCCTCATTAATTTCTGGCTCTGAGTCCTTATCTCAGGTCCAATGGGTTTCTGTGACTGTGTATTGCCTTCCTGCTCCCAATTCTTATGCTAGTTTTGTTTCCTGCTCCCTGAATTCAGTTTTCCAGTTCCTGTTTAAGGCTATGTGTGCGTGCATAGTATTGGGTGCTTGCAGCTACTCAGGGGCTGTTGGTACATATCTGCTGTTAGCATATTCTGGTCAGACTGTTGCTGACCAATTGGTTCATGGTTATTGCATGTTTGCTTGGGTTTTTTTGGATTGCACCAGAGTGTAACAGTTTCTACATCACAAAAACATTGATTTGAAAAAAGTAATTGACATTGAGCACATTGGGTCAGACCCCAGAATGCTCCAGAAACCTGCTTGTGAGCCAAACCTTTAACTTTAATCCACTTTTTATAGTAGATTAATAATTACTTTTTGGTTAATATCATAATTGATCTTCTTGATTCAAATTATTTTAAATCCCTCTAGCAACTAAAAGTTCAGTGCCAGATTCCTCAGCTGAGGATCTTGCCCACGTTTTTTTCTCCAAAATACTAGTATTTTTTTTTAAATTCATTGTTTTACAAATGTGTCAGTGGGCTTCACTGGTGGGAGTGGGGAGGATTGGAACTATGAATCATGTATAGGAAATATAATATAGCACTGAATAAATACAAAATTTAACATGTACATACTGTGTGGCACTCTCAGCCTAAGGGGCTAGACCACACAGAGCTTTGACTCTGCTATATTTCCTTTAGCTGAGCTCATGGTTTTTAGAACCAGAGGCTCTGGGTTCAATCCCCCCGCCAATGACATCACTGGGTCTGGTGTGTTACAGTAGCAAATGTACTTTAAATGTTACAACAATATTTCTTGATTCCTAATTATTATTGGATTCTAAGAAAATAAACTTGTATTGAAGCTGTGCTACAGAACACTTACTTAGTTCTTGTGTAATTTTGTCTAAACCACAAATCTTTTGGGAAAATATGCAAAAAATAGCGAATACTGAAGTAGGATGAAATTCTCCACTGGATTCCAGGATGGTTCTCTTGTGTCCCTCCAGAAAGTGATTCTACTTTTTTGACTATTATTTCCCCTTGAGCAATAGTATATATCACTCAGCAATATACCATTGGGACCTTTTCTAGTGTTTGTGAATGGACTCCGGAAGCTTCACAGTCTATCACCAATGAACTCATTTATAGACTGAGAAATAAGACTTTTCAGAAAGCTTGGAATCTTTGTCTATATATACCAGGGGTGGACAAACTCTGCAGCTCTTTTACAATTAAAGTGCGGCTCATGGAGCCCCCGGCATTCTCCACCTACCAGAAGCCCTGGCAGGTGCCTCCCAGCTCTTGAACTTCTGAAGATTGTCATATGCGGCTCAGAGGGTCAGTAAGTTTGGCTGTCCCTTATATATACAGTGGTGTGAAATAGACTTTTCATTGTACTCCTTGTGGGCATCCACACACATCCATGGCTTCAGTGGGACTGGGCAAGATACCTAAGTATTGATTTCAGGATCAGACCCTATGTCAGTAAAATAGAAGCCCTGCCAGAGGCAGCAGGAATCTATATGACCCTCCTTGTATACTAACTTAATTAAACTCTACAGCAATATGTCTTTAAAAGATTAGAGATGGAGTTACTAATTACATATTTAATCTGCTCAAATTAAAAATATGAACTTCAGAAATAAAGTCAAAGGCTTGAAAGACTTTAAGATTTACAAAAACTTTACATTGTAAAAATCCTCTGCAGTAGACCAGCTTTATGTGTAAAGCTTTTAATAATGGTTTTGCATGAAGATAAACTGTAGTTAATGAGAAACATTATGAAAGCCTAGTTCTGAAAATTTCAGTTGAGAACCTCCAGGGACTGGGAGGTTTAGGGGATAAGGATTATTATATGGTATATAGAGTCTACCACTGCTAGATAACTGATTTAAACGTGGCCTAGTTTAGGATTGGTAGGAAGTAATTATCAATGAGTCTAAACATGCAGAGTTCCCAGTTTCCTATGTAGAAATAACTGGCATACTGAACTGTTTTGTTCTAAATAATTCATTTTTTATAATGAATCTTATGGCTTTTTGTTTGTTTGTTTGTTTGTTTGTTTGTTGCCATGGCACCTTTGGGGCAGGGGAGGAGGAATTACAGTGAAAAGAACCATTCTACGGGAAATATATATAGTAGTCCAGCAATATTTTGTAACCAAAATGTAGCCCTGTTTGTGCATTAACCCTTTTATTTCTACCACATTCACATAGTCAGTAACTAGCTAGCAAGTCAAAATATTATTGTCAAATGATGTGATGTATGTTTCATGATGGTGATCATTACTATTGACAATATAGCAGGGACATTCAGTGATTGTTTTCCAAGGAAACTTTATCCTTTTTGGAAGAAAAAAGGCAAATTTTTGCCTGAATAGATCCCTTCCATAGATATAAATCATGAAAGGCCTTGGCTTTTTCATGGTTCATCTGCTCCTTTCACTTCCTTTCTCCCCCCTTAAGACCTGATCCTATATTTGAGAAAAAAGTTATTTTTTGTTAGCAAATGATTCTGATGGCATAGGATTATTGCATAAAGTGAGGAGTAAACTGCAGGAATAGACGACATCTGCTGAACCCCACCCCTCAACACACACACGCAATGACATCAAAGAAACGTAGAATGTTACTCAGCTCACATTTTCTTCTATTGTAGGCATCCAAAGAAAAATGGTAAGAAAAGATTGTTAAAACTGTCAATTTTGCCTCCTGAGAATCTTGCACAACAGCAAATTGAGCCTTCTTTCTGAAGGGCCTAATATGCCATACTTGCAGATCTCTTAGGAAAAATTAAAGTGTAGTGTGGGTATGGAGGCACACAAGAGAATCACTCCCATGGGACCGCCCTGCCATCAGTGATGTAAGTGTTGTTAAACAGTGTTCTTGTTCTGTATGTTTCTGTGGAGGGTTGGCTAGCCAAATCGCCAGCTTTTTTCTCTTGCCTTATTTTAAGATGTATATAATAAATAATGGAAGATGCAGTCTGACCATTTTCCTCAATGTTTCTTAACATTTTCCTCCATCTCTAACTTTTTCCACCTACAAAAGTGTGACGGGTGTGTCTATTCAACACCGATAAGATGGGTTTCAGGCAGCTGAGACATTTTAGCAATAATGTGACACTTGTAATTTGAAATATATTGTATTGAATAATAGCTGACAGTCCATCCTTGGGGAAATCTGGAAAGTGGGCTCCGAGTTTCAGTTTAAACTCAGAATCTGCTTGTTAAATTCCTAGTAGATCAATGACACAGTGTCTCTGTTAGGGTAACTGGAGACAAGAAATAATGAAAATAACACCTCCATTTTACAGAATCAAAACATGGGACAAACAACTAGTTTTTCATTCTCCTCCTCCTCCCATCAGTTTTATCTATACCAATTGTTAGCTTATTTTTCTCTAACTTTGATGCGGACTAATATTATGTGCTTTTTAGCATGTCAGTGTTAATAATAAAATATGTGCACATATTGAAGAACATCATTAAATTTTTGGCTGTAGCCATACTGTATTCAAATCCCACTCTGTGTGGTTTTTAAAAGTGGAAAAGTGACCTTATCCAACCACTGACCACAAATGAACAGAGATACTGCAGCAGCTCTCACAAAATCATTACAAACTAATTCTAAATTGAATAGAAAGCCCAGAGTTCAACATGTGCTGTTCCGGCTGAAAGCTATACGTAACTTTCTCTGTCAGACCAAGGAGAGTTTTAAGTGTTTTTGTGCCATTATATCTTGTTGTACAGCACAATTGCCTCCCATTTAGGATATGAGTCCTATTAGCTTTTATTTGGCTTGTCCCTGTCAGATTGGGCTGTATAATGTTGTGCTTCTGCAGAAAGCTTATGGTCAGGGGCGGCTCCAGGCACCAGCACGCCAAGCGCGTGCCTGGGGCGGCAAGCCGCAGGGGGGGCGGCCTGCCAGTCACCGCCAGGGTGGCAGTCAGGCTGCCTTCGGCGGCATGCCTGCGGGAGGTCCACTGGTCCCGCGGCTTTGGCGGCAATTCGGCGGCAGGTACGCTGAAGCCGCGGGACCGGCGGACCTCCCGCAGGCAAGCCGCCGAAACCGCGGCACCGGCGGACCTCCCGCAGGCAAGCCGTCGAAACCGCGGCACCGGCGGACCTCCCGCAGGCAAGCCGCCGAAGGCAGCCTGCCTGCCGTTCTTGGGGCGGCAAAATACATAGAGCCGCCCATGCTTCTGGTACACAGCAGCATTCTGAGTGCAGGGGTGCATAAAGTGTTAGAGCCAGGCTTCTAGCATGTTTGAACTAATGCATAATTAGCCGTGCATGTATAGCATTTAGAGGCCCTAACCTCGCTGTGCAAACATATCATGAAAAGGGAATGTCCACCCCAGGAGCTCGCAGTTTAGGTATAAAATGTAGTATTGGCAAAAGCATTCAAAAATAAGTGAGGCCCCACATATCATGAAAATGGTTTAAAAATCATGATTGTTTTACATAGTACATTTTTTAGTATTTTTTATTTACTTCCTGGTTTCTGAGCCTTTAGGGTTCTCATGCTTCATGCTTTCAAACTTTTTCTCTGCAACCGTGAGGGCTAGAAACTTTTTTTTAAACAACATTGCCTGAGAATCGCAGCTTTTAATCTATTGAAACAGCATCTCCGACTTTAAGAAAAACACCAAATATCATGAGTTATCGGTACTAAAGATGGAAGACAGGAAGTTGTTACAACACACATGAACTTCTCTTATAGGAAGGCAGATAAGAAGTTTCACCCAAAGATGAATTTTAAATATCCTACTGGCAAACTGGTGCTGTTCCCTTTTGGATTCATATCCTTTGAATGGTAAAATGAGAAAGATGTAGTTTCTCTTTTTATTTCCTCTCTGCATCTATTTTAGCCATTTCTCACTTCTCAGAAACCTTTTCTTCTTGATGAACTGTAGTGTTTATGAAAATGAGTGCAAGCTACAGCTCAACGAGTAATGAAAGAAACTATACTACAAGTATTTTATTTAAACATGTTTGTGAAATTTGCCCGCTATAAGCTGTGTAAATGGAAAAATGAATAATTTATTTTAAAAAATCATTAAATGCACTAAATAAATTATTTGAGAGATATTATTCAGTTAACTTCAAGGCAAGCAGAGAAATGCTTTTTGCTCCTTACTTCTGCCTTGCAATACTCTTGCTGTCCCAGTACTAATTGTGTATCTGTGTGTTGAATTCTAGGTGGGTATCTATAGGTCCTCACTAGGGACAGAACTATCACACTGGTGATCCAAGCCAAATTCGAAACCAGCCCTCAAGAGGTGATCACTTTTTCTATTAGCATCTTGTGTACATCTTACTAATTTACTTATGTCAGAATATTATGCCTGACTCCAACTTGTTTCCCAATCTACCTCTGATCTGATTCAGGAAATCTGGGTTCAGTCCCTGGCTTTGCCATAGACATTGGTGTGACAGTCTATGCTATTATGGTCACCACTTTTATAAGACTATGATAAATTTTGTACGAAGTATGCCCTGTGAGGTATCATTTGAAAACTCATAATCTGCTGAACAGTATTGTCCTGGTAAAATGTGTGTATTGTCATTGTATGTAAAGTTATACGTTTCTACTGTATAACATTGTTGTAACATATTCCAGCGTTAGAAAGGCAGGCCCAAACCAGTTCTTCAGAGACAAAGACACACTGGCACCCTCAGCCAGGCATCAGCATAATCAATTGGACAATCACCTAGTTAAATGGGCATTCCTTAGAAGGAAGAAGGGTGTGTGTGAAAACTTTACATATTGGCAAAGACACTGTGTATGTATGTGTGTGGGTGTGTGTGTGGGGGGGGTTCCCATGTAACCCCCCCCACACACACACACACACAAATTACCTCTCTCCCACATCTCTAGTCACAGCAGCTAAAATGCTTGAAAGGCAAAGGAAACATCTTTGAACTGGGGGAAGGGTCCTGTCTGGGAGGCTTTTCAGCCAATACAGTCTGCTGTAATCTTATGGTGAGAAAGATCTTTTGCTTTTAAATTCACTTTAGCTTGTTAAGTTAAAATGCGGCTTAAATGCCTATCTTTTTATTTCTTTTGTAACCAATCCTGACTATTATGCCTCATTACTTGTAGTCACTTAAAAACTTTCTTTTCTTTCTGTGGTTAAAACAGTAAAACAAGTTTATTATCTTAACCAGTGTGTTTGGATTAAAGTATGTGGGGAGGTTCCATTTGGGATAACAAGGCTGGTGCATATAATTTTTCATTGATGAAATGATGTACTTTATATGAGCTTGCATTGTTCAATCATGTACTGAGCAGTACAAGATGCACACTTCTAAGGGACAAGGAATCTGCTGGTGTTCTTAAGTGTAATTAATGGGTGGCTAACTAGTATGTGCAGCTGGGTGCAAGTTACATGCTGGAGGCTGTGTGTTAACTAGCCAGGAGTGGCTGTTCACCAGCACAGAAGTGTAAATGGCATTCCAGGTTGGAGAACTGAGGAGACATAGCTATTCAGCAGCCCAGATAGTACCCTGGGTGATGTCATAATTGGGCAAATCATTTAGGCCCCAATCCTGCAAAGATTTATGCATGTGCTTAACTTTACAAGCTGTGGGTAGTCCCACTGAAGCCACTGTCTCTAGAACTAGCTTCAACAGGACTATTAAGTGCGTCAAGTTACACATCCATGAAAGTCTCTGCAGAATTGGGGCCTTAAAGCCCTCTGTGTCTCAGTTTTCCATCTGTAAAATGGGGATAACACTTCTCTCCTCCCTCACCCTTTTGTCTTGTCTATTTAAATTCTAATCTCTCCAGGACAAGGGCTGTCTCTATGTGCATGTACAGTGCCTAGCACAATTAGACTTTTGAGTACTAGTGTAATACAAACAATCAGACCTTTAACTTTCTATTTCTATAGAAAAGTCTTAGACCATGCAATGAAAATTTATTGTAATAATTAACTAGATGGCCCTGCTAGATAAATTGTCATATTTTGAAATTGAACATTGGTGTTTTACATAAATACTTCACATGCTCTTGTTCTAGGGGGTTGATTTGTAGAGGAGGCTTAACAGGGGAAGCTCAAGAGACAGTACAGTGGAGAAGGCTGATATATTGTGATAAAATATTTGTTACTCCATCCATATCTGTGTCTGATTTTGTTAGCTCAAGCACTAAGGGCAGGTCTATACTTAAAATGCTGCAGTTCTTCAGTGAAGACACCACTACACTGACAGGAGAGCTTCTCCCATCAGCATAGTTAGCTACCACCTCTCGTGGAGTGGATTGTGTTGATGGGAGAAGCCCTCCTGTTGGCAAAGCGCTGTCTACACAGGGATTAGGTCCATATAACTGCATTGCTCGAGGGTGTGGCTTTTTCACACCCTTGAGTGACATAGTTATACTGAGGTAAGTTTATAGTGTAGACCTGGCCTTAGACTCTAGGATTTAGTGTGAACATTACTGTTGTTCTGCTGCTAGTTAGCTTTCTTCTTGCCCACTTCCCTCAAAAATAAATCATTATATAAACTGGAGGGACACAGATGTTTGAGAATGATCTGATTGTAGTTAATGGCACAGGGCAAGCAAAATGTGCCATTAACTACACCTGCTACAGGTGAAATATATGCTTATTCTGCTAGTACATTAGAACATCTCTTTACCTGAATGTTACCATAGTCTCTGAATGCCATACATTCTTCTTCCCACCCATCTGATTCTGGAGAAAGGTCTCACCCTATCCACATACAAAGCTTTGCATCCTTCCACAGGGCTCCTTACATAATATCCAGATATTTTTTCTCTCTCTCTCCATGCACTTACCTGCCTTTCAAACACTCTGACCCTCAGCATGATGACTTACAGTAAAACATTGCACACCATAGCATTCTCTTGGGTCTCAGTCCATTGCTTCAGCCACTACATCAGAGATTCCTTAAAGGTGAACTGCAAATGAATGTTTTCTGCAGGCCTCTTGCTCCTGTTTTATGATAAAGACAGACTTTTAGTTATTTCTAACATCTCTTTATTTCTAAGGCCTTGCCTTGTTTTCCTAACTGAAATATGCCAGGTGTTTTGTTGGAGGCTCTTGTGGTGTGCTAGAGAGGTGAAGAGGGATAAAGAGATTCAAAGAGGCTGAAATCTGAGTCCCCCTTCCTATTCCCAAACTAATTTTAAAGTGGGGAAGAAATTTTGGAGGGAAAAACCATCATTGAGGAAGACATTATACACTGCCAAGGAGCTAAAATCATACAGACCTCTTAATATTTTGCTTTTTAGTTAACCTTTAAGGCTGTTACAACCCTATCTTGCATCACGCTGGAGCAAGGGATGGTAACGTGTACCACTAAGTAGGCAGGTTGTTATAACTAATATTCTCTTGCATTTCGCTTTAGGATCAATGTCATCTCTCATTAGTTTCTTTATTAGCACATTTCAATATTCCTTTAGCATCATTTAATCTGAAATGGCTTTATTCTTCATTCAGCAGTATTTGTGTTCAACATATTTTCACAGCTCTCTTTACAAGGCATCCTAGAACAGATGTTATGATGCAGTTAAAGGAACGTGAAACAAATTGTAGGTAATGGCCTGTGCTTATTTGTTTTGTATCAGCTGTGGTTTCTATAGCTACTGTACATCTGCTTCATGCAGTTCGCTGTTCATTTTTTGTAGCTGTCGCAGTCCAGATATTTCAGGCAGACTACTGATTTTGCTCAGCACAGTAAAATGATAACTTCTCAACACTACAAACTCTCAACATGTGAACTAAGTTACGAACTTTGAACTACATTTGAAAACAGTGTGTAATTCTAAACAGTATTTCTCAGTCTTCTGCTAGCACCATGGCCACCTCACAGAAAACTGTGACATAAATTCAGCAAAGTCCTCAAGAATATGCCTAACTTTATGCATATGGGTGAAGTTAGGCATGTTCTTGAGTACCTGGCTTAGCTGGGCCACAGTGTGAGGAACCAATGGCAGAGAGGTAGGTCAGTTTATTTTCTGCCTTTTTTAACGTGAATGTGTAACATTTAAATAAATTGGGTCAAACTCACCCTGGGTGTCACTATGATGAAGTCAAGGGAGTTAGCATAGGGGTTGCACAGGGTGAATTTTGCCCAGTGTTTCATATTTGTACTGAAAGTTTTCTTCTGATGCTGAAGCACAATGGAAGCTGCTTGGGCTCCCACACTGTCTTCATCCATGCAAGTCCTCTTCCTCTCCAAAACTTTTTGCTTCTCTTTCTCTTGTCAGGTGGGCTATTCTTTTATTTGGCTTAGCTGCTAATCTTAAGAAATCTCACCACTTGGCTTGTTTAGGTCATCACTTACATACTTTTCTTTCTCCAACATTATGTGCTGAAAAATCCTATTGTCTCTTGCGGGTGAGGTAAGAAGGTTGTGAATTTGCAAGGCAGACAAAAAAATCATGTTAATCCAGTCTGCAATTTCTGGGCTAAAGTTCGGTGTTAATTGCCTCTCTAGCATGCTAGTAGAAAATCTAAAGGATATTGTCTGTTTTCAATACCTTTCCTAACGATATTTAAAAGAATTTCTGGACTTTAGGCAGCACCCTAAAACTTCCATCAACTGCAGTGCCACAAAAGTTTCCTTCTGTGAATTAAATAGGCTCATTTCTTTACAATAAGATGAAAGGGTACCTGGTATGCTAATTTAGCTTGAGTAATTGTAACCTGTAAATTCTCCGTGTTGTTTGACCCATATTTCATTAGTTAGCAATCCAGGTTTCCCAAGTATTGTTTGGCTTTCCCTACAATTCCTGATACGATCCATACCATGCCCCAGTCTTTTCAGTGCATATTGAATTTTCGTTATAGTTTGCTCAGAAGCAAGTGTGCTTATGTGCAAGACACTGTGGATTTTATCTGTATTTACAACTATGTCCACAGTAAAAGGAGAAATTAAATTCTTCATTCTAGAAACAATTTTTTCACTGTCATGTTTTATTATTTTATTCATTATCTAGAGTTAAATGTGCACATTGATACAGCCAAACAGTTTATAACTAGGAAAGGAAAACCCAGTCTATTTTCCTCCTCAGCTGCAGGTGCTCTGGCTTCTTTTGCCAGTGAAATTTATCATGGTAAAGTGGACATGTGGGCATGATTTCCACTGTGTACAACACTGCCACAGAGGATATGATTGATTATTTTTCCATTTTGCTCAGAAGAGTGTTTCATTTTTCATTTACAAGAATTTTCTATGGCTCTTCTCCAGAACTTTATACTGATGTGGCAATAAGTGTGTGACAAGCTTGGTGGTTGTGCTGGTGGCTAGAATTATATGAACTATTTGTCCTTCAGGGACTGAAAATGAAACCCGTGGCTGCAAAACAAAGATAAAGCTGTATTTTCATGGAGGCTGCTAAATGGCTCTATAGACCACAGCAGGTGATCACATGAAATACCAGCTGACTAGGAAATGTGTAACAGCTCTCTTAGGAATGGAATTGTTGTTCAGGTGCTCTTCATGGATAGGTCCTCTCAGTTACACTGGCAATAGTGCTATTTCAGGTTTGCATGGATCTGTTGAAAGGTAGATGGGTAGAAGGGCAAAGGTAACCTTCTTAAAGGAGTCATTGACTAAGTATAGTCAGAAACTAGGCCATTCTTGGAACATAACTCAGCCCAATTATTGTTCTGTTTGTTCAAAGACAAAGCACATGAGATGTGACTAATTCACACTTGTCAACTAGAGTGCAGTTTGATGTGACAGATCACAAGAAGGGGCAGATAACGCCAATAAAATTGTATTTGTTACATGGGGTAGTGGAACCTACACTAACTAGCACACACAGAGATTTAGTTCTTAGTCTTTTATTCCCTGCATTTAGGAGTATTGTTTCTAGGAGTTGGTAGTGATACATAATGTATTACTTTTCAATATGCTAAAATTTTAAGTTACTCTTTTCCTCTCCCCCACCCCCCAAAAATCTGTTATCCCTTTAGAAGCATGCTGAATAGCAGAATACAGAAACATTAATTTTTTCTAAATAAAATGCAACTCTGACAGCATTACAGCTTTCAATCCCTCTTAAGACTTTTTTTTGAGTCAGAAAATGGTTAGTAAAATCCCATCTTTTATATACACATGTATCATTTAAACTACATTATTAAAGGTGTTCATTTAAAGGAATTCCTAATAAATATAAATAAATAGCACATCAACCTTTAAAAAAAATAGGGTATATTATGACTAGTGATTTATAGGCAATTAATATGGCTATCTGGCAGTCTGCTAAAAAGATGCATTAAGAAAGAAAACAATATATTTCTATAAACCTCTTTTCCCCCCAACACTGAACTCTCTCACTCCATCCCTGAAATCAGAAAGCCAGTGATCCAAAAAGGGGATAAAATTAAATGAGCTGATTTCAATCAAAAGACACTAAGACCTAATTCTGCAAGCAGATATACACTGGCTTAATTTAACTCCCATAAATAGTCCCAATGCCAAGTGTGTGAAAGTTTGCAGGATAAGTGCTTAAATTCTCCAGGCCTTTTAATAATACCTTAGAGCAGATGGGCTACACCTTGAAATGACTAGTGATGGACTGACAATATGATATTCCTTTAAATATTGTTATTGAGAATTAGCTGTTAGTAACTTCTGAATTTTTGTTGCTGGCATTTTTCACTCTGCAGTGCGGCTGGTGCTGGGGTCGCACTGCCTGGTGCGCCGGGGCTGGGAGTGCTGCCGCCCAGCCCACCGGGGCTGGGGCCTCACCCCATGGCCACCTGGCGCTGGGTCTGGGGCCCGTGGTGGGGGGCTATGGGCTCCTGCAGGGGAGGGGAGGTAGAAAAGGGGGTAGATGGGGTGAGGCGGGGCCTTGGGCGGGGCCGGGGGCTAGCCTCCCCCAATGGCCAGGTCACTGGCTACCCATGTACCACTGATACAGTTTGCAGATGACCCAAAAATGGGGGACTGGTAAATAATGAAGAGGACAGGTCACTGACTCAGAATGATCAGGATTGCTTGGTAGACTGGGCACAAGCAAGCAATATGCATTCTAATACGGCTAAATGTAGATGTCTATATCTAGGAACAAAGAGTGTAGGCCATACTTACAGGAAGGGGGATTCTATGCACCATGACTCTCAAGTCTTTTTCAGAGTCACTGCTTCCCAGGTTATCTGCTGAATGTGAGCTCCCAGTGAGATGTTGTGGCCAAAAAAGCTAATTCACTCCTTGGATGCATAAACGAGAATCTCAAGTAGGAGTAGAGAGGTTATTTTACTTCTGTATTTGATGTTGATGCAACTGCTGCTGCAATACTGTGGCCATTTCCAGTGTGTATATCTGTGACTGGTCTGGACTTTATTCTGCTAACATATTAAAAATGTGATCAAGTCATGATCACTTTACCTACCATTAACTTTTAGTTCTGTGATCAGTTCATCCTTATCTATTAGGACAAGGTCTAATAAAGAATTCCCCTGTGTTGGCTGAAACACTTTTTGAATTAGGAAATTTGTCATCTATAATGTTTAGACATTCCAAGGATGTTTTAGTACTGGCAGCATGAGACCGCCACCATATGTCACTCACATTGAAGTCCCCCATGATCACACAGTATTTTCCCCTACACATTATAGATAGGTGTGTAAGAAGGTGGTCATCCTGTTCACTGTTCAAAGATACAGTGAACTAGAGAGAGCCTGGAGTTGTCTAGATCTCTCCCTTAAGCACAATCCTGAATCATCAGTTCTGAGAAATGACCTTTTGGCTTCAGAGGTGGATGGAGAACAGCAGCTGGAATTTGCTACCCTTTCTCACTCTCCAGGCACCTCGTCTTCCTGTGCCCATGAGTGTTCCTGGGCTTTCCTTGCTCTAGTATTCAGCTCAGTAAGAGACTCACTAACTTAGTGATAGTCTAGAACTGAGTGTAAAGGGTAAGGTGTCCCTTACTGTTAATGGGAGCTTGCTAGATCTTGCTAGAGAGCTGTGGTTGCACCCTGTCATAAACTCACTGGTGGCTAAGAAACTTGATTCTATCCATTTGGTTCCTAACCAGGGTTTTAAGTTATTTTGTACTCTACCTGGGCTATTGAATAGTCTCAGCTGCCCCAGAGAAATCTGAAGGCCACAAAATCATCTAGGCTACCTCTCTGAATACAGACTCCTGTATTCATTCAGAGCAATCATGTGGCTCTGCATGAGACTAGTCAATTACCAGGTGGTAATGGACCATTATAAAACTTTTCCCTTCTGGAGAAAAAGGCTTCATTTTGTGGACAATCTTCCAGGAAGTAAAAGGAATAAGCTGAGGCCATTTATTCAGGAGGACCGTGGTTTGGCCAATTATGCCTTACAAGCTGCTTATGACAAGCGCAATAAGGCCACTCATTCTGTTGTATCTCCTGTGATTGTTCACAGGCCACTTTGGTTAACTGTGTCCCGCTTCTTATAAGAAGCCAAAATAAGTGTTGGGATTTCCTTTGTTTGAGGGCCTAACTCTACATTAATGATGGCTAAAACTCTAGGGAAAACTCCAGATTGTGACAGGACCTTAAGGAGATGTGTAGAGAGAGACAGTAGGATGGGAGTGTGCAAGGAGCTTCCTCACCTCCTGCTAGAGCCTGTCACAGTGCAGTGCCCAATACCCCCATTGTGCACACCAGGAACACACCTCACCCCAAAAGGGGCAGGGAGAAAGCAGGACCTTGGCCCTGCACGGGCCTACAGTGTGTACACAGAGTACATTGCACCCCCTGAAGGGATGTCATTTCCAGGAAGGCAAAATTCCTCCCAGCTCTTTCTCAGGAGAAAGATAGCTCCATATAGCCTTAAACTTCAGGGTGGTATCTACATAGCACAACTGAGCCTCTTAGAAAGCAAGTCCATGGCTTGAGCCTTTGGTTTGCAGATCTTTCATAGAGCTGAAAATCATCATTCTTCCCCTTCTGGAGATCAGGTTGTGACATTGGCAAACCAGCTAACCTGGGTATGACCCATAACAACCTAACAAGAGGCATTACAATTGTATCAGGACAATTCACTTGTATGTGAATATCAAAGAGATGTCCTAGATCAGCAATCACTAACCCATTTGTAGCCCAAGGGCCAGTGTGCTTCAACAGCAGCCTTGATCACTACAAGTTGTGGACTATAAACTGCAGCATGTTGGGAGAACTTCCCGGTTCCTGCCAGGATGTACCCTCTGCTACCCCCTCCCCCCCCCCCCACACACACACACACCTCCCCGCCAGCAGGAGGTCTCAGCACTGACTGAGCTGGGAGCAGGCAGCATGCAAGCAGAGAGGAAGCTGCTGGACTGTAATCCTGTTCTATGTTCTTTACAGAATAAAGCCTTGTTCCTGGTGGTGTGTCTGAGTGGGTCTGGTCTGAGGTGAACACACTGACACACAACGCAGAGCACACAAAGGACCCTCAGGCCCAGTTTCCCAAAGTTGTGTAAAAGGTCACAAAGCTGGCTTCCCCTATCTTGAACAACCTCATACTGGGTCAGTGAACAGGAGGGGGGGAGGGGCTACACATTAATTTGCAGTAATGGAAATCAAGGGTAGATGCTAAATGTTTGTTTGTGTACCTATGTCCTGTTTGTGTACCTGTGTAACCAAATTATCTTTTAGATGCTAAATCCTTGTCATGTCTTAATTGCCTTACATTATGTATGTGACTGTGTTCAGTTAACCTTAAGATCAAAGATGTGAGACGCTGCAGGAAACTAATACTATTACCTACATTGTCTTCAGCTTATCTATCCCTGTTATAATGAATGACCGGCTGTTGCCTTATGTAAATGAGTGTAACTAGATTACCCGTGCATGCATAGGAAATTGAATGTTAACTTCAAAGTGGTGGGTCAGTGTGTGCTCAAGGAAGAAGAAGAATTCTCAATCGCATGCTGAGCTCAAAACACTTGACAGCCTGCTTCAGCAATAAAAGTGAAATCTCGGGCCTGATCCTGCCCCTCTTGTCTGCTGAACTTTAAACAGGAAAAGTTTAAGTCAGGGATCGGCAACCTTTGGCACGCAGCCCGTCAGGGAAATCTGCTGGCGGGCCAGGGTGGTTTGTTTACCTGCAGCATCCACAGGTTTGGTCGATCGCAGCTCCCACTGGCTGTGGTTCGCCGTTCCAGGTCAATGGGGGCTGTGGAAAGTGGCGTGGGCCGAGGGATGTGCTGGCCGTCGCTTCCCGCAGCCCCCATTGGCCTGGAGCGGCGAACCGCGGCCAGTGGAAGCTGCGATCAGCCGAACCTGTTGACGCTGCAGGTAAACAAACCATCCCGGCCCACCAGGGTGCTTACCCTGGAGAGCCACGTGCCAAAGGTTGCCGATCCCTGGTTTAAGCCAGGGAACTGAGATCTTCCAAGTAGTTGTTTGGAATACCCTGGAAAATGCAAGGAAAGACTCTAACAAACTCTACATCTAAACAGCATTTGGATTCCCTTTTGGGATGATTCCGGAGAGACTTTTGCAAGCCAGCAGACTCCTCCATCACTGCTACAAATCTGATATAAGAACCTTGCAAGCATTTGTAATAAGAACGGCCATACTGAGTCAGACCAAAGGTCCATCTAACCCAGTATCCTGTCTTCCGATAGTGGCTAATGCCAGTATAATGTACTGTATATAATCTTTTAACCATTCAATAACTCTTTTCTTTTATTAATAAACCTGTAGTTAGTTTACTAAGGATTGGCTGATAGCGTGATATTTGGGTAAGTGTCTGATCTTTTGGGATTAGTAGAACCGCTCATATGGTGAATTGGGTTTTCGGTAACCTCTCACTATATTAGACCTGTTTGCCTAGATAAGAACCAAGGGCTGGAATGCCTAAAGGGGACTGTGTTTGGCTTCTTCTTAACCAGTGTGGTACTATAGAAGCTCTTTTGATACTGGTTCGTTGACTCTAATAAAATAAACCACCAGTTTTGGGGGATTGCCTGCCCTGTTTCTTGCAGTCTTCCCTGAGTGTGGCATTGTCAGTGTGGCCCATTTCAGGCACACAGTCACACATGTTACACATAGTGAGCCTCCAGTTCATTTATTTTTCTGGCTCAGCAGACACAAAGGCAGTCTCGGTGAGCTTAGACCTTCATAACCCATCAGCATTGACAAAGACCCTATTCCATCTCCAAGTTTCCTTCTCCTCCACTAGCAGCCTCAAAGCAAGAAGTTTGCAGTACTTCAGAGAACCAATACATTCCATCTTCTTCACCTTTTAGGGACCGGTTAAGTGGGAAGTCCATCACTTTTTCCAAGGATGCCTCTCATAAGACACTTCTGAGGAAAGAGGATGCATCTGGTCTAAGTTTGGGAGCCACAGAGTGAGTTCTGGAGACAGTATGACAAAAGGTTATATTTCTACTATTTTGTTATGCTTCTTCCTCTACTTACCCCTTTCACTTCCCCCCATCCCTGAAGAAAAGGCAGGAACTCTTCATCCCTTTCTCAGCCATACAAAAATGAAACCAAGACTTCCTTAGGCGCTTATCTAAAACCAATCTCAAGTAGCCAGCTGCTTTAAAGATGAGAAGACTTCATAAATTTGCATCCCAATCATTACTTTGTCCTGAATTATTTTCACTTTGGGATATTAGACTTTAGCTTTCATCAAGGAAATATATTCTAGATACCATGCTAGGAAGCCCATAGCAATAGTCTTATCAGGTAGAGTCAAGGGGGAACTAATTTATCCCATAATTATTTCCACTATATGTGCATTTTCCAGACAGAACAGAAGGGATAAACCAAGCAGGCACATCCATTTCAAAAAGTTGAATTGCAAATAGAATGGAAAATGCCTCCTCTTTTTCACCTGTTGAGGGGCAGCATATACAGTCATGCCTCTATCTTCCTGAACTTATGGATTCTCAGAATACTGTAATTGGGCTGGCATGTTATTAAAATAATTCATCAGACAACTAACAGCTCCTTCTCAGTGATCTCTTCTGGTGCATTTTTGTGTTCTGCTGTTACAGGCAATTACGTTCTGGCAAGAGCGGGAGTAGTATGACGAATATTGCCTGATAGCCATGCATGTTTCTATTAGGGATTATAGTTTCTCATTCTGTGTGGGTTTTTCCTGAGCATTCCCCCATAACAACAACACTAACCTACATCCCAGTCTCAGGATAAGTGACAAGTGTTGTCCTGACCTATGGACACTGATTTGGATGTCCGTATCTGATAGTTCTTCCCCTTTTTTTCTATATCAGCACCAACCGTGGTGTCTTTCTTCCCCTGCTTCAATACAGGGGAATGTTCAGGTGTATTCATTGGATTAATTTTCATCATTATTGTATTTTAGTTCAATTTATAATAGAAGTAAAAGAAGGCAGCTATTCCAGGCTCTGTGGACTGGATCCACAAAGGGACTTAGGCATTTCAATGTCTACCTTTCAGGTGCTTAGGAACAACAATGTGATTCACAAAGCCTGTGTTACGCAGCTAGGCTATCTATACAGTGAATGCGAAGATACAGGCACCTAAGAATGAGATCCACAAAAGCCAGCATGCTAGGTGTGGAACCATCTCAGCCATTGATTCTGATGAGAGGGGTTTGTCCTAAGCCCTACCCCTTCACAGAGCCTGGTGCCTAAGTCTGGGATGCAGGTAGACTCCTATCTTTGCTTGCGATCCACAGGTGAGAACCCTCGCCTGGAGTCAGGCGGCTTAGGCACCTAAGCCACTGTTTGCAAAAATGGCTTAGGTGCCTGCCTAACGCCACACAAAATGATGGCAGCAGCAGCCTCCTGTGTAACTTTGAGCCGAGTGGATATGGCACTCACCCAGGATGTAGGAGACTCCAGTTCAGTCCCCCCACTTTGTCTTTCTCAGCTCAGATGAGTGCCGTAGCTGCTGGACTATGGGATATTCTGATGTGAGTCTTGTGATGGGCATTCTCAGGGTGCAACCTGGAACTGGAGTACCGCTGAGCCCTCTGTCTGACCAACCTGGGCTCCCTCTCACACTGTGATGCTGTGACAAGCTGCAAACCTCTCCAGGTGCTGCACTTAAACATTCACAGGCAGGGACACCCCCAGCTGAGTTACATGAATGCTTTTGCCAGCCACTCATGGACCAACAATCAAGAGGCTTCAGCCAGTTTCCCTTCAACCCCGCCAGCCTAGGACCCCAGAACTGCACTGTCTTGCCCTGGTCAAAAGCCTGACCAGTGTAAGTTTATTAACCAGTCTGCCCCACCCTCAATGAGGATGGAACATGCACAAGCTTTCCATTAACTGAGCTAAGATTATTCATACACTTCATTCAAAGCACACTGTTTTTGGTAAAATATAAAACAGATTTATTAACTACAGACAGATAAATTTTGAATGATTATAAGTAATAAGTGTGCAGCTCAAAGAAGATTACCTAAGAAATAAAACAAAAATCACAATCTGAGTTCTATTAACTAGACAGGATTTGAATCAAGCAGTGTCTTACCCTGATGGTACAAACAGTTCATCAATCTTCCATACGCAGGCTAGGCCTCCTTCTTTCCCTCCTGAGACCGACCGACCACCCCCCAGTCCAGTCTTTGTTCCTGAGGTGTTTACACGTGTTGAGTTGTAGGGGGAGTGAGGCCAAGTGATGATGTCCCTTCCCCCTTTTATAGCTTCTTCCATGTGGAAGTCATTGTTCCAAGCAAAGTCCCCAATACAGTTTGTGGAAAAGTACAGGCACCAGATGGAGTCCAGTATCACATGATCTAGTCACATGCCCTTGCATGCTTTGCTGAGTCATAGCAGCCATTAGCCATCTGTTTGAAGCAGCCACAGGAAGGCCCACCGGGTGGGGATAAGCTTCTTCTAAGGCCTATTGTGTTTCTTAATGGGCCATCATCTTGAATAGTCCATTTACAATGTGCTTGCTAGACAAGATGTAAACTACCTTGTGGGTGTCACCCGAGGAGCAAACATATTTGAAATACTGGTACATAGTCAATATTCATAACTTCACATACTATGACAGCATATACAATCCAACAGGATATTAGTGTTCAACAGATCAAGACTTTTAAACTGGTACCTTACAGGGCATACTTAGTACAAAACATCTCCTATTGAAATCTGTTCCACTTTAATTATTAAATTGAATAATTAAATATTAATTGGGCCAGAGACAGTAAGAATCACTATAATCCAGTGGTTAGTGCACTCATCTGAAAGATGGGCAACCCCTGTTCAAATCCATTCTCTTAATCAGATAGAGGGGGAAACGGAACCTCCAGCATCCCAGCTGAGGCTGGGCTAATCACTGGGCTAAAGGAGGCTACTACCACCCATCCCCTCAGGCTCTTTTGTGTAGAGCTAGGTGTATTCAAAGTAGGCCTACAAGTTTGGGCCCTATGGAGAAGATAGGCACTCTTCCTCCTTACTTCTGCCAGTCCATGGATTGCTCTGTGGCTTAGGCATGAGATAGGTGCCTTGAGTGAGGCAGCAGGGTGCATGCCCGCATGGCAGAAAATTAGGGATCTAGTGGACTTTTACAGTGAAGCTGTAGCTGCTGAGTGAGTTTAGGTGCTTACAGGGTTAGGCAGCAGCCAAGCAGGGGATTTGTGGACCCCAGTATGGCCTAAATCTGGAGTTAAGGCACCTAAGTCCCTTATTGGATCAGGGCCTAGGTATATTTAACATTTCTCTTAAACTACTGTAACTCGGCTGCAGTTCTCCACCCTCTATGATCAGAAGCTTAAATGAAGACAAAACTTCTCCAAGGTGAATTTTATTTATTAGGGACACAGAACGTAACCAGGGCTAACTTAAAAAGGCAATAAGACTCAAATATCCTGCTTGTTGCCTTTGGGTAGGCTACTCATGTACACCTGACCAAACTATTTAGAGCAAATAATAACTATACAGCATAGGGCTCAATTCCCCAAGTTTCCTGTGGAAATAGGGAAAATATCCTTTCCTGTAGCCTCCTTCCCTTCTTTATAAAAGTACAGACCCTTTAATTAAAAATCCAGCGCCATGAGTATATTATGCACAGCTGCATTTGTCATAGTGCATTAGACTCCCAAAAGGGTTAGGTGTCTCTCTGAAATTCCCTGAGGAATGTAAGGGACTCCCTTGGGTCTAGCTTCCCTTAACCCCCATCCCCCTATTCCTAAAATCTAGTACTTGAATGTCTTTAAAAGATTGTAGGAAATTATCTGATATAATAATTTTAAACTGGGGAGGATTTGGAGTTTCCTTATTTTTTCAATTCAGATAATGTAGCTAAGTATTTTCTATTTCAGTTCTTGTCTTCTACCAGTTATATATATTTTTGTGTGTGGTTGCTTTATTTTTGCTTTGGTGTGTCTTGGCAAAATGGGTTTAAGAAGGCATAGGTTATTCAAGAAGCCAAAACAACAGGAACACTAGATCAGTATAGCCCCTCTAAACACCAGCTGAGAAGATGGTGACCTGGGAGTAATATCACCTGAAGTAGTGATTTCTCTTGCCACACCCCTTGCCCAAGTCTAGCCTCTCACTGCTGGAAGACAAGAAAGGGTATCAGGAGTGGGTTTTAGAGAACCCCATTGGTTTAACCAACAGATTGTGATTAAAATACTTTTTTTTTTAAAGGTTACCTACCAGGGATGCAGCGTTCTATTTATTTATTTTCCTGAACATACAAGAAAATTGCCATCTGCAGGCTTGCATTTCAAGACCTCACTCCTGCATGTGTATAGGGGTTGCCCCAAGTTTAGCTTATTGTAGGATTGGGGCCTTAGTCTACACTAGTATTTTTCAGGAAGTCTTCCACTATTGCACTAATACCGGTACTGTTTTACACATAGTAGCAATGGTATGGTACACTAGGATTAGACATTTTCATCTTTATGTTGTCTAGATCTGCTGGGATCTCTGCCCCAAATTTAGAGTGTGGTGACTTTCCAGGTTATGTCTGAAGGGGCCCAGAATGAAAGTTGCTTTGGGAATCAAGAGAGGATTTTCAACCTGCATATGCAATGTAGAATTAAACCTTGTATTGGAACCTTAACTGCGAAGATTCTGACTTTTAACTACTGAAAATTTAAATGCCAACAGTGTAGTACAGCTTGTGCTTGTAAAGGTAATCAATTCGCAGCTTCATCGGTATTAAAGTTTTCTTCTGGAGCAATATGTTGCATTGCTGTGCTGTTGCTTTGTTAAAAGCATGCATGTGGAGGGGCAGATAGGTAAAGGATAGTTGCATTTAATAAGATTCTTCAGATTTCTGCATTCAAAATTTTATTTGCATTTAGGTTTGGCCATATTTTAGATCAAGAGAAATCCCTTCTCTTGTATACACTCAAATTATTCAAATGTTTATGGTTAAGTTCACTGAACTTTCTCGTCCTAATGATGCAAAACAAATCACCACGTACACTAGTTCACATTTCAAAGGTGACTCATAAAAGCTAGCAATTCATCATGGGATCCTTTGCGGAACTATTTTTGGTCTGTTCTCAACACACAGCCTCACTGACAAATCCCAGGTGTTCTAGCTCAGAGCAAAGGGAAATTGTGAAGATTGCCCTGAAAGGAGTGAACATGCTCATTAAAAACGATTTCTGGTAAGAGTTCTGGCAGTTGGAACTTCTCCTTGTTGTGACTTCTTTCCCCTTTGCAATGTCACAAATGTGTTTGAGCGTAATGAACACTAGTTCATTGGGAACACTGAGGAAACACCAAAGGTATTTTGGGGATTGCTGGTTGGGAACAAAAGAACGGAATATCTGTTCTGTTTTTAAATTCATAGATATTTATTTCATTTGCACAATTGATATTTCCCACACATATTCCACTTACTACTGAGAAATTTGTGTTTGTGAGCACACAAGACAAATGGCCTTGGTTAATGAAATCAATTTAAATGCTTCATCTCTGCAAATGAATTGGAATGTGATTTCTTGGTTAGAATTATTTTTAGATACACTTTTTTTATATGATTAACCTCAGCATAAATTGGAATGAGACTCTAGACCCTCTCTCATCAGGACACTGGAGTGAAAGTTGCAGTCAGATGAAAATAATTGCTGTAGGTACTAAATTTCATTTACTTTTGCATAATTTTGGTATATTAGACTAAATATACCCAACAAAAATTGAATCGAGAAGATTCCCAGAGTGTGATAAATGTCAGTGAGAAGTGGGGCATTTTCTGCAGTGTGTGTGAAAATGTAACATGGCTGTGAATGTTGGGATTGTTTTGAAAAATATTATATAGGAGAATATAATCACTCATTTTTATGGATATAAAGATAGATATTAAGAAGCAATTTTTAGGCATAGCGTTACTTGTAAGTTTATATATTACTAGGTGCTAGCCTACAGTTATATTAGGCAGTATAGGGGATCTAATACAGAGACAGAGAAAATTGCATATGATAGCCCAAGAATTTTTGATAAGCAATATAATTTTTCCTGATTGAGAAATTATTGGTTTATGTATTTGAAATGTATAAAATGCTTTAGCTTGTAAATTATGTCACCACACAAGTACTTTAACTGAAGCAAGATGGAATTACTGCTAACCTTCTGTGATCTTTCCTTTCTTGAGTTTATATGATATGTTTCTTACAGTGAAGCATTATGCAACAAATGTAGAAGCTGAAACTTCCTCCCTGGAAGCCTTTTAAAAAGAGAGGTTATAAATGTTTTATATCGCATCTCAGGGTATTCTATTGTTCTCCCAGAAGGCCAAGTTTTCAGTGCATAACTTTCAGTGTTGTAAGTTAACTACCTGCTTCCTCATACTGTCTTCATCAGGTTTCAGAGTGGTAGCCGTGTTTGTCTGTATCAGCAGAAACAAAGAGGAGTCCTTGTGGCACCTTAGAGACTAACAAATGTATTTGGGCATAAGCTTTCGTGGGCTAGAACCCACTTCATCAGATGCATGGAGTGGAAAATACAGGAGCAGGTATAAATATATGAAAGGATGGGGGTTGCTTTACCAAGTGTGAGGTCAGTCTAACGAGATAAATCAATTAACAGCAGGATACCAAGGGAGGAAAAATAACTTTTGAAGTGGTAAGAGAGTGGCCCATTACAGACAGATGACAAGAAGGTGTGAGTAACAGTAGGGAGAAATTAGTATTGGGGAAATTAGGTTTAGGTTGTGTAATGACCCAACCACTCCCAGTCTTTATTCAGGCCTAATCTGATGGTATCCAGTTTGCAAATTAATTCCAGTTCTGCAGCTTCACATTGGAGTCTGTTTTTGAAGTTTTTTTGTTGAAGAATTGCCACTTTTAGGTCTGTTATTGAGTGACCAGAGAGATTGAAGTGCTCTCCTACTGGTTTTTGAATGTTATGATTCCTGATGTCAGATTTGTGTCCATTTATTCTTTTGCGTAGAGACTGTCCGGTTTGGCCAATGTACATGGCAGAGGGGCATTGCTGGCACATGAAGGCATATATCACATTGGTAGATGTGCAGGTGAATGAGCCCCTGATGGTGTGGCTGATGTAGTTAGGTCCTATGATGGTGTCGCTTGAATAAATATGTGGACAGAGTTGGCACTGGGGTTTGTTGCAGGGTTTGGTTCCTGGGTTGGTGTTTTTGTTGTGTGGTGTGTAATTGCTGGTGAGTATTTGCTTCAGGTTGGGGGGCTGTCTGTAAGCAAGGAATGGCCTGTCTCCCAAGGTCTGTGAGAGTGAGGGATCGTCCTTCAGGATAGGTTGTAGATCCTTGATGATGCACTGGAGAAGTTTTAGTTGGGGGCTGTAGGTGACGGCTACTGGCGTTCTGTTACTTTCTTTGTTGGGCCTGTCTTGTAGTAGGGGACTTCTGGGTACCCTTCTGGATCTGTCAATCTGTTTCTTCACTTCACCAGGTGGGTATTGTAGTTTTAAAAATGCTTGATAGAGATCCTGTACGTGTTTGTTTCTGTCTGAGGGATCGGAGCAAATGCGGTTGCATCTTAGAGCTTGGCTGTCCTTCCTTAGCAAGCTGTACCCTTCTATACCAATATTCCAGTCGTGTGTATTATCCCACCAAGTTTCTGTGATGCCAACTACGTCATGGTTGTATTTATTAATTAGCATTTCAAGTTCTTCCTGCTTATTCCCCATACTTCTTGCATTAGTATACACACATTTAAGATACCGATGTATCTTTGATTTCTCCCCCAGATTCTCTCTTGTCTCTCCCTTATCCCTGCTATAACGGCCCATACTCCCCCCAGATTTTGACCTTTCTCCCAGGTCTCCATGGTTTTGACTTACCTGTGCGCTTTTGTCATCTGCCCCCATCGAACCTAGTTTAAAGCCCTCCTCACTAGGTTAGCCAGTCTGTATCCAAATATGCTCTTCCCATTCCTTGATAGGTGGACCCCATGTTGAAACATGAAATATTAAAAACTCAGATTTTATTATAAGTAGTTTTGGGTCTTTGATAAAGTATTTTTTTTCTTAGTATGTGTAGCATTTAGTGCTTAGTAGTTATTTTTAAATGTCCAGAGGTTCTTTCAGTACATTTGCACTTTAAAAAAAAATAGAGCTGTATTACACTTCAGACCCAGGATGTGCAGTTTTTCCAATGTTAAGCGCTCATGCAGAATAGTCTCATTATTCCTGGAAGAAGCTGTTGTGTTCAATTTTATTACCGTTCTCAACATAAAGAAAACATGAATAAAGTTTCAGAGCAACATTGGTATTATTTATATTGCAGTAGGGCTTAGGAGCCTAGTCTTCAACCAGGACCCTATTGTGCTAGGTGCTGTACAAACACAGAACAAAGCTGGTATGTGCCCCTAGAGTTTACATTCTGAAAGAAATATTGTACAATATTTCTAGAACATCTTCCTCCTGCTTAAACATTATTTCCGTAACATGGATCTAAGATCCTGTTGTCGATAGAATCACATTCATGAAATGTCTACAAATGTTCTGTATTAGTATTCACTAGCCGGGATGATACTGGGGATGAAATCTGAGCTTTAGTGAAGTACACTGCCTTTTTTCTCCCTTTCAGTGTCAGTCTGGCATTGTACTACTTTGTCTAAAAAAGGGATAACTGTTGTGCTGAAGGGGGATTCCAGCAGCCCCTTGTTAAAATTAAACCATCAAGTTGAAAGGGACAATTTCCCTGCTTCTGGTAGAGCTCCCTCTGAACAATTTTAAATCCATCCCTGCCTAGAATGATATATTCCTGGACTCAGAAAATACATCTGATTCTCATGTTTTCGTTGTTGGAATGCCCCAATTCCAAACAAGTGTCAAGTACTTTCAAAATTCTCTGATAAGGATACCCTAGGCCTCCAAACTTTGCCTGCAGTGGGCCTGCTTTACAACCACACTGCCAGCACACACCAGCCACAAGGCCAGGGCAAGTGAGGAGCATGATAAAGGAACCATTACACTGCTTCTGTGACACTGGGGAGATTCTCCCACAGTATCATCATGGCTCCTTAGGGCCATGGGCAGCTGACACAATTTAGAGGAGCCTTCAGGCTTCTCTAGCTTACGGTAGGGTACTAGCCCAGCACACAGCCGAACCAGGACCAGCATAATGGTGATGGAAAGCCACCTTTACACACTCAGGAGGAGTGCATGTGTTGTGCTGTTCAGCTACATAGGAGAATCAGGGCCATGGTTTTAGCCCTCCCCATTTTCAAATTAAGTAAGTTGAATGCTGTATCCAAACAACTGAAGTGTATTGATGGTATTGCACAAAGTAGTACTTACTATATTATTGCAGGGTTGAATTCTCTCCCTTCTTGGTTATGATTGAGTGTCTTTGTTTCAATGAGAAAATGCACGACTATCTTCCCCTGTCCCTCATTCCTATTCTCTGAAAGCACACACACAGCTACACAGGTTTTGTGACAGACTATGGGGGGGAAATGTTGTTTGCGCCATTCCTTTGTCAAAATATTGGCAGCATCTCATTGCTGGAAATACAATAAAAAGAAAGTGGAGACAGAGGAGTGTTTCAGTTAAAACTATCCTCTCAGGAGTGGCCTTCATCTCATTGTCTTACAAGTTATGAATTCTAAAGCGACCTGCAAAACTTGCTAGATGCCAAAAATTGCCTAGTTGTCCTGTGGTTCCCTTCCAGCTATAAAATTAGTTCAGCATGATTAACATTACTGCAATTAATACTTAAGAAAATGAGGCAATTGTTTTAGTGTTATCTAAAATTGGACATACCAAAGAGTGAGTCATTTTTAATAAAGGGAAAAAAATCTGGCTGTTAAACATTTCTCTTAAAAGTCTGGGTGAGAGAAATCTCAAGCACTAATTTCTAAATACAATAGAGTCCAGCAATGTGCACAAAATAAAATCTGTAAAAAGGATTCAAGTGAATTTCTCTAGTTTCTTCTCTCCTAAAATGGATGTTTGTTCTGTGAATTTACACTGTGAAATAGGGTTGCCAACCCTCCCAGATTGGCTGGAAGTCTCCCGGAATCGATCTCACAGTGGCTACTGAAACCAATCCAGGAAATTTTAATAGGCCACTAAAAGTCCGGTTGGCAGCGCAACGGGGCTAAGGCAGGCTCCCTACTCACCCTGGCTCCATGCGGCTTCTGGAAGCGACCGTTACATCCCTCTAGCTCCTAGGCACAGGGAGTCTCTGTGCGCTGCCCCCATCCCAAGCACCGGCTCCGCAGCTCCAATTGGCCAGGAACCGCTGCCAATGGGAGTTGCAGGGGCGGTGCCTGCAGGCAGGGGTGGCGCATAGAGCCACCTGGCTGCCCCTGAGCCTAGGAGCCGGATATGCTGGTTGCTTCTGGGAGCCGCCTGAGGTAAGTGCCGCCCAGCCAGAGCCTGCACTCCAACCCCCTGCCCCAGCCCTGAGCCCCCTCCTGCATCCAAACTCCTTTGCAGAGCCCCCTCCCGCACTCCACCCCTCTGCCCCGAGCCCCCTTCTCCAAACTCCCTTCTAGAGCCCACACCCCTCACCTCTTCCCGCACCCTAACCCCCTGCCCTAGCCCTGGGCCCCCTCCCGCACCCAAACTCCCTCCCAGAGCCTGCATCCTCCTGCCCCCAGGCTCAGCCCGGAGCCCCTTCCCACACTCCGAACCCCTCGGCCCCACCCCCAGCCCAGAACCCGTACCTCAACCCCACTGCCCCAGCCCAGTAAAAGTGAGTGAGGGTGGGGGAGAGCGTGCAACGGAGGGAGGGGGGAAGGAGTGAGCAGGGGTGGAGCACAGGTGTTTGGGTTTGTGCAATTAGATAGTTGGCAACCCTACCGTGAAATGAGCTTATAAAGAACAAAGAGTTATTAGCCTCTCATCTAGAAGGCAGCAAATGTGGTTCATGTAGGTTACCTACATATCTGAAACCTAAACCTGCATTCTTCATAAAACTGCAAGGAAAGGCTAGGATCATCATCCTAAAATCTGCATAGTGTAAAAGGATGCTACCATGTGGAAAAGGGGTTCAACTACTCCGAGTCTCCAGCTTCGATGTTCTGTGAGTCTGAGAAAAAAAGGTGCAACTCATTTTCTCTCTGGCCCTCAGGAGCTTATCTAGGAAAAATTCAATATACCTTAGGGCTGTGTTGTTTTCCCCATTGAGCCCTCTTTCTGGGGGCTACAGTGAGGAGAAGACCCTGTCAGTATGGTTTTAATACAACTGGACTACCAAAGAAGTGGGATGGGGACAGAGTCAGGGCAACAGCAAAGAACTGGGTACATATCCATCCATAGGGATCTGTTGGAAATCATTAAGAAAGGAATAGATAATAAAACAGAAAATAGCATATTGCCTCTATATAAATCCATGGTACGCCCACATCTTGAATACTACTGTGGTCGCCCCATCTCAAAAAGGAGATTTGGAATTGGAGAGGGTTTACAGAGGGGCAATGAGAACAATTGGGGGTATGTAACAGCTTCCATATAAGGAGCGATTAAGAACACTGGGACTTTTCAGCTTGGAAAAGAGATGAGGGGGAGGGGGGATGTGAATGACATGTATAAAATCATGACTGGTCTGGAGAAAGTAGATGAGGAAGTGTTATTTACTCCTCATAACACAAGAACTAGGGGTCACCAAATGAAATGAATAGGCAGGAGGTTTGAAGCAAACAAAAGGAAGTATTTTTTCACGTGGCGTGCAGTCAACTTCTGGAACTCCTTGCTGGAGGATGTTGTGAAGTCCAAGCCTATAAAAGAGTTCAAAAAAGAACTAGATAAGTCCATGGAGGATAGGTCCATCACTGGCTATTAGCCAGGATGGTCAGGGATGGTGTCCCTAGCCTGTTTGCTAGACGCTGGGAATTGGCGACGGGGGATGGATCACTTGATGATTACCTGTTTTGTTCATTTCCTCTGGGGCATCTGGCATTGGCCACTGTTGGAAGACAGGATACTGGGCTAGATGGACCTTTGGTCTGACCCATTATAGCCAGTCTTATGTCCTTATGCCAGGTAAGGGCAGCCTTTTCTACAGGGTGAGAGAGGGCTTCCACTTCTGCTGGGATGATGTTCAGGCCAACTGTGATGGATTCAAAATTAGAGAGTTCTGTGTGTACAGAAAATGCAGTATCTGGCCCACCATGGATACTAATGGAAAACGCAGCACAAACAAAAGCAGCACATCCCAGAGTGGGCCAAATTTATCATGGAGTTGTAGGGTACAAATACTCATTAAAGCATTTGCAGTGTTGAAATATTGTTTGGTCTGAGAGCAAACTCTCCCAACACTGTGGGGATGTCCACACTCCAATAAAATAACCCATGGCACAGAGTCCCAGAGCCCAGGTCAGCTTGGGCTCCGGCTGTGGGGCTAAAAATTGCTGTGTAGAGGTTTCGGATCAGGCCGGGACTTGGGCTCTGTAACCCTCCTCTCGCTCCTGGGGACTCAGAGCCTGGCCTTCAGCCCAAGCATCTATGCTGCAATTTGATAGCCCTCTGAGCCCAAGTCAGCTCACCCAGGCCAGTTGGGGCCATACTGCAGGTCTTTTAGGCAGGGTACATCTACACTGCAATAAAAAAAAAACACCCACGCTGCCAAGTCTCAGAGCCAGGGTCAGCTGGCTTGGGCAGTGGGGCTAAAAATGGCAGTGTCGATAGGAGCCCAGGCTCATAGACTCTCCCCCACCTTGCGGGGGTCTCAGAGCCCAGGCTCCAGCCTGAGACTTTACACTGCAATTTGATAGCCCGCTGAGCCCAAGTCAGCTGACCCAGGCAAGCCACAGGTCTTTTATCGCCGTGCAGATGTACCCTGTAGGTAGTGGGAGGAGCTTTGATTGTACTATTGGGGTGGCATGTATGTCTGTGATGGGGCAGGTGTAAGTTAGTTTATGTAGGATGCTTACATGCATACCTCTGCTGCTAGGACTACCACTGAACTGCCTTCTTGGAACTTTCCCCTGATACATCCATGAAATGCTCTTTTTTTGGACTGAGCCACCTTCTTTTTCTAGCTACGTACCCACCCACCCTTTCAAACCCTCAGTAACACAGTTGCATAACATGTGAATTCCAGACTGGTGCAATATTCATCCATTTTTACCTTATGTAATAGTTTTATAGCTGTAATAGTGAACTTTCCGAAGGGGTTCACTGTACTGCCACACACACACACACACGTACAGTTCATGTGCATTCAGATACATGATAAGCATGGTATAAGAATCTGTATGGAATGGAATAGGTACAGTAGACTGTGGCATTTGTATGTTCTGGTGAACTACATTAAATGTCTGATAGACCATTAGCTGCGGTTCAAGCAAAATGAAGCACAGGAGAATGAACTTCAGTAAACAGACATTTCTGTAAGAAACTGCACCCTAGTCCAGTGTGTAAACCTTCAACCTTTCCATTTGATTTTACAGTGATGGCAGAAAGAACTGCAACTGCCTAGAGACCTTCAGTCCTATTTAATTTCATACCTTACTGACCTGTTATAAAATTATATTAAAGACATTTACCTTCTTGCCCTTCACTTTTACACTGTAAGGATGACTGCTCTGTAAGCAGAGTTGTCTCAGTCTATTGTGGGATCTACAATTTTAAAAGGAAATTGGGGGAATATATTTGCATGGGCAGAATTTTTTAAAAATCTCACCAAGAATGTGTCTAGTTACTACTGTGACTTTCTGTAGGAGGTACACCAGATGTTATTGTCTGTTTAATTGAAGTTACACTACTCCATCCTTTTGTTCATTTCCACTTTTTATTTCTCAGAAAGCATTGAGAAGAGATAAGCCTCTGGGCACTTTTACAAAATACATATAGGTACCTATTTTGCCCTAGTTATGCTACAGTGTAGCAGCTGCTACACAAATATACTAAGGGAATATTAAGTGCTATATTTTAGGACGTTTCGTATAAATCCTTCAAATGATTAGTACTCATATAAGACTTGGGTTTGTATTTGAAGTTATGACAACGATTCTGGCTGGTTAGAGGTACTGATATCATTTAGTCTAATGATAGTCTACAAGTTTGTTGTTGTTTTTTTTTAATAGGTCAAGTCAGTTCATGCTACTTCATCTCATTCATCAAATCCTATTCTGTTAGATATACAGGTATTTGTGATCATAAAAATGACAAGCTACAAAGCTCTGAAGAGCTTTATTCAAGACAACAGTAACCCCTACTGGATTGTGACTGTCTCCCTGGAAACCTACGCTGTAAAAATATCTTGTACCACTTTGTGGAAAATGCCTAGTCTGCATAACTATTATGCAGAGCCATTCATCCCTATGTTTGCAGTAAATTCCTGTCATTTGCTGGACTAAACTAGAAACCCTGCAGAATTTACATTCAAGCTTCCTGAAAGACATATGTTCCTTGTAAATTCTAATTTAGAACAGTGATGTAACACAGTTGTATTTACAGATAAATTATAAAATCAGGCTTATGCCAGCTAGTTTACCTCACAGTTAACATTGAACTTTATCCTCTAAAATTATTTTCTTGAAGTATACAAATATGAATGCACTCACACAAAAGTAACACTAACAAAATCATCATAAAATATTGGACATGTGCCCCCAGATGAGTACGAGTGCTCTGCAGATAGTTCAAACGTATTGGTTCTGTAGATGTGGAGGGAGTTAGGGAAATGGAAAACAAAAAAAACAAAAAAAACAGAACACACTCTAGAAGTGAAAAACACAAACTATTAAGTAGCCATTTTACTTAAAAGCAAATTGCAAAAAAAATACAAAATCCAGACCTCTTAACTCCTTCAAGTTAAATAAAAAAGTATTTCAATATCATACTCAACAGCAGTCCTTTTTTATCCCAATGCTTTCTACATGTGTACTGGTACCTTCTTTGCCAGGTGTATTTTTCAGTAGTTATGTTCCCCTCTGAGCTCTAGTTTGCAAAATACCATTTTTCCTTTTCTCAGTAGGTAATAAATTATACAAACTCAGACACTAATCTTTACGCAGTATTCCATTTATCAATAGACAAATTCCTTTTCTCCTTAATAATAATACAAAGATTAGATACACTGGTTCTCCAAAGTCAGATTTCCTAGTAGTCCTATATTAAAACTTCCACTCTCCACATGCTCTGTTTGGCCCTCCTCCTTGTTCACTTGAGACACAGTACTTCTTCACATTTGATTGAGGCATTTAACCAAGTCTGATCTTTAGGTAAGTTTGAGTACTGCTTCTGCAGTCATGGTGAGAATTCTGGGTACCAGCTCCTGCTGGGGGAAGGAAACCTGTGTTTCCCAGATTGCTTTTTTCAGACCAAAGTACCTCTTATACTATCAGAGCTTTGGATCAGAGTCACTCTGTCCTACCTGAGACGTTTTCTGGTATCCTGGAAAACTGAGAATATAAAGTGCATGCAGGAAAGAGAAATGCTGCATAGAAACCCCCCACTGAAGTCTTAAGGTATACTCAACCTTGTGAATTCATTTGCTTAAAAAGCACCTAATTTTATTTTGTACGTGACTGCTTTCATACAAATTGTATCCTTGATTGCTTAATAGCATAAAGGTGGAGAGAAAGGTGAGGGAGAATATAATATTTAAAATATAGATGGTGAGTGAGTGAGGCAAGAGATGTAGGAAGGCCGTTGCATATGCCAGAAATTACAGAGAAGGCTCTTGATGGACAGTGGCAAGATTCTGGGAATGGACAAAGGCAGGCTGTACTAAATGAGCAGAGGGAACAAGAAAGAGAGTAGAGAGAACTAAGAACCTCAAAGCGCTTCACAAACTAAGACTTTCAATATCTCTGTGAGGTACCTACTGTTCACCAGCTTTCTCACATGGAGGCACAGAGGTGCCACGAACTGGATCTTCAGAGATGTTGGCCAAAAAATTTTTAAGATGATTAGAATTGCTCAAGTTTTGGATGCCCAACTTAAGACAATTTGCAGAGGCCTGATTTTCAGCACTTTTCAAAAGTCAAGCCCCTTAAAGGTGTCAAGCTGGGCACCCGGAATCATTAGTCACTTTTGAAAGCATTGGTTATTAAGCACCAGCAGCTTCCATTGAGAGCGCTAGGCAGAGTGAGAGGAAAATGTGAGTGTTGGTTTGGGGGGGGGGGGGGGGGGGGTTTGGAAACCAGATTTTTTTAAATTGGATTTTTTTTTTTAATATAAATTTCTTTAAAAGAAAATCTGAATTTAATACACATGTATCACGGCCTAAAATTATTATAACTTAAAACATTTAAATAAATAAATATGCTGAATCCATGCGCCTCTATCAAAAATGTGATTTAAAGGCTGCTTTCTATATAAAGAATGAATCAGGGGGGGAAAAGAGCTAAGTTTTGAGCTTTCTAAATATGGCACAATAGGTCAGCCTAAATAATTTAAGAGATTGTGTCATCTTCATCAGGATTTAGGAGAGTAGGATCTTAAAAGTTCCAGTCACTTTCACTTAACCATATTTGAAAACTTTCCCAGGCTGACCTGAAAGAATAATTTAATTCACTGACTATAGTTAATTCCTCTGTTTAATAAATCATTAAATTATAAATGTGAAACATGTTTTGATGAGAAGTTTATATATCTAAAAAACATTTAAGTTTGATCTGTTTAAATTTTATATGTTGCTGTGTTTAAATTTCAGTTACCATCCTAATGCAGCTTAACACAAATCATGAGCAAAAAGATAATTTATCTAGTAAATAAGCAACATCAGTCACTATTTTCTAACCTACTAAAAATGTACAGCTAATAAGAATGTGAAACTATTAAGCTATATAATGGCTTACATAAATATAGCTATAGTGTAGCAAAAAGATGTACCACATCTTGTGTAAAGGCTCTATTAAATTGTAAATCAACATGATTTAATGGTTATATCAACCTATGAGAATACACCTTTCTTTAGCAAATAGCTCAAGTACAAATGGAAAAGTTGATTAAAAATCAATGATTTAAATGGAGGTTTTCCACTTGGTGATTTAAAGCCAATTCACCCTGTTATAGGTGTACCGCATTTGTGAAGAGTCTAGGCCATAAGTGATATGCCCAAAGTTTAATACTGGTTAAGCAGAAGAGACAGGCTGTCGCTTCAACAACTATTCCTGAGAGCATTCTGCACAAAAAAATTAAAATTTTGTGCACGATATTTTAAAATTCTGCAAATTTTATTTGTCAAATAAATGTGGAGGCTCCAGCATGGCACTGGGGAACACAGGCCACTGTCTGCACAGAGGTGGGAGATCACTGTGCAGCTCCCCCTGGAACACGGACTCAGCGGTGAGGCTGCACCCAACCCTGACACAGTGCAAGGACCAGGCCTGCCTCAGAAACACCCCAGGGCTCTGCCCTTCTGCGCCAGGTGCACCAGGTGTGGACAGGCAGGCTCAGCAAGACAGGATCCAATGTGGAGGGGCTTAGTGTGGGTTGAGAGGGTTCTGTGGGAGGCAGTCTGGGTGCAGGCAGCTCACTGGGGGATCCGGGAGCGGGCGAGGATCTGAATGTACAGGGGCTTGTTGGAGGGTTCTGGGTGCAACAGTAATGGGACTTTGCAGGGGGGTCCAGGTGAAGGTAGTTGAGGCTCAACAGGGGAGGTTCTGGGTGTGGGGGGGATAGAGCTCAGAAGGGGGGCCTGGGTGTGGGATGCTCAGTGGGTGGGTCCAGATGCTGGGGGAGTGGGGTTCAAAGGGGTGGGGATCCAGGTGCAGCTGGTTGGGTCTTGGTAGGGTGGGAATCCAGGTGGCTCATTGGGATGGTGAGGCTTGGCAGGAGGGTCTGGGTAGGAGGAGGTCTGGATGCACGGGGAGCAGCTCCCTGTACAGAGATCCCTCCCCCTGCAGCTGAGGAGTGATGGGTGCAGGAAGCACAGGGAGGAGGAGGAGGAGGGAGAATTTGCAGAGCTTCCTACAGCTGGGGTAGAAATTTGGGGGTAGGTCTGACATGGCCCCAGATGCCATGCAGGGGGAAGAGGAAGTCCCGTCCTCCCCAGCCCAACTGGGACTAGCAGCTGAGCCCAGTGCAGAGTAGGAGCCACCAGCCAGGTCTTCTCCAGTCCCGCCCCCTACCTCACAGTGATTTACCTCGCTGTTGGCTGCCTTGGGCACCCGAAACATACTGCTGGGGAGGGTCTCATGACCGCTCTTGAGGCTTCCCTTTGCTTTCCCATCAGAAAGTCATTTTTCCTCAAGGAAGCAGAGAAATCTGGCAGGGACATAAATTCTGCGTATGCGCAGAGGCGCAGAATATCCCTAGGAGTAAACAACTATCTCCCCATTAATTAACCAATATAATGGATGCCACAAACTCTTTTGACAGTGAGTATTTTACTTTTAATAGTGTCAACAATGCATTTTTGTTTAGATGCTTAAAAGCAAAAGTATTTCCCTATATTAAACTCATGAACAAATCCATTGGCTTCAATGGGACTACGCTAGTAAATAAAGTTCAACATACACGTAAGTGTTTGGATGTTTGTAGACTGTAAAACTCCAATATGTAGACGACTCCAATATGTTTACATTTAAGAATCTTTCTGTGCTGAGTTAACACTAAGAATGAAACAAAACAAAGAAAGAAAGTTAGAGCTAAGACTGACCATGTATTCCGGTTTATTCTTGTGCCAATGTATTTTAACAAAAAACACAACAGTACTGTAATGACCTCAACCCTCTGCAATATCAACGTCTCAGAAGATGAAACAGCAACCTTCACTTTTATTTCCACTTTGTCACAATCTAAAATGTTCCTAAAAAAATAGGGATTTTTAAAATGAGATTTATTCCCAAGGGAAAAGGTGTTTTTTGGTTGTTGTTGTTGTTTTAAGTGACTGAGCCTGCAACTTCTGTGTAGGCAGAACTCATGGCAATTTTTCTTTTATAATTTCCCCATAGTAAGAGAATTGACACTATCAGTCACCATAATTTCTTTATATGTAAATATATATTTGCAGACCGTAAAATACAGATTTTTTTATCTAACCATTAAAAACCTGAAAATCCATCATCATTAATAATGTTAAAAATCAATATGCAACTTGGAAAGTACTGCACATATTAAGCTTAAAAAGCAGAAAGCTATCACATTACATTCAAAACAACAAGAATAATTAGGCCACAATCCCTTAAATCACTTGTCAAATTTTTTTTTTAAAGCAAGTAAAAGTCATGCAGTTTGCACATCAATGGCTTTTATCAGTACTAGTTAATGAAAATTGGTACCACATCCATAATCTCTACTATAAAGAAAAATTACATTCTTATTTAAAACCACAATCCAGCATTGCCTATAAAATTTAAAGTAGATAAATCAAGAGAGAGCACACAACATTTATAAGTAATCTGGTAGCAAAACCAACATGTCTTTGTTCAACAATCATTCTTAATAATAAAACATAGCTTCAATTTGCACATGCCCTGAATCTAAAGATTTTACAAGTCTCTTCCATGCATAATATTTCTAGAATAATCAGACTTTAACTTTCTAAATCTTTCACCACAATGTCTATTAAAATATCACTACTAGTTTGTTCGGATGCTAGATGTTATCTCATGCATAATTTTAGAGAACTCAAACTCAAGAGACACATTATTTCACCATTTTCCAAAAGAGGAAAATGCTGTCCAATGAATGCTTTGGGGAAAAATGTAAATAATTACTATTTTTAAAGAGCTACAATAAAAATATATCTATTAAAATAACCTTTAGTAGCTTAATCATTCCCCATTTTTATTATTTTGATTTATATTGATTACATTAGAGATATCTAAATCTAACTGAATTCAATGGGAGTCTCCATTGATTTAATAGGAACTGCAGCAGGCCCAGAACATCATAATGTTCAGCAGTCTTAAAGACTGCAAGTTTGTTGGTTTGCTAATTTAAAAGAACATGCACTTAAAAGAGCACTCAAAGCCCATTCGGGCAGAAAACATGTAAATCTGTTTGTAAAGGATCACATACGTTTGATGCTATATACATCTATATTCCACTATGCCACACCAAAAATGTCACAGGTGAAACACCTGCATTAAGAACGTTACAAGAACCTAGCTCTACTTGCTTTGCACAAAAACCTCGCTGCCGTAGCTCGTTAGAAATAAGATGCGTGTAGACCCATGAAGACAGTCCACAATAAGAAAGCCCATGGGTCTCCAACAGTGTAAGAACGCTATCGGATATCAATCAATAATTGCATCTATCAGCTGTGTTGGGATTATCATTGCTGACAAATTTAAAATGGGTATAATCAAGGTCTCTTTCATAGTTTTAAAAACAATTTATCTTTTTAACCCCTCGCCCTCCATCACAGTAGACAAAATTAATTTGGAAGCTTGGAATTTAAAATGTCTTACCAAATGTTATTTTCCTTCATCACAAGTTCAGAGTTATTGTGCGGTTGCTCATGAACACTCAGCTGCTGCAGAGAGGAAAAAGTGTGTGTCAAGTTTTGGTCCTGTCAACCTTGACAAGGGCCCTTTTAGTATAAAAACTTATGAGCAAATGACAACGGTGAATCTCAAAATGCAGTTGTACTCAGACTGATTTTCTGTTTGTGAAACCCTTTCATTATATATACCTACAAATGGATTTCTGGGGAATGAGAAAAAGGAGAAACAGTATACTTACTCACAGTATAGATCTATAACAAATTCTCATTGAAAACACTTGTTAGTTATAAAATTAGAGCTTTAGCTCTCAGTGCAACAAAACTTCGAATGTTACCATCATGTCTATGTATAACTCCAAGTCCAATGGCAGCTTTGGCCAGTACTGTATATTGGTTTGGACTGATGGCTTCACCTGACTATCTGTTAGAAGGGCATTATTAGCCATGCTTAAAAGTTAAACTAGCCAACAAGAAAAGATTTAAAAACAGGTGTATAAAAATTCTGATTACTTTTGGAGTTTTAATCTAGCAGTCATGCACTGTTTTGCTGAACATATGAAATGTTTAGCTACCTAACAGCTGACTGGGCTTAGGAAGATTTGGGGAATTTTCTGTCCCTGAATGGACAATGACAATTTATCCAAACTACACTTCTTCATATTTATTAGAAGCATACTAAAATTCTTCTAACTCCCAGCTTCACTTTGCTTCCCTCTCTTAAAGAAGATTAAGCTTGTTATAATTATACTACTTTTAGGACAGCAACAGACCCCTTAATCTAATACTATTTATCCTTTTTGATTCTTGGCTACTCATCCTTCTTGAAGCTTACCCCCTTGCTTTAGGCCAGATGCTCTTTCCTATGAAACCTCAATGACAACCAGCCCATTTGGAACTTTCAGCTGTTGCCTATATATATATATAAAAAAAGTTGAAAGCATTTAATACTGCATACTTTTTATTAAAGTCTGAAGGAATAAAATAGCCCTCCCACCAATTAAACTGCTTTGGAAGTAGTAATTAGGTGAAATTTAAGGTGTCAAAGCAGGATAAGCAGTGGGAAAGAGTACGCTTTAGAAAATCCTGCAATCCCAAAGCATTTACAATGTACACTTTTTAAAAATTCAGAAGCACTTTTATAACTATCTTATTCTTGTCTTCTGTGTACTAACTATTTCTTATAGGAAAGGCAGACAAGCTCCAACCATGAATTTTATAGAAAAGATTTTAAAGATCAGATGCATTTTATAGTTTCTACAAAAACACCAAAGCATTCATTAATGGTCAAACATTTTAGGTGCGTATCAGCATAACACGACACTGTCACAGTCTAATGGTCATACACTAATAAATCTACTTGAAAGCAAATGGCAGAACTTATTTTTAAAGCAGGTGTCACCAATTCTTTCAACAATTTTACTACAGTGACTATCATACAAAAACACTGATAATCATTGAGTCTAATAGATGTTGGTACAATTGAGACACTTTTCCACTACACAAACACGGACTTGCTGAATTCTTTAGTTACAGATTATGTGACTAAGATAGTCAATTAGCTATCCTTAATAAGCGATGTATGAAAGACTGATATTTTACTGTATTTATTTTTAACTTATCTATTAACAACCACGCCTCCAGGAAACTGCTTGGCTGGTATATATTTGAAATTATTATTATACATTATATACAGCTGTAGTACCTACAGGCCAATGACATTGAGGCCCCGTTGTTCTAGGCACTGTACAAACACATGGAAGGTGACAATCTCTGAAATAACCAATACAACATAGCTTGTCATGTAACTAAAATACTATCTTATAACACAAACTATTTTGCATTTACTAAGTAATGAGCTTTAAGGAATTTTTTGGTAGTTGCACAGCAAGTTATTCAGACATTAATTGCACTATTGTTAAATACTTTTACTGACTTTTGGGAAGGTTTTTTTTTTTTTTTTAATCTGAAAACTGAACCTAGTGTTCTGTGATCCTTATATTCATCATCAGAGTAGGAGAAGCTATCATAGGTTATTAGTTTTAAAATACATTCATCAAAATTGAGAGTTCGTCCCTTTTCCTTATTCTCAAAATTGTGTACATTAAAAACAAAATGTCAGTTTTAGTGAATGTTGAGGATTTCAAGCTACAGAAGTTAGTCTTAAAACAAATTAGTTACTTTGAGAATGTCACACGCCGCAGGGATAAAAAAAATTGCATTTAAATAGTGACAACTGTCAGACTAAGTTTATATATTTTTTTACCCAATATCTTAGTTTGAGCTACTTTATGTTCATAAAAAGTCTTATGAAAAGCATAAAGCTACTACAATTTTCACTATTAAAAGCAAAAATAATCTATGTACCAGACAAACTTTATATTACGTTATGTTAAGTATTGTTTAAGAATGTCAGATAAAATAATTGAAGTGCTCAGCCAACAAGCGGAAATATTAAATTAAGTGTTAAAAGTTCAATGTGAATCTGTCCCCTTTCATTTAGAATCTGTTTACAAGAGAAAGCTCATTAGATTATTGGTGGCTACAGATGGTTCAGTTGCTATCCTTTCAATATGTGCCATCAAAATTAAATACTAGGCAATATGATAAAGTCCTTCCTTATGTATTTTACATAAATATTTAAACAAAATGTCACTCATAGGCAAATGTCAAACACAAACATGTATAGAATTATTATTAAAGATCACCTGTTAGTAGTTTTAAGAAGCAGTAAAATTAGGTCAGATCTCAAAACATGATGCACAGTGTAGATTACTGCAGTATTGCCCAAGGATTGCAAGTTTCAAATAATAAACATTAAGTTTCATGTGCTAAATTGTGCCTTCAGGATTTGTCAACATTTAATTTACTATGGAAAATCTACTTTATAATTAAAAGCAATAGTTTAGATGCAATTTTCTAAAGCTTTAAGCATGCATCATCACACTTGATTTTTAATTGCAGTGTACGTTTTCACGTAATTTTTATTTGTTTATAATCTTGCAGTATTTTAGTGATAAGGGAGAACCTAGCATTAGCCTCTTTGTTTTTTGTTTTGTTTGCTGGGCTTTTTACTAAGGGAAATCTGTTCTCCCTGTGGAATCTATACATTCTTATACGGTGTTTCACAAATTGCCATGTGAATACTTATAACCAGACTCTAAACTGGACCCTGTTCTATAAAAACAGAATTTGTTTTCCATGAATTAATATGGTACAACTACTTGTGAATAACTTTATATTTCCCAAACTTATACTTCCATGCATTTATTTCAGAGTTTTATCATTAAACAAATTTCAGCACAACAGTAGTTCTTTGTAAGAACATTTATTGAAGTATTTAACAGTTCAAACTGAGTTTATATGCAGTTTATATTAAAAAAGCATCCTATTTTCATGTAAACTGCCATCTAAAAGAACTTTACAAAAGAGTAAGCGGCTTATTGAGGTTGTAAGTTTTCCCTAACATGTAAAACTACAAAGTATTTGTGAATGCTCACTATTTTAGTTGCTTCTTTGTACAGAGTTGTTAGGAGCTTTTTAAATCTGCAGGTAGCTTATGGAATAAAATTATTTTCTTCTCAGGATACATAAGAACAAAACTGTGATTGATTAATAAAGCTTCTTTCCCAAAAAAGTTGAGGCAGCTTTTGTTGGATAGTATCTGTATTGGTAAATTTTATATGCTCTTGCAGTTTGGGAACATCAAAGAGAGGATCTTTTTCACTTCAGATCTTGAAAAATGTTTCAAATAAGTATTGAGAGCAAGTTCCAAAGAAAGACAGGTTGGGGGGGGGGGGTGGAGGGGAGGAAGAGAGGGAATAGCAGCATGTTTCTTATGTACAGCCAAACACCATGCACAATTGCTCAATGTTTCAGGGTAACAGAAAATAGTCATCACCTTTACATTACCTGGAGGCATATTCCCCACATGGCACAAATAAATCTGTTGTTTCTCTGGGAGAGGGGAAGTGAGCATGGGGGTAAAGCTTAAGTCTACATTTCATGCATAGCTATTGTGCCCTGCCCTGCTTCCATAGTGTATCTTCATACATCAGAACTAGAGCTGAGGTTTGTTAACCTGGGGTCTGCATTCATCTCGTATCTGTAGTGATATCCCTCCATGTGATCCCTACATGCATCTCTGATATTGTACATCCACTTTTTGATTCCTTTTCGGTTCAAATACAAAACTAGGAGAAAAATGGCTCCAATGAGAGCCAGCACTATCCCTAAGAAGACATACGAAGTTTGCAGTTGGGACTGGATGTCTACAGGCACAGAACAGTCCAGGTCTGAGCTGTTGGTCTTCACCAGGGGTTTGTCCCGCATCTTGTCAGGGTAAGAACACTTCAAGGCCCCTTTCCCTTCCACCTGGTCGCTCTCCTTGAGCCAGCTCACCAAGTGCTCGATGCAGCAGTCGCAGACCCAGGTGTTGTGGTCCAGGCTGATCCTGCGGAGCGCGGGCCGGCTGCGGAGCTGGGCGATGGTGGCGTTCTTCAGGCACTTCAGGGAGTTGTGGCTGAGGTCGAGGCTCTGAAGCTGGGCCAGGCTGTGGAAGGTCGCGGCCTGCAAGCTCACCAGGGAGTTGTTCCGCAGGTCCAGGTGCTGCAGGCTGGGCAGGGAGGAGAACATGCCCGCAGGCAGGGAGAGCAGCCTGTTGTCGGCCAGCTCCAGGCGGCTCAGGTTGCCCAGCACCCCCGAGCCCAGCAGCTCGGCCAGGGCGGACACCGCGCTCTGGCTGCTGAGGGAGTTGCTGAGGTTCAGCTTCTCCAGGGGGCTGCTGGCGTTGCCGAAGGCCTCGGGGCTGAGCCTGGCCAGGGCGTTGCCGCTCAGGTCCAGCTGCCTCAGGCTGGGCAGGCTGGCGAAGGCGCCCGCCTCCACCTGCTCCAGGTGGCTGCCGCTCAGGTTGAGGAGGCTGAGCTGGGGCAGCGGGGGCGAAAGGAAGGCGCCGGGCGGGAGGCTGGCGAGCCGGTTGCCCGTGAGGAAGAGGAGCCGCGCGTAGGGCGGCAGGTCCGGGGGCACCGCCGTGAGGTTCCTGTTCACGCACTTCACCGTCCGGGCCGTCTCGGAACACTCGCAGGGCGCGGGGCAGGAGCCGGGCTGCTGAGCCGAGCCCCAGCCCAGCAGCACCTGCAGCAGCAGCCCCAGCGCCGCCCGCCTCTCCCCGCCCGGGGCCGGGGGCGCAGCGCCTCGCAGAGCGCGCCCCGCCATCCTCGCGCTCGCTGGGATCCGGACGCTGCTGCCCGCCGCGGGAGCCTGGACAGAAACTCTCCGCCCGGGGTACGTTCCGCTGCCCCCGGGGCGTGCAGGAGGGGAGCAAGGCGGGACCCTTCTCACGGCCGAGGTGCCGCAGCCTCAGGGCCTGGGGCGCCTCGCAGGCAGCCACCCGCTCCCCTTCTTCGGGGCTAGGGGGAGGGGCGTCCCCTCACCCCCAGCGAGACCTGCAAGGAGTAAAGAGACGGATAAAGCAGCAGCACTTCGCCGGACGTGCGGAGCGCCCCCCTTGCAGCCCCCGCAATAAAGGGAGACTCCCCAGCCAAACTCGTGCCCCCACCCCGCGCAGGGCAGCCCGCCGGGGTCACTCCTTACCCGGCACAGCCCGGCTCCGCTGTCCCCTCCCTGCTCTCCCAGGGGAAGCTCCCCGCGCCGGGGTAAACCTGAATCCCCATCGGAACCGGCGCCCCGCCCGGCTCATCGGGCTGCCCCAGTCCAGAGGTGGCGGCTGCGACAAAGCCGCCACTGCAAGAGAGACCCGACTCCACCCGGGAAGTTGTGCCGAGGCGCGGCACCCCGCGCCGCCGCCTCTAGCCTCACCTCCCGGCTCGGCGCCGAGCGAGCCCCATGCAAACTCCGCGGCAACCGAGTGCGAGGAAGTGACCGGGCTCCCCCGGCTCGGCGGCCACCTCTTCCCCCGCGGTCCCGCCCCCGCGCAGCGCCTCGCCCAGCCCCGCTGCCAGCACAAACCAACCGCGGCCAGGGGAGGGGCTGGGACATGCCCCCTGCGAACACCCACTCACTGTTCCGGGAATATCCCCCCGCAGCCCAGCGCTGGCACGCTGCCCGGTGCCATGGAGCCCCAGAGGGAGGTCCCCGCTTCCCCAGCTTGGTGCTGCTTCCGCACATTTACCTTGGAGCTGAGCGGAGCCACGTGGAGCGCTCCCCAGTCCGGCCAGGGAGGAACTGACTGGATCCCTGCAGAGCAGGCGGAGCAGGGCAGCCCCAGCAGACAGAAATGTGACTGATGTTGAAGACAGGAGAACCTCCCCGGCCCTGCTCTCACACTCCTGTTGAAGATCAAACGTCCCCCTACTAAAGCTTTTAGTCAGATGAAGGGTGTGTAAGTGAGGTTTTGGTTTCAAGATGGTCGAGGCGGGCTGACAGTGGCGTCTGGTTGACAGCGGAGTGTGGGGAAAAAAATAAACTATCCTCCCTGCCCTCCAGTGTGAGAGGAAGGCTGGAGAACCAAAGAAGGGCTGTTGCAACAAAGACTAGTAATAGGGTTGTATGTGACTCAGCTAAGGGATGTGGTTGTAGCCTGTTGGTCCCAGGCTATTAGAGAGACAAGATGAGTGAGGTACTATCTTTTACTGGACCGATGAAAGATAGTACCTTGCTCACCTTGTCTCTCGGTGGGATAACAGATGGCATTGTTGGAGGCTTCATCAAGGTGTTCAAAGAGGACAAGAGCAGCCAGCCCAGTTACATAGGAGTGCCAGCCTTCCCTTCCAGGTGTGAAAGTGATCACAACAGCACACAACTTTCAGTGCAGTAATGCTTGGGGACAAAAAGTTAGTGTGTCAGACCTGAGAAATAGCTACTGTGCTCTGGAGCCAGCCCACCTTTGCAGAGAACAGATGATTAGGGCACACTTAAGGAGATTGGGGTTCATCATTTTTGTTAATGATGATTTTGCACTTAAATCTAGCCTGATATTTTGTTCTAAAATATCCATTCCCATACCAACTGATTTCTAGGACAGGTGGCTTTGGGGAACATTCTGCTGATTATTTATAAACTTATGTTTGATTAAAATGAACAAAACTGAAGCTCAAACATGATTGAAATATCAGTGAATTTTAGATCTAATGTAAAGTGACTCCATGTTCAAGAGAATTATAAACTAAAAATCTCAAAACAATACATTGTATATTTAAATTTGCTTGTGAGAATGGGATAGAAGTACTTTTTCCTTGGTCTGTCCTTCTGTGACTGCTGTGTAAAAGGTAGTATCAATCAAATTGCAAGCTCTGATAATATGGAGACAATCACTTTATGTAGGCAGATAACAATATTTGTGCTTGGGGTGGTGCCTGGGGAATATAGAGGCAGTTTTATGGGAGTAAAAATGGTCCAAACCAGCAGCAATTTTTTTTGTCCTTATGGAAGCGTTATGAATGCAGCCACCAAAACACAAATCACTTCACAAAAATGTATAATGCAACATAAAACAAACTGTGCAAAGTAAAAAATACAGAAACAAAAAGGATGGAGAAGGGTTTTGTCCTAAATAGATACATAATCTAGTTGATTTAGCTTCTGACTCCTGAAGTATTTATGTTGTGTTAATGAAAGCAGAGTGCAGGGAATTATTTACTAGGTTTCCTGTCAACGACTTGAATGACAACTTGTGTGGCAAGGAGAAAGAGAATAGAACTTTAGAAAACTTTTTAAATTCTGTAAGTAGTTTTTCTAAGTCAGTATATTTGTCTGCGTATCTACTGGCTTTATGGAGGTCACACTAATGACCCCAGGATTGACATTGGCCAAAGCTAACCCAGGATAGGTGATTATTACTCCTGAAAATTTGACAAATTACAAGCTTTAGAATAACAATGTTATGAACAAGAGTACTACACAAGGTTTATTAGGAGTTGCTCCTCATTTTATTTCTTACCTCATCCCTTGTCCAAAAAAGTAAGCCTGTGATTAGACAGTTGAACTTTAGTGTGGTCGAGAAGAGATTTCCTGCATTCCAGGTCATTTATAGAAACAGAGAAATGTAGGGCGGCTGGAAGGGACCTCGAGAGGTCATGTAGTATAGTTATGGGGATTCCGCAACCTTCCTTGGTAACCTATGTGACGTTGCACCCCATAAAGCTTTATAGAAATATGCTTATGAGTGTAAATATGACATAACTGGAATATGTTGTATGCTATATATGCCATGTAACACATCTTTGCAAAGGTTATGATATTCTGAATATATTCATCCTATTTGTTTGCATGTATCATTTTTATATCTGAAGTTATGAGCGTTGGCTCTATGCTTGTATTTAAAGTGTTTGCTGTAGGAAGCACATAAGGCAGATTTGGTCAACATAGTGTGAAGGGGTTATTCAAGTAATTGGGAGTACTTAACTAACAATGGACTTTGAGAGACACCAATCCACATCTGAGCTTTCCTGGGAACATTCAAACTTACATGTAAACAATGGCGTGGGCCTGCAAAAAGCTGAATCATTCATAGACATGTGACTTGCCCAGATGGCTAGAGACCCCATCTTGTGTCTGTGATGTTGCACAAGAGAAAGACTATATAAGGCCCTGGAAGCCCCTCCATTTTGTCTTCAGCTGGCTCAAAAGATAACCTCTCCACCCCAAAGAGATGCCTGAAAGAAACTGGAACAAAGGACAGTAACTACGGGGGGGTGAGTGATTGCTGGACCCAGACTAGGAGGAAGTCTAGTCTGTAAAAGAAGCTTATTGGACTATCTCTGAGAGTGAGATTTACCTGCATTTAGTTTCCTACTGTATTAGACTTAGACTTGCCTAAGGTGTTTTATTTTATTTTGCTTGGTAACTTACTTTGTTTTGTCTGTTATTACTTGGAACCACTTAAATCCTACTTTTTATATTTAATAAAATCACTTTTTACTTGTTAATTAACCCAGAGCAAGTAATTAATTTGTGGGGGAGCAAACAGCTGTGCATATCTCTCTATCCGTGTTATAGAGGGCAAACAATTTATGAGTTTATCCTGTATAAGCTTTATACAGAGTAAAATGGATTTATTTGGGGTTTGGATCCCATTGGGAGCTGGTTATCTGGGTGTTGGAGACAGGAGCACTTCTTAAGCTGTTTTCAGTTAAGCCTGCAGCTTTTGGGGGACGTGGTTCAGACCTGGGTCTGTGTTTGTAGCAGGCTAGTGTGTCTGGCACAACCAGGCAAGGTACTGAAGTCCCAAGCTGCCAGGGAAAATGGGCTCAGAGGTAGTCCCAGCACATCAGGTGGCAGTTCACAAGGGGATTTCTGTGACCCAACCCGTCACAACCTATTCCAGTACTTAATTATCCTTACAGGTATAAAGTTTTTCCTAATATCTAGCCAAAATCTTGCTTGCTGCAGGTTAAGCCAACTTTTTCTTGTCCTAGCTTCTGTCGATATGGAGAACAACTGATCACCATCCTTTTTATAACAGTCCTTACAATTTTTGAAGCTTGTTACCAGGTCACCCTTAGTCTTCTTTTCATAAGGCTAATCATGTCCAGTTTTTTTAACCTTTCCTTATAGGTTATATTTTATAATTTTTGTTGCTCTACTCTGGATTCTCCGCAGTTTGTCCACATGTTTCTTAAGGTGTGACACCTAAAACAGGACACAGTACTCCAGCTGAGGCCTCCAGTGCTGAGTGGGGCACAACAACTACCTCCTTTGTCTTTATGCAACACTCTTATTAAAACATTGTTAGCCTTTTTCCAAACTGCATCACATTGTTGGCTTATATACAATTTGTGACCCACTATAACCCCTAGATCCTTTTCAGCAGTACTAGCACCAGCCAGTTATTCCCCACTTTGTATTTGTGCATTGGATTTTTCCTCCCTATGTGTAGTAGTTTCCACTTGTCTTTACTGAATTTAATCTTGTTGATTTCAGACCAATTTTGTGATCTTATTTCCTTAGTTTATTTAACAGATTTTTTTCATCAAAATTAAGTATTTTTCCCTCTGATTTGCAGGCATCCATCAGGGAAAGCAATGAAGAGTACCTGTTATAGAAATAAACCAATGGAATCTATTGATTACCAATTGTAAATAGCAGAAAAACATGAGGAGTAGGTTTGCAGATCTGAGATTTAGGACATTAGTATGTTTGAGACTAAGACAGCTGCAAAAATCTACAAATACATAATACTGGGTGATTTGTTTTTAACTGCTATAGTTGCTTTGACTACCCCAGAATCATTGGGAGCATGATTGGAAAAGTCATGTATGATAAAAGCTTGCTTTTTAGACTGATTTCTTTTGGTGACTACAAAGGAGGAGGAGACTCTTCCAGATGCTTGTAACAATGAACAATTTGAACAATGAAGTTTTTCAGTCACAGCACATCTACACAGGCAGCTGGATGCTAATTACCTTGATCCAATTAATCCTAAACTCCTCACTAATGAATGCTTGCAAAGCTCCTAAATTCCATTGGTTTTCTCCGGCCCCATTGTACACAAGTCATCTGCCCGGACCCACAATACTCCCTTCCTTTTCCTGATTTCACACGTCATATCTTGATTCTTCATCCTGGTCCCATTTTTGTCTCCTTAAAACCTGCAGTAATCCACATTGGGCCCTTGTTTTTGGTGAACTAGCAAGGTCTTTAGCAGGTCCTGTGGACTTTGAAAAACCAACAGGGAGGGAAAGCTGCAAATGAGAGCAAAAACAACTGACAGAGACTGGGGAGACAGGGGCCATAGGGAGCTCATAAATGTCATGGGATTCCCTGCCTCTTGTCTGTCTCTGCTCCCATTGTTCTGCAGTGGTTAATCAATGGGATGATTCATTGGGCAAGGTTTAAACACTGTGTAAGGGTAGCAGAATCTGGCTATCAGATAAGATGTATTCATCAGAGAGTTGTTAAGGAAAGGAAATGTGAAATAGCAGATACTCATGATGTGAATAGACCCAAGGAATGGAAACCGCTCCTGAAGACTGGAAAGCTGTTATCAAGGTACCTAATTTTAAACATTGTGACAAGGTGTAGCTAAGGGTTGAAGAGCAGCTGGATCTGGCCAGTTGTGATTTCCCCTGGCATAAGGGAGCTCTCAGCTGTCACGGCTGAAATGCCTGTCTCCTGTGCCATGCCCTGTCCTGGTTTCAGTGTAGTGAGTGGGAATGATGCATGACTGGAGCACAGCATGCTCCAACTAGCTGGTGTGTGGTTACTTTGGGATTGTTGAAAGCTGCCATAATTTAAACAGCATCTAGGCTTCTACAGGGAGCAGCTTTGCTGTGAGAATCAAGGAACCTCAGCAGGCTCCTGATTGGCTCCTCTTCCCTGTAGAAACTCAGTGCAGCACTGAATCTGGGCCCTGTTCCCTCACATTTCAAACGATAGTCCCCCTCAAAGCACAGCTATTCATTCTTGTGCAATTCCAAGGTCTCTGGACCTCATTTAATGCGAAGAAGCTGACTCTGCCCTGGTTTCATAATGGCTAAGAACCAAGTGCTGCAGAAATGCCGGGCCTCAACATCTCAAGCATAGAGGACTAGACTGTGAACCTTGTGATTTGAATGATTTGGAAAGGGTGGCATATGAAAGACTGAACAGATTGGAAGAAATTGAAAACACATGAGGCGTGATTCTTCACTGTCTTGCACCTTGTGTAGTTATTTACACTTTTGCAATGTGGATGTAAAAGTTTACAAGGAGTATACAAGAGAATCTCATGATTACTGTCTAGCAAATTTTATTTCAACACCAAATAAAATAATGCACATTCCTAAGAGAAGAAAAAATATGTTTTACAGCCACAAATGTAAAGGAGTACAGTACACACCTTTACAAGGAGTAAGACACTGAAGACTTAGGTCTCTCTTCCTTTTCATGTATGATCAGTTATCCACTGTGAACCTCCATATTACACTTTCATGTTATCCCTGCTGTTCATTCACTGAACACCCCTCCTCTCCTGCTTTTCTTTCCTTTCCCTCTCATCTCTCTGTCAGTTTTCTGTTTTTCTTGGGAGCTGCAGCTCCTCTTCTTTGGACTGATTGCATGCTTGTAAATGTACCTAAACCTTTATAATCTGGGGGAGGAAGGAAAGCCTGTGTGATTTTTTTCGGAGGGCTGCACAAGAAGAGACGTGTTGTCACAGAGCAGGAAGGTGATAATTCCTCTTCTGTGCAGCACTAGTGAGGCTGCACCTAAAATATTGCATTCAATTCTGGCACTCCAGTACCAGCAAGTCTCCAAAGATGACAAGATAATTCAGAAAAGAGCAATAAAAGTGATTAGGGGCTGGTGGGATTGACTTATGAGGAACAATACAAAATAATTTTAAATATGTATAGCTTGTCCAGACAGAGACTAAGGGGAATATCAAAAGGTCTATAAACACTTGGAAGAGGGTAAACACTAAGGAGGAAGAGGAATTGTCTAGCATGATTTGAGAGGAATAAGTAGGAGTAATGGGGGGAAATTAAGCAAATTAAAATTCAGACTCAATACTAAGAAATGAGCTTGCTTAGACTGTGGAACTGCCTAATGGGCACACCTGAGCAGTGGAATTTTAAACAAACTTCACCTAATTCAGGAAAGTACTTCAGAATTCATATTCTGTTCTCTGAAATAAGAGTGGATAAATTATATTTGCCTTCTCACAGGTTGAGTTAATCACAATGTTTCTGCCATGTAATTTGTTTAGAGAGAGAGAGAGATTCTCAAAGGCACAAATGGCATTCTGATGTGGTGTGTAGATCCCACACTGTGACAGCCAGGAAAGAATTAATAGATGGACCAATTATTGCTCCAGCTGAGACTAAGGATAGGTCTACAGGGGGATAAAAAACCTGTGGCTGGCCCAAGTCAACTGGCTTAGACTTGTGGGGCTTGGGCTGTGGGGCTGAAAAACTGCAGTGTAGATATTTGAGCTTGGGGACCCTGAAAGGGTGGATGGTCCCAGAGCTTGAGCTCCAGACCAAGCCCAAATGTCTACACAACAATTTTTCGCCCACAGCCTGAGCCCCTGCGAGCCCGGGCCAGCTGCAGCCATGCTGCAGGTCTTTTATTGCTGTGTAGACATACCCTAAGCAGCCAATTAACAACTGACACAAAAGCTGCAGCTCAGTTAGAGAAGAGCTGTTGCTAGAGAGGCTGAGGCCTTGGCTACACTTGCAGATGTACAGCGCTGTGAGTTAAACCTGACTTCGTGCAGCTGAGTAGGGAAAGCGCTGCAGTCTGTCCACACTGACAGTTGCCCAGCGCACTGTCGTGGCCACATTTGAGGCAATTGCAGTGCTATTGGGAGCGGTGCATTATGGGCAGCTATCCCACAGAGCACCTTTTCCCATTCTGGCGCCGTGGGTTGTGGGAAGGGGGCGTGGGTGCGGGGGATTCTGGGTCCTGTCCCAATGCCCCGTGATGCATCGCTTCGCATCCCAGAAATCCCTTTGTTTCCGTCCACCTTTGGCGCCATCTTTCAACGGTTTCTGTGCAGCGCGATCTGTCTGCGGGAAATGGAGTCCGAACTGCTGAGGCGTATGCTGACAAGTCTCGCCAGCACGTCACGTTTGGCTGTCGAACTATTCCTTAAGATCCAAAGTGACAGTGAGAGTGAGGGTGAGGAGTCAGACGATGTTATCGAGCCGCGTAATGCGTACGACACGAAATTGCTTCTGGCATTCACGGACATGCTCAGCACCGTGGAACGCCGCTTTTGGGCTCGGGAAACAAGCACCGAGTGGTGGGATCACATCGTCATGGAAGTCTGGGATGACGAGCAGTGGCTGCAGAACTTTCGGATGAGAAAAGCCACTTTCATGGGACTGTGTGAGGAGCTTGCCCCCACCCTGTGGTGCAAGGACACGAGATTGAGAGCTGCCCTGCCAGTGGAGAAGCGGGTGGCTATTGCAATCTGGAAGCTGGCAACTCCAGACAGCTACCAGTCGGTCGCAAACCAGTTTGGAGTGGGAAAGTCGACCGTTGGAATCGTGTTGATGCAAGTTTGCAAGGCCATTAATCGCATCCTACTCAGAAGAACCGTGACTCTGGGTCACGTGCAGGAAATAGTGGATGGCTTTGCACAAATGGGGTTCCCTAACTGTGGAAGGGCGATAGATGGGATGCACATTCCTATTCTGGCACCACCCCACCTAGGATCCGAGTACGTTAATCGGAAGGGGTATTTCTCTATGGTTCTCCAGGCGCTTGTGGATCACCGTGGGCGTTTCATTGACATTAACACAGGCTGGCCCGGAAAGGTGCATGACGCACGCATCTTTCGGAACACTTGGCTGTTCAGGAAGATGCAGGCCGGGACTTTTTTCCCAGAGCGGAAGATCACGGTAGGGGAAGTTGAAATGCCCATTGTGATCCTTGGAGATCCCACTTACCCGTTAATGCCGTGGCTCAGGAAACCCTACACAGGGAGCCTTGACAGCAGCAAGGAACAGTTCAACTACAGGCTGAGCCGGTGCCGAATGACTGTGGAGTGTGCCTTTGGCCGTTTAAAGGGCCGCTGGCGATCTCTGTATGGGAAGCTGGACTTGGCCGAAAACAGCATCCCCGCAGTTATATCCGCGTGCTGTGCCCTCCATAATATATGTGAAGGGAAGGGTGAAAGCTTCACTCAGGCATGGACCTCTGAGGTTCAACACCTGGAGGCTGAATTTGCACAGGCAGAGAGCAGGGCTATTACAGGGGCCCAGCGCGGGGCTGCAAGGATTAGGGATGCCTTGAGGGAGCAATTTGAGGCTGAAAACCAGCAGTGATATCTGGTGCCCTGCACGGGAGTGAAGTGCAGTAGTTCCAATCTTTAGGAATCAGTGTTTGCTAAGCAGACTTGCAGTGCCTGTTTATTTCCTGGGCTAAGGAGTCTTTTACTTTATGCAATAATAAAGAATGTTTTCAAAGCCAAAAAATCCATTTATTGAAAAGAAAAAAAAATTATTTATTGAAAAGAAACAAGGGGGTGGAGTGGGGAACAGTACAATCACAGATTCGCGTATGTCCTGTCTGGTGTGCTGTGCAGTGAGTGCTGCACTTCAGGACAGCTATACTGCATGGTGATGGGGGTTGAGTGCAGAGGGTAAGGGTCGTGGTTTTCAGGGCTGGGTAGTGAAGATACTGGTGTTGGAGGCAGCGGGTGGCGTGAAGAACACGGAAGTTGGGGAAAGTGGGTTGGAGGTGACGGGGGCACAACGGAAAGAGTTTTGGGACAAGGGCTGTGGGGGGGGGTGTGGCGTTTGCAGTACTGCTCCTCTTTCTGCATGGCTACCAGCTCCTGGATAGCGTCTGCTTGGTGCTCCAGGATGCTTATGAGCCTATCAGTGCTTTGCTGCCGGTGCGCGGTGCTTTGCCACCGGTGTGCTGCATTTTCCTGGCGGATCCTGCTTTCTCTCTCCCTCCAGTTCTGTGCTTTCTCATCCTCTTTAATAGATTGCCGCATCACTTCTTGCAGCATGTCTTCTTTGCTTTTTCGCGGTCTCTTCCTGAGTCTTTGCAGTCTCTGAGCAGGCGATAAGAGGGACGGCTGAGGTCTCAAGGTTGATGCAGCTGTATAGGCAAAATGCAACATTTAACAGAGGCAGCATTGTTTATACCAGACAGAGTAATGATTCCCCCCGCACTTAAGGAGTAGAAAACACACTGGGTCTACACAATAGCATAATTTTCCCGTCCGAAACAGAGCACACATATCCCACGGGAGCCTCAAAATGGTGAGTAAGGGGGACTGATTGTTTCAGGACTGCACTGTCCTCTGGGTTTCTGTGCCTTGGGGAGAGCCAACAGCTTCAGGGGGCACCTACACTGAACACTGTCCTAACATTTTCCACAGGAGTTCGTCCTGGACGATATCTCGCTGCTGAGGGTGACCTGGGAAGCAAGGGAGGGTCTTCTACTGCAATGCGGCTTCCACCCTGGCCCATATGCAGCTTGCCTGTGTGCAGCAATGGTCCCCCCGCCCCTTGCGGCACAGTGGCGCGGACATGTTAGCCTGGCTGGGACAAGGACCACGGTGGCTCTCCCGATAAACCTGCGCAAGCGCATTGCACACATTCTGGATGAGACATTCGAGGAGATTACCGAGGCCGATTACCGCGATGTGATAAACCACATCAATGCACTATTCCACATCTAGGCATGCATGCCTAACCCTCCTCTCCCAAAGAGCCCGCACTGAAAAAATTCCTTCCCGAAAAAAAAAAATCGCTTACCGGGAACTTGCTCTTCTGTTTGTCCTCCACCAAGTACCGGCCACTGCGACTGGCTACCTTCCTCCTGGCTCGAGAAGAGCTCCTGGCTGCATGGCTCCAGGGATTCCGGGGTGTCTCCATCCGGCCCACCACCATCACTCCCGTTTTCCTCCTCCTCCTCCTCTTCCTCCTCCCCCCCCCACACCGGCTCTGAAGTGTCCATGGTGGTGCTCGGAGTGGAGGTGGGGTTAACCCCAAGTATCGCATCCAGCTCTTTGTAGAATCGGCAGGTTGCGGGGGGAGCACCCGAGCAGCCGTTTGCGTCGCGGGCTTTGCGGTAGGCACTCCGCAGCTCCTTCACTTTAATCCTGCACTGCAGGGCGTCCCGGTCATGGCCCCTTTCCATCATGTCCTTTGATACCTTCCCGAAGGTATCGTAATTCCTACGGCTGGAGCGCAGCTGGGACTGTACAGCTTCCTCCCCCCAAACACTGATGAGGTCCAGCAACTCGCCATTGCTCCATGCTGGGGCTCGCTTGGCGCGTGGAGGCATGGTCACCTGGAAAGATTCGCTGATAGCACTCCACACCACGCCGGGCTGAGCAAACAGGAAGGGGATTTTTAAAATTCCCTGGGAATGTAAAGGGTGGGTCACATAGTTGGTTACCTGAGGCCAGGGCAGTAGAGTTTGAACTGATGACCAGAGTGGCTAGAACAGGCATTGTGGGATACTGCCGAATAATTCTGGAGGCCATTCACAGCACATTGGGCGGCCACACTGGCGCCGCAGCGCTGCAGCGGCAGCGCAATACTCGCTATTCCTCTTGGGGATGTGGAGTACATGCAGCGCTGCAGCCACGGAGATACAGTGCTGCAAATGCCGTGCCAGTGTGGACGGGGAGTGATGGTGGTGGGCCGGATGGAGACACCCCGGAATCCCTGGAGCCATGCAGCCAGGAGCTCTTCTCGAGCCAGGAGGAAGGTAGCCAGTCGCAGCGGCCAGTACTTGGTGGAGGACAAACAGAAGAGCAGGTTCCTGGTAAGCGGTTTTTTACAGCTCTGGGGGAGCCTTTACAGCGTTGTAACTCGCAATTGTAGCCAAGGCCTGAGAGTGGTGTTGAGTAACTACCTCGGTAGCTTATTGGCAAGAAGCTGCGGCGGGAGAACTCCAGGGTGGGAGAGTGGAGTCCATGGCCCTGTGAGAGATGTGGACAAAGAGGGAAAAGGTGGAGCAGCTCAGGAAGTGCCCAAGGGATTGTAAGGAGCAGTCATTAGCTGCCTAAAACAGGGTTCCTGGGCTGGAACCTAGAGGAGAAGCTGGGCTTGGGTTCCCCTAGGCCTCACCCAGCAAGAGGGGGAATACAAATCTTTGGATTAAAAGAGGTAGAGACTGATGAGTACCTGGTGGGGGCTAAAGGTCTGGCATAAGGACCATTAAACTTTGGATTTTTCTGTTACCCTGGAAGAAGACTGAACCAGAAGGTGACCTGGCCAGAGGGCTATACCACGGAAGCTGCAGACGGCGGTGGCATCAGATGACAGACAACAGGCAGTGCTAGAGCAGAAGAACCCCTGCAATGCTGTGTCCACAAGGTGTCAGTCTGGCAGTGAGTTCACCCTGTGACAGGTGCTTAGCTCCTTTCATACCTGCCATCTGTGCCTTTGAGACTCCCCTTGAACTGGCAGGTGTAATTGCCTTTTATGATGTAAGGAATTTTAAATAAAATTCCAGCATTGCTCTGTGCCCAGGATACTTCAATCATGGACGATTCAACATATTTTCTGGGAGTAATAGAATGTGCAAACTACAATACAGGAGAGTCTTAAAAAATCTAGGACTAACCAAAGGAAGCATAGAAGGAATTAATATATGAAGGAGCTGCTCAGGAAATACAGTTTCTGAGCACTTGTCCTTTAAATAGTTTCTCTTTTCCTAATCTATCCATGTCAAGAATCACTAAGTCAATTGTGTGTAAAGGAAGAAGCTATTCTATTTCTGTTTGTCTAATAAAATTAGTATCTAAATGTTCAATTTTCATTCTTTCTGCCCTGGTTTGATCTTTTAAAAATGTGATTACTACGGAGGATTAAAACAATAATGATCCTTGGGGTATCTAATTATTAGCCAGCCACTGACACAAAAATCCTGGATTTAATTAACTATATAGGTCTTTTTATAGTATTGCATGCATTTTTCATAAGAGTTCTGTTATAAGTATTAGTTGAATGGAATCTAAGACATTCCATTCACTACCAGAGTTCTGATTTAGTAACTATTCTGAATGAATATAAATTGGAAAAGACTAGTGCCAGAGCATTTGTTAATAGTATTTCAAGGTTATGAATAGAGCTGGCTGAATAGTTTAAGCTGAAATTTTTTTCCCCCTTCTCCTCCCCCCCCCGCAAAAAAAGAGGTTTAAATCAAAATTTGTTGTGGGAAAATATTACTTTTGATTTTAAAAAATGATTTTTAATGGGAAACTATAAACTAAGTCAGAATTACAGAGCCTCATTTTTTTCTTTTGTCACTCTTAACTTTTTCAAAGTTGGAGAGATTTTGAAAAGTTAGTAGAATAAAAAAAGAGGAAAAAGTGGGGGAGGGAAAGTCCCTCCATATCAGTCACTGGTGGGCGGGTAGGTGGAAGCAAAAGGAAGAGAAAGGGGAAATAAAGACAAATCTAGAATTTCAGTTTTCAAAAACAACTAATAAAAACATCTAAAGTGAATTGTTTTGAAATTTTCCCACAAACATTTTGAAAGAAATTTTTTATTTGAACATTTTCTCCAAAAAAGTTGTTCAATCTGCTGTAGTTATGAAATGCTCTCTGAATAATAACTGTTCTACCCAACTCCACAGTGATGTTTAACAGGTTAAAAGTTTATTAAATTTCTTAAACTTTAATAAGTAGTCAAATGAAAGGTTTTTTTATAGTGTCTTAGCACACTTGTCATGAAGCATGCTCTTTCATTGCAGTACTGCATGTTGGGTATTGTTGAATAAACTCTTGGGTGTGAACCTGCTACAAACATTAGCTTAAGAAGATCATGGGTGTCCCCCCCCCAGGGTGCCACTTGGAACTGGGGTACCACTGAGCCCACCTGACCCACCAGCCTGGGCTTCCTCTCACTGCACTGCTGTGCAGCCTGCCAAACCTTCCCCCAGGCTGCACTACCCCAGCACACATACAGGTAGGGACACACCCAGCTGCAGCTACACATACAGATGCTGAGATCAGCTCTGCAGGGGAAGGCACAGCACATCCCAGTTCCTAAGACACGCACGCCCCTCTGGAGGGTAAACCCAAAATTATACCATCTTGTACTGCACAGGGAACCACAAACAATATAACAAAAATCTATACTTCTTTTAAGACTTTCCTGCTGAATTGATGCATTTAGAACCCAGAGTAGAATGTAGTTAGTCTATGACCAGAATTTAGACCCATAGTGAGCAAAAGTGTCCAGAGATCTGACACTTATACTGGTAGAATGGCCCTTGCAATGATCATAGATGGAAGATGACCAAGGTGGAGGTTAAAGACTTGGTACATGTACTGGACGTCAGCAGACTTTAGAGAGGCCACGTTGCATGACAGCCAGGTGTATAATCATGAGTTTTAGAAGAAGGCTATAAAAGTAATTGACCCCAAATAGGGAAGCGGCAAGAAAGAAGAACAGTGGGGAAAAGTTACTTCTTCTATAACTAGATTAAAATATTCTGAGGTTCAGCACTTTGATACCAAATAAATACACATGACATTTAAAAATTAAAAATATGGTGTCAGAGAACAGGGCCAGAAAGGAGTTGTTACTACTGTCTAAATTATCTTTAGGTCAGTTTTTTTAAAAAATCCTACTCAAAGCTTTTAGTATGGGGAATGTTTTATTGCTTATCATATACATTCACTAATGGTAGTTATTAACATAAATGAGCTCTGATGGGGGTTGTATGTTAATCTAAATTGGGGTTAGAGCCAAGTGTTTCCTTGAAGGGTAAACAATTAACTGAAAAATAATAAGAGCTTTTTAAAAATAACCTAATTTGAAAAAAAGACTACTCTTATCTCTTGAAAATATGGAGTGCAATGTGCAGAGAACTTACATTTATTTGTATTATTAAGGAGTTCATTGTAAACAGGAATCCTATAATATTATAGCATTTCTGAAGTTAAAGATAGAAACATTCTGATGTTAACACGTAGCTGCCCATAGTCCCAAAGCCATAGAATAACTGAACTGCAGCATTTTGCACTTCTGGCTTGTCATAATTGCCTGCCCCTGCAATTTATTTAGCCCTTTGAACACAATGAATGCTACAGCAAATCCATACGTCTCTGAACAGAGGCTGCAAGCCATGAAACAGGGCCGGGGGGAAGAGACTGAAGAATGTGGGTCTGGATGCTGCATTTACTTGCTCTTTATTGTATTTTCTACTGAAGTGTAAAAGAGGTTAAAAGATAACCAGCCACCACTTCCATTTAAACTGGAGGTAGCATTTATATAACCCAGGGCAGTGGAGTCTCCTTTCAGTGTGCATTTCATCTAGCATCTAATATCAGCATTAAAATGCCCTCACCTTGCCAATCGTGTGCTGCCAAGTCACAGTACAGATTTGCAGGAAAACAAAGTCAAGATCAATAGCTGCAAAAATAGGAGAGAGAGAAGAATAGGTATAGAAAGGGTTTAATTAAAGTTATTAAAAACTCATCATTATGTCGAAACCTCTTCAAAGTACTGCACTCCTTTGCCATTGTTTCAGTGCCAGGATCGGTTCTATATTGGTTATTTGTGCCTGTGTATAGGCAAATGCCTTGTTAACCATTCTTTTTATTTGCCTTCTTGGTTTTGAGCCTTTACGGTTCATGTTTCCAAGCTCTTCTCTGCAACCGTGAGGGCTTTAATATAAAAGCTCAGATTCTTATATACTCACATGATTCCCAGGAGCAGAAGCTTAAAGAAAAACAGCAAATATGAGACTCACAGTAAAATCTCTGAAGCCAGAAACACTGTCAGGCTCCCTGCCTTGGGCACATTGGCCAAAGGGTATTTCATGGGGGAGGGATGCCCCCAGTAGTATAAGGGCCCTACCATCAATCAAACCCTAATCCCGCCCCTTGACCCCTTGGTCCCTCCCACCTGTCACCGGAAGTCCCACCCCATGGGGGTATTACTTCCGGGGTCAAGGTGCCACCTGACCGGAAGCAAGGTGTGTCATGTGACCCCTCTAAGAACTCCCCCCACCACCCTCTACCAATCAGGAGGGGTTTCGTCCCGATAGGACCGCCCCGAGAGGAGATTTTGACCAATCAGGGGGACTTCCGGGGCGGGGGTGACCCGTCCGGAAGTGGGTCGTGTGACCCCTCTAAGAACTCCCCCCACTACCCTCTACCAATCAGGAGGGGTTTCGTCCTGATAGGACCTCCCCGAGAGGAGATTTTGACCAATCAGGGTGACTTCTGAGTTGGGGTGACCCCTCCGGAAGGGAGTCGTGTGACCCCTCTAAGAACACCTCCCAAGGCCCTCTGCCAATCAGAGTGCAGCACCATTACCCCATAAGTCCCAGCGCCAGACAGAGGAGGCGGCCATCTCTTACCAAGGACACGTGTTTTCGAAAGCGCGGAAAGGCTGCTGAGAGGAAACATGGACTCCTTCACCACCCCCGTGAGAACTTCGGACTTTGTTTTAGCCCCGAGGGTCTTTGACCATCCGCGGAGAAAGCGCTACATCAGCGACAGTTCCGAGGAGGAGGAGGGAGCGACCGAGGGGAGCCCTTTGGCCCAGCCGTTGCTGGATACGCCGGAACCCGACCCCGAAACCCTCGTGAGAAACCCCGATGAGCATGGCGGTCTCTCTTTGTCCAACCCCTCAGAGGTGGAAGGCGATCACGGCTCGGGGGAGTCACCGGCGGACAAGGCGAACGGAAAAGATGGCGCTCAGGTAAATGAATGCTTAAGAAGCGATGGTCGAGGAGGGGTTGGTAACTCTGAGGATGATGGCTATGAGGAGTTTAAGAGGCTTTGCATAGAAAGCGTGGAAAGGCTGCTGAGAGGAAACAGGACAAGGCGAACGGAAAAGACGGCGCTCAGGTAAATGAATGCTTAAGAAGCAATGGTCGAGGAGGGGTGGGTAATGGGTTAGGAACCGGGGGTTGCGTAAATTAAAAAACCAGCAGTGAGGGGTGCTTACACGTTTTCTTTTCTGAAAATTTCTCAACAGCTCGACGATGCCTTTCTAGAGGACCCGGACAGCGATGCATCAAGCAGTGAAGATGAACTGGCCCCACCATGTTTTTGCTCAACGCCAATACGAGTTGTTGAAGAGGACTCTGAGGATGATGGCTATGAGGAGTTTAGGAGGCGGCTTGGCATAGAACTAACCGAGCCAGTGCCACATCATGAGCGTAAAAAAGTCATGCGGACTATTGTACCCGTTGCTGTTTATGCTATCCTTAAACACTGCCTTAGGGAAAAGCTTTTTGAAGATTGTGAGGGCTGTGTCATAGATGCGCCAGGCCAAAGGCACCATGATTGTGTGACTTGGACTTCAGGGGATATAAACTGCAAGCTCCGGGGCCTGTGTGCTGAGCTGTGTTTGGAAAGCTTATTAAACACTGTTGTTGCCATAGGTTATGGTATGCAATGTCTGTGCCTAACCCAAGAACATTTAGCGCAAGGGGTGACCTTGATAAATGCTGTGCAATTCAGTGCAGACCCTGACCGTGTTCTAAGGAAAATGACCAAACCGGAAGATGCCTGCTTAGAGCATTATCTTGACCGTCTAGTCCGCACAAAGAGTTACAGAACCCTGCTTAAGAAAAAAACTATTTGTAAGAAATCTAAAAGGATTAAGTTAGAGAATGGTGAGGGGACAAACATGCGATATAAAACTTGGTAGCTGTAAATTTTTTAAAAAGGGGGGTTTGTGACTATCTGTGTTTTGTTAGAAGGCCTTTGGCCTTTAAGTGAGCTAAAAAGTTTTAATGAAGCATCTTGGTTTTGTTTTCAAGAAGCTGTATGTTTTTTAAATAAAAAAATAAATTGTTTGTGAGAATTAGCTCTTGTGTTTTTTGTGTGTGTGTATAGCAAAAAGCTGAAATGTATGTTGTGGGAGGGGGGGGGGAAATCCTAAAAATGTGCTTACAATAAAACAAACAAGGCTAGTTCAGACATGTGTCTGAGGACAATAGAGTTAATATGGAGATATACTTATCTCATAGAACTGCCTTTACTAGCAGGGCCAAATATTGATTTTGCCCCAGAGCCCTAAGTGGTCATCTCAAGGCTTGAACTCACAACCCTGGGCTTAGCAGGCCAATGCTTAAACCACTGAGCTATCCTTAGTCTGTTGAACTGAGTGGGGTTTTAACCACACACACCCAGACAAAATGGTTTCACTATCCCAGATCACAAAAGGGAATGCTATGGGAGGGGTGATTAAATTAACCTGTTAGCAACTATGTTGAAGTTTTGTTTGAAACAATGGTGGACTGCAAAAAGAGGTAAGACTTGCTGTCTTTAACTCTGAAACTATATATTATATAAGGCCACTCTTTGCCCATGCTGTCTTAGTAAATAATGGTGCCTATGTTTATTGCAGTGTGATCTGTTTAGCATGGAACCAGTAACTTTAAACTGCATTTCACCACCAGGCCAAGGTAAAAACCATTTTAACTATAGTTGTGCTTAATACTGTTGAATTAAAAAAAAAAAAGTATTACACTGGCTGTATAGGGATTTGGTGGTAATACTAACTAACACTTTTGCTTGTTCTTGACCTGAAGGCTCAAGCACACATGAGGGGGAACAGAACAACCATGTGCCTGCAACACTTTATCCCACTTTTTGCAACAAGCTTTTAAAAGCTTTTAAAATGCATGTGGGTTTTTGAAAAGTATATGGCTGCAAACTTGGTTTGGTGTGTTTTATAAAGCTGCTGGGGGGTGTGTGTGAGGGGCCTGTGCAAGGCATAGGTTTTTTTTTTTTTTTTTTTTTTTAAAGTACTTGGCACAGGGTTTTTTTTTGTTTTTTTACTGTGCATAATGTGATGGGTTTTTAAAATGGGGTGGATGCTACTAACTAAACCAAAGGCACATGGCTGGGGGTCAGAAAAAACATGTGGCTTTTAAATGCATGTGGGGTTTTTGAAAAGTATTTGGTTGCAAACTGTGGGTTTTAAACTGGTGGTATGGGTATTTTAAACTAACAAGGGTTTCTCTGCAAAATGGATTTTAAAAGCAGTTTTGGTTTTTATTCTGCAAAATGAGATGTATTTAAAAACCTGTTTATTGTACAGCCTGAAATGGATTATTTTGTTGTAAAGCTATGACTTTTTAAATAGAAAAACACCCTAATGAAGTAAGTGTGTGTGTGTGTGTGTGTGTGTGTGTGTGTGTGTGTGTGTGATATGTATGTTTACAAGACGGTTTCATGTGTTTTATAATAATGTTGTTGTTTGCTCCACAGTACAGTCAAAACATGAGAGATCCTTAGACCAGAGGGAAAACAAGCTGAAAAGAAAAAGGAAAGAGACCGCTGAAAAGGAAAATTCACCAGCATCAGTCACTGACGGATGGATGAAGCCCTGTAAATATATTTAGCTTATTGGTTTGGTTGTTCTATGAGGTTTTGTATTTTAAGTAAATACATAGGTGTGGGTGAGAGAGGTGGTAAAGTTCAGTTTTTGTAAAATGTTGTTTTTTCCCCGTCATAGGCCTGGGCAACTTTTCTGACAATGCTGTAGTCAGAGATACAAGGACATCTCGTCCAGAACTGCCAACGAACCAGGAATCTGCTTTGAGACCTTTAACAACGCAAAACAGCACAAGAGTGCAGCTGAAACATCCGGGCGGTCCAAACCTCATATACATCAAACCCAAGGACAAAACAAAAGACTCTGGTAAAAAACAACCATGCCACCACAACTCCAGTTCCTCAGTGGCCACCACCACACCAAGCCCTGAGGAAACTGTGAGCGAAAACACCCACATTCACAAACCCAGAGCACGCACTCTAGGGGTTCTGAATGTGCACAAACCCGGAGCATGTGCTCTAGGGGCTGCGTTTAAAAAACCAAGGACTAAAAGCTTCTGCGATGCTGAGGTATTGCAATCACACAACCAGCACTCTAGTTCCTCAGCGGCCACCACCACACCAAGCCCTGAGGAAACTGTGAGCGAAAATGCCCACATTCACAAACCCGGAGCATGAGCTCTAGGGGTTGTGAATAAAAAACCAAGAACTGACAAACCATTCTCCCAAAACCATAAGCTTGTCCCAGCTCCCCCATATTCTAGTAGCTGGGAAGGGGTTGAGGCTTCCCTCAGAAAAGTGGTGGAGGATGTATCCTCGGGTAGTCTAAAAGAACGGGATTCTAGAAAGAAATGGGAAAAATATGATGCTTGGTTCAGAGCCATGCTGAAAAACATAAGGGCTGGAAAGGTTGGCTCTGAGTAGGCATGACTAGTCGTGAAAAGGGGCCTGGGTAAAAGGGGCACCCTCCAGGGTACACATCAGCTCATGTGTAAACAAAAGGGGGGACAGCACTTGGGGGATAAACAGATGGCTGCCAAAAAGTTCCAGGCCCGGGTTGTTGTAAAATTTTTTAAAAGGGCTAAAGAAGTAATGAGGAAAAAAAACAAAAACAAAAAGAGATGCCCCCTACTGGAGGCTCTCAAACTGGCTTGTCTGAAAATGGGGAGGCGGAATCAGACTCTGGTTTAGCAAATTCCCCAGAGGGCTCTCTAGACGGGTCCCGTTCTACTCCCAATGACCCTCATGGAGGCGCCTCAGAGTCTGACTCTCAAATACCATCTGATGTAGAAGATGCCGCTAATGATCCCGTAGAGGAACCCCCAAGTAACCCCGAAAATGCCGAGGTGTATATGGAAAGAGTGAGAACTTGGCAATGTGAAGTATCCAGATTTGGGGGGTCGGTGTATTGTGAGGAATTTCGTTTTGTTAATCTTGAGCAAATAAATTCAGCTCAGCAGGTTGTTGAAGCCATACACCGGGGAATACAGTTAGTGCTCGATGACATTAATGGTAGGGTAGGCCCTGATGATTATGTTCAGTTACGTTTAGAGAGCCGTAATTTAACTAACTCTTTGTTTTCAGTCAAAAGAACTAGGGATGAGCTGTCTGCTGAGGATTTCTTAAATCAGACCTCAAAACTGCTACAGAGCAATAGAGAGTTGCATCTCGATGGGACGTTGCGCCTTGTTGTGACAGTTGTAAAAAACAGGGGTGGGGGCGCTCGTAGAGTTTTAAATACTATCCTTAATAGTCAAATTATTCATAAAGAGAGACAGTGTTTAGTAGACCTGACTTACACCGGTACCAATTTGTGTTTTGCGGGTGGGCTCTTGGCCGTCATGTCCGATCGTAAACCTACGGACGCGGAATTGTTAGCGGAGGCGAGAAAGTTACATGAGAAACTGGGGTGGTCAGATCAAAAAAAGTTATGCTCAGCAACGTAGCAAAGTTTGAACAGCATTTAGGAGTTAACATACAGGTGGTGCTGTATACGGCAAAAGGCGGCTGGGGCTTTTTTAAAACGGGGGGCACAGTGTACCCCAAGACTTATTTTATCCTGTTGCACGATGAGCATTACTATGGGGTTCTGGATGTAAAAAAGTTGTTCGGAGCGAAAAATTATTGTGAGTTTTGCCACATGGTGTACAGTCACGACCACTCTTGCAGGTATCATTGCCACCTCTGCTTGAGCGTAATGTGCTCAGACAGCGTGGGCGTGCAGCAGCGGTGTCCTAGCTGTAGACTGTATTGTCGGTCCAAAGAGTGTTTAGACAGACATATCGACTGTGCATCAAAAAACCAAGTTGAATGCCTGTCTAAAACTTTGTGTGAGAAGTGTCAGTCTTACGTGGACAAGCGGCATAGGTGTAAAGGGAGACGGTGTAAGCAGTGTCAGGGTTTGATCGTTAGTGATGTAGACGGTCACCTCTGTTTTATGGACAGCCTTAGAAAGCCCGAATCTTCAGAAAAGTATATTTTTTATGATTTCGAATGCACGCAGGAGACCGGGGTGCACACTCCCAATTACATTTTTGCTATGTCCCTAAAGCCAGAAAAATCCTGGGAGTTTAAGGGCGATGAGTGTCTTTATGTGTTTGTGAAGACCTTTATTGGCAAAGAGTTTCGGGACTACACGTTCCTAGCACACAATTCTAAAAGTTATGATGCATACTTTATTGTTAGACAGTTACTCAAGGAAAAGATGGGCCTAGAACTGATCACTCAGGGTAGTACACTAATGTGCGTGGAAGTTAAGGCCCTGGGCATTCGTTTTATAGACTCTTTAAACTTCTTGCCCATGAAGCTTAGCAAGCTACCGCAAGCGATGGGGTTTGAAGGGTGCAAAGGGTATTTTCCACACTTTTTTAACACGTTAGAAAATCAAAATTACGTGGGGCCTATGCCCAGTATGGAGCACTATGGTGTAGAAAGCATGATGCCCAGAGAAAAAGCAGAGTTTCTCGACTGGTATCGGGACCACAGCTCTGAGGCGTTTGACTTGCAGAAAGAGCTCGCGTATTACTGTCAGCAGGATGTAAAAATTTTGAGACAGGCCTGTATCTTATACAGAGAAGAGATTATGAAAATGACGGAGAAGGGAGATGTAGTAGAGAAAGAACCTGGTAAATTCACTGAGATAAAACTGTGTATAGATCCATTCCGGTACATAACACTGGCATCTGTCTGCATGGCTATGTCCAGGTTTATGTTTTTGGAGCCTAACACGGTAGCTCTTCTCCCTCCAGACAACTATCACAGGCAGAAAAAGAGATATTCGACCCCATCTATTCAGTGGCTGTTGTATATCTCTCACAAAGAAAATATACAAATACGGCACGCTTTACAGGGTGGGGAACTACAGGTAGGCCCCTACTTTTTAGACGGTTATGCCGATGTTGATGGGGTACGCACAGCCTTTGAGTTTAACGGGTGTTTTTTCCGTGGCTGTGTCACCTGTTATTGTGAAAAAGCACAAAATCCTATGACGGGGACATCTTTTGGGTTTCTTTATTACAAGACGCAGCTCAAGACCGACTATCTGAAACGACTTGGTTTTGTAGTGAGTACTCTTTGGGAGCACGAGTGGGAGGTGATGAAAGAAACAGACAGGGAGCTTGCAGACTTTTTAAACCGAGCCCAGTTACCCCGGCCTCTCGTGCCTAGGGATGCTCTTTTTGGGGGGAGGACAAACGCTATCCGCCTATATTACAAGCCTAACCCCGGGGAAGAAATCCACTATTATGATTTTACCAGCCTGTACCCTTTCGTAAACAAAACCAAAGAATACCCTATCGGACACCCCGATATAGTCTATGACAAACTTGGGCCCCTTGCAAATTATTTTGGAATTGCAAAAGTTAAAGTGTACCCCCCACGAGGCCTCTTTTTCCCATTGTTACCTGTCAGAGTGGGTGGCAAGCTTATGTTCCCGCTATGCCGAACCTGTGCGGAAACCGAGCAGCGGGAGACATGCACCCATACCGACGAGGAGCGGGCCATCCTGGGGACTTGGTGCACGGTGGAATTGAACGTGGCCATAGCGAAGGGGTACGCGGTGGCTAAGATCTATGAAATCTGGCATTTTAATGAAAAATCTGATAAACTCTTTTCAGAGTACATAAAATTACACCTCCGTCAGAAACAAGAGGCTTCAGGGTATCCCAGTTGGTGCACAGACGAGGAAAAACAAAATAAGTACGTTAGCAATTTCTACCAGAAAGAAGGCGTGCATTTACGCCAACACGAGATCAGATCAAACCCTGCTAAACGCCAAATCGCTAAACTGTTTTTAAATTCTCTGTGGGGTAAATTCGGCCAAAGATCCAACCTACCCAACACCAGCATCGTGAGAGACCCTGACGAACTCTTGCAGTACCTGTTCTCCCCCAATTATGAGGTTTCATCCTGCTAGTTTATCGATGATGAAACAGCGTGCGTGTCATGGAAGCACGCAAAAGAACGGTACTCTGTCTCTGGCAATACCAATGTTTTCATAGCCTGTTTCACCACCGCTTATGCCCGCTTAGAATTATACAGCCTCCTAGACGGTTTGCAAGAGCGGTGCCTGTACCACGACACTGACTCGGTGATATTTGTGAAAAGGGAGGGTGACTGGAATCCCCCTCTGGGGGATTATTTAGGGGACCTCACGAGCGAGATCCCGCCAGATCAACACATCACCGAGTTTGTGTCGGCAGGCCCGAAAACCTATGGGTATAAGCTGGCGGGTGGAAAGGCCTGTATGAAAGTCAAAGGTATTACCCTAAACGTAGCAAACTGCGAAAAGATCAACTTTGACAGTTTGAAAGATCTAGTCTTGGACTATTGCACGGGTCTGCAAGAAAACACCTCAAAAAAGATAGAGGTGCAGCAGCCCTCTATCGTAAGAAACAAAAACCAGTGGCAAATAGAGACAAAAACCCTTAAAAAGACACAAAAAGTGGTTTACAACAAGAGGGTCCTAGGAGAAGGTTTTAAAACCCTGCCCTACGGCTTTTGAAAAAAAAAAATGGATACGAGGTGGAAACACCCCTTTTCTGCAATTCTCGCGGGGCCTAGCAACTGCGGGAAAAGTTACTTTATAAAAAACGTGTTGGATAATGCCAAACACACACTGTCTGTTATGCCTGAGAATATCGTGTGGTGTTACAGTTGTTGGCAACCTCTGTATAAAGAACTGCTTTGTAAATATCCCTTTATCAATTTTGTGGAGGGTCTGCCTGAGGCTTTTGACGATGACAGTTTGTTTCCTACTAATAAAGTAAACATGATTATCATAGACGATCTGATGAACTCGGCTTGTGAAAGCGATGAAATGGAGAAAGCCTTTACCAAGTACGTGCATCACAGAAACCTGAGCATTATGTATATAGTTCAAAATGTATTTTGTCAGGGAAAAAAGAGTCGCACGATTAACCTAAACACAAAGTACATGGTTCTGTTCAAAAACCCCAGGGATAAATTACAAATTGCTACGCTCGCTCGGCAAATGTACCCCGGCAAAGCTCAATTCTTTCTAGAAGCTTTTGAGGATGCTACCAAAAGACCTTATGGCTACCTGGTGGTGGATTTAAATGCTTCCACACCAGAAGCTTATAGACTAAGAACTGGTCTTTTCCCTCCAGACTGGCCGGCGGTTTATACTTTGAAAAGAACAGCCGGGTATAAAAAGAGATGACTTATCGGCAGGCCCCTTTTTAACAGCCAGGGCTGCTGACCGAAAACATGTCTAGCTGCGTGAAGAGAAACCTGGGCCTTTTAAAATTACTTAGCAAATCGTCCCCACAGCAAAGGAGGGCTATACTGTGTTCGGCCTCTGACGATCTAGTAGCGGCCATCTCAGAAATAGCGCTCAATACCTTAAAAGGAAACGTACCTTTAACACAGAATCAAGTGCGTGTGCTGAAAAAGAAATGCACGCTTATAAAAACTTTGTGTAATAAAAGGGTTTCACTTAAAAGAAAAAAGCATCTGGTAAAGCAGTCTGGGGGGTTTATCGGACCTCTGTTAAGTTTTGCTATCCCTCTGATAACGGGGCTTTTAACTAATCGATAATGGAGTATGCAGAAAAAATGTTCCTGGTGCCCAGCCACCAGTTGGAGCAATTAAGGGCTCCCCCTCCGGCAGAGGAAAATATCAGAACAACCGCAACTCGCTTACTGGATGCTGAAATGAAGTCTGTTCTTCAAAGAACTGACTTGGCTGAATATGAAAAGGCTAAACTTTACAGCGCTGTGCTTCAAAGGTACCTAATGTACGTGAAGCAGAGCGATGCAGATAAAGGAAAAATAAGTCTGTTTCTACCGGAACAGGAACAAAGTGTGACTGCCAAACCCCCAGAAACACCAAAGAACTCAGACTCTGTTGCTCAGGAGGTGTTGGATAACGTAAATCAGCGTTATAAGAAAAATGCATTAGTATTGCTAAATAAGCTGGGCCAGGATAAAAATCTCTCTTCATGGAACAATAAAGGGTCTTTTGTGTACAAAGGCTCTGTGGTTAATGGTTCTAACATGCTTGACTTAGTCAGGGCCATCACCCAGACTCGCTCTGTTCCTAGCAGACATGTACCTAAAGGATGGGATGTGTTTATGAATGCCATGGCGGAACTGAACGTACCATCTTCCGTCATGGGCAATGCGGCCAACAGAAATCTTTTGGAACGCCTCAAGGCCTCGACTGCTGACACCGGGGTGGATCGAGAAACCGTGACCCCTTTTTTGCCGTCTAAAAAACGAAAATTGGCTAAAAGAGCCGAATGGCTCAGTGTGTAACATTTTTCACTTTCTAATTTAAAAACAAAAAAACAAAAAAAAAACAAAAAAAAAAACTGGTAATGTTTTGCTTTAAATAAAACATTTCTATAATTTAAAAAAAAAAATCTGTGTACTTTTTCCTCAATTGGTTTAAAAAAACAAAACAAAAAAACAAACACCAAACATCATTTGTCTTTAAACCCCTCACCTGGGGTGCTTTATTGGGTAACATGGCTATGAAAATCATTGCAAGATACACATGTCTGGGCTTGTTGAAACATGGTTTGAGCAAGGCTAGGCATGCCCAAGAATTTAAATTTACTTTTTACAAAATTCATCACCATCCGGTCATTTTGCACTAAGTCGTTAGAATACAAATTTAAAATCCGATCAAAAGATAAACCCTTGCTACGATGATGTAAGAAAAACACGCAGTGATAGCCGCAGGCGACGGAGAGGGGGTCTTGTAATTGTCTATTGTGAAACACCATGTCTGTGGCATTTTTGTTTAAAATTTTCATAATGCTTTTAGGAAACAACACACTGTTCGGGGGGTGCCCATGAGAGTCAAAAAACTCTCCACGGTTACGCTCCGCCAGATACAAGGCGAGCCAGTGTTCACCCAGTTGGTTGTGTGGATGCGTGTTCACCACCAAGCCTAGGGGTCTCTGAGACAGCTTGCGTCCTGGGAGCCAATCGCAAGGGAACACATCTAAGAAATTCTTTTTCGTGTAAGGGTCCGTTGATAAGACACGTGAGAGCTGCACGGTGTCCATGTTCACATGTAGTCAAACAGAACGTTTCTCCTCTGATTTATTTCTATGACATTGTCAAAAACCCCATACACAATCATATTGACGGTAACTGTTAAAGCCTTCCCAAAACGTATTTCTGCTCTCAGGTTCCCGCTTTTAATCAGGGAATAGTGATCAGCGCATTCCTGGTTGGGAGACAGGTCAAAGGCAAACAAGGTGTAACCCTGTGCAAACTCCTCACGGTCGATTAACAGAGAACGATCTTTCATGTGTTTACCAGCTGTCTGTACCAAATTCATGTATTCTCTCACGCAGCGTCCTGCCTCGAAGTCCGGTTGCAGAGGCTTGGTCGGTATCTGTTCACCATCCACATACAAGGCCACAAAATTAATATTGTAATGTTTAAAATGAAAGGGATTTTTAGCGTAACTTCCACTAAAGGCATCGTTATCCACAAACCCTAGGACAAGCATTTTGGGTAACTGTCCCAAGAACAGGTTCTCCTGGTTACTGACCCTGCTGCCCGCGGGGATGCTAAACACTTTCATTCCCACACGGTCCACAGGGTATTTAGCATTAGCGGTAAGCAGGGCCTCCGCGTGCCCCAGACGGACTCCCGGGGCCACCCGTACTTTCTTCACAAAAAGGGACGCTGATACAATGCGCAGTTTAAAGCCTTCAGCCGCACTGCCCATTAAACAGAAAGCGTCTTTACTGCGCGTCAGTTTAATTTTCACATCCACTCCGTTTAACAAAAGTTTTTCTTGAAAAAACAGGTCGCTATGTAAATGGCCCAGCAGCTCTACCGTTCTGCTCCCGGCCGTCAGCTTTGCACGCCTCACAAACCCTAGATTCCCTCCATCCAACTCTGTTTCTTCATGTTGTCCAGCAGTGTCTTTGTAAAACAGGCCGGCGGAAAATTGCGTGGCGAGGGTGTCGTCGCTGTAATTGAGCACCGATTCTATAAAGGCCCTGTAAGGGTAGCAGTTGTTGCTTTGGCTTATGAGGCGGTCTCCCAGCGTGACATCCAACTGACTGAAAATAGAGGCCACGGGGTAATTCACCAGACCCACTTCGGTGTCCGCGGCGAGTTCATTTCCGTCTCCTTTTACAATCTTGCAACACAGGCACAGCAGCGTGTTGTTTAAATCCATATAATCTATGCCATTCCCTGCTATAAAAAAGTCAATGGGGGCAGACTCCGTAATGGCCGATAGAGGCGGCACCTCGATGTAGATGCTTTTCTCGATGCTGGTCTGCGTAGGGGCTATTTGAAACAAGTCTAGTTCGGATTTGGTGCACTCTTCAGACCCGCAGTGAACAAAAGCCATGTTGATTAAAATATGTCTCTTTTACCAGGCAGAGCGCGTCTCCTCTTTCGCCCAGGCTTCCTCTTGGACTTTCGCTTATGGCCGGCCCTGCGAGTCAAAGCCCTTCTTTTAAAGGGTTTCGGGGGACCTGTGCGTCGCGGGTATGACGTATTTCTCTTTCTCTTCCTCCTTTTAATGTACATCAGCCCCGATCCTTCCTGTGAAGCTGTATTCCCCACCTTCTCCAGAACAGCATGGGAGACATGACCTACCACATCTTTAGCTATGTTTTGAGCGGCGGTTTTTACGTGGGGTTTAATAATCTCTAGCCCCCTCCTCAAAAGCGGTACGGCTTTTCGAAAGAGGCTACGAAATATTCCACCCACACCCGCCCCGTACATCACGGGGGCCCCATGATATCCAGGAAGGGCATATCCAGCCTGGGCTTTGTAATAGTTCCTGTAGATGGTGGGGTCGCCATAATTTTTTGGGATTGCCATAATAGGGTTTTGCTTTTTTAGAAACCTCGCTCTCTCCGCGGCCGCAGATGCAGCTTGACGATCACCTTGCCGAAGCGAAATGAGACATATCTGTTCTGATCTGTCTTTATTTCAATGGTGATGGTGTCAATGTGGTGTTTACTGACAGGGACGTAATGAGGTTTGTCGTAGGTGATGGTAACAAACTCGTTGTTCCTTCCTCGGACAGGGACGCAGCGTAACAGGGGAACAGAAAAGTCCCCCACAAACTGGTGTTCTACGATATCCGTGTATACATACAAGGAGTTAAAACCTCCTGTGATGTCTGCCGAGAAGGGGAATTTTTGGACGTTGCGTTTGTGGCCCAAACCCAGAATGTTAGCTAGCTCCCCGTCTGTAGAAAACATGTACATAAAATCGGTAGATTTAAGTCTCACTTTTCTACCCACAGGGTCGTAGTTCATGACCACCTCAGGCGGTCCAGGATGACGAGCCACGTTGCTGTTCATATGCTCCAGTAATTCAGGTATGGTCGAGTAATAACCTCGTCGTAGGATAAAATTCCACGTTGTAGCTCCAAAGGTGATTTCGAAAGGGGTGTCTTCGTTGATAGTATTCCAGCTGTGCGGGTATTGTATTTCCACTAACCCCACCTCCCAGGCACCCGGGAGATCCAAGGGCTTAATTAGCCGTATTGTAAAGTTCGAGATGGTGTTTTGGGGAAAAACTGCAGAGCTGGCATTGCTGGGCAAAGTAATGTAAAACCCGCCGTCACTCATTTTTCTCTCTCTCTGTCCTTGCAGAAGGAATCTTTTTTGTTTGTTTGTGTCTAGATGTCACAGAGTTGAGAAGCTTCCACCCAGCTGTTAAACTTATCAGGCCACCCCAACCATTTCACCAGTAGCTGCTTTTTTCTCCCTTTTCCTTTCTCTGCTAGAACTTTTTTTCAATCCTGTAAATCCTGTCTCGTTTGGGGTTTACTTTTTGTAATTCTTCAGGGTAAAAAGATCCAGTAACTGCCTCACCCTCGTAATCTTTTAAGCGGTATACAGGTCTCTGGCCCCTGGTTAAGACTTCATCCACTATGAATATCTCATCGGTAAACGTCTGTTCATAACCTTTATCAAAAGCGCCTTTGGTTTTAGATAGTCTCACGTGGTCACTTTTTCTAAAAGGGGCAACAACCGGTTTTATTTTAAAATCATCTCCATAAACCGTTTTCCATACCTTCAGAGAATTTGAAGGGTTAACATCAACGGGTCTGGTACGTATAGTTCTGTGAAAGCTCTGGTTGTAACTCTTTATAAAGTCAGGTAAGACGTCAATGTAGTGAAAGGTGTTATGGGCTGTAAAATATCTCCACATCCTAGTTTTTAAAGTTCTGTTAAATCGCTCCACAACCCCTGCTTTGACTTCATTATTGGTAACAAAATGGTGAACTCCATGCCGCTTTAACAATCCACTTAAAGGTTTGTTTAAAAATTCTTTCCCCCAATCGGTTTGTAATTTTTGAGGCACGCGACCTTCACTGAAAATAGCTTTAAAGGCCTTGGATACATCACCACTCGTCTTGTCTTTTAGGCCTAAGGCCCAGGCATATTTGGATAGAATGTCTATCACTGTTAAGATGTACTTAAAACTGCTGTTGTGTTTGGAGAACCGGTGCATATCCACCAAGTCTGCCTACCACTGCGCATCCACCTCTGAAACAATGGTCTTGTTTCTTTTAAAACGTATTCGAGCCGGTTTGTGTAAAGTGTAAGCATCCTGGTCTGAAAGCCATGCTGTTACCTGTCTTCTGTTTAAAGTTTTACTATGCTTTCTGGCCGCTTGAAAAAGAGGGTTGACCCCGCCGAAGCTCCCAACTTCCCCGGGGGCGTAATATATTTTCTTTAACAGTGCCGTCTGTGTAGACATGACTGTTACTGGTACCGTCTTTTACTACCACGAGTATGAAAGGGGACACATTCATATTGACACATTTAAATAAGTTTTATTAATCGCCTGGTTTAACACGACCTTTTACAGCCACCTATAAAATGGATGCCATGACCCCTACCATAAGGGAGTCTCAGATGGTTCATTATTCCATTTTGTCCTTTTCGGCTTGAGATCTGTGTCTCAGACATGAGCAAAAACAGCTGACGCATGATATGTTTACTCCGACAGGGCTTCCAATGTGTAAGTTCTTAAAGGCCTCTAAAAAGGCATCGTCGACCTGTTGAAAATTTTTCAGAAAAGAAAACGTGTAAGCACCCCCACTGCTTGTTTTTTTTTTTTTTTAGTTTACGCAACCCCCGGTTCCTACCCCATTACCCACCCCTCCTCGACCGCCGCTTCTTAAGCATTCATTTACCTGAGCGCCGTCTTTTCCGTTCGCTTTGTCCGCCAGTGCCTCCCCTGAGCCGCGATCGCCTTCCACCTCTGAGGGGGTGGACAAAGAGAGGCCGTCACGCTCATTGGTCTGCCTCACGAGGGTTTCGGGGCCGGGTTCCGACGTATCCATCAATGGCTGGGTCAAAGGGTCCTCCTTGGAACTGTCGCTGATGTAACGCCTGCTCCACACAAGGTCAAAGACGGTTGGGGTTAAAACAAAGTCCGAAGTTCTCACGGGGGTGATGAAGGAGTCTATGTTTCCTCTCAGCAGCCTTTCCGCGCTTTCGAAAGCACGTGTCCTTGGTAAGAGATGGCCGCCTCCTCTGTCTGGCGCTGGGACTTATGGGGTAATGGTGCTGCACTCTGATTGGCAGAGGGCCTTGGGAGACGTTCTTAGTGGGGTCACACGACTCCCTTCCGGAGGGGTCACCCCAACCCAGACCACCCTGATTGGTCAAAATCTCCTCTCGGGGAGGTCCTATCAGGACGAAACCCCTCCTGATTGGTAGAGGGTAGTGGGGGAAGTTCTTAGAGGGGTCACACGACACACCTTGCTTCCGGTCAGGTGGCACCTTGACCCCGGAAGTAATACCCCCATGGGGCGGGACTTCCGGTGCTAGGTGGCAGGGACCAAGGGGTCAAGGAATCAAGGGGCGGGGTTAGGGTTTGATTGATGGTAGGGCCCTTATACTACTGCCCCCTGTAACATCTTTTTGGTATGCCCAATGCTAAGGCAGAGATCCAGGTACAGAGTGTGCCGGAGATGGCCCCTGAGACCCAGGCATAGAGCCAGCCTGGCAGCGCTGCTGAGGAACTTCTACCAGTTAGTATTATGTGCTGTATTCCAATAAACTATCTGGGTGCTGACTGTATAGGGAGGTTTAAATACCTTTGCTCCAGGTTCTGGCTGGGCACTGCCATCTTGCTCAGGTATCACTACATGAACTGAGAGACGTCCGTCTCTGGGTAGTAACCTTCATTCTCTTATTTGTTCAGCTTTTGTCACCCTCTCCTTCCTAGTGTGCTCAAAATGCTGACCAGGCTGGAACGTTTGGGCAAAAAGTTATTTGCCTAAGATCTAGACTTCCTGTGCTGCTTGAGGCTCCCTCTCCCTCTTGGTTGACTGTCCCTGGCCCTCTTGCTCAAGATGGGAGCACAGTGAGAGCGAAAAAAAAACAAAAAACAAACAAACGTTGCATGGCAGGCATTTTTATTGTAGCAGCAAACAGATAGTGAAACAATAGAAATCTTTGAATCACTGTTTTAATTAATGCCCAGATCTTTTAGTTACCTTCACGTTTTCAGACATGCACTGGAAGGTGAGGTAAATGGCCCAGAGTGGCTCCCGAAACACTTCACAGTGCATAGACATAAGGGATTTGTGGCTATGCATGGTTAATTTCCATCAAATTTCCCTCTTTTGTTGAAGTGCACAACATTGCCATTCCCTTCACAGCAAAATGGGTGTGAATTACTGCAAAAGTCTATTAATTTTGTACTGCGCTTTGTTCTGATCATCAGATATTATAAATTAGAACATATGGCACTCACATTGTCTTGCAATGTGGCCTTCTCAGGTTCATCCTTACAGGTGGTGGTTACTTTCAACTCCTGCAATGACTCAGAGGGCACCATCCTGGTAAATAGCAGTGCTGCATATCTTCCCAGTTTGTCCATTGCCTTTTTGAACAGGACCCTTCTCTCGGTCTTGGAGACATGTCCTGGGGGCAACATTTGTTAATGTAAGCATGGCTTTCAAAGGTGCAATTATTAACCTAACCCTGGCCCCACCCACCCACCATTGTTACAGTCTGGGGTGGAAGTGATATGGAAAATGTCTTACCATCTCCCAATAGAAGTAGCTTAAGCTGGCATAATAAAGCAGTGTGGATACGCACTTTCAGTATAGTTATAGCAGAAAAAGTTATACCAAAAAACCTTTCCCATGTAGAGAAGGCTTGACGTTTTACCTGAGATGCAGGCAAGTGTGATAGATCTGCCAAATGCATGAGTGCTACATACAACATGTGAAATTTGGCAGGTGTGTTCATTAGGAATAAAATTGGGCCTTGAATTAGACAAGGGTTCTGTAGAAATAATATCATTATCACATGATAAAAGATAAGGATGTTGCAGGCTCATCATAAAATAGACTGAAATGAATTATTAATATGAGCTCTTCCATTTATGCAGGCCGAGGTGGTGCCTAGGTCCTGTAGTTGTCCTTTGAACCAAGATAGTAATAAGAAAATATGGAAGATTGACAATTGTTCCATTACTCCAAATTTTTAGATTTCTTCATGATTCTTTTAGCTTTCCTCATTATTATCTCTTATGTCTTTGTGCTTTTCTTTTCTTTTTTTTAGGTCAGATGATGACATGATAATGAGTGAGTTCTATATTAGACCTCACCTTGACAGATAAAGAGGAATTGATCATGGAAATAAAATTTAGCGGAAGCTTAGGTACAATGATCATGACTTGATCACACTTGTTATGTGCAAACAGAATAAAGTAAAAACTGGTAATATATATCTATATACTGTGACAGACCCAGACCAGTGGGGTACAGGAGTCTGGTAGAGGGCAAATATACTGGTCATTGGATGAGTAGTTTTCTGTTCCCTGAGTGACCAGAGCAGGGGCTGCACTAGAGTAATCAGGAACCTGCTAGAACCAGTTCAGGCAGGCAGGCAGGCTAATTAGAACACCTGGAGCCAATTAAGAAGAAGCTGCTAGAATCAATTAAGGCAGGCTAATCAGGGCACCTGGGTTTTAAAAGGAGCTCACTTCAGTTTGTGGTGGGAGTGTGAGGAGCTGGGAGCAAGAGGCGCAAGGAGCTGGGAGCAAGAGGGTGTGCTGCTGGAGGACTGAGGAGCACAAGCGTTAACAGGCACCAGGAGGAAGGTCCTGTGGTGAGACTAAGGAAGGTGTTTGGAGGAGGCCATGGGGAAGTAGCCCAGGGAGTTGTAGCTGTCATGCAGCTGTTACAGGAGTCACTATAGACAGCTGCAGTCCACAGGGCTGGAACCCGGAGTAGAGGGCAGGCCTGGGTTCCCCCCAAACCTCCCAATTGACCTGGACTGTGGGTTCTTCCAGAGGGGAAGGTCTCTGGGCTGTTCCCCAACCCACATGGTGAATCTCTGAGGCAAGAAAATCCGCCAATAAGTGCAGGACCCACCAAGATAGAGGAGGAACTTTGTCACAATACATATAATATGCTTTTTCAAATGCCATTTTCACAAACCTGAAAACAATTGAGCCAAATCAGATGGCAGGAGAAATGTAAACAAAAATATGAATGATAATGGGACCCATTTAAGAACACATTAGATGCCCCAAAAGCCACAACTGAGAAAGGAAGCTACCCTGGCTAAAAAAAAAAAAACCTGACTTAGAGCGGAAGTGAAGGCATCTATACAAAATATAGAACAAATGGAAGAAAAGGTAAGTTGATAGTAATGAATATAAATCAGAAGCTAGTGATGGCAGAAAATTGATAAGGGGAAAAAAGGCAACATGAAGAAATCTATGGCCAGCAGAATTAAGGACAAAGTTTTTAAAAATATATTAGGAATAAAAATACTAACAACAAATGTACTGGTCCATTACTAGACAGGAAGTGTAGAATTGTCAATAGCTGCAGAAAAGGCCGAAGTGTTCAATAAATATTTCTGTCTGGTACTTGTGGAAAAGACTAGATCATGGGTAGGCAACCTTTCAGAAGTGGTGTGCCGAGTCTTCATTTATTCACTTGGATTTAAGGTTTCGTGTGCCAGTAATACATTTTAATGTATTTTAACATAGAACGTCTCTTTCTACAAGTCTAATATATAACTAAACTATTGTTGTGTGTAAAGTAAATAAGGTTTTTAAAATGTTTAAGAAGCTTTATTTAAAATTAAATTAAAATGCAGAGCCCCCTAGACCGGTGGCCAGGACCCGGGCAGTGTGAGTGCCACTGAAAATCAGCTCGCGTGCTGCCTTCAGCACACATGCCATAGGTTGCCTACCCTGGAGTAGATAGATGATGTGATCATTGTGATGGTGTACCCCATAAGGCTTTATGGAAATATGCTTATGTATGTGACATAATTGGAATATGTTTTATGCTACTGTGACATTATTGGCATAATCTGTAACTGTATAGATCACTGTTACGACCACTGTTATATATTTGCAGCAAATACTGTATAAAGGTTGTCGTGTAAGGGGTCTATGGAGAGGTTATAGTTTGCTGGTTATGATTATGCTGTCTGTGTGTATCATTTTTGTAGTTGAAGTTATGAATATTGGCTCATACCGTCTGTATTTCAAACTTATGCTATGCTTCTGGGTGATACCCCAGACAAGTTGGTGTCAGCTCTGCCTAGCCTGCTTGAAGGCCCATTAAGGAACATTAGCTATACAATTGACCCATTGAGAGAAGGCAGATATGCCTTGTGACTCAGCAAAGTATGCAGGGACTTGCCCATGTGACTCCAAACTCCATTTTGCTATAATTTTCCACAATAAGAACAAAGAGGTGTTCTTACACCTGGAAAAGGCTATAAAAGGCTGATGCCTCATCTCCATCTTGTCTTCAATCCTGCTTCTTACCTCTGGAGAGGGTACAAATTGCTACAAATGGAAGCTCTATACAAAGGACTGATGACCCATCCCAGCTAGGGATGTACTCCAGAGACTTGATTTGAACCTGCAGCTTATTCCATCATTGCTACAAGCCTGAACCAAGAACTTTGCCATTACTGTATGTAATTGATTCCATTTAGCCAATTCTAGCTCTCATCTATATCTTTTTCCTTTTATGAATAAACCTTTAGATTCTAAAGGTTTGGCAACAGCGTGATTTGTGGGTAAGATCTGATTTGTATATTGACCTGGGTCTGGGGCTTGGTCCTTTGAGATCGAGAGAGCCTTTTTTCTTTTACTGGGGTATTGGTTTTCATAACCATTGATCCCCCATAATGAGTGCCACTGGTGGTGATACTGGTAAACTGGAGTGTCTAAGGGAATTGCTTGTGTGACTTGTGGTTAGCCAGTGGGGTAAAACCGAAGTCTTCTCTGGTTGGCTGGTTTGGTTTGCCTTGGTGTGCATAGAAACCCCAGCCTTGGGCTGTAACTGCCCTGCTTTAAGCAATTTGTCCTGAATTGGCACTTGCAGTTGGGTCCCACCAGAACCAGCATCATTACAACTACATAGGCCACGTAACATATCTCTGTAAAGGCTATGATCTACTGAATCTATTCATCCTGTTTGTATCATGTGTCATTGTTGTATTTGAAGTTATGAATATTGGCTGTGTACTTGCTTGATTTCTAAGCAGTCTTAGTAAAGCATTTGGTCAGCTTCTTGAGAAAGGAATGTGCAAATTAAGTGCCCAATCAAGAAACACTTAAAGGACAAGGATTCTTGGAAGGCTCCAATCTGCATAAGAAGTCTACCTGACGATGTTCAGGGTAGCATGTAAACAATGGCTGCTGCCTGTAAAAACAGTCATGCATGGACATGTGAGTTGCCCATGTGACTCCAAAACTCCATCTTGGAGCTGGACTTTGCATAGGAGAGAGGAGGGGGTCTCCACCCGTAAGATGAAGTCTATTTAAACCCCTGGAAGACCCCCTCCATTTTGTCTTCAGCTGGCTAAAGAGATACCTGAAAGAAACTGGAACAAAGGACAGTACGGAGGTGAGAGTGACTGCTGGACCCAGACTAGAAGGAGACTAGTCTGTAAAAGGAAGCTTACTGGAATTCTTCTGAGGGTGAGGTTTTTATCTATATTCAGTTTTCTTACTGTATTAGACAGACTTGTGTTCTATTTTATTTTGCTTGGTAATTCACTTTGTTCTGTCTGTTACTACTTGGAACCACTTAAATCCTACTTTCTGTATTTAATAAAATCACTTACTTATTAATTAACCCAGAGTATGTATTAATACTGGGGAGGGAGGGGGGGAGAAGAGAAACAGCTGTGCATCTCTCTCTGTGTGTTATAGAGAGCAAACAATTTCAGAGTTTACCCTGTATAAGCTTTATACAGGATAAAACGGATTTATTTGGGGTTTGGACTCCATTGGGAGTTGAGCATCTGAGTGTTAAAGACAGGAACACTTCTTAACCTTATTTCAATTAAGCCTACAGCTATTAAGGGACGTGGTTCAGACCTGGGTCTGGGTTTGCAGCAGGCTAGCGGGTCTGGCTCAAACCAGGCAGGGCACTGAAGTCCCAAGCTGCGAAGGCAGGGAAAGCAGGGGCGGAAGTAGTCTTGGCACATCAGTTGGCAGCCCCAAGGGGGTTTCTGTGATCCAACCCGTCACAGTCATATAGATGATGAAACACTTTCCACTCCAATAGTAACTCAAGAGGATGTTAAACAAAAGCTACTAAAATTAGACATTTTTTAAATCAGCAGGTCTGCATAACTTGCATCCAAGAGTTTTAGAAGAGCTGTCCAAGGAGCTTGCTCCATCATTAATATTAATTTTCAATGACTCAGTGCTGAGGGAGGTTCCAGAAGACTGGAAGAAAGCTAATATGTGCCAATGTTTAAAAAGGATAAACAGGTTGACCTGGGTAATTATAGGCCTGTAAGCCTGTCATTGATCCCAGGCAAGATAATGAAGAGGCTGATACAGGACTTGGTCAACAAAGAATTAGAGGGTGATATAATTAATGCCAATCAGCATGGGTTTGTGGAGAAGCGATCCTAACACTATCTGTTTTATGAGATTACAAGTTGGGTTGATAAAGATAAGTGTTAATGTAATATTCATGGACTTCTGTAAGGCATTTGAGAAAGCAAATCAATGCAAAATTAACATGGTACACATTAAATGTATTGTAACGGGAAAAATGAGGTCTCAAAATGTAATTGTAAACAGGAAAATCACTGAACTGGTATGTTTCTAGTGGGGTTCTGCAGGAATTGATGATTTTTTTTTTAAATCAATGACCTGAAAGAAACCATGACATTATTGATAAAGTGTGCAGATGACACAGAAATTGGAGGAGCGGTAAATGATTAAGAGGACAGTTCATTGACACCAAGCAATCTGGATTGCTCTGTAATTTGTGCATAAGCAAACATGGATTGCAATATGTCCAAATATAAAGTAATACAATGTAGGCCACACTTACATGATGGGGGAATCTATCCTGGGAAGCAGTGACGGAAAAAGAATTGAGGGTCAGTGTGGATAATCAACTGAGTATGAGCTCCCAGTACTGATGTGGCTAAAAGGGCTAATGCAAGCCTTAGGCTATGTCTACACTATGCAGCTTTTAGTGATACGGCTGTGCTGCTACAACCATGCTGCTAAAAGGTGCATAGTGTAGCCGCTGTTTGTCAGCATTAGCGTTGTCAGCATGAGAGCGCTCCTGCTGACTGACAAGCGCTGGTGTGAACAGCGTTTGTCATTGACAAAACTTATCTTTCGGGAGGGTATTTTTCTTTTAAAAACACCTCTGAATAACAAAAGTTTTGTCTTTCACTTGCCAGTGTAGACAAAGCGTGACATGCATAAATAGGTGAACCTTGAGTAGTAGTAGAGAGATTATGTTGCCTCTATTTAACACTGGTATGACTGCTACTGGAATCCTGTGTCTAGTTCTGGAATCCACAATTCAAGAAGGCTGTTGAGAAATAGGAGGGGGTTCAGAGAAGACCCATAAGAATGATTAAAGGATTAGAAAACATGCTTTATAGTGAGAGCCTCCAGGAGCCCAATCCATTTAGTATAAGAAAAAGGATAAAGGGTGACTTGATCACAGTTTATATGTTCCCCACCTACATGGGGAACAAATATTTGATAATGGGCTCTGAAACCTAGCAGACAAAGGTATTGTTGCCCCTTTTTTTTACCCAAGTGGCTAGTCAAATTTTGGGGCCCTGGAGATGTTCCAGTTGGAAGTAGAAATTGATCAAGTCTGATATTTTCTTTGTTGCAATCTCATTTGTTTACAACGAATATACAAAGTCCTGTTTCTCTGAACACAGAAGAGACAAGAACAAAAAGGAGCAGCTTCTTAGTTTACAGTCCGAAGAAGCTTCAGCCAACAGACCCACGGATTGACGTGGTATATCTTGACTTTAGTAAAGCTTTTGATACTGTCTCTCATGTCCTTTTCATAAACAAACTAGGGAAATGCAACATAGATGAGCTACTATAAGGTGGGTGCAAAACTGGTTGGAAAACCATTCCCAAAGAGTAGTTATCAATGGTTCACAGTCATGCTGGAAGGGCATAACAAATGGGGTCCTGCAGGGATCAGTTCTGGGTCTGGTTCTGTTCAATATCTTCTTCAATGATTTAGATAATGGCATAGAAAGTACACTTATAAAATTTGTGGACAATTCCAAGCTGTGAGGGGTTGCAAGTGCTTTGGAGTATAGGATTAAGATTCAAAATGATCTGGACAGACTGGAGAAATGGTCTGAACTAAATAGGATGAAATTCAATACGGACAAATGCAAAGTACTTCATTTAGGAAAGAACAATCAGTTGCACACATACAAAATGGGAAATAACTGCCTAGGAAGGAGTATTGGGAATGGGATCGGGGGATCATAGTGGACCACAAGCTAAATACAAGTCAGTGTAACACTGTTGCAAAATAAGTGAACATCATTCTGGGATGTATTAGGAGGAGTGTTGTAAGCAAGACACAAGTAGTAATTCTTCCGCTCTACTCTGATTATGCCTCAACTGGAGTTCTGTGTCCAGTTCTGGGCGCCACATTTCAGGAAAGATGTGAACAAATTGGAGAACGTCCAGAGAAGAGCAACAAAAATGATTAAACATCTAGAAAACATGATCTATGAAGGAAGATTGAAAAAAATTGGCTTTGTTTATTCTTGAGAAGAGAAGGCTGAGAGGAGACATAAGTTTTCAAGCACATAAAAGGTTGATACAAGGAGGAGGGAGAAGAATTGTTCTTAATCTCTGAGGATAGGACAAGAAGCAATGGGCTTAAATTGCAGCAAAGGAGGTTTAGGTTGGACATTAGGAAAAACTTCCTAACTGTGATGTGGTTAAGCACTTCAATAAATTGCCTACGGAGGTTGTGGAATCTCCATCATTAGAGATTTTTAAGAGCCGGTTAGGAATGGGCTAGATAATACTTAGTCCTGCCATGAGTGCAGGGAACTGGACTAGATGCCCTCTCGAGGTGCCTTCTAGTCCTATGAGTCGATGATTCTATGATTGTGGTGAATTCTTCATCACTGGCAATTTTTAAATGAAGATTGAATGATTTTCTAAAAGATATGCTTTAATTCAAACAGGAATTATTTTGGGGCAGTCCTATTGCCTGTGCTATACAGGAGGTCAGACTAGATAATCACAGTGGTCCCTTCTGGCCTTTAGAGTCTAGGCATTGTTAAAGAAATTGTTATAGAATGGTTAGATTTCCTTAGTCTCAAACAATTCATTCGTTAGAAAACCCATCAAGAGGACACCAGAAGTCACTGTGGCTGAGGTGGACACAGATTGCTTGAACTCTGAAGCAGCCCATTAAGCATTCCAAACATCTTCCCTTAAAACCTACCATTCAATGCCAAGAAATATTGTGCCCAACTACTGAAACCCCTAAGATGCCCTCTAGCTCTGCATCTTCCTCTCCAAATCTGAAGGCACCGACAAAATAGAGAAAATCTGCCTCTTCGCCTCTACAAATAAAATGGTGCCTGAGCCTGGTGGAATGCAGCTGATGGCTGTAATACAATAGGTGGTCACAGATACTGTTGAAATTAAATCTGCAGTATCCATCTTACAGACCACTATGACTGAGATGCAGAGTGCATGACAAGCTCTATTGTGATAGATGGGTGAAGCAGAACAGGGAATTTCTGAAGTGGAAGATGATTTCCAAGAGAACAAATTACAGGTTATAAGCACGCTAGTGATATCAAGACTTAAGATCAAGCTAATTGATCTAGAAAGCCACTAGGGTGACCAGACGTCCCGATAAAATCGGGACTGTCCTGATATTTAGGTGTTTGTCACGCATCCCAACCGATGTTTGGTCAGGACACAGTTTGTCCCGATATTTTGCACTGCGGGTTTTTTTTGTTGCTCCGCCAGTGGCACTCCGTTTTTTGGGTTTTTTTGCTCCGCCAGCAACCCTCCTCCCCATGTGTCCCAATATTTTCTTCCTCTCATCTGGTCACCCTAAAAGCCACTCACAACAATGTAAGATCAGGGCTGTAGGTGTTCCTGAGGGAATAGAGAAAGGTAAACCCTTTGACTTTTTTCCTAGACTGCAAACGAAGTTGTTGCATCTGATGATAGATTTCTGTTTTGATACTGAACAGGCACACCAGGTCCTTGCCCCCAAGCCAGCTCCAGGAAGTCAGCCTACAGCATTGATTGTGAAGTTCCTGTAGTTTACCACTCAGGAGCTTATATTGCAGAAATTCAGAGGAAAAAAGGAGATGTTATGGGGAGAGCCAGCATTTCAAGATTATGCTTGTGATGTGGTTGAAATGAGGGCAGCTTTTAACCAAGTGAAACAATTGGCCAAGAAGATGGACTTGAAGTATTTTCTTAAATACCTGGCAATACTCCATATTAAGAATGGCAAGATGATGGTATCATTCAGTTCCACTTAGGAGATGGAAAAATACCTAAAAAAAAATCTGCAAATTCCTCCCTTGCAAGAGGTGACATCTATGGAATGGTCTGACCATATGGAATTTATATATTTCTCTCTAAGATCTGATATGGCTGCTCTAACAAGTTGATAGGTTCTAGCTAATACTGATATGTTATTTCCTTTTCTTTCTTTCTCTCTGTCACTGGGGCTCAAAGGTTAAAGGCTTATCAAATTTCTTCTGTAAGAGGTTGGACTCACCCCTGCAGGACCTCCTGCTGGTTGCTTTGGGAATTAGCTTGATCCAGCCTCCGGAGCGCCCTCTGCAGGCCGGTGATCCGCCTTGCTGCTTCTGCCCCCATGTCCCTCCCAGGACCCCAGTTCCCCTTGCTCTGGGTGCTGCCCCCTGGCAGTACCCACACATGCTGGGTCTCCCCTCCCAGGGGAACCCCCACCCACTAACCCCACCTTGCCTCAGTGTAAGGCTACTGCCAGTCACCATCTAGCCCCACTCCCTGGGGCAGACTGCAGTATCAGCCACTCATCACAGGCAAGGTTGGTTTGGACCTACTGCCTTGGCCTACCTCTGGGCTGCCCTCTGCAACCCCCAGTACCTTTGGCCCAATGCTAGGCTACAGCCTGGGTCTTTCCAGGCTGGAGCTCCCCAGCCCTACTCCACTCAGGTACCCTGTCTCACGCTCCCTGCAGCCAGACCCTTCTCTCTCTGAGTGCAGAGAGAGACTCCTGAGGTCCTGGCTCCCAGCCTCTTTATACAGGCCAGCTGGGGCCTGATTGGGGCGTGGCCCAGCTGCGGCTACTTCCCCAATCAGCCTAGGTAGCTTTTCCCGCAGCCCCAGCCCTATGCAGGGCTGGCTTTAACCCTTCTCAGGCAGGAGCGGGTGACCACCCCGCTACACTTCCTATTGCCTTCACTCACAGGAAAGGAGCATTAATGTAAAGTCTATCATTAGATTAGTAAGTATAGATGTATACACACACATATATGTATAAATATATATTTATAAGTGTTTTACTAGATAGTCCTTCCTTATGATCTAATGTATCAAGATTCTGTTGGTAATAGATGATAACTATAGTAGTAATGTTTGCGGCCCAAGGGGCTGGGAGGATCTTCAAGCTTCACGTGATCCAGCTGCACCCTTTGAATGTGTGTATTTTTTTAAATTTTTAAACAGATTCTTCTTTTGGATTGTATGGTAATAATGTGAATTTCTCTCTCCACTATCTTTTCCATTTTGTCTTTTCACTTATATAGTTTGTCTTTCTTTCCCCGTCCTGTTACCATCCTATGCTGGGAATTTCCTTCCAACTCGTGTAGAATATGTCTTGGGAAGTGACATCCTACCCCTGAATTATATAACTTTTGCAGTATAGATATGTAAGAACTGTATGCTGCTCAGGAACATTGACAATTTCTCATTTATTCACAAAGCAACTTTACATTTTATCTGGTATACTTTAACAATGGTGGTTCTGATAATTAAATAGTCTCCTGAAATATAAAGGGTTTTAATAACCCTATTTAAAGAAAATAATATGCTCCGTGCTTTAAAAAAAAAAAAAAGAGAATGTAGACATTACCGTGTTCCAGGAGATGTATGTGCCAGAACTTAAAGCTTGTAGACTGAATAGAGATTGATTAGGCCTCTCAGTTTTTAGATGCTTTCATTCTAAAGTGAGGGCTGTTGCTATACTAACACATAAAAAGTTGAATGGTAGTATTCTGAGCACAAGGTTTGACAGTGAGGGCAGATTTACTGTCCTTGAGGCTGAAACTGGCAATTCTACAATCATCTTTGTCATTCTCTATGGGCCAAACCAGGATGATCCCAAACTTTTTCATAATGTTTTATGAATATAAATGACATGGGCAACCATCCTATTATTATAACTGGAGTCTTTAATGAAACTCTAGACCCAGTCCTTGATAAATCTTCTCTATCTCCATATAAAAACACTAGTACTTGTCAGGTATTTCATAAATACATGGCTGATTTAGATTTCCCACATGTGTGAAGATTAGGTAATCCTATGGACAAAAACTAAGTTTTTTTTCTGCAGCTCATTCAACATATTCAAGGTTGGACTATTTCTTAGTGTTACAAACCCGATCAATTCTGTCACTGATTGTAGCACTGGTATTGTTGTTGTATCTGATTGTGCTCCTATACATATGTCTTTTAGGTCTACAGTCTATGTACCCCCCCCCCCAACCAAAATGTGGAAATTAACTACCCTCTGCTGTTTGATGCATCATTTGTTAACTCTATCCAACAGGAATTAGACCTTTTTAAAAAAACAAATGCCCCCTCCGCTTCCTCACCTGCCACACTTTGGGAAGCCTTTAAAGCATTCTTCAGAGGCCATATCATCTCTTATGTCATCTTTAAAAAGAAATGGAGAGAACAAAGAATTGATATTCATGCAAAGGAAATCAAGGCCTTGGATGAAGATTTTGGTTCTGACCCCTCCCCAGAGAAACTCAGAGCCCTCATAAATTTAAGATATGAAATCAACAAATGTCTGAATTTACTTTATCCAGTTTGATGCAAAACTACTGGGAATCTGATGAGAGAGCTTGCAAACTATTGGCTTACAGACTTAAGCAAAAGGTTAACAGAAATAAGATGCCTGCTATTTGTGATGGTAGCAATAAATTATATACAACACAGTCAGATATTAATAAACAATTTAAACAGTTTTATTCAAAACTATATTTAGCTGAAGAGGGAATCAGTAAAGATGCCCTATATAACGGCAGTGAGGCAAGCTTAGTCAAACTTGGCTTGCAAGTTCTGCTTCCATCCATTCTTCCATGTAGAATGGAAGAATCCCATGGAGCAATCCTATCCTTAAAATTGGTGACAGGAATTGGCTGGACAAAGGGATTATGACGGTGTTACAGCTAATTGACAATGATAAATGTAAATCATTTGTAGATCTTCAGCAACAATTTGGCTTGCCCTGCTCCAGAGCATGGAAATATCTCCAGTTCAAGCATTTACATACAAATGTATTTGGACTGGATGCATTAGGAGTTTCAGAACCTCCAGAACTTCTATTATTTTGGAGGAAACTTCCCAGGTTTACTCAGCCAATGGTAGTGTTTTATGATTTTCTGGCCCAAAGAACTCTGGCAAAGATTGATAAGTTAGGAGTTGCTTGGAATGGTGATTTGGATACACAACTATCTCTGACCCAATGGAATACAATTATATCTAATGTTAAAAAAGCAACTATAGACCTGAGACTATGGTTTATACCAAAATACACTTTTCCGAACAGACTCATAGACTTTAAGGTCAGAAGGGACCATCATGATCATCTAGTCTGACTTCCTGCAGAAAATCATGATTTAAAGACTTCAAGTTACAAAGACTCCACCATTTACACTACTTTAAGCCTGCAAGTGACCCGTGCCCTCTGATGCAAAGGAAGGCAAAACCCCTCCAGGGTCTCCACCAATCTGACAGGGAGAAAATTATGGCCCCAAATATAACTTATCAGTTAGACCCAGACATGTGGGCAAGACCCAGCAGCCAGACTCCTGGGAAAGAATTCTCTGTAGTAACTCAGAGCCCTACCCATCTAGTGTCCTAGAGAACATAAGAATGGCTGTACTGGGTCAGACCAAAGGTCCATCCAGCCCAGTATCCTGTCTGCCGACAATGGCCAATGCCAGGTTCCTCTCTCCTGCCATCCATCACCACCCTCTGACAAACAGGCTAGGGACACCATTCCTTACCCATCCTGGCTAATAGCCATTAATGGACTTAACCTCCATGAATTTATCCAGTTCTCTTTTAAACCCTGTTATAGTCCTAGCCTTCACAGCCTCCTCAGGCAAGGAGTTCCACAAATTGACTGTGCGCTGTGTGAAGAAGAACTTCCTTTTATTTGTTTTAAACCTGCTGCCCATTAATTTCATTTGGTGGCCCCTATTTCTTATATTATGGGAACAAGTAAATAACTTCCTTATTCACTTTCTCCACAACACTCATGATTTTATATACCTCTATCATATCCCCCCTTAGTATCCTCTTTTCCAAGCTGAAAAATCCTAGCCTCTTTAATCTCTCCTCATATGGGACCCGTTCCAAACCCCTAATCATTTTAGTTGTCCTTCTCTGAACCTTTTCTAATGCCAGTATATCTTTTTTGAGAGGAGGAGACCACATCTGTACGCAGTATTCAAGATGTGGGCATATCATGGATTTATATAAGTGCAATAAGATATTCTCCGTCTTATTCTCTATCCCCTTTTTAATGATTCCTAACATCCTGTTTGATTTTTTGACTGCTGCTGCACACTGCGTGGATGTCTTCAGAGAACTATCCATAATGACTCCCAGATCTTTTTCCTGATTAGTTGTAGCTAAATTAGCCCCCATCATATTGTATGTATAGTTGGGGTTATTTTTCCCAATGTGCATTACTTTACATTTATCCATCACTGGCTCTTGGAGATGTTTGTTGCTAGCAGTCTCATCATAACATCCCCTCCATAAACTTATCAAGCTCAGTCTTGTAGCCAGTTAGGTTGTTTTTGCCCTTACTGCCACCCTTGGAAGGCTGTTCCAGAACTTCACTTCTCTGATGGTTAGAAACCTTTGTCTAATTTCAAGCCTAAACTTGTTGATGGCCAGTTTATATCCATTTGTCCTTGTGTCCACGTTGGCACTTAACTCTTCTCCCTCCTTGGTATTTATCCCTCTGATTTATTTATAGACAGCAATCATATCTCCCCTCAGCCTTCTTTTGGTTAGGCTAAACAAGCCAATATATTGGTTCACCCATAGACTAACAGTAACGGGCCTCAGAAATGTTGACTGCTGCTAGAAGTGTACTTCCCTTGGTGCTAGATTAGCTCATATGTAATGGTAGTGGCTCTGTATCAAGAATTTCTGGCATGAGGTGGGTCAAAGGACCAATTTGATATTTGATGTTACGTTGGAGCCCTATCCCTTAAGTTTCATTCTTGGATATATTCCCAATACCTGGAGATGACCTGGTAAGAAGGTGGCATGGTTCCAACATGCAACTTTGATTACTAAAAAATTAATCCTGCAAAAATGGAAAAGTCGATCCCCACCAAATATTGAGGGTTGGATCTGTGATATGACTGATTTTGTAGCTAATAAATGACTGGCATTCTACAAAAATGGAATGCTTGAAAATTTCAAATAAATTGGATTGACTTTTTAGAAATCTATGATTAATGTAGACCCTGAAGATAGAAATGTCACTTTCCCGCCCCTCTCTTTATCCTAACCCTTGTGTATTATGATGAATCTGGTATTTTGGTATATTTGTTGTATTTGGAAAAATTAATAAAAAGTTATAAATAATAATTTTAAAAAACAGTCAATATTATTGCTCACTGAGTAATTTAAACAAAACATGTGACTTACTTTTTTGGATGTAACATAAGAGTGAAATCCTCACGTGACCACCCCTGGGCCAGATTGTCACCTTTTGCAGGGAGGGACTATCTGCAAGTATTTCCTTGTGGAGATTATCCCATACTGTAAACTGTTCAGGACAAGCAATATCTCTTGCTAGGTATATGTATAGTCTCTATGATATGGGGCTCTAATCTCAGTTGAGGTTTTTAAGCTAATGGCAGTCCAAAGAAAGTCCAGTGTTCAACTGGAGTTCCATATCCTTTTCCTCAGGATAGGTTTATTGATAAATAGAAGATGCAGAATGACTCAAAATAATAAACACTTTCCCGTTTTGCACGTCACTAAAGTTGCTCTTTGTAAGAGGAGGATGTTAACCCCAATATCCTGAAGAAATTTCCTCTCTGGGCACTACATATTGTCTATTTGAAATTCCTCCTGCAGTTTAAACTGGATGTGCTATTCTTCACTTTTTGAGCTTGTGACGAACTGGGACTGTTCTTACTGTGGGCTTTGAATGCTGACAGGGGAGTGTGGCTAGGATAGTCTGCATTGGGGGTTGGGAGACTGACCGACGGAGAATACCTGAGCATGTAACATGAGAACCCAGGAAGGGGTTAGAGGCGAGGTGACACCTTTGCCCGGGAAACTGAACAAAGGCTGTGGGAGGGGTCGCTGAAGGCAGAGTCTCAGGAGCTGGCTGGTGATGTGGCTGGGAGGGAGACAGGGCTCTGACCTCCCAAGGGGGCTGGGGTGCCCTGGGACCCCAAGATGGACCTAACTGAGGGGGGTCCTGTTGTCTGTGCCTGCAAGACCTGTCTTGGACTGTATTCCTGTCGTCTAAATAAACCTTCTGCTTTACTGGCTGGCTGAGAGTCATGGTGAATCGCAGGACGCCGGGGGTGCAGGGCCCTGAGTCCCCCATACTCCGTGACAGAGCTATACTGAAGTGAAAAGTTGCTGCACACTGTTAAATGACTGCAAAATTTTATCCCTGAACTCTCTGCATTTCAGAAGTGGATGAAGTTATCTATACATGTAGTTGGTGTTTCACGTGGAAGGCACACTGTTAACTTGAATGTTTAATAATAAGCATATTTTGAAAAAATTGCATTTTCTGGTAGCACACCCTTTAAACTGTACGTTCTGCATTTTTATTTTTAAAAAATCATTTAAATTCTGGATAAATTACTTACATTGACACTTGGTTTTTTTCTATACTGTTTGGTTTTTTTTCACCTGTCACAGCTCTGTTCATTTCTGTAGCATGCCAGATTGCTTTGAGGGTATTAAGATGCTCCCAGCTCACTGTTTTTGTGGGAATAGGGTATTTTTATGTAAGTACAGCAAGTTAAATAACATAATCCAAGATAAATATTCAACAGGAAATTTGAGAATGCCTCAGGTGCATTATGTAGAGTACAAGTCAGAACATGGCCTTTTTCATTCAGCTGAGTGAGAATTAATTCACATCTAGTGTTACACTCCATAGTTTGTGTTCATTATTTTTTTCACAAAATTGTATTTGTTTAAACAAAACAATGTTAACAGGCCCCTGTGGGGCTCCATGGGGCGCGGACAAAGCACACGACCAATGTGGTTGCAAGCTGAACTCAAGCTGACTCCAACTCTGTTTATTACAAGCTTTCTTTTATAGTCTTTCTTAACATTACATAACACAATTAGGCTATAATTACACATCTACCGATTGGACAAGAAGGAGAATCATGTGTTTATCACATGTATAGCCCCACACCGATTGGTTCAATTGTTCCTTACATAAGGCCTCATCTTATATAACCACCAGGGGGCCTTACATAAGGCCATGATTTATTGCCAGGCAAGTGTCCCATCGTGACCCCTACCCTCTCATGGAACTTTACATCCCCACAGGCCCCTACTGCTATGGTTTTAATATCTTGTTTACTTGTTGCCCATTGAAAGGTGAACATCTTCAATGATGTTGCTAAAATTTATTTTTTCCACCTAATTCAGTGGATTTTAACTTTCCATTTTCTTTTCCACATAGGTAGAATTCAGGGCCGGCTCCAGGCACCAGCTGAGCAAGCTGGTGCTTGGGGCGGCAGATTGTTCGAGGCGGCATTCTGCCCAATCCTAGGGCGGCACGGCCACTTTTTTTTTTGTTCTGCTCCAGCAGCCCTGTAGGGGGCGGCAGCGCGGAGGACCAGAGCGCCCTACAGGGCAGTCCTCTTCCTTCCCTCCCCGCCGACTGGAGCAGAGCCCTAGCGGCAGGCGGCAGGAGGCGGCGCAGCGGGAGGGGCCGCGTGGCAGCGCCCCTGCTGTAGCCCTGGCCACCCCCTTCTCTCTCTCTCTCTCTCTCCCGCCCGCTTCCTCCCCCTCCCCCCCCCCAGCCGGTCCCCCTGCACCCGCGCTCTGGCCGCGCCACATTTTTTTTTTTTTTTTTTTTGCTTTGCCATTCTGGCCACCCCATTTTTTTTTTGTTTTTTTTTGCTTGGGGCAGCCAAAAAGCCAGAGCTGGCCCTGGTAGAATTCCTACAGTTTTAGATATAGCTTCTCAAGCAGCTCAGATTCAAATGTGATAGAACTGATCATACAAAAGAAGTGGCATTGATAGGCAGGAGTAGATTTAAAATCAGAGCAATCGTTTAAATATCAGTGCTAAATTAGAACCTGATATTGCAAACAATTCCCTGTGGGTGCATTTCTGCTGCTGAGTTGAGCTCCATTGACATCAATGAGGCTGCATGCAGGTCCAGGGGTTTTACATGTACAAAGTTGCTGGGAGGATCAGGATATAAATTAGCACTGAGATCAACTCAAACTATTTGTAAATGCAGAGTAATGTGCTACTCCAGATGAGAAATGGTAGCAGAACCTGGTTCTATACTTGCTAGATTTTGGCAGGCCAGAGCTCTAAATATGGACATTGGAGTGCTTGACCAAGAAGAAAGGGGATTAATGAAGAATGTCAAGCACTCCACACTGGCCTGCCTTTGCTACTATTGAAGCCATAGATTTTAACAGGAGCAGAGTTATGCTAATGCTGAGTGCTTTCCAAAACCCCACCCTATGTCTGTAGTCCATTAGTCACCTAACTGAAGTAAGTGAAAACTCCTGTTTCAGTGTGTTGACTTTAAGAAAATTGCTTTAATGGAGTAACTGTGATAAGTGAAATTACAATTGGAATTATGTTGAATGCCAAATAGTTCTGCTCAAGGTCTAGCTTGTTAATTACTATAGCTGCTTTACAGGGGGACTTGCTGCGTACGTGCTTTTCCATTGTAAACATGTGTAAATCTTTTGTGGCCAAATAATAAAAACAAGTTAATCCAATTAACTCTTCAAAATGTAGATCTTGACATGATTTAAGGAAAAAATATGGGAAAACAAAACTATTCAAAGGCACTTGGCCTGTTATAGTCTCACTGTTCTCCAGCATTAGAGACTGACTGCACTTTGAGGAAGCTCTGTTTGCTTAGCTGGGTTATGAGTCTGATTAGCATTACTAATACACTCTAAATATGCGGTGTTGCATGTCTCCAGCATAAATGGTCGTAAAAGACCATTTGAGCTAATGTTATGTAATGATACAAAGTTAACCCAAGCTCTTTTTCTAATTATTCAGGGTCTCCCGTGAATAATTTAGTGCCTCTGGTTGGAGAAGTGGGACCCTCAGCCACCATCCATGAAGACTGGGCTGCCTGCATAAGAAAAGAGAGGAAGATGGACCATCAGCAGCCTGCTTTGAGGATTTTTTCCAGGAAAGAATCATAGAATCATAGAATACCAGCCGAAGGTTTTTAAGGCCCGGCTTGACAAAGCCCTGGCTGGGATGATTTAGTTGGGAATTGGTCCTGCTTTGAGCAGGGGGTTGGACTAGATGACCTCCTGAGGTCCCTTCCAACCCTGATATTCTATGATTCTATGATTCTTTCCTGGAAAAATCTTCAAAGCAGGCTGCTGATGGTCCATCTTCCTCTCTTTTCTTATGCAGGCAGCCCAGTCTTCATGGATGGTGGCTGAGGGTCCCACTTCTCCAACCAGAGGCACTAAATTATTCATGGGAGACCCTTTCCCCAGCATGACAGATGCACTGGAAGCATGGTATTGCACTGAAAACAGAACTTTTCTATGGGTTTTTCAGGGATACTTAGCATTTGTTACACTGAAATAGGTATTACTTAGTTTGAGTTTATTGATTAGTATAAATACTCTACAAAGTTAATCGCTGCGGTTTACTACAAGGACCTAACATTCTGTAGAGATAGCAGAATGACACTGGTGCAGGTCCTTTCAGTGACACACCTGAAGGAGGAGTGTGCACTTTCTCTTCTAGATTTCCCTCAGTAGGTACCCACTGTGCAAGACAATCTTAATTAACTGAGTGGGTTAATTAATTCATCCTAGAATGATGAAAGAATGATGGCTTTGTTTATCATTTATCATAGTAAGAATGCTTCTAGTTTGGTTTTCCTTTCTATCTGGCTAGTAATTCCCATTTTCCTTTTTTCTTAGGTTGTCTTTTCCTTTTGCAGGACAAAATGTTTGGGACCAAGAACCTGATTTTTTTACAGAATTGCATCTTGTCGAGCCACTTACAGTTGTGTGTAAAGTGCTGGCAAATCACAATGGTAGTGTTTCACACTCACTTTTGCACAGGTATAACTTATTAGAGAAGTGGCAGGATAGTGGCGAGTCAAATCCCTGAGAGAGTGACCAGGTTTAACTCCTATACCAGTTGGACAAATGCAGGTGCTGAACCCTTTCAAAATGTCTGTACGAGTTAAGAACTTATTTCAGAATCTTACCAATCTTTTATGCAAGAAGCAATTAGGTACCTGACTGGAGCTTAACTGACTGTTAAAGTGGATGTTTGTGTACAGACAAAATGTTTGTGTACAGATTAAATTTCCCGTTTAAAAGCAAAGAAAACATTTGATAGAAATAGAGCTGTCAAGTGATTAAAAAAATTAATCGTGATTAATTGCACGATTAAAAAAATTAATCACGATTAATTGCACTGTTAAACAATAATAGAATACCATTTATTTAAATATTTTTGAATATTTTCTACATTTCCAAATATATTGATTTCAATTACAACACAGAATTCAAAGTGTACAGTGCTCACTTTAAATTATTATTATTTATTGCAAATATTTGCACTATATCCACCGGCAAAAGCAAAAGTCAGCACCTGTGGACACCAACTATACTGGTGGTACAGATCTCCTCATAAGGAAGAATTTGGAAAAAATCCTAATTGCAGCTTCATATAAATTGCTAAAGAGGAAAAGGCTGATCCTGATATTTCACCTCAGGCTAAAGCTGGATGCTGAAAGAAAAGAACCCAGAGGAGGGCTTACAATGAGATGTTTTTCAAAGCCACCAGGGAATCATCAAATTGTACCCTGCCTTTGATATGGATAAGCTACACCTGATTATGCTGGTTTATTATGAAAGTTTCATTTATCCTATCTTTTGCATGACTGTAGGTCACAGCATATATATGTCTACACTGCAGCATCCCAGCGCAGGAGACTGGGCTAGGTACCCAAGCTCAGACCAAGGGGGTGGGTGGCCTTGAGAACCTGAGCTACCACTTGAGCTGCAACAGCCACATACTATTTTTAGTATGTTAGCTCAAGCCCCGCTAGCATGAATCTGTCTGCCTGTGTCAGGAGGCTCGCTTCCCAGCTGCAGTGTAAACAAACCCGTAAGAGGAGATGGAACCAGCCCCACCTGTGCCAGAACTCATTAGCTGCTTCCCATCTTCAGAGGAATTAAAGGGGTCAGATGATAGTTTAATGAATACCTGGGCCTTATAAGAGGGCTGAGATAGAGCAGTCTGATGCATAGAGCTACAGGGTGTGGGTAGGCACCTGTAGAAGGCCCTGAGCCAGGATTGGCAGAAGTCTGAGTTCTCCAGGAGAACCAGGGTTGGGCCTAGTGTTCTAGTAGCCTAGAAAGGGGCTGAGAAGAGGGTGGGCTGAAGAGAAGCCCACAAAGGGCAGAACTTTGTTTGTTTGGGTCTTTTTAGTTGGACTTTCATTACTGGAAGGGCGAAGCCACATCTCCAGGACAGACCTGTTTGTGGAAAGCCAAGGAGCCTCATGGGGGTGGGGGGAGGAAACTGAGGCAGGGAGTTCAGGCAGTCCCATACTCAGCAGATAAGAGGTGCTGCAGGGTAGCCCTGCTCTATGACAGTGTAATACTGAGAACCTGAAAGTTCCTTACTATGACTGACCTCAAGTGCATACCACCTCACATAAGTTATGCATAGCACTGACCCTTAGTTTTCTATGCTTTAGTGGAAGGTCAACATAATGATATATTAGTATAAAATGTAGCTACACTAGTGGGAACATCATAAAGGCTCCTTTGTGCTGCTATGTAGCTGAGCCCAGAAGCAAGATAACACTAAGATGAGAATTCTGTAGTAAGGGAAATCAATAGAATGTAAAAATAGTTTTTCACAGGTCAGCTCATTAAGGATGCTACTTAGACAACATGGAACAACTGGCTCCCATTATTTTATTCACTTTAATTTTTTCAGAAGCTGCATCAAATTTGCTTAATTAGCATTGGCATGAAAAATGGTCTCGGACATACTTTGCTAATACGCTCTACAAAAATAGAGCCATGTGAGCAAAGAAACAACACCTGGCAAATATACCATTTTATCTCCTTCAGACTTCAACTCCCACTGACTTCACCTGGAATTGCTGGTGTTCAGCACCTCTGAAAATTGAGTCCGAGTTAAAAACTCAGCGAGGTCTCCATATTTGGCTCTGAGTTCAGATACAGACAGGGCTTAAATTTTCATACACTATTTCCCAGAGACCCTCATTTCTTGCGGGAAAATAAGTGAGAGGCTCTAGGAAATAGTGTATGAGAATTTTCAGCCCCACAGATTTGAAAATATTTACTGGAGCTGTGCTCTGGGCAGCTCCAGCAGAATTTAAGCCCTGGATATGGAACATTTTGTTGGCCTTGGGAGGAGTGCTATGATTGTGAGTCTGTCATTGCATCTGGTACTATAACTTATTTTGCCTTCTGCCCCACATGGCCTGCAGCCCATGTGATATGCTTGCTCACATGTAGCAACACTGAACTGCAGTGTGCATCCAGTAACCTTCTTTTAACCCCAGGTGGGTGTCTGCACATGTCTTTTTAACTGTATCTATTGTGAAATCTGACACACGGCATTTACAATATATTTCGTCTTTTGTTATCACTTTAATCTGTGAAATTTTTTTAACCTAACCTTCCTCTGTGCTCTTTTTGATGACAGGGAGAATAGAATCTTAATTCCCACCTTCCCCCCATGTTCACATTTTGATGATCAAAGCAGCTGGAGTTCAGTTAATATGGTGATCTGAGATGGAACTTTCTGACTGTACTAGTGATTTTTAAATACTTTACTAATTATATCTTTCTCTGGAAAACATTCCATGGCTCAGTTTAATATCCATTTGTGGTTAGAGCAGGATGATAATGGCTTTCCAGAGCTACTGCTAATAAGACTGGAGTCAAATTGTTGCTGTTGGTCATGTAATAGACTAAGACGACTGGTATTTCTAGTATCATCTACTCTTGTCCACAAGAATGAATGAATGAAGTGGGCAGATATTTGCTGACTTACTGAAAATCTGAACCTACCCTGGTTTTTGGTAGGAGATATTACCAATCTGACTGAAACAGCCCACTAGATAACTAGGTTTCAGAGTGGTAGCCGTGTTAGTCGGTATCAGCAAAAACAACGAGGAGCCCTTGTGGCACCTTAGAGACTAACAAATTTATTTGGGCAGTAGGATACCAAAGGAGGAAAAAATCACTTTTGTAGTGGTAATGAGAGTGGCCCATTTCAAGCAGTTGACAAGAAGGTGTGAGTAACAGTAGGGGGAAATTAGTGGGCCACTCTCATTACCACTACAAAAGTGATTTTTCCTCCCTTGGTATCCTACTGTTAATTGAATTGTCTCAGTAGACTGACCTCCCACTTGATATGGCAACTCCCATCTTTTCATGTGCTGTGTATTTATACCTGCTACTATATTTTTCACTCCGTGCATCTGATGAAGTGGGTTCTAGCCCACGAAAGCTTATGCCCAAATATATTTGTTAGTCTTTAAGGTGCTACAAGAATTCCTCGTTGTTTTTGTAGTAGAACAGTCACCTCCTCCAGACAATCTACTGTACTTAGTTCAACCCATCAAGACTCCTCCTCAGCAAATGTCCATGAAAAATATGGATTTTGTAATGTGTCTGGAAAGTCATAAATTGCAGCTCTAGTGGACCAAATTATCATCGTTGCGAATTCCAAAGAGACATCGTTTCCTTGGAAATAGAGCACAAAATGGAGCAAGTTCCGCAAGAAAAGACCTTTCATGGAGAACACTCTGATAGCTCCCTCTTAAACCTCCACTGAGGGTCTCCTCCATCTCAAAGATGACTGCTTCTTAGTGGTGGCTCAGGGATCTATATGTAAAATGAGTATGTTTGTAAAGCATTTGGGGCTCATTCTGAACTTAAAAGGCCTCAATAAAAGGAATTTATTATTACCACTATAGTGTACTGTGTGTTCACTTAAAAAAAAAAAAAAAAAGTGCAGAGATGTAACCACAAGTTCTACCATAAAGCACCGCAGCAGTAAAAGTTATTGATAATGTACATTTGGTAGGTGATTTTTAAGATTTTAAGGCCCTCATATTTCAAGAATAACACTTCCAAAGTGACACCAACAAGTATTTTGCTGGTGACATTTAATCTACTGAGTAGCCTTGGAGAAACTTTGGGACAGGAAAACAAGTGTCTCAACACTGTCATCTAGTGGCAAAAAAGATAAGCTGTACAAATGTATACAGCGGCCAGCAAGAGCCTTTCTAATATTTTGCAGGATCGCATTGCCAGCTGCCCAATGAATCCCTTTAACTGCTGATTATTGACTACTCCATGAATCCATTCTTTCTAGAAAGCTTCCCTGTTGATGCCATTTTGTGACTTGTAGAAAGATTCCACTGAGAACAGATTGGAAAGTGCTTAATTCTATTAACACTCTTCACAGAAAGCGGTGAGATCAGAGGCCGTGCTCACTGCTCTGAAAGAATCCGATGCCTTCCTTGGGCCAGCTGCTAAGAAGGCTCTGCTCTTTGCACTCACAAAGCAAGGTTTTATTAACCCTTGAGGATGATAGTTCCTGTGAAGTGCAGCTGTTGAGGGAGACTGTGGTCTCCAAGAGGGAATTGTGCACTTAGGTAGCCTGGACCAATGCCATGCAGGGCCTTAAAAATTAGCAAGAATATGAAGTTGACTTTGTGTTCTAGGGGAACCAGTATTGTGAAGGGAACACAAGGTAATGTACTTTCATTCAGCACCACGAATAGGAAAATGTCTATCAACGTAAAATTTCAATAAAGACAGGGAAAAATGGTTAAAGTTTTTTATTTCTCTTCCTTCCCCCTTCCCCCCACCCCGTGGTTTTCCAACTAGTTCTAGCTTTGCTGAGAGATGGGCTACTGTGTTCTGGATTAATGTTACCTCTTTTTAAGATCAAAGCACTCATTCCCAAATATAGTGGGTTACAATAATCTATTTCCAACTCATCATCTGACATTATGGGTTGCAGGCCAGCTGCAGATGGAAGAATGCATTTTAGAGAGCATATCTATTCCAGTGCCCAGTGCCCACTGCCCAGCTTGCAGTGAGGAGTCCAGAAGGAATCCGAGCCTCTTTGAGGGCAGGTGTTTAAGAGAGGGTGATGCAGTGGTGGTGGCTATAGCTCCATAATATTTTCTTATTTCCATAAACATTTTACTTGGGCTCATCTTAAGTATGCTGCCTTCCATGCTTCCAGGTGCTGCTCTCAGCCAAGAACTAGGACAACTTGATGATACTATTAGCGTGGAATAGAGAGCTAGGTGATTGCCTTATTGATAGCATTTGAGTCCATGATGCCCTATAGACATATACACCGGACTCTCGCTAGAATGCGGGATTTGGGATCCATGCGCGTTAACGCGGTGACCGTGTTAAAATGAATTGCAATTAAAGTAATTACATTTGGGATCCATGGCCGCGACCGCATTATATGCGAATTCACGCTATATAGAGGCGCGTTCTAGTGAGGGTCTGGTATACCATATACTAGTCTGCAGGTCCATTATAACTCCCTTCTTTATTTGTTTACAACTCTGCAAAATTCACCTTTTGGAGCTGAAACATTCCATGCTTGATGTCAGCTCAGAAGTGAATTGTTCTGAAAATGTGAAGATAGTCCATCCAGCTGCTTCTACATTATGGGAAAACCAATAGCTCAAAAATGGCAAAATAAAAACCTGCCAAGTTGACACGGGACTAGCTCTTCATTGTGAAGAGACTCTGCTACTTTGGAGAAAACATTTTAAAATAATATAAACCAGAAGTCTTTCAAAACTGCTAAGTAGGCATCTGCTAGGATTTTGGTGAAGTTTATTAAATCCCTGGTTCTGTTTGTTATTACATCATAAAAGGGATACAGACTATCTATTTTAGGGTATATTCCCTGCCTAGGCCTAGCTGGCAGGCAGAAGGGGCTAACTGTTCATCGGTGGCTGAGACAGTTTGCTTAAAGGAGATTACAGATGTAATCCTTTCCCCCCAAAGCACCTTTCAAATCAGCAAGAGCTGAAGAATGCTGGCAAACATTTTATTTTATTATTGATCTCATTAAACAATATAATGTTTTGGTATTTCAAATGTTAATGGTTTCCTTGATATGTAGTTAATACTTATGAATGTCTGAAGACACTATTGATTCATTTTGCTGTAGTTAGCAGTGTAGATAAATGTTAAAGGAAAGTATTGCATTTTAATAGGTACTGATCCTACAAATGCTGATTTATGTGAACTGAATAAGACTACTCAAATACATAATGTTTGTCAAGAGTATGTAGAATGAAGGGGCGGAGTTTGCATGTTTGAGTTTATTACTATTATGTTTGAAAATAAAATAGTTAAAAACAAAATTATATTGAGTAAACTACTCCATTCACACCTTGATCTTTTTCTGTTTCTCCAATGTTGCCCAGGATACTTCAGTCTTGCAAATTAACATGCACAAACTGTAACTCATGGACATTAACTGTGAGCTGTAGTTCCTCTGTACCAAGATTTTAATAGGAACAAATCTTGCATAAGAATTTAACAGATCACACCAAGCAGTGTTCTATCTTCATTATTTTATGAGTCTGGTGGTAATGGTCATTATTGTACCACAACATTATATAACAGACATCAGATTTGAAAGGAAATTATTTCAGATCATTTCAAGCAGAGGTCTTGCTGTTTTCACAAGAAGTAGGTAAGAAGAATCTTGTTTTGGGTGCAACCCTGGCTGATTATCAATATTTCTGATACATGTCATCCTAATGCAATTTTTTGGTGATAAAGTCTATCTAGAAGATTCTCATTTAGGGACTTAACTACAAAGTGATTAGTGTTTCAACAGAGTTCCCAAAAATGAGTGGTGTTAGCCAGTACCTATACATATAGAGAAGTCAAAAGCTCTAACCTACCAAAACATTCCTTCAAAACTGGGACTATTGTATCAAAAATTGGAAATCAGCTCAATCAATAAAAAATATGCATACTCTTAGTGGATCCAGAATAAACCAAACAATGATAATTCAACTGTGACTAGTAGTTAGTCAACCTAATTCAGTTTCAACATGCTTTCAATGTCAAAATAAAATGCAGTAGATATTTTAGTAGAGAAATTTGCAGAGCTCCTGACTATCTTTAAGAGCTGTGACCTTTTTAAGGTGACCTTCCTTCTGTGGTGATGAGTCATGGAAAAATGCACTCTGTATTTGCAAAGTAAAATGGCAATCCACAGCTACGCCTTCTGGATTTTAGTCTTCATTCCCCCTGAAAAATCAGACAAGTGATGAGAAAATTAGTATATGTGGATGGTTGTGCAGTCAAAATTAGAACAGATATGGAGGAAAAACAGCTGGTTTTGGAAACAGCTCTTGAAAATGGGACCACATCTATCTATAGCATTGCACCAAAGTTGCTACAGTTAAAGTTGAGAAGGGACTTCTATCAAATTTCCTTTTTTATTAACCAGACATATCTTTTTCAGCAAAAATATTTCAGCTGGAACATGCTATCTGTGGTATTAGTCTCAGGTGTGTGAGGTTTGTTTTGTTTGGGCATTGGTAGGTTTTTTTGTGTTTGGTTCCCCCTCCCCCCCCCCCCCCCCCCCCGCCTTTCTTGGGTTGGCTGGTTTTGAGTTACAGGAAAGGATAAAGGTACGGTTTTCAGTTTAATGAGTTTTCAACAATTTGGCAGGACTTTGTTTTTAAAACTTTAGGAAAAGCACTGCTAATACCATTTATTTTACGAGGCTGTGAAGTTAGAGCTGAAATTTTACCTAACAATATTTATTGTATTTATTTATGATAGTCTTTCATCCACAGGTCGCAAAGCACTTTAGAAAACAATCATCATCCCCATTTAGGAAATAGGGAAACTGAGGCACAGAGTGATTAAGCAACTTGCCAAAAGTCAGACAATGCATCAGTGGCAGGGCTGAGAATAGTACACAGCTCTCCTGAGTCATAGTCCCATGCTGAACACACTTGCCCATCAGCTGCCAACTTTACTGAAGCAAACTACAGTAACAGGGAAAAGCATGTATCAGGTCAGATATTGAAGAGAGAAACGGCAAGGTTTTTTCTGAAGAATCAGGCAGCTACGTCTGAGAACAGTTTATTTGGTGTAGTGTAGTGCTACAGCTTGAGTGTCAGAGGAGCTGTTCATAGATTTAGGACCATAAATGGCCCTTCAAGAAGGGTGTGTTTGCTTATTGCTGAGATTCTATTCTATTTAGGTTCTTATCCTACACTTATACAGATGGAATCTGAACTAACATAACTGAGCCCCAAGAAGGAAGCAAGGTGAGACCAGAAGGGGATCTGACCAGAGGTGAAGTGAGACTTTAGGATTAGGCCATATAGTGAGGCCCATTATGGTGGTGTTCCATATCAGCAAGAGGAGTGCTACATATTCTATGCCATTTTATGTAGGCAATAACCTAAGAGATCTTATATTAAAAGTTCCCTGTAAGAAATCCTGCAGTTTTCTGACACTGCACATCCAAAGTTTCCTGGCTGTCAACCTATTTTGACAGCATATCAATTAAAGAGCTTTTGGCTATAATTTCCATAATATTTGCCTAATCTGGGCCCAAAATGGTTCAAAATGATTGAAATATATTGAAATAGTTAGTGAAAACATTATACACTTATACATAATACATGGGTGAAAACATGTTTAAAAGGCTCTTTGAGTGTATATGAAATTGTTAGAAAGGCCAGAAGTCTGGTCCGTCTAGTCCATATTATATATCTAATTTTCCTCATTGGGCATGCAAACAGATAATGCGCAATAATCGACCATATCTCTATTTTGGTAAAATTACTGGGGCAAAACATTACCCCAGCCTCTAATTTATCTATCATCAGCAATACTCATGGTTCAGTATAGCTATTAATGTGCTCCATTTTGACTCCAGGCAAACTATTTGGATGATAAATGCATGGTATTTTAATTTAATTTCTTCCTAAATATTCATAGTTGCATGTGGTTTCATGGCAAACAGCCTATTTTCCTTAGTGGCAGCACTGTATAAAAAGTACATAAAATCTTTACATCTTAAAGGGAGGTTTTGATGTCTCGAAGGATGATACATTTAATTTCAAACAAAACAAGGACAGGGTCGTAACACAATAAAAGGTGCTTGTACTTGGCACCACCACATTTTCCTAGGAATAACAATTAATATTTATAGGATATTTCAAGCACAGCAATTAACATTGTCAACCATATAGATTTTCAAGAAGTAACTTCATTGGTTTCTCCTAGACCTTTTTACTTTTCAGCCTCCAGTGTGCAAATGGGAAACTTAACCCAGTACTGAGCCAGCCACTTGCAGCACATAAAAAGAGACGTTAGTAAAGTTTGGAGGCTTTGGATTTGACCAGTTAACACGTGTATTCATACAGAACCAATATGGCCATGCTCAGTGATGGTGACTAAGATCAGGAAATCAATCATCTAACAGTCGCAAGAATTCCACTTTTATAACTGGTTTACATTGTTACATGCATCTAGCCTCAATCAAGGAGTCCACTCAAACATTTACATGTCAGGTGGTTTAAATACCATGAATGTGCTCAAGCATGGTTGGATTTGCATGTTGATAATAGATACATTGCTGAATCATTTCAACAGCACCTGCCAGGAGAATTTGATGACGTCCCTAATGATGCAGGGTTCCACCGCAACTGCTGTAGGTGTTTTATAGACAAAAAGTGTAGAGACAGTACAAGAAAACGCTGTGCTCAGCAGTCAATATTACAGGGGAAACAGGATGATGGACAGTCTACCTCTTCCAGCACCAGTTCCACACCTTTGCCTAGCTCCAGGAAGACACTTCAATCAAAATATGGCCTCCATGTGTGTGCATCAGGGTCAGTCCTTCCTGTCATCTGCATCATATGCAAGAAAAGGAAGCTGTACATCACTGTGCCCCATAAACACAAGAAGGATCAATGAGTCCAGGCAGAAACCATAGATACAGGAAAGTTAAAGAGTTGCAGAGTTGAGAGGCTCAGAGCATGCTCATTCACATACAAGGTCAAGACCGTGTGGCAGTTGCAGTCCGTATCATAAAACGTGTTAGAGACTACACATGATTTTTGACATAGTCCGCAGATAAGGATAAGCCTACTTGTGCTGAGCAGCTGTACAGCAACGCCTACACAATTTTCTGCTATCATCCACCAGGTGCTCATTGTAGAGGTTTCAGATAAGAGGAATTACCCAGATTTTCATTGAGCTTCTAAACAAGCATGAAGTCTTGATGCTTCAAATTACAGGTAAGAGAGACATTGTATAGGCAGACTTTTTCATAATCATTTAGGAACAGTCATGGTAGAGACAACTGGAAATTTAAACATCACAGCATTTTCTAACCTTTAAGTTTGTAGTAAATTTTGAATACAATAGTAAAATATAAATTTAAAACACAGTAGCAAGACTCTTGCCTTACGACTATAATCAATGTCCCTGTGGAGAACCTATTTTTAGAAATCATGCATGGTTTTTATATTAGAGTTGACAGACTGAAATATCATCTGAAACGTGACTTTCCCTCAGCTCTCCTTTCATACCTCACTCTGCAAGAATGTTAGTGAGATGATGTATGTTGACAAACTGTCAACACGTATGCTTATTAATAGATTTCATTATCAATCAGAGCCAGGAACAGATACAGGCATAGGTGCTGGAACTAGGGGTGCAGGGGATGCTGCTGCACCCCATGGCTTGAAGTGGTTCCCATCATATACAGGGTTTACAGGTTGGTTCAATGGCTCTCAGCACCCCACTGTACAAATTGTTCCAGCACTCCTGGGTACAGGGACAGCTCTGAGCAAAGAGGAGCAAATTCATTCTCTGACACAAGCTGATCTGCCATCCGATAGATCAACAGTAAGTACACCAGCTCATGATGTGAAGTCAGTTAGCACTCTGTACAATGCCACACTGATCATCAAGAGCACATTGGATGACAGTCCTGGAATGAGTTGTTCCTGGCCACCAACATCAGTTGACTTAAATGTGGATACTGCAAAGTTTATTTTGCCAGTTGAACTTTACAAGTTGGTCTGGATTATTCGAGCATCAGAGGCAAGATGCTTCTGGTGAGCTATGTTGATCTTCCAGATGAGGTGGACTTTAAACTCATATAGCTTTGCTAAGACATTGTTTACCTTGTGTCCAGTGAAAACAGACACCCAAATCTCTTTGCCTTGGATTGACAGTTAGACACTTGACAGGATCTCAAGTGGTTTCCCTGCTAAATAAACTGGGACATTGTGTGTCTTGGAATGCAGTAATTAGCCATTGCACAAGCCTTACTCTGCTGAGGTTCCACTGGGCTTTGCAAAGAAGGCTCCAACAATTCTAGTCTGGGGACAATATTGATTTTTTGGAGAAGAGACTCTATCTGCGCATGGCACCATCTCCCATACAAATGGAATAATGCTGCAGAGACACATCACAGAATCAACCCCAAGATCAGGGAGAGTGCCACTGCCAAAAGGAATGTGTTCTCTTAAAGCACCCTTTAGTTTTGCGGTAGATCGGTACAATCAAAACAAGAGGCAAGGTCCACAAAACCTGAGTCATGATGCACATACCCCATTAGAGGCTGACAGGTATAGATCAAAGTTGGAACCAGCACTGAGAACTGAACTGGCACACATTTTTATGAAGGCTCTCAATGCTGACTCATGTACACTTCCTGGCTGGGACATATTTACATACTGCTCTTCAACGTGATTGTATTCTTGAAGTCATCTATCCAATACCTTACAGTCATTGAGATATCACCAACAGAGATGTCTACTGTCTACACTATTCTGAAACAAATTATTGATATAGCTGATGATGTTGAAATTAAGCATCTAGTCTTGGTCTTTTGACCGAGAAATATATGCTAAGGCACAACAAATCTGATGGAAGGATGATGACTACACAAAGTGTTTGATAGTACAGTTCGGTGAATTCCATACCTGCATGTCATTTCTTGGTGTCCTTGTCAAAAGACGTTGGATACAGGACTTTGCAGAAGTTGTTGCACAAGGATCAATAAATGATATTCTGAGTGATTACCATTATCATCACAGCATGAGAGCACACACACCTCTGTATGAAAGCATGCAGCATTTGTCATTCCAGACTTTCCTTAAATCATTGCTACTGGACAAAGCAGATGAGTACCTATCTACACCAACACAGCAAGTGTTCAAATTACCAGGCTACTATAATGAAGCACTCCCTTGTTAAAAGGATGAATGCTCCTTCCACTGTTGGCCATGGATGGCATTTAGAAAACAAGGATGACACGAAGTCCGGTACCGGATAGTATGTTGCAGGTAGTGCATTGTGCCAGCAAGCATCAAACAGGGAGGCGTTCCTGTCTTGCTGCTGGGCTTCCCTGTACAGACTTGTGTACGTGTCAGAAGTGCAAGAACCTAGACAAAATCACTGCTGAACCTGTCATTCACAATGATGTGTCTGACGAGAGTGACTGAGTAGGATGCTATGACTGTCAGACTGCGTAATAAAAGTGTATTCTACATAGGGAATAACCACTACGGTGCCAACAGCAATATACATAATTCAAAATGAACACTAGATTTGAATAAGAAAATAAAATTTTGATTTATATCAATAATTATACCAATTCATAACAATCTAGATAAACTGTCACTTATAAAGATTTGAGAAATAAATGTCAGATATAAAGGGATTCCAGTAAAAAGGTTTGTGTTACACTTTTTTCAGGGCTGTTGCTGAGGAAAATATACTGGTTGCCAAGGAAAATAATAAGTTAGGTATCTACATAGAAAAATGCATCATGCATTAAATATATCATGTGATGTAATTAGGCTGGTTTACAAACACTTCTTCTGAGGGTAAATAGTAACATGGTTCAGTCTACGGGGAAAGGCAAGAAAAACAAATTATGATGAGGGGGTAATACCGTCACCCATACTTACTACTAAAAAATAGACATAGTAATTTATTGCACATTAGCTGTCAGAGTGGTGATTGTAGAAAATATTGATGCATAAAACACTCCAGTAAGCAAGATTTTTTTTATTCTTTAACAAATTTTATCATCCATAAATCCATAATCCATAAATACTAAAAATTGTCACCCAGATTGGCTATTTTTTCTTGTGTATGACTAAGTTCCTCAATCCATTCAGTCTTGCCTTTAATATACTTCCATATACATTTCAATCATTTTCAGCCAATTTGGGCCATTACAAAGCAAATACTAATGAAGTTATGGACAAGAACCCTTTATCAGTATGGTGTCAAAGTTGGTAACTTTGGATGTGCTGTGACAGAAAACTGCAGTTTCTTGTGGAGAACTTTTACTACAAGGACTCTCAAGTTACTGGTTTACTCCAGGGGAATGATGCGCCACTGTGCATGTGCAGCATTCATGTTCCCCACAGATTCCTCCCTCCCCCACAAAAAATAGATTCTGCCAGGTAGGCACTGCAGTTACACTGTTCACCCACCAGTGACTGCTGTGGCACCACAAGAGAGGGCAGCTGGCTCTGGCTGGAGTAGCGCGCTGTGGAGAGAGAGAGGGCAGTGCCCTATCCGTGGGGCCAGGTGAGGAGGCATGGTATATGGGGGGGGGGACAGAGTGGGGCACATAGGGCTGCTGGGGGATCACAGACTGGGGTTCAGAAGGGCTAGTGGGGGGGACAGACTGGAGTGAGGTCACAGGAATTAGGGGGATGACATCATTGAGCCAAGGGCTGAATGGGGGTGCAGGGCCACAGGGAGGGGGGGGGTGGCTGAGTGGGGATTGCTGAGACACTTGGAGATGGGGGCAGATGTGCCTGACTGAATGGGAGAGGCTAGGGGTCAGCCAGAGTCTGCATGGGGGAGGCTGCCCAACTCCCTAACAACCCCTTCCCTCCAAAAAACTGTTCCATACTTCTCCCACTCACACCCAACAACCCTCCAGGTTCACTCCCAGACTCCTTCCCAGCAATTCTTTTCCTTTCCCTCAGGTCCTGCAGGAAATATGGTTCTGTATTGTAGTTTAAATGAATAATAACTCAAAATTCTGTATTAATATGTCTAGTAAGGAATCTGTTTGTCAAAAAACATTTCCTGAATCTTTTTTTGTTGCCTGTATTGTTAGAGACATACTTGCTGACAGGTATTTTGAAATAAATTACTAAAATAATTGAAACTGGTGTGATTATATTGTCTTATTTTGACAAATAAAATATGCAGAATTTTAAATTTTTTGGTGCAGAATTCCCCCAGGAGTACTGGTTATATAAATCTGCAGAGAGAAAGTAGTGCCCCTGTTGCTGGAACAAAACTCATTTTCTAAGCACAATAATGGGCTTTGTATATGGCCTATGTGAGAGTGAATTCTGTGAGCTGGCTCTGGGTTCCTTCGCTTCCCTCTTTCTGACAGGATGATGACCAATCACCGTCCAGGATTTTCCCACTCTCTAGGTCTTCCTTCTTTGCTTTTTTGGTTTGATTTCTGCCTCGTTCAGAGAGCAACACATAAGAGGGTGACCTCCATGGCCATTTTTGATACCATTTGTCTCTCAACCAGAGAAGGCTAAAGAAAAAGGGAGATGGGGGATGGGGAACCCCAAACAAACACAACTGTGCCTTTGGCAGTAGCATTTTCCTGCAGGGGCCTTAAGCATTATTTTTCTGTTCTCACAGGGGGCGGGGAGAGGTCCCAGACGATTGGAAAAAGGCAAATATAGTGCCCATCTTTAAAAAAGGGAAGAAGGAGAATCTGGGGAACTACAGGTCAGCCTCACCTCAGTCTCTGGAAAATTCATGGAGTAGGTCCTCAAGGAATCCATTTTGAAGCACTTGGAGGAGAGGAAGGTGATCAAGAACAGTCAACATGGATTCACCAAAGGCAAGTCATGCCTGACAAACCTGATTGCCTTCTATGATGAGATAACTGGCTCTGTGGTTATGGGGAAAGCGGTGGATGTGATATTTCTTGACTTTAGCAAAGCTTTTGATATGGTCTCCCACTGTATTCTTGCCAGCAAGTTAAAGAAGTATGGATTGGATGAATGAACTATAAGAAGGATAGAAAGCTGGCTAGATCGTCGGGCTCAATGGCTCGATGTCTAGTTGGCAGCCGGTATCAAGCAGAGTGCCTCAGGGGTTGGTCCTGGGGCCGATTTTGTTCAACATCTTCATTAATGATCTGGATGATGGTATGGATTGCACCCTCAGCAAGTTCGTGGATGACACTAAACTGGGAGGAGAGGTAGATACACTGGAGGTTATGGATAGGGTCCAGAGTAACCTAGACATATTGGAGGATTGGACCAAAAGAAATCTAATGAAGTTCAACAAGGACAAGTGCAGAATCCTCCACTTAGGACGGATGAATCCCATGCACTTCTACAGGCTTGGGACTGACTGGCTAAGCGGCAGTTCTGCAGAAAACGACCTGGGGATTACAGTGGAGGAAAAGCTGGATATGAGTCAACAGTGTGCCATTGTTGCCAAGAAGGCTAATAGCATATTGGGCTGCATTAGTAGGGAGCACTGCCAGGAGATCAAGAGAAGTGATTATTCCCCTCTATTCGGCACTGGTGAGGCCACATTTGGAGTATTGCATCCAGTTTTGGGCCCCTCGCTACAGAAAGGGTGTGGACAAATTGGAGAGAGTACAACAGAGGGCAACGTAAATGATTAGGGGGCTGGGGCACATGACTTACGAGGAGAGGCTGAGGGAATGGGGCTTATTTAATCTGCAGAAGAGAGGAGTGAGGGGGGATTTGATAGCAGCCTTCAACTACTTGAATGGGGGTTCCAAAGAGGATGGAGCTCGGCTGTTCTCAGTGGTGGCAGATGACAGAACAAGAAGCAGTGGTCTCAAGTTGCAGTGGGGGAGGTCTAGGTTGGATATTAGGAAAAACTATTTCACTAGGAGGATGGTGAAGCACTGGAATGGGTTACCTAAGGAGGTGGTGGAATCTCCATCCTTAGAGGTTTTTAAGGTCTGGCTTGGCAAAGCCCTGGCTGGGATGATTTAGTTGGGGTTGGTCCTGCTTTGAGAAGGGAGTTGGACTAGATGACCTCCTGAGGTCCCAACCCTAATCTTCTATGATTTTATGATTCTAAAGAACCTCCACTACCTCAGTGGAAAGAGGCACAGGCTGAAGCAATTTCTGGGACAGTCACAGACAAAACCAGCCTACTCATCTTCCCTAAAAGGTGTAGAGAAGCTCACCTAAAAGATCAGTGCTCTCCCTGAAGCAGCAGCAGAGCAAGGCAATGACTTTAGGTGGTCTCTAGGGCTGTGAAAGACTAAGTCAGCCCACCTGGCTTGTGTGAAGGGGAGATAAGATCATCCATGGGGAAACACTTTTTCCACCCTTCTCCTTACCACATGAAGTGCTTGAATGAATTAGTGAGTCATTACTAGCTGCTAAATCTTAACAGGAGGTTTTAATCTCTCCTCTGATGTTATCTAAAATCCTTTGTGGTTTACTCTCATGTTTTATCCACTGTTTTCAGCCACTTATTTGGTTGAATGCAGATCCTTTTTCGTAGTAAAAGGATCTCTCAATTGCTGGCACCACCCTTATGGTCTTGAATTTTCATGACAGCTCTGGTGGGCCAAGGATCAGAATAGGAAGAAGGATAGGATCCGTCCCCCCACCCCAACTCAGAATCTGAGGGTCAAACCCCACTATTAGAGCTGGTCAGAACATTTTAATCAAAGATTTATTTCAATAAAATATGCTGTTTTGACAAAACGTATCAATTTCCACAAAAAATATGTTGGAAAGGTGGGGAGTGGGGGCAGATCAGAGACCTCCTAGACTTCTCCTGATGCCAGTCATGTTTTGAGATATTATATTTTTTTAATAAATTTGCTTGGGGATTGAATATACTCCAAAATGACTTTGGGGAATAAGCAGTTCTCCTCACCTAGAGGGAGTCCACAGTTATGCCTTCCCTAGTGTGATGGGGCAAGGCCAGATAGATATAGGAAAGTAGTGAGGAAGAGGTATGTTAGTCCCAGGCTAAACAAATCCCTGGTACCATGGTAACCAAATGGCAGTTGTTCCAGGTTAATCAAGACACCTGGGGCCAATTAAGATCCTTCTAGAAAGCAGTGGAGATAGCTAGGTTGATTGGGACACCTGAAGCCAACCAAGGGCTGGCTGGAACTAATTAAAAGCCTCCCAGTTAGTCAGTGAGGCACGCGTGTCAGGAGCTGTAGGAAGAAGTTGTGCTGCTGGAGAAACTGGGCAGTACAAACCCTATCAGGCACAAGGAAGCAGGCCCTGAGGTAAGGGTGAAGTAGATATTGAGGAAGTGAGGGGCTGCTGTGCGGAAGTGGCCCAGGGAATTGTACTTGTCCTGTTTCAAAAGGTCAGCTACCAATAACTGCTACTGCTAGGGTCCCTGGACTGGAGCCTGGAGTAGAGGGTGGGTCTGGGCTCCCCCGCTTCCCTCCATGATTAATCACAGAGACTGTCAGACAACAGAGACTGTGTGATGGACGATTGCTTCTTCCCATCTCCCTTGCTGGCTTATGATGAAAATGGTTCAGTAGGCTGTGACCCTTGCCTCTAGAGAGAAGGGCTACATGGCGGGTCACAGTAAGCCTCTGAGGCTAGCGTAAATCTGCCTGGAAGTGCGGGACCCACTGAGACAAGGTTGGAGCTTTGTCACACTAGAAAGGACAGACATCCCTATAGAGTTCACAATCAGCTTAAAGGTTCCTCTCAGCAGGAAAACAGGATGCCATGCTGTTCTCAGCAGCTGTCTAACCATCTTATATGTACTGGTCAGCTATTTGCTGGCTGTCTAAGTTAAAATATAAGGTTTTCTTTTCCTTCCTAAACCTAATCCTAGCCAGAGTTCTTTTGATCAGTTGCCTGAGCAATATTTCCCAGGACTCCCACAGGCTTTCTGCTACCATCCTCAGCTCCTGTCTAGTGACTTGTTGAGCATTATGAATTTAGCCTGAAAGGGTAGGTGTCTTGTCCTAGTAATCTCTCTTCTCTTCATATGGGTGTGACAGTGCTGCCCGTGGGAGCCAGCTGAGGTCACTCAATTAGGGTGAACTGCAAACCAAACGGGGCAGACAAACCCCAAACGCTGGTGGATATTCCAATACTTAGATTTACCAAGCCAGCACAAAACAGCTTCTATAGTACCTCACTGGTCACTTAGAAGTCCAAACCACACAGTTCCCTTGAAGTACCCAGCCTCAAGCTTCCATCCAGACACACCTGTCAGATATGATGATGATTACTGAGAATCTTATCTCATCATATAAAAGAAAAGGTTCTTCCAATCCCAAAGGATCAGCCACATCCAATTATAACTTAGATCTTACCCAAAATACATGCTTACAGTCAATTCTTATTAATTAAGCTAAAATTTATTAAAAAAGAAAAGAGAGAGTGTTGGTTAAAAGATCAATATACATACAGATTTGAATTCAATTCTTGAGGTTCAGATACATATGAGAGATGAGTTTGTAGTTGACAAAAGTCCTTTTAGATATAGTCCATAGGTTATAGTCCAATGTCCATATTCAGGGTGACTCCAGTCAGTGACTGGGGATCTCAATCCTTGTGGCTTAAGGTTTCCCCCTCTTGAAACCCAAAGCAGATCTGAGATGAAGTAGGATTATGTCCCAGGATTCTTATACATTTCCAGCAGCCTTTCTGCCTGAGAAAACAATAGGCCTAACTCTCCTTCTTCCAAACATCTTGGCAATTAGCACAGTATAATTTATTCATTAAATAGTTCAGATACAGGTTACCACAACCTTCAAAGAGACATATAGACAATAATACTATTTCACTCACATATCATTATAAATGTTAATATTCCTTTTTGATCTTTGAATTAAAGTTATAGCAATAGACAAGACTTGTTTGCTTACATCACAAGACCTGAGCAAACATCTACCCTTGAGATCTCTAACAATGCAGACTTGCATTTCAAAGCTCTATTCATTTACCTATCTTCCTAGCCAGTCTCTAAAGTTCACCCATGGGTCAGGTCAGTCAGTGAGGTTAATTAACTCTTTCTGGCCCTGTCATCTTTCAATGAGTTTATAGCCTGGAGTAGAGGGTGGGCCTGGGTTTTCCCCCCTCCCCTAACCCCCCCCCCCCCGCTCCATGATTAATCAGATACTGTGAGACAACAGAGATTGTGTGATGGAGGGTTGCTTCTTCCCATCTCCCTTGCTGGTTTATGATGAAAATGGTTCAGTAGGCTGTGACCCTTGCCTCTAGAGAGAAGGGCTACATGGCGGGTCAAGTGAGCCTCTGAGGCTAGCGTAAATCTGCCTGGAAGTGCGGGACCCACTGAGACAAGGTTGGAGCTTTGTCACACTAGAAAGGACAGACATCCCTATAGAGTTCACAATCCGCTTAAAGGTTCCCCTCAGCAGGAAAACAGGATGCCATGCTGTTCTCCGCAGCTGTCTAGCCATCTTATATGTACTGGTCAGCTATTTGCTGTCTGTCTAAGTTAAAATATGAGGTTTCTGTTCCTTCCTAGACATTTTTTTTTAAACCTAATCCTAGCCAGAGTTCTTTTGATCAGTTGCCTGAGCGATATTTCCCAGGACTCCCACAGGCTTTCTGCTACCATCCTCAGCTCCTGTCTAGTGACTTGTTGAGCATTATGAATTTAGCCTGAAAGGGTAGGTGTTTTGTCCTAGTAATCTCTCTTCTCTTCATATGGAATAGGTCTTAGGGAAAAACCTTGGATTCAACCTTATATGACTTGCCTGGAAACAAATCTGTCTTCCTGTGTTGGCTTCCAAGAAAAGAGGGAACAGTTACTCCTTTGCAGTCAGGAGGTTCCTTCCCCAGTATCAGGGTTACTCCAGTTTTAGGGAATGTGTGTAACAGTAGCCATTGAAATCAGTGGATCCTGGCCCTTGTCATGTGACAGGAGTATTAACATCTTTACTCTTTTTATTTTGTATCCCAGGAGTAAGAAAAAGCCTTCCTTCTCAGCCCTGAAGTAGGGGACTATGCACCTTCCCCCCATTATGGACTTGCCTTGGGGAAGGAGGATTTATTTAACCCTAATGGGAAGCCATCGCCTTGGATTCCTGGATCCCTTCCCATGGTCTTTCAAGGGTATTCTCATTTGCTTCAGATCTTCTCTTCGCACATCAGAAAAGGCCTTTTTCTGCAAATTGTCTGACTCCTCTAGGAATTGAGGATCATGATCCTGGATCAAGGTGAACACCTTTTTTTTTTTTTTTTTTTTTTTTGAGGAGGGGGGGCTCCAGGTTCACTGTGGCCCCAAAGAAGGAGGCATGAGACCCTCTGATGTGCGAAGACACATTCTAGCTATATATATATATTAGGTACTTATACGGCCCCATTGCTGTAGTATCTGAGTGCTTCAAAATCTTTAAAATATTTATTCTGACAACACCCCTGTGAGGTAGGGAAGCACGGATTCCCATTTTACAGATGGAGAACAGTCGCTGTTCTGTGCCTCAGTGTGATTTGCCCATGGTCACACAAGAAGTTTATGGTGAAGCAGGAAATTGAACCTGGATCTCCAAAGTACCAGGCCAGTGCCCTAACCTCTCCTAAGGAAATCTCAGATTCAAAATGGAATCTCTGATCCATTGTGATAATTACTCCTGGGGGAATTCAGCACCACTACACATGTGCAGAATTCATGTACCCCACAGATTCTATCCCCCACCCCCTGCCTGCAGAAAGTTTTACATAAATTTCCTCAGTCTATGGGTTGTTGTGCTTTCTGAAGGCTAATCCATCCTCATACAATCAGGGGGGGAAAAGGCAGTGTCTATGTATCTAATACCTAAGGTGGATGGAAATCATATTTTTGTTTTTTTCAGTAACACTTCTCATTCTGGTTCAATTCAGCTGCACAGTGGACTGGCTGAGCTGATCCAAATTCTTCCAAGGAAGGGGCCCCTAAAGGAAAAAGTCTTTGAGCAGATCCCCAAAAACTGGGAATCCCTGTTGTAGAGCTGTTCACAACAAAATTCAGTGGCAGGTGCTCCATTTATTTATTTGGGGCATGTATTCGTACTTTGCTGTGTTGGCAGTTGCCACTCCATAGAACTTTCTGTTGGACTGTGCATTTCTTCCCCTCCCGTTAATAGGAGGGTCCTAAAGAACTCTGCTCTAATTGCCCCAGACAGGCTAAGTTGGCCAATGACTTGGAGTAAACATCCCCTTGCCATTGCAGCGAGACTTACTTTAGCAGGGTGCAGAAATGTTCCCAGACTCTCTAAGACTCTTAGTAGTTTATGATGGGAGTACTTCTGAAGCCCACACAGAAAAAAAGAATACTGCTTTTGCTTGCTCTTGGGAGTGGGGGTGCAATTTTTCCCCATATGATGTAGGGTGTGTGTTTAGTGTTTTTTCCTTCAGCTAGATGGGGCAGAATCCTAGCTACCACACCCTTCTCGTAAAATGTCTTTGACAAAGGCCTACCTCCCTTAGTCAGTGCACTAAGTGGTGTACTCTCAGACCAGGAACAGTTTTAAAACTGGAATGTTATTAAACTTGGTATAAATGTAACCCTTCTGCCTGTCAGAGTTAGCAGCAACAAGGGCCGGGTTCAGTATCTAGGGGTTCTGTTCCAATAACACTATGCAAAACTAGCTCGAGCCCTCACCCAGTGACCTGAGACAATTACATACCACCCCCCTGGGCACCTCTAAGAGGCAATACTTCCCCTCTCGCAAGCACAGAGCCTGGGTGTAGCAAAAGCCTTTTAATAAAGGAGGGAAACAATGCGACATTATGTTGGGGAAACACCACAAACAGGATTCATAACACAAGCCATGAGCAAAAGACCCACCCCCAAGTAAGTTTGGCAGTGTCCTTCCCCTCAGGGTCTTAAGTTCAGCAACCCAAAAGTCACCCCTCCCACAGTTTCTGCCCTTGGTCAGTGCAGCTCCCAGAGTTCAGAAGTTCATCTGCAGAGTTTACCTCCCAGCCTTAGTGGAAGTAGGGAGAGGTATGGGAGGCATCGTACATGCTCCGCTGCTCGAGTTGACGGCCGATTGCCACACCTCTCCATGGGATTCTGCTGCAGTCTTCACTGCCAGCTGCGCCTCTCCACCAGCCATCCTGCTGGCTGCTCTTCTCCGCTAGCTGTCCTGCTAGCTGCTCAACAACTTGTCTTCAGGCCACCCCTGCCACTTAACACAGCTGTGTCCCTTGCCTAGCGAGTGCAACTTAGTTGAGGGCGAGTCCTTCTGTCATAAAATGCCAAGTACAATTCTACGGTCCTTGATTCACATAACCAGGATAACAACACTTTATTACTCCTGCCCCAATAACAAAGAGACTGGGGATCCCACAGCAGCCAAAGTGACCATTTAGGCAAGCAGTCCATCATGCTAGGCAGGGTGGGTGTGCCCATGCAAACGAGATCAGCCCCGAAGTCCTTTTCCACAGCTCACAACCAGATGTCAGGGTAGAGCTCATTCTGACTCTTACATAAAGAACAAACAACTTACACAAGCACACTTGCTGCTCAGTGCTTTCAGAGCACATACAACTCTGCGGTTGCAACCAAGCCTATCCCTTCAGACCTTCAAGTCTTAAAGGGACAGGGGCAAAGGTAAATCTAACCCCAACATTTCCTTATGAGTGCTACAAAAGCACCTTCTGATAGAAGGGATGGAGGAGATTGCACTGTGTGGTGATTCCTTGTGTCACATTTCCCCAAGGGGGGAGGGATAGCTCAGTGGTTTGAGCATTGGCCTGCTAAACCCAGGATTGTGAGTTCAATCCTTGAGGGGACCACTTAGGGATCTGGGGCAAAAATCAGTACTTGGTCCTGCTAGTGAAGGCAGGGGGCTGGACTCAATGACTTTTCAAGGTCCCTTCCAGTTCTAGGAGATAGGATATCTCCATTATTTTAAGTATTTAAGACTTTTATCAGCCCTCCAATTAGTTCTCTAGTGGCACTGAGGAGACTGAACATGAGCCCCAGGTTGTATGACTATGCCTCTGAGCCCCTCTGCTTGTCAGAGTTGTGGATCCTCACCGTGCAGGTTAGTTTCTAGGTAATGTTGATGTTGGCTAGGAAAATGTGTGTGAGAGAGTGAGCTCTGTACACTGTCCTGTAATCTTCCATACTTGGTGTGTGGTGACATAGTGACAGGTGTGAAGGCCCAGCTTGCCCAGGACACATCCCTTCTGAGTTTCTGCCCCAAACCTTAACCAGAAAGGGAAGAACACACCTTGGACATCAGAAGGTCCCTCATGCTGTAATTAGACAAACTGGAAATCTTCAGGGAAACAGAATCTCTTCCTTTCTCTTCCTGGATAACCAGGAAAGGCCTCAGGAATCTAACATATCATGACTGTAGAAGGCTTATAAGTCCAGGGAGGTTCCCAGTCCTGTGGGACTGCTCTGTGAGGGACACAGATTGAGAACTAGAGCCAAGTAGCTCTCAAATACTACTAAATTACCTTTGCCCTCAGAGTTCCTGATCCAGTTGCAAATGTGAAAGAATAATCAGCTTTGTATGCTTTTTCTGTGTTTTATTACAAATTAATAAACACGCAAACTTAAAAATCAAACTTCTTACTAAGGCTAACATTTTTTTTATAAACTTTTACTAAATAATACAATTATCAAATGAAGATTACAACTGGAATTGAGTCAAACCAATGAATTAACAATTATATTGAATTAAATCACCAATGAATCATGTTATCAAAGTGCTACAGCCAATGATCAAATCAAGTCATAACATTAATTTAGCACAGGGTCAGTTCTTACAAATGCTAACCCTGGAAGTTTACGGCGGCATTATTTCCTTCTCAGCTATTAAGGTACTATCTAGACTCATACAAAGTTACTGTTCACTGAGTGACATACAGTTAGCTTTCTCCCCAATCTAATTCCTCTACCCTTGAAAGAGAGTGGTCAGCAACTCCTAATTTCCCCTTTTTAGGGCAAAGTAGTTATGGTAACACACTTTTAAAACCCAGGGTGACGCAATGTGATTTTTTTTAAGGTAAGATTTGCTTAGAATTTGGGTGGGGAAACCATTAATGGCACCATCCTAATGTGAATTTATACAACTGTGCTCTCTTAAACACTTATTCACACCTTAAAAGTTTTAGCGAAAAATAATAATAATAGAGGGTGTCCCCACCCAATAACAAAATAGGGAAAAGAGGAAATGTTGCTCTTTAAAAAGAAAGGCAAGATTCACTCTTTAGCATTAATGTTCTTTGGAATCACATGGCATCAGAGTCAGGACTGCAATCCAGGGAACCAGGCAATGTAGTCTCTGGTCGGTATCTCATGCTAGCTAGTGGATTTCTTCTGGCCACTTGACTGGTCAGGCTGGCATAGCTTGTAGTCTCCTATGATCAGGGCTCCTGGGAGCAAGATAATAACCTTTATGTGGTGCTTCTGTTAAGTGTTGGTGTTTTTTGTGCTCTGTGTTTTGTGCAAATCCACCAACATACTAATGTCGCTAATTGGCCACTGGTCGTTGTTTTACCGGCCTCCTAGTGAAAGTAGCAATGGTTATACTTCCTCAAACTGCCATTTCCAGGATCAAAAAACAGTTGGGCCAGTCCTCCGAATATACTAACTTAATGTAGAAGGGCTATCCAGGGAAAGAGTGGATTACCTCTCGAAGACCCTCAAGACCATCACATTGACATTGTGGCCCTCCAAGAAACACATGTGAAAGAAGAAGATAAAGCTGCCAGACATAAAATCTATGGCTATACCAAAATCGCTACTGTCAACCATCCAAAACATGGGCTAGCAGTGTACATGCAAAATGGATTAGAGGATGTGGAAGTTTTGGAGGAATCATCGACCAGTGGAAGAGAGATCAACATGGTTAGAATTAGGGACATCATTATAATAAACATACAAGCAACCTAACATCATGTGGCCTGATCCCATCTTCCCTTCCCTTCCTCATCCAGCCATCTACATAGGTGACTTTAACAGCCATCATGAAGACTGGAGATACTGCTCAAATGACAGTCGGGGAGCAGATCATGGAATGGACCTCCCTTGAAGATCTCCACCTGCTCTATGATCCGAAGTAATCTGGATCTTTTTGGTCTTCGAGGTGGATAACGGATCAAAACCCTGACCTGTGTTTTGTGACCCATAATAGTGCAGGTGTCCCACTGGCCACAACAAGAACCATCCTGAGTCACTTTCCACATAGCCAACATCGCCCAATCATCCTCCAGATTTGCCTGGACGTTCCTCTTCTGCAGTCTGTGCCAAAGCCGTGTTGGAATTTCCATAAGGCTGACTGGCCCGCCTACACTTCAGAAACAGAATCTCGGATCCCACAGTTCAAACTGATACCTGGAAACTTTGGTCATTTTACAAACATCGTAAAATAGATCGCTAAAAAGTACATCCCGTGTGGTCACCAGAAGGCTTTCACCCCCTGCTGGACAAAAGAATCAGAGTCTCTCCTGAGGGAATATGAAAAAAGCGTCAACCCAGATAAAGCCATTGCGCTGCTTGAGTCCTTGAATTTGGCATGCCTAGAAAGGTGGAAAGAGACCATTGAAAGCCTTGATTTCACCCATTTAAGCCTTTAGGCATGGGCTCTTTTGTGGCAACTTGGAGGATCCCAGCCAGTAACGCAATGCTCAGCAAAGGTGACAGCAAATACTGTTGCCTCTCATCTTCTTTCTAACAGCAAGACGCCAACAGACAAGATCACACATCAGGAGGTCCAGCGGGAACTCCGCAGAAACCTTCAACAAAGCCTGGAGGAATCCCCACTCTCTTCCCCATATTCTGTCGAAGATCAATATTGCGCTGTTGGAAACCGAAAGCTGCAGGGGTTGATGGCATTCCTCCAGAGTTTCTCAAGAATCTGGGGAGATGGGAATGGGAATGGCTGTCGGCATTTTTTACTGCCATGCATAGAACTGGAGAAGTGCCAGCAAGCTGGTGACAGGCAACAGTGGTTGCCCTACTGAAGCCTGGGAATCTCCCAGAGAACACACCCAGCTACCACCCCATCTCTCTCCTCTCAACCACCAGCAAGCTCATGGAACAGGTGCTGCTCCACCATCTGTCTGATATTATTGAAGACATCCTCCCAGGGAAGCAGGAAGGATTTCGCCAGAAGAGGAACTGCTGTGACCAAGTAGCTTCAATTACCAGTCACATTGAGGCAGGATTCCAACGTAAGTTGAAAACAGTAATCGTTCTTGTTGATCTCTCCTCAGCATACAACACTGGAGACAGGACCTCCTCCTCAAGGTTTCCCACGTCATTCACTGCCGGTGAATGATCTGCCTCTTGGTGGCAATGACTGGGGACCTCTGCTTTATGGTACACCGTAATGGCCAGATCAGTAGACCAAGAACTCTAACTCGGGCATCCCTCAGGGCTCTGTCCTGGCCCCAATACTTTTTTAATCTATACACCGCGGATATGCCAGCGATGGAGTCAAGGAAATTCATGTATGCAGATAATATTGCCCTAGCTGTTCTCCATACCATCAGCTGCACGCTAACACGAGATCTTAGCACAATGGCTGATTATTTCCAATGCTGGAAATTTAGGCCTAATCCAAAAGAACCCATGGTAACTGTTTTCCATCTGAACAATAAAATGGCTAATGCTAAACTTGATGTGCAGTTCTGCGGTGAGAGCGTCAGCCACAAAGCTAATCCAAAGTATCTTGGTATTACACTGGACCGGAGTTTGACTTTTCGACAACACCTCGAACACCCACAATAAGGTCAGGTCTCATGTCGTGCTTATTAGAAAATTGGCCGGAACATCATGGGGCTCCAGTCCAGGAACCTTATGAACCGCAACGATGGCTTTGGTATATTCTGCAGCTGAATATTGTGCACCAGTGTGGTCTCATAGCAGTCACAGTAAACTCCTTGACACTCAACTCAATAATGCTATGCGCATAGTGTTGGGGACGCTTAAATCTACTCCAGTTGACTGGTTCCCAGTCCTATCATACATCCAGCCTCCACAGATTAGAAGAGCTGCTCAGACATCTCACTTTCTTAATCATGTCAATGCAAATACGAGGATCCCACTGCACTATGACCTGCAGAATCCGCCAAAGACAAGATTAAAATCCCGCAACCCTCTATGGAACTGTATCTAGATCCTTAAACCCAATTTTGATGCTGAGGCTCAATGGAGAGTCACATGGAGCACTTCAACTACTCAAAACAAACAGCTGTTGATCCTATTGAGGAACCACCAGGTTTTGATTTATGTTGGAAAGACTGGTGCAGATTGAATCGCATCAAGACATCTCATAGGAGATCTGGACAAACCTTCTTTAAATGGAAAATGAGGCAAACACCTGCATGCGACTGTGGTCACCAGACACAAATGATAGAGCACATCATATCTGAATGTCCCCTTCGTTCTTTCACCAGGGGCCTGAAGGACATTCACCAGCTCACTGCTGCAGCAATGCACTGGCTATCAAACTTGGATATAAATTTGTAGCTGTTGCTACCTACCCAAGCCAGACAAAAGAAGAAAAATCAGGGCTCCTAAGTACTGTGATAATACAAGTAGTATGTTTTGTGAAGCTGTCACTAGATGTTCCCTGCACTTTCACTAAGTGCAAGGCTTCTGTGAGAAGCTGTCCTTTCAGAGGGGAGTGGTGTCAGTCAGAGATTCCTGTTGCCCTCCTTTTGCTCACCAGCTCTCTCTTTTTTTAGTTCAGCTTCACATCTCTTATTCTCAGTTTTTGTTTTCTCTATACACATGGGTGATGATGGCTTTGGCATTCGGGGAGGCTGGCCTGAGTGCCAGAAGCTCCATTGGTGCCTGGATCATGGCCCTGCCCTGTGCTCCGCCACCACTTGGCCTCCTTCCCCTGAGGCCTTGCCCATGCTCTGTCCCAGGCCTCGCTCACACTATGCCCCCTCCCCCAAGGCTCCCCCGCCTGCTGAGTATCTCCTCTCCTCCACCCCCACTTCCCCATGACCCCCTCACCCACCACTTGCTGAGTCCCTCCTCTCCTCCACCCTCTCTCCCCCAAGTCCATCAACCCCCCTCCCTTGACACTTGCTGAGTCCCTCCTCCACGCTCCTCCCCAGAGACTCACCATCCTCCCAAGTCCCTCACCACCCACCGGATCTTTCCACCCACCTCCCTCAAGACCCTGCTGCTTGCTAAGTCCCTCCTCTCCTCCACCCTGTCCCCTGAGTCCCTCCATCCTCCCCCCCCCCGGGGCAGGGGGCTCAAGGGGGGTGGAGGGACTCAGTGAGTGGTGGACATTGGGGACCTTGGGGGGTGGAATGGAGGAAAGGAGGGGGTCGGGACTCGTCAAGCAGGAAGGCCTGGGCAAGTAGGGGTAGAGGAGGGGAGGGAGTTGGGACTTGGCATGTGGCAGGGGCCCCGGTGAGGGGCGGAGCAAGGATGAGAAGAAGCAGAGCATGCGTGGGGCCATGGGAGAAAAGTGGGAGGGGGCTTCAGGGGCAGAGTGCAGGCAGGGCCACCACAGCCCACTCTCAAGACGGTGGGTCTGTGGCTATGCTGCAGGGTAGGCTTTGCTGCCCCTGGCCTATTATACCTGCCGCCTATGTCTATATGGAACTCAATAACCTGTTTCATTGGCTAAGAGGGGAGGTTTGTTAGAATAAAAGAGAGAGATTCTCTATAGAGGGGGGAGGCATTTTACTAATACAGGAAGATTTCTGTGGAACATGTGACCATCGTATAAGTAAACTGTAGATTTTATTTTATTAATACTTTTTTTTTGTGTGTTTGGGGTTTTTTGCATTGGCCAAGTACAAGTGTTGTTTTGCAGAGGATTGCTGGTGTTACAGCGATTCTTCCTCTATCTCTTTTGCAATGTGAGCTTCAAATTATTTCATCTGGCTCTTGCTCTTTTGAAGACCATAAAACAAAATGATCAGCTAGATTCATGAGCTATTTGTTTAGTTTTAGCAGAAGGCAAGGCTACAGTTGATTAACTTTGCTCTCAGCAGAGAATATTACTGCTGCCAATAAGAATTATTACTTAAGGCTCCTGAGAACACTGATAATAATTAGGCCAGCAAAAATGCATAAACAGAAATATGAGAGAAGAAATCAGACACCTATTGCAGCTAAAAGTAGGGTTGCCAACTTTCTAATTCCAGAAAACCAAACACCCTTGCCCTGCCTGCTGCCCTGCCCCTTCCCTAAGGCCCCACCCTGTCTCTTCCCGAGACCCCACCCTCTGCTCACTCCATCCCCCCTTCCTCTGTCACTTGCTCTCCCCCATCCTCGTTCACGTGCTCATTTTAACTGCAAGGCCCAAACAGTCATATTTATTGTTTTGACAGATGTATTATGCAAACTTCAGGCTTTATTTGTTACAGGACGCTAGAGCTGGCAGCAAAATAGTCAAAAAGGGTAATTTTAAAAAAAATGAAATTTCACAAAGGTTTTCATGATTCTTTCCCTCCCCCTTCCTATTTTTCATAACTCGTTCCATGTTTTTTGTTCACTAAATTTATTGTAATTTTATGTGTGGAATTAGGACCACATGTTATCACAGCTGCAATGGGTCCATTAAAGGCCCACTCCTGAAGCCTAAATACAAATCCATAGAGCACAACCACAGAAATGCACACCTGTCCAGACACCTATATAATTAAATCTGTAGAAACTGACTCCCACACCTACATGCAGATACACATGTATATTCATGTGTACACATCTAGCATGCACTAACACATATACTTCCACATTATTTATTATTACAATTTGTTGTTTAGTGCCTAAGATCAGGGCTCCAGGATAGTAGGTGCTGGACATACACATAAAAAGAGAGTCTGCAACAAAGAGTTTATAATGTAGCTAGACAAAGGTGGGGAGAAATGTATGATACATTGGCTCTTCTGCAATTACTAGTCAACAACATTCACTTTTAAAGAAATAATACATATCTTTTAGAGTTCCCTTCTCTTGTTATGAAATGAATACACACATGTTTTATGTCATCAATTTTTTTGTGCGCAAGCCAGTAAAAGGAATAAAGAGTTAGGTTTCAAATTTTATTCACACAGGTATACACACATGTGGCACCTCCCTCCAGAAAGATACACAGTCTCTTACACAAATACAATGCATGCATGCACACACTTGCCTACACAGAGACACTTTTTCATACACTTTTCCAGGGGCTGCCTAAATCACCCAGCCAGGAAGGGAGGCGGATGGGCTGGAGGGGAAAAGATGGGAGGTGGGGGTGGAGGAGAGAGGATGGGGAGGGAAAGAGACCAAGGACGAGGGCAGCGTGGGGCTGAGAGGGGAAGTGGAGAAGAGGGTGTGGGGGATGGTTGGGGATGAGGGGGTGGCAGAAGGCTACAGGTGTATGAGGATGTGGGGGGAACAGGAGTGTATAGGGACATAATGGGAGTGCAGCAGTGTATGGAGGTGAATGGGGTGTAGGGCTGTGCGGGGTGAGGGACATGGGGCTGGTGGCTCTGGGAGGTGGAGAGGATGGGTGTGAGAGTGCTGAAAGGGGTACAGGGCTGGGATGGGTAGGTGTGTGGGGCAGGATGGGATGGGGGAGGGATGCAATGAGGGGAATAGGGGTGAGGGGGGTTGGGATGGGGAGGGATGCAATGATGGGATGAGGTACAGGGGGTGGGACGGTGAGGAATGCAGTGAGGGGGATGGGAGTGCAGGGGGGTTGGATGCAGTAATGGGGGATGGGGATGCAGGGGGGTTGGGATGGGGAGGGATGCAATGGTTGGGGGATGGGCGTGCAGGCCCCATTTCCAGCACTCAGAGATGGGGATAAACATACCTCCAACTCCTGGGTGCCGGTGATGGGGCAACAAACTGAAGTTCGCCGCAGCTCTACCACAGCCACACAAGGAGCGTGAGGAGAAGAGGGCCGGGCAACAGCGGGAGAGGCGCGTGTCACACGACCCCTCAACAGCCGCCTGCTGAGCGCTTGAGTAGCGCTAATTCCTCCTTCCCTGCCCTGACCCAGCCAATGGGACCTGCGCCTGAGGGTGGGGGGGCGGGGCAGCACATGGACACACACACACACACACCGCGGCAGCCCCTAAGGCTAGGAGCCGGACATGCTGGCTGCTTCTTGACCCAGGATCCGCGTGGTCTGCAGCGTGGCGGCTAGCAGGGAGCCTGCCAGCCCTGCTGTGGTGCTGTGTGAACCGGACATTTAATGGCCTGGTCAGCAGTGCTGACCGGAGCCGCCAGGATCTCTTTTGGACCAGGTGTTCCAGTCCAAAACAGGACACCTGGTCACCCTAACTAAAAGGGAAAAAATTACTTTCACTTGTTTGAGATATAGACCAGGGCTGATGCTAAGAGTGGGTGAGCAGGGTGGTCACTTGGGTACCAAGTTCCAGGAGGTGCTGCCATTATGTTTTTTGGGGTTTTGTTGTTGTTGTTGCTGTGCTCTGATTGGGCAGAGGTACCCCAAATGGTAGGGCTGTTCCTGATGTTGACTGAACCTTTCAATTAGGAATTGATAAAGTAATTGTCATTACTTTTTCCTACATTCATTTCAGAAACTTGTTATGAGACTGTCCCAATAATGACAAAATTAAAGGACAATTTTTTTCTCACCTTAAGTCAGGTGGCTTAGCCCTCTTCTTTCATTTTTATCTCCTCCTCCTCCCTAAATTTGATCTAGCCTATAGGCTGCAGAACTATACCTCAGTGCTGTTCTAAACTATTGGTGGCTGTGGCCCTTGTGTACAGCTTTAGATAGCTAGAATGCTGCAACACTCGAGCCATGTCCTCAATCTGCTCCTCTTCCACACGCCTCGAGGGAGGATGGAAGAAGAGGCAGCCACACTGGCACTGTGCCATTTGGGAAGTCTTCATTTGACAGATGCACCAGATTTATGGCCCCTTTGTATTGGCAGATGGGTGCAAAGGGATTATGAACGTGAGAGAGAAATTGGCCCAATATTAGCGAGAGAAGCTGTTCAATATCTACCTTTCCTTCATGGGCAAGAATCTGTTAGATGTGACTGTTCAGAGACAGAGCAGTGTAAATGTGGAAATGTTTGAAAAGAAGCTGGTATATAGGGGATATTTTCACTCTCTGATATAAGCAGGTACACAGTAATACTAAATCACATGGCACTTGTAGTTTACTGGATAGATGATGTCTTTGACAGTATGCAATATATAAATAAAACATTTGTTTTAATTCTTTATGTGTTTTTAGTCATCTGATCAAATGCTCAGCTTTCATTCCAGTTTTTAATAAAAACAATCAGGGTGAAAAAAAATTCAAAGAGTCTAACACATCATCTCATTCTCTGTCAATTAAGGGTGGGTAAAGAGCAAGTTTTTAGTCTTTTGTGATGACACACAAAACTAATATCCTACTTGATGCTCCTATTGTAAAAAAAACCCAAGGATCATAAAGGAGCAGTAAAAATGTTTTTCTTCGGTTGTTTGGCTTTAAGTACTAAAAATTCCTTATGCATGGATATACACACAATAGTGGGTGAGAGTCTGGCTGTGCCTCTAAGGGTATGTCTACATTGTAATTAAAAACCCATGGCTACCCCAGGTCAGGTTCACAGGGCTTGAGCTAAGGGGCTGTTTAATTGTGGTGTAGATATTTTGGCTCAGGCCCGAGCCCTGGGATCCTATCAGGAGCGCGATCCTGAACGTCTATACCACAATTAAACAGCCCCTGAGCGCAAGTCAGCTGACCTGGGCCAGCCATGGGTGTCTAATTGCAGTGTAGATCTACACCAAGTATGGTATCACAGAACTCGCAGCTTGAGGGGAGAGTGGAGGCTATGGTAGCTTTAATTCATACTTGTGCCTTCCTGAGCCTTATTTTTTTCAGTAGTTGGAGATGTCCCCAGCATATTTAGACAGCCCCGGCGGACCACTCTAAGTTGTGGCAGCCTTCCCAGACTTCCCAATGGCCCACCAGTGCTGCCAGGAATCTCAATGGCACTGTGCTATGGCCACACCCTGTAGGCCAGGGCTTGTGATAGGATCCTCAGGAGGCAGATTTATAGCTACCTTCTACAGTGAGGCATAAAAGAGCCAAAGGGCAAATGAGGATCTCACCCAATAATTTTATAAGCATAACTCAAATGTGTTGGATCTTCAACCTCCCCTTACTAACTTGCAGACTCTATGTTGTGAGCTATTGTGCAGGTCCTCCAGCATTTGAAGATTTTTGCTGTCATGGAGATTTCAAAATATTATCTTGTGAGTGAAAGTCTTCTGCTAAAATGTTCCCTCTGCCTCCCTCCATCGCTTTCCAGATGTTATTTGCACCCTAAATCAATATTTTGACACTTATCCTCCCAGGTCATATGAAAAAGACCCAGACTCTACAGTCTTGTCATGGTCACCCCCATCTGTGCATGCACACACAAATAAACTTTGAAAGCTAATTAAACCTCTCTGAACTGAATTTTCTCCCCAGATGGATGATAAATACACTGGTTTCCTCAGCCTGAAGATTCTCTTTTTTCAGCTTTGTGGGGAAGGGAGTATCCTTAAGAGTTTAAATTACAGAATTGGTGCAGAAAGAAAAGATCATCAGGGGAGAGAATTTTTTTCCTATGAGATAATTTAAAAAACGTGGATTATAAAACTCAGAGTATTGAGAAGAAAGTGCCCCACATACGTATCAAACTGAAAAAAGCAGTTCATCTGCTCCAACCTAGCAGACTTATTACTAACGTCAAATACGAATCTGTACATAGAGTGCTGTTTGGAATGTCCAATTAAAGTGACAGTAGGGTGACTTATTGGCTTTTCCTCTCCATTGTTTATCATTCTTTCTCAAAGGCTTAAAAATAATCTTTTTTTTTCCATACCAATTATGTCCTTTTCCATTTGAAAAACAGTGATTTACACACACAGCTCAAATTAACCTGTTTCAGCCGTTTCTGTTTTGTAACAAGTACTGATGTATCACCTTATCACATCAAAATCTCTCTGAACCAAACTATATCATCCCAGTTTTGGAACAGTATTCATTAGTTAACTCTTTTGCAAAGAAAGCATAAAACATGGGGCTTTTGTGAGAAACCTATAAACTAGAGGCAATTAAAGTAAGTCTCTAACAATCACAGTAGTACCTTTTCATTAAAAGATTCTAACAATTGTAAATGAGATAAAACTTCTGCATGTAAACAAACTGCCACTAGCTTGTTTGCTGCCACGTCTAGATCCTGAGGCTCCTAAAACATATCCTAGCAAGGTCTGAGGTACTTCTTGGTCTAGCTTTTCATCTGGTCTGCTCAGTGCATGGTCTTTATATTCTTTTTCCTTTTTGTTATCCCTTACTACAGTGTAACATGCTGTATACTGGGCTGTGAGCAAGTACTGAGGATTCAGTCCAGCTCTTCAAAGAACTGACATGTTTTTTCCTTCTACGTATTACTATTATCCCAAGTCTTACTGTACTCATCCTTAGCTTAAATTGCTTGATCTTTTCACAGCACTACTTGCCTCTCCAAGTGATGACTATCTCAGCTAGTCACTTGAATTCCTCATCATACAAAAAAGAATTGCTTATGATTGAGTTCAGCTGCGCTTTGATCTCCTCATGATGGTCATCAGTGTTCACAGGCCAGCTGCCAACACACCCATAGGAAGGCCACCTCTGAGAAATGTTATTGACTGAAGCAAAAGAAGTTGATCACTGGGAAAACAGTATAAAAATGAACTCCACAGAGTGTGCATGATTTATACGGGTAAATGACTTCTGGCAAACTTGACCTTTGTGCAATGGAGTACAGAAGGCAGACCACATGGGCATAGGCGCCGACTCCGTGGGTGCTCCTGGGCTGGAGCACCCACGGGGAAAAATTAGTGGGTGCTCCGCACCCACTGGCAGCCAAGCTCCCCTCACCCCCTGCCCCACCTCCTCCTCCTCCTCCCCTGAGTGCGCGCGTCCCCGCTCCTTCGCCTACCTCCCAGCGCTTCCTGCCGTCACCAAACAGCTGTTTGGCAGTGTTAGCATGCTCCGGGAGGGAGGGGGAGGAGCGGGAACATGGCGCACTCAGGGGAGGAGGCGGGGAAGAGGAGGAGCCGGGTCAGGGATTTGGGGAAGGAGTTGGAATAGGGGCAGGGAGGAGGTGGGGACTTTGGGGAAGGGGTTGAATGGGGGTGGGGCAGGGGTCGGAAGGGGTGGAGCAGGGGCGGGGCCTCATGGAAGGGGTGGGGTAGGGGCTGGGCTGGGGGTAGAGGGGGGGGTCGAGCACCCATGGGAAAGTGGGGAAGTCGGCGCCTATGCACACAGGCCACGTTAGCAGGGTCAGATAACACAGTGGTAAAAATCCTTGTGCTCCACAACAGCTTCCACCACTGGTAGCGTTGGTAGAGTTGCAAGTGTCAGGTTACCTATACAAATAATATAACACCCCACCCTGGAGTTTATGTGTGAGCTATTGTTTAGGTGATTAACATCTTCAAAAGCAATTAGCAAGGTTAGATGACAACACAATTGTAAAAACACATGCACCCTGTTTGTTTACACTTTAGCTGCTACTGTTAGTAGCACTGGTGCAGAAAAATGCTTATAGGTTTTCCTAGTGTTCACAAAGATTTTAAAAGGAGCAATGCACATACAACATTGAAAATAAAAAGCTAAATATAGAGGAGACTGCAAAAGGAAAAGCTTAGTGCTTTAAAAAATGATAAAAGGCATATCAATCTGGGTGAAATTTAATGGCCTGTGATGTAGAGGAGGTCAGACTAGATAATCTAATGGTTAAGGCTAAGATTTAGTCATGGGTATTTTTAGTAAAAGTCATGGACAGGTCACGGGCAATAAAAAAAAATTCACAGCTCATGACCTGTCCATGACTTTTACTATATAAATACCCCTGACTAAAACTTAGCAGCTCCTGGCAGTGGATGGCTAGCCCCTGCACTGGCCGCAAGACTACCCAGCCATCCTCTGCTCCAAAGCCCTGGGGACTGCTGCTCAAGCAGCGGCTGGTGCGGCTGGCCCTGGGGACTGCTCCAGCAGTGGGCTGTGCAGCTGGCTAGGGGGTGCCCCAGCAGCTGACCCTGGGGCCAGCTGCTTTGGCGGCCCTGGGATTAGCCTCACCAGCCACTGCAGCTGCCAAAGTCACAGAATCCATGACTTCCGTGACAGAATTGCAGCCTTACTAATGGTCCCTTCTAGCCTTCAATTCTGTATCTATGAAATTCTATCAAATGAGGTCTGGGGCCACATACCTGCTTATGTGGCCTGCTTCTAAATACTCTGCATCAATAGACTGGACTGAAAAACATATGAGCCATTTTCAATTGTCCCTGTTACTCATGCAATCACACTGACATCCTTTCACAAATGTTGTTTGAGAGCAGCATTTGGTGCTGAGTCTTTAGGTCACAAAACTTAATAGTCAGGAGCAAGGTCACTCAAACTGTGCCTAGATGAGATGGTATGTTGGGTTCTGCAGTCTCCAGGGTCTTTGCACTTCTTTATTAAAGATAAGAGAGCCATAACTGTGTTCAATATATGACTACGAGTTATCCACAACACCCTTTCCATCTCCTGCCTCTTACAGTTTTACTGGGGGATTGTGGAGCACTTCTACATTATGATATGAATGCTAGTCTAAATTTGGACTATTTTTTGGTATAAGAACTTGAGGGACTGCAAGGGCTCTATTTTCCATTTCTTTAAGGGATGGAATTTTCTGCCGAACAAGTTAGAGGGACATGTGACCAGGGGTTGTTGCAGAAGTTTGGGGTCCTGGAAGTCCCCCCAAGTTTGTACAAGCTGGAGTATGGCAAATGTTTTGATAAAATGCTCCAGTTTAAAACTGGCCCCTGGTCTGAGAATGTAACATCGGCATGTCTGGCAAGAACATTCATGGACTATGAAACTCCATCCTATGGCACCTGGTACCAGTGTTGTATATCCCAGTGTATGCCATGGTGCCCGTGTTGTACAGACACTGGCATTGCCTTCAAACATCATCACAATACGTTGTGATTTGCTGTGTTGCCAACTCATGATTTTTTCCTGAGTGACAGGATTTTAGCGGGGGCTGGAGCAAGTCTCGCAATGAGAAGCTCCAGTTCTCTAGCAACTTTGACCCTGAGTGCCTGCCCCACTTGCCTGCCTCCTGAGCTGAACAACTGCTGGCACAGCTCTCTCTCCCCCTCCATTCACCAATGCAAAGCTATTGGGGGGGGGGGGGAAGGGGAGAGCTAAAGAGCCCAGGCAGTTCAGGGCCCCTACACCCTTCCAGTAAGCAACATGCACAGGATGGTACCTATGTGTCTTCCCCTGCGCAGCATCGAGGCTGGGAAGGGACAGAAGAGCCCCTGGAGCTCTTCCGCCCCCCCCCAATCTGGAATGGGGAGAAGGGACTTCACCGTAGCCCACCCCAGGCTCGGAAAAGGGGGGGATGAAGAGCCCCTGGAGGAGCAGAGGTGTGGGGGGCTGAACTGCTGTACAGAACAGATTTGGGGAGAGAATTAACTGCTGGGCAGGATGGGCAGATGTGGGAGTGAGTGCTCCTACATCAGGGACCAAGATCATCTTAGCACTAAATCTGGGACAGCGGGCAACACGAACTGCCCCACACCGACCCTGGGCATGCCGCCCACTTCCTGGATCCCAACAGGACCAACCCTGGGCATGGGCAGAGTGGGAGGTCAACAGTGGGAGCCAGAACAAAACTCCAATAGCTTCAAACAAACAAAACCCAACAAATCTCTTTTTCTGAGGTGTGGGGGGAAGGGCAATGCACTGCTTCTCCTCCCTTACATTAAAGCGGGCTCTCCCGGGAGCGGGGTGGCATCTCCCTGTCCCTAGAAAAGTCCTGCCCTGGCACCTGCAGCAATGAACCCTGTGTGTGCTACTTACGGTGTACTGAGTATGTTCAGTACATCTGAGCATGCTCAGTACATCTGCTGAAGCCACTGCCCTTCACCCTGCCCTTATACCCATAGGATTCTGCTGACTGCTTTTGACAGGGATTAAAAAGGGGCAAAGGGGGTGAATCGGAGCAGGGGGGTGGCCGGGGTCTGAGCAGGGGGTGGAAATTGACTGGTCGGGGGGGGGGTCAAGCAGCTGGAGGCAGCAAGCAGGATTAGGAGAGAGGCTAAAGGGCAAATTCAGGGCTGGGGGGGAGGAGCAGGAGTTAAGCTCGTGGTGAGGCACTGGCAGGCAGAGGGTGACAAGGGCAAAACCCCACACAGACAGCGGGTAACAGTTACCCCAGTGTGAATGAGAGACCAGTGCTTGCAAAAAGGGGGGGGGGCAGAGGGGCTTTTTTATTTCCCCTCTCACAGACAGCACCTCTCAGCATCGGCTTCCCAGGGCTGGGTTCTTAAAGGCACATGCATCCCAATACCTAGTCAATGCATCTCCTCTTTGTCTGATCTAACCTACTGAGGCTATGTCTACACTACAAAGTTCAAAGTGCTGTTGCGGGTGCCTGGTAATCCACCTTGACGAGGGGATTAGCTCCGAGCACTGGGAACCGAGCCTGTCCACACTAGCGCTTTAAAGCGCTCAAACTTGCTGCGCTAAGGGTGTGTGTGTGATTTTTCACACCCCTGAGCCAGCAAGTTAGAGCGCTTTAACTTGCCAGTGTAGATAATCCTTGAGACTTAATTCAGTGAAACATTTTACATATGGCCCCTCAGAAACAAAGAATCCCTTATCACTGTATCTGAATGCATAGAGTCTCTGAGCAGTTTCCCAAGTTGTCTTATCTGCTGCTGGGATTCCCTGAATTTTTAATTCTAATTTTTTCTTCTCATTTTTAGAGCAGATGTTTATTCTGTTGGATCATCTGACTTCCACTCTGACTGAATTTCTGGCCTATTGTCAAAACTTGGTTTTGAGTCAATCCACCAATGGTGTAAATATTGGTGGTCAGACCAATAGTCCACCTAATCTAGTATCCTGTCTTGTGACAGTGGCCAATGCCAGGTGCTTCTAAGGGAATGATCAGACCAGCCAATGACTCATTGAACCATCCCATTGTCCACTCCTAGCATCTGGCAGTCCAAGAATGTTTTAGGGACATGCAGAGCATGGGCCTGCATCCCTGATTATCTTGGCTAATAGCCAATCTACTTATCCTGAGGGACTGATCTAATTCTTTGTTCAACCCATTCATAGTTTTTCCTTTTAATATAATGAACACACATCTATAACCCCAAGATAATATGAAGATATACCTACCTCATAGAACTGGAAGGGACCCTGTAAGGTCATCAAGTCCAGCCCCCTGCCTTCACTAGCAGGACCAAGTACTAATTTTGCCCCAGATCCCTAAGTGGCCCCCTCAAGGATTGTGAATTTATAACCCTGTGTTTAGCAGGCCAATGCTCAAACCACTGAGCTATCCCTCCTCCAAAGCCTTTATAACCCCAAGAATTCTAAAATCATAAGTTATACACCCTTGAGTCAAGAAATTTTAATAAATAAATGATATTTGTTTTGTGCCTCTTTGTTCCTGAGCCTGTAGGGGACAGTAAGCCAGTTCCAATGCCTTGAGCCTAAACACCTGAATGCTGCTTGGGGCAGCCAAAACCCTGGAGCCGGCCCTGGTGGTTGTGTCAATGGGATCAAACTTCTTATAATGCATTGTTAACCATCCACTGAACTAAGTTAATGAGGTTACAGCAGGGTTTTGCAAAATGGAGTAAGCATTTTAAAATGGGGCTTTAGTTACAATATGGAATCTTATTAAAACAAGTGTAATCAACAATTTAAAATGTTGGGTGGCAAACTGGAGTTACAATGTTAGAACAGTGAAGTTTGGTTTGTTCATTTGATACAAAATAAAGTCATATTAATAATAGTAATTAAAGAAAATAAACAATTTCATTCTTCAGCTCTACATTGACCTGCAAATGACCCTTCAATCCAGAGGTATTGAATGGGTCACACTTTATGTAATTGTCTCAAGGCTATATAATTTTTTTGAAACAATCTGAGCTGGTGGTTTCAGCATCCAATAGAACATACCACACATTACAATTAACATTAAACTTATCAGAATAATGAAAAGAATAATTGGGGGCCCATCCTTTAAGAATATCATACCAATGATGCGTTATAATTTGTTCTGCTTGTGCAGATACTCTTTATATTTCAGATCCCTGATGTAAAATAGCCAAACTGCGTGTCTGAACCTGGGCCTGTGTGATTTCAGTCAGTTGGATAATTTGGTTATTTTTCTTCATTAGTTTGTACAGACTTGTCCAATTGACCCACAAAGAAATGTTAAAGTTTAGAATATTACTGGTATCCAGTGCGTTAGTTCTTTTATCCTCATGAATTGGGAAGTAATAGGTTAAAGTGGGAGTTTTTAACATAGTTTATATTACACATACATTGCTCTACTGGTGGTTCTTGCCACAAAAGCTCCTCTAATCCAATGGCACTGTAGCGAGGTCGAGACTCACCAGCGCAGCGCCTCCTGCTGGTCGTCTCGGGAATTAGCTCTCCAGTGTACAGAGCGCCTCCTACTGGCCAGTGTCTCGCCTGCCACTGGCACCCGTGTCCCTGCCGGACCCCGTGCCCTTTACCTTGGGGTGCTGCCCCCGCAGTAACCCCTTATTCTGGGTTTCCCCTCCCAGGGGAACTCCCAACCCTCTAAACCCACCTTGCCTCAGTGGCTACTGCCAGTCATCATCTAGCCCCCGCTCACTGGGGCAGACTGCAGTGTAATGGTCACTCATCATTGGCAAGGGGTTAGGACCTGCTGCCATTGTAGCTGATTCCTACAGATAGCAGTCTAACATACCGATGGTGTGAGAAACTGCGGCCTGTAGGAATTAGCTTCATCACATTGCAGTGTTACAGGCAGCACATCCCTAGTATAGTTAGCAATTTCATACACGTGTGTGTGAAAATGCTATCTGTAGGACAGTGCTACCCACAACAGCGAAAGGTCCAACTTTGCTAAAAAAAAGCCCATCTGATGTAGCTGATTCCTACAGATAGCAGTCTCACATATCAGTGGTGTGAGAAACTGCTGCCTGTAGGAATTAACTTCTTCACATTGCAGTGTTACCGGCAGCACATCCCTATAGTTTGCAGTTTCATACACAAGTAAATGTGTGTATGAAACTGCAATCTGTAGGACCGTGCTACTCGCAGCAGCGACAGGTCCAACTTTGCTAAAAAAGGTATTTCAAGCAGTCTCACATGTAAAACACAACCCGATAGTGTTCTTTAACAGTCTAACAAGCCTACAAGCAGTAGATGTGCTATATCTTGCCTTTAGTAAGGCTTTTGATACTGTCTCCCATGACCTTCTCATAAACAAATTATGGAAATGAAACCTAGAGGACATAACGATAAATAAGATGGGCATAACAAGTGGGGTTCTCCAGGGATCAGTTCTGGATATGTTTCTATTCAAAAGCTTAATGATTGAGATAATGGCATTGGATTGAGATAATGGCATAGAAATAAGATAACAGTTTTCAAGCAAGCATGTACAAATAAAGTAGGAACTATTCAAAAATCTTAATGATTGAGATCATGGCATATAAATATAACAGTTTTCAAGCATGTACAAATAAAGTAGCATCTTTTTACACAAGCTGTTTCTTACAATCTATAGGTATCACTAACTGCTACAGATAGCAAATTTCTGCACGTAGCAATTTCACATATATTATAGTGCAAGAAACTGCTACCTGTAGGCATTTGCTACATCAGGTAGCAGTTGAATACACTAGCAGCTTCTAACAATCTATGAGTACCGGAAAGTGCTACCGGTAGCACATTCCTACGAGGAGCACAGCAAGGGAGGGCAAAGCGCGCTGCCCAGTATTCCGGGCTCTGCACCGCCGCGCCCAACCCAGCCCTGTACAGCCACGCGCACCCAGCCCTGTCCGCGGTGCCCGCCCCCTAACCCCGCGTGCCAGTCACTCCTGGCTCCCGGCTCGAAGGCGCTGGCCAGAGCGGTGGCTACCGTCAGCCAATCGGCGTGCGGGATACACAGCGCTCCCGCCAATCCCGTGCGCTCTTGTTCCGGTGTGAGCACTCAGCAGCCGTTCCCTGTCCTGCCCCCGGCCCTGGGTTGTAGCCGTGGCCGCCGCCGTCGCTCCGCACGGGCGGACTGAGCCACCTGGCAGCCTGGCCCTGAGTGGGAGTCACTGAGGATGAGTCTCCGCGCCTCGCAGCGCGCGTCCCGCCGACCCTGTCCGAGCCCTTTCATCTAGCGACTGGTGAGGAGGAGCAGAGTCCTGCCGATGTGTCGGGCGGGTGGGCGGCGGGGACCGGTTCCCGGGGCGGGGGGACAGAGAACAAGGCGAGAGACAGACAGACAGAGCGGGAGAGACAGCCAGTGGGCGGAGCTGGCCGGGAGGCGGAGAGGGGCCCGAGGGGAAAGGGACGCGAACTCTCCCAGGAGACAGAGTCATAGGCGGGTGTGAGGGGACGAGACTCGGGGATAGAGTCACGGAGGAGGAGGGGAGGACGGACAGACAGGCGGGGGCGCCGCACAGCTGCGAAGGAGAGCAGGGCGAGCTCTCCCCTGTCAAACCCCCTCGCCACAGGAGCCTGAGTGAGGACGTGTATGCACCGTGTCCCAGACACGTACCCCTGCCTGCCACTGACGCTTTGAAACCCCTTAAAGCGACCACAGGAGGGATCTGGGCAGCTGTCCTTATCCCGACAGACAGACAGCCTTGAAAGTCCTCTTTCTTTCATGGGCTCTCGCGTTATTTATTCTAGACCTTTTGGCAGTGGCCTCCAGTGATGTTGGCTTCAAACGGTGTACAGAAATATTCTTGGCGAAGTACCAAAGTGATGAAACTTTTAATAGAGTTCAAAGAACCGGTGACCTTTCTGGGTTGTCCTGGTGCTCTACCACCTTTTCTTTAGTTTGGTCTCACTCCTCTTTCCACTGAGGAGATTGGCATAGCTGCCAGTCTTGATACAAATCACCCACCTTTTAAATAATAAATAATGCATTTCAGATAAAAGTTTCCTAATAACAGATATTTGGCAGCGCGTGTACTGAATTTAATAGATTCATAGATTCTAGGACTGGAAGGGACCTCGAGAGGTCATCGAGTCCAGTCCCCTGCCCGCATGGCAGGACCAAATATTGTCTAGACCATCCCTGATAGACATTTATCTAACCTACTCTTAAATATCTCCAGAGATGGAGATTCCACAACCTCCCTAGGCAATTTATTTTTGAAATGCACACTTTAAGTGGTAAATCCACCAAATAATTTTAAATTCAATGAAATGTTGAAAAAAGTATTGTTGGTTCACCAGAATATATTATAAAGTGTGAACATTGTTTGACACACAGAGCTAAATCAAGGATCCAGCACATGGTTCCAGTAAATGAGGGGAGAGGGGGAAGTTGTAGTGCGTGTATGTGTTTGAATACACAATATTAAGTCTGAATAATTTTGACCATTTCCAAATGCACCACGTGCAACATTCCTTTTTATATTTAAAAGGCTTCAGCATCTGTATTTTATTAGTTCTGACAAATGGATTCAATTTGTGTAAAATGGAGTCATTTCAAGATACTTTGGTAAAGTCAATTAAATAATTGTGCTCCATTTTGATGTTTTATTTTGTTATGAATTAAGTACAGACCTTTCTCTTTACGGTATTCATTAACAGTGATGAGATTAACAGCGTGACTAATGAACATTGAACAAGTGGGCTAGAGCTGCTGGATTTCCTTCCCTCCTCCTCCCTCCCTTCTGCAGCAGTAAAGATAGAGGAAGGAGAAGTTATGTCAAATGAGTTGCATGGTGCCAAAAACTAATTGCAGCATGTTATCCTGGTGTTTGTGTTTGGGTTATGATTTATTTATATGTGATAGCTTTGAGTTAGAACAGCTCTATATCATGATAAAAATGTTCCAATGTAATGTCAGGACACGCACTGTGATTTTTTTTTTTTATTATTTTTTTGTGTGCCTGTTTGCAACTCTGTTCACTTACAAATGGGCTCTCTAATTTTTTCCCAGATTTGGTGTCATTTTTTGAGGAAGTTTCAATAGCTACATGTGTAATGTTCATGTTACTTGACGTTTGAACAACCACTTATACCACCCTAAAGAGACCCGGCAGGACAACGCTTCTGTGTAATGAAGCAGTTTTGATGGCAATCATACTACTATAATATGGAAGACAATTTTAAAGATTATGCAAACATTTTTTAATATTAAAAATTGGCTAAACATTAAGACCTTTTCTTTGGACCAGAGAGTATCAAGATATGTATTGTGTTCATTCTGAAATAATTTTATTTGAGCTTGAATTATTCACTGGAATAATTATTACTTTGGAAAGAGTTTACAATTATAGTGAAATACTAGAAAATGTTTTGAGAACTAAAACCTAGCTAAATTAAATAATAATAATAATTAGAATTTTAGAAGTCTAAGACACTTAAATAAAAAAGCAAATTTATGGGAGTCTGGACTCATGAAGAATGAGATTTAGGTCTGGGTCTTGATCCCTTGTTCCTTAGGTTGGTAGGGATTTGGAACATTGCAGAGGCTATCAAGGAGAAAAGCAACATGCTGCTGTTCCTTTCCTTGGGGCTAGATGTTTTGCCTCTACAGCACGCCCAGTGTTTGCCAAAATAAGAGATAAAAATTAAACTACAGAATAATTAGATGCCAAAGTGAATGAATGTAATACGTTTCATTAGTGTCTAGCCCAAAGTGTAATGATCTTAATCTTTAGTATATTGAAATGTTTCTGTAAAAAGCAACAGAGGGTCCTGTGGTACCTTTAAGACTAACAGAGGTATTGGAGCATAAGCTTTTGTGGGTGAATGCCCACTTCATCAGACGCAAGTAATGGAAATGTCCAGAGGCAGGTATAAATCAGTATGGAGATAACGAGGTTAGTTCAATTAGGGAGGGTGAGGTGCTCTGCTAGCAGTTGAGGTGTGAACACCAAGGGAGGAGAAACTGCTTCTGTAGTTGGATAGCCATTCACAATCTTGGTTTAATCCTGATCTGATGGTGTCAAATTTGCAAATGAACTGGAGCTCAGCAGTTTCTCTGTGGAGTCTGGTCCTGAAGTTTTTTTGCTGTAAGATGGCTACCTTAACATCTGCTATTGTGTGGCCAGGGAGGTTGAAGTGTTCTCCTACAGGTTTTTGTGTATTGCCATTCTTGATATCTGACTTGTGTCCATTTATCCTCTTGCGTAGTGACTGTCCTGTTTGGCCAATGTACATAGCAGAGGGGCATTGCTGGCACATGATGGCATATATAACATTGGTGGACGTGCAGGTGAATGAGCTTGTGATGTTGTAGCTGATCTGGTTAGGTCCTGTGATGGTGTTGCTGGTGTAGATATGTGGGCAGAGTTGGCATCGAGGTTTGTTGCATGGGTTGGTTCCTGAGTTAGAGTTGTTATGGTGCGGTGCGTGGTTGCTGGTGAGAATATGCTTAAGGTTGGCGGGTTGTCTGTGGGCGAGGACTGGCCTGCCTCCCAAGGTCTGTGAAAGTGAGGGATCATTGTCCAGGATGGGTTGTAGATCACTGATGATGCGTTGGAGAGGTTTAAGCTGAGGACTGTAGGTGATGGCCAGTGGAGTTCTGTTGGTTTCTTTTTTGGGCCTGTCTTGTAGCAGGAGGCTTCTGGGTACACGTCTGGCTCTGTTGATTTGTTTCTTTATTTCCTTGTGTGGGTATCGTAGTTTTGAGAATGCTTGGTGAAGATCTTGTAGGTGTTGGTCTCTGTCTGAGGGGTTGGAGCAGATGCGGTTGTACCTCAGTGCTTGGCTGTAGACGATGGATCGTGTGGTCTGTCCGGGGTGGAAGCTGGAGGCATGAAGGTAGGCGTAGCGGTTGGTGGGTTTTCGGTATAGGGTGGTGTTAACATGGCCATCGCTTATTTGTACTGTGGTGTCTAGGAAGTGGACCTCCCGTGTAGATTGGTCCAGGCTGAGGTTGATGATGGGGTGGAAGCTGTTGAAATCATGGTGGAATTCTTCCAGGGTCTCCTTCCCATGGGTCCAGATGATGATGATGTCATCAATGTAGCGTAGGTAGAGGAGGGGCGTGAGTAGACGAGAGCTGAGGAAGCGTTGTTCCAGGTCAGCCATAAAAATGTTGGCATATTGTGGGGCCATGCGGGTGCCCATGGCGGTGCCACTGGTCTGGAAGTATATATACACAAGTCAGATATCAGGAATGGCAATACACAAAAACCTGTAGGAGAACACTTCAACCTCCCTGGCCACACAATAGCAGATGTTAAGGTAGCCATCTTACAGCAAAAAAACTTCAGGACCAGACTCCAAAGAGAAACTGCTGAGCTCCAGTTCATTTGCAAATTTGACACCATCAGATCAGGATTAAACAAAGACTGTGAATGGCTATCCAACTACAGAAGCAGTTTCTCCTCCCTTGGTGTTCACACCTCAACTGCTAGCAGAGCACCTCACCCTCCCTGATTGAACTAACCTCGTTATCTCCATACTGATTTATACTTGCCTCTGGACATTTCCATTACTTGCGTCTGATGAAGTGGGCATTCACCCATGAAAGCTTATGCTCCAATACCTCTGTTAGTCTTAAAGGTGCCACAGGACCCTCCCTTGCTTTTTACAGATTCAGACTAACACGGCTACCCCTCTGATACTTGAAATGTTTCTGCCATCTTCCAAATTATAACAGGTATGCTTTCTATCCAAATTGCTTCAACTTTTTCTTCCTTCTCTAATGTTAAATTATAAATGACTTTCAACACTTTGCATGAACAGAAAGAATTTGAAGAGATACTGTTTATCTATATGTAAGTTATTCATATTTTCTTTAATCATGACAACTCTTAGGTTAGTTCTGAAAGTCATCTTGAATGTCAGACCTGAAGAAGAGCGCTCTGAAAGCTTGTCTATTTCACCAACAGAAGTTGGTCCAATAAAAGCTATTACCTCACCCACCTTGTCTCTGTAATATTCTGGGACTAACAGAGCTACAACAATACTGCAAACAGAGCTTCAAACCTCATTTTCTGTTCAAGAATTTTAGTGCATTCGTTGAAATATTGTTTTAAATGTTTCATCTATGTACTGTGTGTCTTGTTAGATGCCCTGCAGATCATAAATGATACTGTAACTTGTGCCTAACATAAAACAGGACTTGAAATATTTACCTGACACTGCTACCCCAAGAACTAAATTGTCTAGCTAATCTCTCTCTCACTCTCTCTTGTTTTTTTTAAACATATAGTGCTCATTGCTGTGTTATTTAAGCACTTATTAGCTAGGGTGAAAAATAATTGTGCCACAGTGCTCCCAAAACTATCTCCCTGCAATTCAAGAGAACAAAAGTTTGGTGATATTTGTAATATTGTCAATCACTTTTCTGATTAATACACTCTCATGGTTTTATGCTTTCTTGCTTCACTTCACATGGTCCTTTCTTTTCTTGCGTGATTTCCGGTATTTGTTTTAACCTACTTACCTCTCTCCTTCGTACTCTGCATTGTGTTCTCTACGTTCTCCCTAACTTTCTGTCTTTCTCTTCCTAATCTCCCCTCAAATCTTTCTCTCTTAATATCATATTCTGTTTAATTTATCCCATCAGTCCCTACCCCTCTCTCTCCTGCACATGCAGCCACCCCTTTTCCTTGTCACAGATTCTTTACACGCTGCATATTAATATAGATTAATTTTGTGAATACCTTTGGGGTTAAATTGCTTAAAGGCTGCTTTAAATTTACATTAAATTGTTACACAAGATTTAATTTATTGATTATATTTAGATAATATTTGACCTTTGATTAGAGCTCTTTGTGGTGAAAAATTGCCTTTAATATGTAAAGATAGTGAAGAGAGAGAACAGGAAAAAATTCTGAGTAATGATAACCATGGCCTTGATCTTGCAAACACATACATAACTTTGCTCACTTGAGCAGTCTCACTGTTACCTACTTTGAAAAGTGACAAGCAAAAATGGACCAGACTTTCTATGTGCGATGCTAATAAAGAACTGAGTCAATTGTTGGCTGCAACTCCAGCAATTTTAGTCATCTTTTCCTCTACCCAAAAAGTTCTGATGACATACAGAAGTCTGCATTTCAGGAGAAGGAATTGAGGTTGGGAGAATGCGCACCCTTTAGTGTGTCTGATGAAAGATGGTGAATGACCGTGCTTGTGTGCTGCCTGATTCACAAGGCTTTGAAGTAGTCCCACATACATGTTGCCATTAGGCAACTCCTGAGGGGCAATAGTTGTAAGATCTCTCTTCTTCACATGGGCTGCTGCGGAGTCTAGTGAGAGGATCTGTGCTCCTGGGAAAAGCCAGTGATATTTAAGGCCAGGTCTACACTACCAACCTATGTCGCTCAGGGGTGTGAACAGTCCACACCCCTGAGTGACATAGTTATACTGAAACACCTCTTTCTCCCCCCCCCCCCCCCCCCATGTAGACAGCGCAATGTTGATAGAAGAATTTCTCCCACTGACATAGCTACCGCCTCCCGGGGAGATGGATTAACTACACTGATGGGAGAAGTTCTATTAGAAGTGTAGGAGCATCTTCACTAAAGTGCCACAGCAGTGCAGCTGCACTGCAGTAGCGCTGTATGTGAAGACAAGTCCTCAGAATCTTTGCTGTGGGTGAGAATTTAGAAACAATCCTGCAATATAAACTATAAAACACCTTCATGATACTCTTGCTCCTCGTTCTTTTTAATTCCTCCTCTCTTTGCTGCAAACTATTTTCTGTAATGAAAGAGTATGTTAAAATTGGATGTTGTTCTTCAAAAAGAGTTAACACTGACATTCCAGGCCTTTTGTAACAACAAAATATTTTTTTTTTTAAAAGGCATGGGGTTTTAGTTTTTATTGAAAGAATAAAAAGCTCAAAAATTGCAGGTTTAAAAAAGAAAAAAGGCTAGTGTTATAACACAAAATAAGGGTTAATAATGATCAAAAGAGAAATATAGTCAGAGGTCATAGGACAGAAAGAGAAATAGACCACGGCTTATGCACCATACAAAAACAGAATTACAAAACAACACCACACACTTGTGCTACTTCCCTGCCCTCTCTGTCCATTTCCAATATGTTCTCTGCTTAGATTCTGATCCTCTGACTGGGAATCTATGTGGGTAGACTCCCGCATCTGTGCAGAGCCCCATTGCAGTCAATAGCGTTTCACATAGGCATGAGGATCAGTTGCTGTATTGGGGCCTTAATTTATAAACTCTTTGGCTTGGGGACCTGTTATGTTTAAAAAAAAATTCTATAGAATTCCTAACCTGTTTTTGAGCACTATAATAATATAACCATTTGCTTTTATTGATCTATTAATATTTGCCTTGGAGAGATATACGATCTTGTGCCTCATAAAACATCCAAGAGGTGTATTAATGCGCTAATAGTGCATGCAACCCTGTTTGTAATGCTGTAATAAAGGAGGGCTGAACTGACTTACATGAAAATAATTCTGTAGTGTCAAAATTCTGCACTTTTGCAGCAAATGTAATCAGAATAGAATTAGTTTAATGGTTTCAGAGTAGCAGCCGTGTTAGTCTCTTTAATGTAACTCACTGCTTGTTTCTTGTTATGCAATATTGTACGTGGCTTCCTAGCAATGTAGTTTTGCTTTCCTTTTTTAATACCTGGTCTGTTTGTCCACAGTAAGTCTGTGTCTGTCTCTGATTTTCTGCCCCCTTCTCCCCCCCTCCCTTTTTAAAAAATAAAAATTCTGCATCTTTTCCTGTTTTTCCTTACCCTATGTGCTTTCTTATCTCTGGAGTATCTCCAACAAAAGTCTTTGCAATTGGTGCTATTTGAGATGTGCTTGGCCATAGAACTTTCCATGTGTGGGCTGTAATATAAAAGCTGGCAATGACATTATAGTTTGTCAATTTTGTATTGATGCCATCATATGGAATGCAATACTGTGTACAGTCATAGCACTAATTATAAACTTTGAAGAATTCTTTGGAGCATAGTGAAGGAGAGGGAAAATGCAGGGTTCTCATAGACATGTCAAAGCTAAAGCTTTTTATATGTATATTTTTTCCCTTTATCATTTTTGAACCAAGGTCCAATATTAAAGTATGACATTAGATTAATTATAATACTTAGCTTTTCTATAATGCATTTCATCTGTAGATCTCAAAATGCTTTATAAAGAAAAGTAAGTATTCATAAAAGAGCACTTATCTCTGTATCTGTGCAGGGTGTAGTTTCATATTTCTAGTATATCATTTTTGGCAGCTGTCCTGGTTCTCAAATACCTCTTCCACTTCCTTGGAATAAGGAGGTAGGCTGGTGCCCATTGAATGAAGACTTCCTTATCAATATATAATACTGGGTCAGTTCTCTTATGCATATCATTCTAGAAGGGATGACTGTAGAACACTCCCACATCAAGGATAAGGGGTGACTTGATCACACCCTATAAGTACCTATATGAGGAACAAATATTTGATAATGGGCAATTCAGTCTAGCAGATAGAGGTATAACATGATCCAGTGGCTGAAAGTTGAAGCTAGACAAACTCAGACTGGAAATAAAGTCTACATATTTTAACAGTGAAGATAACTAACCATTGGAGCAATTTACCCAGGGCTGTGGTGGATTCTCCATTACTGGCAATTTTAAAATCAAGATTGTGTGTTTTTCTGAAAGATGTGCTGTAGTTCAAATAGCCTGTGTTATACAGGTGTTCAGACTAGATGATCACAATGGTTTGGCTGGGATGATTTAGTTGGGAATTGGTCCTGCTTTGAGCAGGGGGTTGGACTAGATGACCTCCTGAGGTCCCTTCCAACCCTGATATTTTATGATTCTATGATTCCTTCTGGGCTTGGAATCTATGAATATCCAATGCAGAACTGAATTTGTCTGCACCTCGGGTCTAGCACCGGGTCTGTTGGTAGAATGTCCAGATAGCGTGTCATATAGAACAAATGTAAATTGGATTGCTGCAATTTCTTTTGATTTATGAAATATTTCTGAATGTTACTGTTAAATAGAGCAGAGTGAATAATTCATAGCGAATAACTTACTAAAAATGTACTCTGTTCTTGAATTTTCCACAAGCAGTTTATTTTTCTTAAAATTACTTGCTATTAGAAATTATTTAGCAAATACGCTCTGCACAGGTTTGGTCAGTAGATTAGTTTATTCCCAATAAATTTGTTGTATTTAATATTTGAGGGATTATTTAATTTTGGGCACATTTCACATGAGATCGTTTGGATTAATACTGTTTATTTAGAATCATGTTTCTGCTGCAAGTCACATTTGAGCTCAGAATTCATTTTTTTTGCAAATGTTCTATAACAATTGCTTTCAGTGAGTATTTCTGCCAGTAAGATGATGGAGAGGGATAAGGACAAGGATTGGGAATTGGGATATCTGTGTTCTGTTCCTGGTTCTTCCACAGTCTTCCTGTGTTGACGTTGGGCAAAAGATTTAACCTGTTTTCCTGTCTGTAAAGTGGTGATATTACTTCCCTACCTCACAAAGTGATGGGCAGCTAAGTTCATTAATGTTCTGGGATATGCAGAGCTGTGATGAATGCTATAGCTCAGGGCTTCTCAAAGTTGGGCCGCCGCTTGTTCAGGGAAAGCCCCTGGCGGTCCGGGCCGGTTTGTTTACCTGCCGTGTCTGCAGGTTTGGCTGACCGCGGCTCCCGCTGGCCGCGGTTTGCTGCTCCAGGCCAATGGGGGCTGCGGGAAGTGGCGCGGGCCGAGGGATATGCTGGCTAAGAATGTGACGTTTGTGCTGGAGAAGGTTGATGTTTTAAAGTTTGTGTGTTGTGGGGTTTTTTTGTTTAGCTTGAATAGGAGTTCAAATTCAGATTGAACAGCAGTTTTAATTTTCCTGAGTGGTGTATGTAGGTCACTGACTATTCTAATTGATTATGTACTTATCTGAATGTTTGGGATGGTTTTTTGGTTTTGAATGCTGGTTGTTTGTACTCATTTCAAAAACAAACAAAACACAATGCTATAGTGTCTGGCAGCCATGGATATTTCCCATAATTAAGAATCCTTCTTAGTCTCACTGGTCAGATGCTTGAAAATTAATCATTTGAATCTTGAAATTGAAATTTTTTCCTTACCCACATTTATTTTTTCCTCGGTGAGAATAATTTTTTGAGTCCTTTGCTAAAAAAAACTAAACAGCAATCTTCCCCCCTTCCCCAAACACGTTTAAAGAATGACATGTATTTTGTGTGTGGATGTAGATTATGGCCCAGTTTACCTTTAAAGTTTTACTGTCCTTTTAATCCATAAATTATTTAAATCATTTGGATAATCAAGGGGGCTGTTGAGTGATTCAGCCAACTGGGGTAACTGTGGGGCATGATTGAGAAGTTTCATATTTTTACAGGAATCAAGTTGGGCTTTTATGATATATGGAGACATCAATGTAATAAATAACAAAAATTGGGCCTACCAAAATTCAATGTTTCTCATATCTATTTAAAAAACAAACAAACCCAAACCCACACCCACAAACAAGTACGGTCTCGGTATAAAAGTCGATTGAATGTTGCATAATCCTTATTTGTCTCTTTCTTCTTTTATCCCTTTTCTTGCAGGTCTCCCTTGCAATTATGGAGATTTAGAAGAATTAGACAGTGTGGAGGGGGAGCCCTCCTCCCCACTCCTTTGATTCTTGGAATTTTCTATGGACAATAACAAGATTTTTGTTGTATAAAATGGAGAAATAAGACTTTAAAATATAAATTTATATTTATAAATATTTATATTTTTTGATTAAGTGCCAAGCATAACTGCATGAAGATTCTCATAGCTGCTGTATAAAACTGAATTTAAGTACTAGGAGTCATGAATTTCCTGCAGCACTGTATTGTGTCATAAAAAGGGAGTGCCTTAGCATTCATACTGACTGCTCCTCTTAATGAGGGAGCAGTTTCAGAAAGGTGAGAATGAATTCTATCCTGCCTGACTGCACTCTGAAGTGTCATTCCCTGCAGCATGCTTTAGATATTATTTCTGTAGTTACCAGAGGAAGTGAAGGCCAGATCAAGGCCTTTCTCTCTTCTTACTGCTACAATTCAGCAACCCTAAAGGATACCTTTGGCAGGAATGTCCTCCATCTTGCTTCATCCTGTGGTAAGAAAGGTGTGCTAGATTGGCTGGCAGACACCAAAGGAGTGGATTTATTGGCAAAAGACAAGGAGTCTGGATGGACAGCTTTGCACAGAGGCATCTTTTATGGACACATCGACTGTGTTTGGTCATTGCTGAAGGTCAGTATCTGACTTTATGTATTGCACACTAATTTTTTTAATATGTTTGGGATGTGTGATGCATGAACTTGTATCAAAATGCCTTTTCCTGTTTCAAAATTTCACTCAAGGTGTGACTTTTAAACTGATGGAGCTAAACTAGTACAAAACTCTTTGTGGACACCGCTTAATTCAATTTAAACCTGAACTGCATTGATTTTAGTTTAACTTGATTCCTTATTTTTAATAACAATTAAGCCAATTTGAAGTTAAACCTGTGCAACTTGGAATATAGACGGGATCTCAAGTGTTGTTCTTGTAAGTGACTCCACAGGAGCTGACCCCTGAGCCTGTGAGGAATCCTGTTGAAGTCAATGGGCTACATGTGTTTCCATTTACTTGGAAACTCTTGCAGGGTAGAGATCTTAACAAAACAGTCTGGGTTTAGATTTGGCACCAAATTTTGAATTTCTGTAAAAATAAGCGTTTACCAAATATCTAACGGAAATGTTTCCATGACACTCTAAAAGTAGTTAAATGGAAACAGTACTTACAAATTTTTGAGCTACAGATACCTGATTTGTTAACATTTTATTAGTAGTACATGAAAGTGAAATTAATTAGAAGCTGATTGTAATGTTGGGCTTTAGCTCTGTCCCACTTATCTCTTTAGCCAATCACTGATCAGATAGACGCCAGGGATCTCTGCCCTTCTTACTTAAGGTATTACACTGGCTGATCATTGCTAGCCTTATCTGTTCTCAACTGGCAGACTAACAAAAATGGTTGTGGCTCCAACATTTTTAATTTTAGAAGTTTTGGTGTTTCTAAAATGCTTGTTTCATGTGCCACTTTACTTTCATCTTGAGCATTCTTTCCTTGGAACATTTTCAAGTAGTATGTTTCTCAACACTTTCTAATGACCTCTCGTTAACTTTTTAGAGTGTCTGAGATTCATTACTGGAGAATTTTAAAACTTTTTCAGTATAGGTGGTGTCCCATCAAGCTGCTGTTTTTTGTTGTTTTTGTGTGTGTGTGTGGTGACTTGCTTCTCTTTGCCCCTAGAAACTGTATAGCAATAGCTGCACTAAAATATATATATACTTCTTCCTTTGACATCTTCGGAACTGCTTCCAGGGCTAACATGAACTCTTTTGGGGAGCTAATCATGTTAGATCAGTCCAGCAAATACTTGAATAATTCATCCAAAGATGAAATCTGTTAGTGATCCAGTGTTAGAGACTGCAGCCTCTGCAGGAATGAACAAAAGACCCCAAAAGACAGTTTGAAGTGCAGACTGACCTCTGAAGAATTCTTTTAGTTCAGAGTCCAGATTGCTACGTGTTTGAATATGCACAGCAATCATGCACCCACCCCCTCAAAAAGTTACACAGCCCCCATCTTATTAGTGAAAATGACTTGATCAGCTATCCTTTAAATAAAAAATAATAACCAACAGTGTGTGTGTTAGCTTCTGTGTTAGTGGGGTGGTGTATCTTCAGCCATTGTTTTCTTTCCTGTTTGTTTTTTTCCTCACACACCTTCCTATTAGTAAACCAACGTTCATAGAGAAAATATTCCAATTAACAAGTAAACATAGAGTATTTGTAAATTATTAAAGAGCAGCTCCACTTCAATGACAAACACTTGCTACCATTGGTGAAGGTGCCCAACAGTAATAATAATGCCTAGCTCTTGCATAGTGCTTTTTCATCAGTAGATCTAAAAGCACAATAGGGAGACCTGTTTGCCTATTTTCAACTGTGGGAGTCAGTGCCAGTTACGTGTTTTTCACTGTATGCAGAACAGTAGTTATTGTTGAAGCTTGTCCAGTTGAGCCTTTTTGTAGACTTATTTTGGTATCATAAGTCCATTTCACTTGTCCCTGATTATTATTTATTGAGATTAAATCCATCTTTAGACTGTCCTGGAATGTAAAGGATTTATTAGCTTCTCAAATGTAAAATTACACTGAGGTCACCTAAGAATATTTATCATATTCATTTCTTTACTAGCTGTGAAATGAGGAGTGATAGTAATATTCATACCAGGTGTTTTTTCCTCTTTCAGCGTGGGGTTAGTTTATACATACAAGATAAAGAAGGCTTATCTGCCTTGGACCTTGTGATGAAGGACAGACCAGCCTATGTAGTATTCAAGAAAACGGGTAGGGCATCAAATGAATACAGATATTCCTATAGGATGTGTACTGCTATCAACATATAAATGTGTGTGCATGTGTAGACAGTACTATCTGTTTCTAATTATGACTGAATTACATCCTTCATGGTTTTCACCAGGGTTAATAGATTAAATGAATTCCCTGTATCTCCTAGCAGCCAGTTTTATAATTTTGTATCTGTTTTTTTTTTTTATCTTCAAAACACTTTAGTGCAACTTTTATATAATTTTAAAAAAGTAAACTAATTCTAGTCACTGGCAAGTTATTGTTATAGCTAAGTAATGTGATCTGCTAGTTTGAGTACACCAGAACTTTCTTAAGACACTGTTAAGTTTAAAATCTTCTTTGAATATACTTCCCCATCTATGTTACTAATATCCCTTTGAATTATTCTAATTGAATTTTAAAAATCTAACCTGCTTTTTCCTATTGACGCTCCACTTGTGCTTTTTTCCCCATTTCAGTCAGCTTTTGGGCAATGAAAATAGTTTTGTCAGTTTCCTTTGCTAGTCAATTAAATTTTTGATTGCTGTAATATTTCATTGCACAAATATAACTTACTTTTTTTGGTAGAAGAAATGTATGCAACCTAAATTCTGGGCTGACATTACCTTATGTTCTATTTATTAAACACGATTTCATCATTATGTTTTCATATTTAGTTGATTTTAAAATATTAGTGATTACTTTTACAATCATGCTTTGTATCTTTAGATAAAATATAAACGTAGTGTTGGATCAGAACTGATTTGACTTTATCTGTTTGTCAGAGGGAAATAAGTTAAAGTTCACATTCTAGTATCATGGTAATTACAGCTGAGAGGGTACTGTATTTCCACAGCTCTAAACTATATAAATTTAGAAAAAAAAGTGTCTTTTGAGTTCTTGTTGTTGGTCTAGAATATAAATTAACTGGGAAGATTTGAAGAAAATCTATTTAGCAGTTAGAGTTCAAGCATCATTTTTTTTATATATGTGGAAGACAAAACTTGCATACCAATTAAGGTAGTTTGTGCAGTTTTCTATTGCAGACTTGACATGTAAATAGTTCTTACTGATGAATGTGTGCTCTGTGAAGTTGGACAAATATTGTGAGAAATATATGAACAAGAGACATAATGTACAGGACATGCAATATGATAAAATATTTAATGGTTAATCATTCTAAAGTCTCAAAATAATCTTTTTTTAAAATATACCTTTAAAATAGAATTTACCTAGTTTCTTCAAATTTTATTTTTAAGTGGAGTAACATGTATACTGTTCTAGTTCACATTTATATCGGAGGTGGAGTTAAATTAATGCAACTCACACACAGATGTAGTAGATATTGCAGATGGAATTTGTCCTTTGAATTTTAGATCCCACAGATGTCTACACTTGGGGAAACAACATAAATTTTACCTTGGGTCATGGTGGTCAACAGAGCAAACATCATCCTGAATTGGTGGATCTGTTTCCTAGAAATGGAGTCTATATCAAACAGGTATTCTGAAAAAAACAGATTAACCCATATACCATCATGAGTAAGATTCTTTTTCCACAGAGAAATAATCTAAATATTGGAGCTGATCTTGCCGCCCTTTCTCATATAACAGTACTATTTTAGTCATTGAAACTGCTCCTGGGATTAAGTGCTCCTGGATTATTTTCTCTTCAGTACACAGATCAATGGCTCCCAACTCTTTTTGGATGTATAGATACCATGGCGATGATGTAAAATGTTGGATTGACTTCTGATTTGAAAGCCATAATAAATTCCTAGCTTTGTAAATGGAAACTGTTTTCAACAACAGATTATAATATTAAATAATTCCATGCAGGAGCATGGTGCTTTTGTAGTTTCCAGTGCCATATAGACAATGAATTGAAGATGGACAGTGTACTAGTTTGATATACATTGTGTTGTGTCTTGTGTGGATAGACTGTATTTCCTCAGTGAAGGCAGCATATTTGCAAAGTAATTTACAAAAAGAATGCTAAAATGCTACCCCTCAAACTTTAACTGTATATATTTTTTTCAGGTGGTGCTTTGTAAATTTCATTCGGTGTTCCTTTCCCAGAAAGGACAGATTTACACTTGTGGACATGGTCAAGGAGGACGCTTGGGTCATGGTGACGAACAAACATACCTGGTATCTTTTAAATATAGTCTAGCACAAAAAAATCTTGTTTCAGATATGCAGTCTCAGACTTCATTAAACATCTTCCCAAGTGCACCATCAAAGTTCTAATATTTTGTTCAGTTGTAGGTTATTTTTAACAATGACAGTCTTTGTTCAGAAATTATTTAGAGGAATAATTTATATTTAGGATTTTTATTGAAACTGATCAGTACATATTTTTTCATTTGAGTAGTACGTAGTTGCATTATGCAAATCAACGAATAAAAACTTTAGAATTCAGTTTGGTGCTGTGTGTGTCAGTCTTCATGAAAACTTCAGGGCTATGTACTGACCACCAGCAGTATGTACTTATTTTACATGAAATGACATCATTTTAAAATTTTCTGAGAAACCTGAGAGTGGAACAATTTATGAGAGAAATTGCAAGTGTATGTATATGTGTGTACATATGTATATATTATAAAGTTGTGTGTTGTAAAGACATTATTGGCTAGAATTTGGAATAACCACATGAATTATGAATGGCAAAGCCATAAATGACTGATTTAGGTCTCAAACAAGTACCAATGCCATCATTTGACCACTTCACCTATATTCTGTAAATGTCACACATTTAAAAAAGAAATAGTTGAGTTTTTTTAATCTCTCCATTTACAACGCCAAGCTTCTTTAGTATCATAGAATATCAGGGTTGGAAGGGACCTCAGGAGGTCCTCTAGTCCAACCCCCTGCTCAAAGCAGGACCAATTCCCAACTAAATCATCCCAGCCAGGGCTTTGTCAAGCCTGACCTTAAAAACCTCTAAGGAAGGAGAGTCCACCACCTCCCTAGGTAACCCATTCCAGTGCTTCACCACCCTCCTAGTGAAAAAGTTTTTCCTAATATCCAACCTAAACCTCCCCCACTGCAACTTGAGACCATTACTCCTTGTTCTGTTAGTACTATGAATCCAATTTACAGACATCTGATGGAAAGCCCTGAAGGCTTTGATATTTTGGAGATTGATACTACTATCGAGAAACCTTATATATGTAATTGATCTTAAACAAAAAACCGTTAGAGTGAGTGTGTGTGTGTTTTCCGCCGCCACCCCCCATTTGAACATTGGCCGAAACAGCATTTCTAATCAGGGCTAGAAGCAAGTGGCTTTTGGAAAGCTGTGATTCTCCTCTTTTCTGTGGGATTGAGAGATATTGGACCTCAAACTCTTACGGCACCACTGTAATTTTGGAGGAAAAATACGTATTTAGGAGAAAGAAGGAAGCCTTTTTCTATCAGGGTAACTTCAAAAAAGAAACACACACGCACCACTAATTGTGACTATTGAAAACTGCTCAGATGTTTTGAAACTTTAGGTTTAATTCCTGAGTAGATTGCAGGTGATCTGTTCTAAAGGTACATGCTAAAAGTATTTTGTCATATTAATCTTCTTTCCATGTGATATGCAATGTGTAATATATCAAACAATAATTACACAATTCTATACCTTTTTAAATGAGTTTTCTTTTGCATTTCTATTTTTGGTGTGATTTGGTGATGGGGTGTGTGCATGGTTTTTTAAAAAATTACCTCTCGGTACAGAAATGAGTGTTTTAATGTCTTCAACACTTGGTCAATCTGTACTAGGTTCCAAGACTTGTGGAAGGTCTAATTGGCCATCAGTGTTCCCAGGTAGCAGCAGCTAAGGATCATACTGTTGTTTTAACAGAAGATGGATGTGTTTACACCTTTGGCCTAAATACTTACCATCAACTGGGTATTCTTCCTCCTCCTCCTAACTGCAGTGTTCCCAGACAGGTAATAATAACTGCTTAGCTAGTACTTGGACCTTTTCCTCACTGAGAGTGAAATGTTAAGATCATATTGATGTCTATATGTAAACTTTGTAGGGATAATTCAGTGGAACATGGGGTCAAATAAAACCATCTTCTCCAATTCATTAGCACATAATCTCAATGTTAAATAATTGTGTTATGTAATCAGATGGTTTGCCTGTCTGTGCTCTGCTTGGATTCTAAGCTTATAGAACAGGGTCGGCAACCTTCGGCACGCAGCCCATCAGGGCAGTCCGCTGGCGGGCCGCAGACATTTTGTTTACGTTGACCGTCTGGAGGCACGACCCCCGTAGATCCCAGTGGCCGTGGTTCGCCGTTCCCGGCCAATGGGAGCTGCGGGAAGTGGCGCGGGCCACAGGGATGTGTTGGCAGCCGATTCCCGCAGCTCCCATTGGCTGGGAACGGTGGCCACTGGGAGCTGCGGGAGGCCGTGCTTCCGGATGGTCAATGTAAACAAAATGTCTCGCGGCCCACCAGCGGATTACCCTGATGGGCCATGTGCCGAAGGTTGCTGACCACTGTTATAGAAGTACTAAATCCTGTATTTGATGACTGGGCACATTTAGTACTTTTCTTGCAAAGTATATTACTCTAAAGTACTCTAAAGTACTTATTTTAGTTAAATGTTTCTATTTTAAATGGAGTGAAAATAAAAATACGTATTTACTAAGTGGTATCCTTTTTCATGGATTGTTTTAGGCCACTGGATTGTGTCTTTGTAAGGTTAGGCATGCCCATTGGGTCATTGGCTTCCCCCTCACTCCTCAATGCACCCATTCCCTTTTAATGTCAGAGGTTGATAGTGCTTTGGGAAAAATAGTAATAGGGATAGTAGAGTGGGAAGAGAAAAAGAAAATTTTCTGCAATGACAGTTCCTGATAGTTGTAGACAAGAAGCACAGGTTTCAAGGAGGAGAACTTGCCCAAGGTGATACCTCAGAATAAGTTATTTACTATCTGAAAGCAACTATGCATGCAAGAATTGCTTTACCTGTTACTGAAAGGAAGTGTCATCTGGAGTGAAATACAACTAGCAGCGTTCAGCAGCACAGCATTACACAGCAGCTAGCGAGAGGAAGTGAAGAGTAACAGGTCTAATTGAACTGGTTGAAGAATGTTGGGAGGCAGTCAGTCAAAGTTTCTCCAGGGAATGGGATTACATCTTCAATGACAACAAGTGGTCATTATCTTAATTTCACTTTCCATCTGATGGATGAAATCTAGCATCAAAATGCTCTCTTACAGCATGCTAGGACACTGGTACATAAACAGAGTGAAGCATTCCAATAACCACTTTTTTACAGAACTTGTATTTTTCTTTGGCTGTCTTACCTAAGTACTGAACTTAACCCTGCTTATTTCTGAAATCTGTTGATAGCCCAAGGTGGCATGGCTCTAGGTCTAGCAAAGTGGTGGTGGGCCTGGGGGAGAAATAGGCTAACCCTTACTGGGTTTTTCTTGTTCCTCTTTGTCACTGGTGGAACAGTGTCTCAGGGTATGTCTACACCTAGCCGCTAGTTCGGCGGTTGGGAATCGAAGTTCTGGGTTCGACTTATCGCGTCTTGTCTGGACGCGATAAGTCGAACCAGGAAGTGCTCGCCGTCGACTGCGGTACTCCAGCTGGACGAGAGGAGTACCGCGGAGTCGACGGGGGAGCCTGCCTGCCGGCCGCGTGTGGACCGAGGTAAGTTCGAACTAAGGTACTTCGAACTTCAGCTACGTTATTCACGTAGCTGAAGTTGCGTACCTTAGTTCGATTTGGGGGTTTAGTGTAGACCAAGCCTCAGTTAACTAACTTTTGAAATGAACCCTGCTTTTTTTAATACCAAATCTTCACTGAAACTGATACATTCATTAAGAGTTTAATTAGTATGGACTTCAGTTGATACGAAGTTGATTTATGCACATCAAATTTATTTGCTTGGGATTTGACACTTATATGAAAATCTTTGTTTTTATATGTAGGTTCAGGCAAAAAATCTGAAAGGTAGAATGGTTATTGGAGTGGCTGCAGGCAGATTCCATACAGTGCTATGGACTAGAGAAGCTGTATATACCATGGGACTGAATGGTGGCCAGCTAGGTAAGAATCAAATAAAAATTGTCCTTCTAAAAATGTTACTCAAAGTAAAAGCTGTCATCTGTATGAGAAAAGAAGCTTAATTAATGTTGGGTTATACTTATCATCCCCTTGCTCCAGAACACACACTTTTTACTGCTGTCAATGATTATTTTTATGCTTGAGGATAAGCGTGGGGCCAGTCAAATGTAGCTTTACTGTTCAAATTTATTTGGCCAACTTTCTCTTCTGTGAATCTTGTGTGGCCTATCACTGACGACTTTCAGGATACAGAAATGTCATTGTTTAAATTTAGAGAGACAAGATGGGTGAGGTAATATCTTTTATTGGACCAACTTCTGTTGGTGAAAGACACAAGCTGCTGAGCTACAAAGAGCTGCTCTTGCTTCTTTCAGCCACAGAAGTTGGTCCAATAAAAGATTTTACTACATTTACCTGGTCTCTCTAATATTCTGAGACCAGCACAGCTTTAACAACACTGCAAACTACATTGTTTAAATTTGTAATTTCCCAAGACGAGTGCTTGTGTTGTGCACAGCACTGGGCACACTGTTGGCACTTTTTTATGTTCTATATCCAGCTTTCCCCGATCTGTAAATATACTATTGGGAATTACCTGAATTTTTCATCCTTACTAACTTTTTAAAAGCAAGATACATATCTGAATATGCATTGTGGCGTGTTTTGTTTGCTGTTTTTGCTAAGCCATTACTAGAATTGTCTTTTATTCTTGCTTCCAGAATAAATCTTGATTTGATGAGTTAAGACGATAGCTTATTAAACATACCATATAGCAGTGAACTTCATTTATAGTTAGGGTCTGTGTGAAATGAAATATTTTTGACATTTTAACACTTTAGAACCTCAGACAGATATTGGTGTTTAGACTGAGTTTCTCTTTCTCCAGGTTTACATCTGTGCAGATTGAAAAGTTTTGTTAGCTAATCCGGGTGCTTTGTGTTTACATGCAGTAGTATGCTGACACCATGAAGCTTAGGCACTTCTCTGGAAACTGCTTTTATTCTCTCTTATGTAGGAGCAAGGCAACAGTGGTTAAAATTTGTATATTACTGTTGAGGAATAAAAAAAACCTTTATTGATAAGTAAATTGTCATTAATCGGAAATATTTTGAAAATATTTCCTGTTCTGTTCTTAAATTTAAGTTCATAGTGTTTCCATGCTATTTCATGGCCCTCTTATTATACCCTAATACAATTTCTGCTGCTCCAATAAGTGGGATATGCAGTAGGATTCTTGCTTTTGCTAGACCAGGAATTCTCAAACAGGGGGTTGGGAGGTTATTACGTGGGGGATCGTGAGCTGTCAACCTCCACTCCAAACCCCACTTTGCCTCCAGCATTTATAATGGCGTTAAATATATTAAAAAGTGTTTTTAATTTATAAGGGGGAGTCGCACTCAGAGGCTTCTATGTGAAAGAGGTCACCAGTAAAAAAGTTTGAGAACCACTGTGCTAGACCAATGTGGCTCAATCCTTTCTGTCACTCCTCCTGCTACAGCAGAGCCTGATGTCATAAGCCACATTGTCAGTACAGGGAAGGGGGAGAAGGTATGGTGGTTAAATTACAACAGTGTTGTTGAAGTGAAGCTTTGTATAAATTCTCACTCTTTCAATAACTCTGTCTTCTAACCCCCGCCAGTACTGTAAAAACAATAAGACCGAAACAGTTATTTATTTTGGGGGTATATTTAACTTTGCCAGTATTTATATTAATGTCTGACTTGCACAGGTTTTTATCATTTAGACAATTTTTAGCATTTTTAATAGATTTAAATTTATTTTAATAGTTATTATCAATGTTTACTTAAGGGACTGTATCTGTGTCTCTCTATATATAATACTACCAAAGTCTTGATCAATTGAATTTGGAGCCTCTTAAGGGTTCTCCAGAAGGGGCTTTGTGGCTCTGAAATTTTCTCCACACAGTATGGTTGCCAAAGCCTGTATTTGTCTACCTGCTGGACTTGCTCACAAAATCCATTTCTTTTCTTGAGTATTTGGGGAAGAGGTGGGATGAAGGATTAGTGAATATGGTAGCACAAGGAATATTGTGATGGCTATTACTAATATAAGGACAGTCAAATTAGCAATAATGTGGAAGACCTTTTTTTTGCTTGCTATAAAATATTGTTTGAAAATAAGCACATAGAGTTCTGGATATATTCTGGAAAAAGGCAAACAAAATAAAATAAATTTATTTATAATCTCTGACTATCTTCATCAAGGTGACTGGCATCAATAATATGCTTAGAGATATCGTTTGTAATTAATAGCTGACTTTTAGTAGCGTCTAAAAATAGTTTTCTTCTTAAAAAGTAGGAAACAGGAGTGGGATTGAGTGTCTGAATCCTTCCCTTTCACTCCCACCCCCCATTTAGGAAAAACAAACAAACAAACCCACCTTGCAACTAGGTACAAGAGCCTTTTCACAGAGGCTTGTTCAATTTCTGAACAGAGTCAGTTCATGCAGCAGGAGCTGGTTTGGCACTGCCAATAACTAGTTATGGATACATGGAGGTTGTGTTGATGTGATGTGTCAACTAATAGCACGGTCTTGCCATAATCAAATAAAATTGAGTTTATACAGTATAATCTGTCCTGCTAATGAACTTTCAGTTTAGTGTGGTAAGCAAGATAAATGCAGCTGTTGTTGTTGTGTGATTGTAATGGCTAAACATATTTAATTATCTTTCTATGGTCTGTGATTGTGTAGACCAGAAATCCATTATCTTTTTTTCAAAACTTCATTTTTGTGATACTGTGACTATAAATGACAAGAACCTTTTGATTAGTTTCTGCCTAATAATAGTGAAGATGAGTTGGTAACGTAGAAAAATTAAATTTCAATTGGCTTTTCAGGAATATTTATAGGAGAGGATGGGGAAGTGTTCTCAAAATCAAATGACAAATAATTATGAATCTCAAATAACATATATAGGGGGTTTGTATTTTGTTGTAGGATATTTGCTGGATCCTAATGGAGAGAAGTGTGTAACTGCTCCTCGCCAAGTCTCTGCTTTGCATCATAAGGACATCACCGTGTCCTTAGTCGCTGCAAGTGATGGTGCTACAGTATGTGTTACTGAAAGAGGGGATATTTACTTGCTCACAGACTATCAGTGCAAGAAGATGGCTTCCAAGTATGTATTTTTTCCTTTAAGGGGAAGTACAATACTAAGTTAGTTTCACTGTGTTTTTTCTTTTTTCAAACTATTTCGGAAGAGATTTGGAGGAGGGATGTTCGTGTTCAAGAAGTGATATATACCTGGTCACCTTTAAAGTTTCTTCCTTGACTTCTTGAGCTTGGCTTGATATAATTGTTTGTTTAGTGGAGGCATTGAAGGTTGGCTTTGTTTCTTTAATAAATAGATTTATTTTGTATTTGGAGGTGTGTAAAATAGCCATATGCTAATAGCTGAGTTAAAATACAACTGTTAAAAAGGCTTCGAGAAATTACAGAGTATGTATAATTGGATACTTTCAATTACTGAATATTTAAACGAAACAAATCTGTGAAGGTTGCAGATGCAGGAAAATCAGATGAGGGGGAAAACATTAAGAGAAGCTTCCTTTTGTTCTAGCCAAAAGGTTTACTCTTATTTTTTTTTCTTCCAGCAGCTGTCATTCTGAATCCTCAGTCTTATTTCTCAATTTGATGATGGTGGAGAAACTTCCATACTTATATGTAAACCCTTTTAAAATCCCTTCTAGTTTAGGACAGGGAGAAGAAATTAATCTCAAAATTTGTCAGGGTTTATTTACTTTAAATCAAAGTGACTTAAATCACTGATTTTTAGTTATTTTCCTAAAGAGAGGTTAATTCTCATTGGTTGGTATAACCATTAAAAATGTAGATTTGCAACCAAATGTAGCCTTTAAATTATAGATTGGGTATCTGTGCTAACCAGGAGGTTTTCACTATATCTATACGTATTTATTTAAGCAATTATATAGCTTAACGTATATTTATTCAGATTGTTAATTTTACACTTTTTTATGTTAGACACGTTTCTTTACTAGATCTTTTTTAACTTGGATTTGTGCCAATCTAAATGTAGATGGACATTGGAATTCAAATAATATGCACAAAAACAATATTTTAAGAGTTTTATTTGACCTTTAATGTGCCAGGTAGATAGGAAAGTAAGTTTATAAAAATCTGTTGCATTTAAAACTGATTTAATAAACAAAGGGGATATTAACTGTAGTTACTGAATTGATAGATTTTTTTTTTTTTTCTGGTCACCATGGACCAGATTTGTGAAGGTTCTTTGGTGTCTTAAAATGCACCTAAATCAATGGGAGTTAGGTGCTGCTGAAAATCCCAGTGGTCTCTAAGCAGGTTAGGCACCTCCGAACCTTCAAAACCTGACCCATGGTGACCAGAAATAAAGAGTTAGGAGCCGAACTGGTTTAGGTGTATTTGAAAATCCTGTATCTTAAGGTGCCTCAAAACCTTTGAAAATCTGGATGGTATTGTTCAAGTTCTTAGAATTAGTGAATCTGATCCTCCACCACATGGCTTTTATTAATAGAATGGAAGAACAAAACAAGCTTTCCTGCTTTTTAAACTCTCAATTGGTTTCTCAACTTTAACTATATTCAAAATGAAGAAAATAGGATCTCTGCACCTGCTAGCTGAACTGAAACCAAAAGTAATTAAGGAAAAAGCTTTTCTGCCCAACAAAATGAAAGACATTTGAAGAAATACATACTAGCATTCAGTATGTGGTAAAAACTGAAAATAATATAGATACATAATGCAGCACATGATATAAAGTTAAGCTCAAAAGTTAAAGATGTTTTACCCTGATTTTTGTATATAAGTAAAGCAACACCCTTTGACTCGTTTAAAACTTGAGGAGGGCTTATTAATGCATATTTTTATTTACTTAAATGATTTTAATAATTGTCATAATTTTAAAATTTTATTTTAAAACAGGTTTATTTTTTAAAAGAAAAGTATTTAAATTTAAAAGAATCTGATTTTTGTTTTTTTTAAATCAATTTTATCCACCCAGAAACTTGATGAATTCTGTAAGGATGAAGTATAGATTTTTAAGTAATTAAGTTTTAATTAATGGGTGATGGGTATAAACTATTGAAGCTAGAGGAAGATGGATCGTTCAGTATGTTGCATTCTAATGTTTTCAGGAGTCTGTGTCAAAACTATAAGTAAGGCTACCTTTTAGTCACAGGTATTTTTAGTAAAAGCCATGGACAGGTCACAAGTAGTAAATAAAAATTCACGGCCCATGACCTGTCCAGGACTTTTACTATATACCCCTAACTAAAACTTGGGCCGGGGTGCTCTGGTGCACGGCCCGGGACTCGTGCTGGGGGGGGTGGGGGTGGGGCCGGAGAAGGAGCAGTGGCACGTGGCCCGGGACCTCCGCTGATGGGGGGCAGGTGGGCGGCAGTGTGTGGGCTGGGACCCCCGCTGGTGCTGGGGAAGGGGGGGAGGGTTGGCGGGGCTGGCAGGCTCCCAACCCAGCTCCAAATGGCATGTCCCTGCATCTCCTAGGGGAAGTGGCGGCCAGGGGGGCTCCACGTGATACTCCAGCCACATGCGCCAGCTCCCACTGGCCAGGAACCGCAGCCAATGGGAGCTGCGGGGGCGGTGTGTGTGGGTGCGGGCAGAGCACGGAGCCCCCTGACCCCTCCACCTAGGAGCTGCAGGGACATGCCAGTTGGAGCTGGGGAGGCCTCCCCTCCCTCTGAGACAAGCGCCGTGCCCCCCCACCCCCTTCTCACCTCCCCACTGCAACCCCTGCCCTAGCCCTGAGCCTCCTCACTCACATCCAAACTGCTGCTGCTGGCCCAGTTTAGTCATCATGTAGAATCTTTGGGTGCCAGTCTGCCTACTGGGAAAGGCTAAGGGGAGTCTTTTTTACTTCTTTCTATCTGGGTGAGGTTGGTCATATGGATCAGAACAAAAAGGAAAGATGAATTGGTAACTAATTTTGTTGTTCTCATACTGTGCTGTGTGATGATTTTTTTTTATTTTTTTTTTTTCCCAACAGAAGAAACTTAAAAAAAGTCTAATGTGCCTAGCTGTACAAGACAGTGTAATTCTATCCTGGGGTCTTGAGCCTGAGGTTTATTTCCATATTTTTTGACTTGTCCATCAGTTCTTTACAATAGGGAGGGTATTCTCCCTGTGGAGATGAAGTTAACCTATTTTGAAGAATGGATGGACATGAGACAACTACTGTCTGTCTCAAGCCACGAGAATATTCTGTTTTTGAGGACTGGTAAATGTACCACAAGGGAAAATTAATCACAATAACAATAAACTATGTATGTTACCTTAGCTGCTTTTTAAAGTGATTCTCTAAATGTAAAATCTCAATTTTTGTGACACTTATATATACATGTTAATGGATTTGTAGGAGAAATATTAATGTTATCGTTCCTTTTGTGTTCATTCAGACAGCTGAACCTAAAAAAGGTTCTTGTTAATGGGGGATATTTGGAATACAAGATGGATCCTCAGCATCTCAAAGAAAATGGGGGTCAAAAGACTTGCATTCTTGCCCTGGATGAAGCTGGACGAGTAAGTTGTCTGCCTAATGTATTAATTCTTTTGAAACAAGAGGTATATTGAAGGGCTAGGTAAATTGAGAACAGAACTACTGGGGCTCCCCAGTGTATTTTAACTTTTCTGCGTAGAATTCTCTTTTTGGTATGGGAGAAGGATGGCATCTGAATTCTGAGTGGATGTCATCTTCTGAAAAATTCATCAAAGATAACCCAAAGAACAGTTATCTAAGAACTCCTCTGCCCTGGCTTGTACTTTCTTTGAAATCTGTCTTCTCCACTCCTGCCATCCCTTCTATTTCATCACAGAACTGGCTGCTTGTTCCACATCACTTTCAGTCTGTTGACAGCAATGTGAGCGAGTCACTGGAAAAAGAACCTGATGGCCTGGGTATGATATTGAGGGAATTAATAGTTACTTAACTGTGGGGCCACTGGTTTTTAGGTCCTTATTTTTTTTGTTCTGTGTTCATTGTTTGCCTCAAGTGCGTGATGTTACACTTAATATTTGTCAAATGTTGGTCTAAATTGCCATGTTAAGAGAGGCCAATATCATTATCTGAAAATGTCCATCCCTCTTGTACGCAGCTGCCAGTGTTCCTCTAAGATGCAGTCGATACTCTCGCACGAACCAGTACAACAGTGTACAACAGGCTAGAATCTCTGTTTGTGTCTCTTCTGTTTCCGAGTGTGACTACAACCCACCTTAAAACCATTACCTTAGATACAATGTAAAGTATGTCTGACCACACTTAAAAATTTACATGCCATACCCAATGAATGGCTTAGTATATATGTTTAATTGCAGACAATTGTATGTTCTCGTTAGTGTGAAAATGCAGAAGAATTTCCATATTATAGCAACTCTTCCTAGAAACCCTCAAAACTCAAAGCATCCTGGAATTAGTTCATTGCAAGTTCTAAACTTGTGGCACCATCTAGTGGTGTTTGTAAAGTTTTTGTTTAATGAAAATGCTGCATGGAAGAGAAATCTAAAATTGTGTTAGCACATGAAAATAAAGAGGACAGAACTGAACTGGTGTTCCTCTCTGCATTTTTCGGTCTTCATTTTTGCAACGTGACTGAGCTCTTTTTATAGGGTAAAGCAGATTTTTGATAGGTGCATCTAGTCTTTCAAATTAGATGGTAATATTTTGTCAAATGGAGTTTATTTTGTCAAGACGTTCATGTGTGTGCACATGCATGCTGTAAGCCATGTGACTCGTAAAGTTACTCGGCCTGTGGGATCACCTGTGTGGCTGCAATATCTTCTAATTCCTAGAGACGCTGGGCCAATACGAACCAGCATAGCTCTGTTTACTTCAGTGGTGTTATGCCAGTTTATGCCAGATAGTGTGCAAGTAAAATGGAAACTGGTAGTTTTGTGAGTATCAAGGTTGTCTTAGGCACAAACATTGCAAATGACTGCTTGGAAGGGAGGGGGACCCTCTCATGCTTTTCAGCACTGAATCAATAGTTGGTCGTCTGGCCTTATCTCCCCTCTCCTCATGCAGTACTTAAGGAAAAGAAAACTTGCTGCACAGCTTCTTCCCATAGAATCATAGAATATCAGGGTTGGAAAGGACCTCATGAGGTCATCTAGTCCAACCCCCCTGCTCAAAGCAGGACCAATCCCCAGTTAGATTTTTGCCCCAGATCCCTAAGTGGCCCCCTCAAGGATTGAACTCACAACCCTGGGTTTAGCAGGACAATGCTCAAACCACTGAGCTCTCCCCCCCTCGGTGTCATTACCCGGGGTACAATCTGGACTGATGAACAGCTGTATCCCCTCAGTTCTCCAAGGCTTGGGTGCATTTTACACTGCTTTGCTGTGAGAGCTACCACTTCTGTCTGGTTGCACACAGTCTCCAGCATGTAATTTACTCCCAGTTAACTTGGTCTATGCAAGGCTGTGATCAAGTGTCTTGATGTTTTTGGTCTTTTGGCCTCGAGATGAAAACCTTGTCTTTGTTTCTGGGACCTTGAAGTGAAAAAATTCTCTGTTCTTATCAGTTTAATATCAGTGCTATTACCAGTCACTTTTGAATTACACTGTAGAGGAACACCAGCAAATTCCCAGTCCCAGACTTGCCCCAGAAATGTACGTCTTGTACTGCCCAGCTCTGCTGGACAATACAAGCTCATATAAAGTCTGTCATTTTATTAACAGAAAATGATATGCACAAATCCTGTTATCTCAAATGGAGTTTCCCAAACACTTCAATCCAATCATACTGCTTCAGATAAAACAATAAAACAAATTTATTAACTATAGAAAGCTAGATTTTAAGTGATTACTAGTAATGAGGCATAAAAGTCATTATTGGTTACAAGAAAATAAGTTAAGCATTAGTTGCATATTACTTTTAACAAGCTAAGTGAATTCAAAGCATAGGTTTCTTTCAACACATGTTTCAGCAAGTTTACTGATTGAATTTCTTGCAGTCGGGATCCCTCCCCCAATCTAATGTCACTTCATTTTTCTTCAGGTGTTATTGATGCCATAGGTAGCGAGAAAAGGAGAGGATTTAGGGCATCTAATCTCCCTTCTCATAGTTCTTTCTCTTCTTTGAGAAACATTTCCACCTGAGGTTCAGGTGGTAAAAAGTCTGTGTAGACGGGAAACCCAAGCAGCTTTTTTGTCAAGATGTAGATTCCCCCCCCCCCCCCCCACACACCATCTTTCCTGCTAAAGAATGGCCACTTAACCATGCGATGGTTCATTTGATTTTTTTGACACCTGGCCGAGGTTTTGGTGAGTCTTTTGTCTCTGGGATTTGTGACTGCTCCCCAGACTTGTAACATGTCTTAGTAATGCCGTACAGAGGACTCTTATAACTTTACATACGATGGTGCCACACATATTTTACCAGGACAATAATGATCAGCAAATTGAGTTTTTGAATGATACCTCACAAGCCATACTTTGTACAGAATTTATCATAGTCTTGTAAAAGAGGTGAACCATAGGGGTACAGAGTGTCACACCCGCCCCTTTCCCCCCACCTGCAGTTCTGTAAATCTGTCCTACCTTAAATATGTTCCGGGATAATCTTTGATCATAACCAAATCTCTGATTCTGCTTTGTAATCTTGGCCTGTATAAAACAAAGCGTTTGTGGGGCCACTGAACGATCAAAGTGCTGAAGGAGCACTCAAGGAAGAGAAGGTTGTGGAGAAGTGAAACGAATTCTTTGCATTGATCTTCACTGCACTGAATGTGAGGGAGATTCCTACAGCTGAGCCATTTTTTTGAGTTGACAGATCTGAGGAACTGTATCAGATTGAGGCGTCAACAGAGGAGGTTTGGGAACAAATGGATAAATGTAACAGTAATAAGGACCAGATGGTATTCACCCAAGCGTTCTGAAGTAACTCAAATATGAAATAGCAAAACTATTAACTGCAGTATGAAACCTGTCACTTAAATCAGCGTCTGTACCAGTGACTGGATGTGAATGCTGACTTTTATAAAAGGTTCCAGAGGCAATTCTGGCAATTACAGGTCAATACCCTAACTTCAGTACCAGGCACATTGGTTACAACTGTAGTAAAGAACAGAATTATCAGACACATAGATGAACACAATATGATCAGGAAGAGTCAACATGGCTTTTGTAAACGGAAATCATGCCTCACCAGTCTATTAGAATTCTTTGAGGCAGTCTACAAGCATGTGGACAAGAATGATCCAGCTGATATAGTGTACTTGGACTTTCAAAAAGCTTTTGACAAGGTCACATGCCAAAGGCTCTTAAGCAAAGTAAGCAGTCATAGAATAAGAGGGAAGGTCCTCTCATGAATCAGTAACTGGTTAAAAGGGTCATTTTTTCACAAAGGAGAGCGAGAAATAGTGGGGTTCCCCCAAGGTTCTGTACTGATACCTGTGCTGTTCACTGTTCACCCCTTTTTCGAAATAATTTATGAATATGCTGAAGTGGCAAAATTTGCAGATGATACAAAATTGCTCAAAATAGATAAGTCCAAAGCCGACTGTGTACAGTTACAAAGGGATCTCACAAACGTGGGTGATTGGGCAACAAAATAGCAGATGAATTTCATGTTGATAAATGCAAAGTAATGTATATTGGAAAACATAATCCTAACTTTACATACAAAATGTTGGGTAGCTGTTCCCACTTAAGAAAGAGATTTTGGAGTCATTGTGGATAGTTCTCTGAAAACATCCGCTCGATGTGCAGTGGCAGTCAAGAAAGCTAGCAGAATGTTAGGAACAATTAGGAAGGGGATAGATAAGACAGAAAATAGCATAATGCCACTGTATAAATCCATGGGACACCCATACCTTTAATACAGCTTGCTGTTCTACTTGCCCTATGTCAAAAAAGATATATTAGAGTTGGAAAATGTGCAGAGAAGGGCAACAAAAATGATTGGATATATGGAACAGCTTCCATATAAGGAGAGATTTAAAAATTGGGACTGGTCAGTTTTGAAAAGAGGCGACCAAGGGTAGATATGATAGAGATCTATAAAATCATGAATGGTGTGGAGAAGGTGATAAAGAAGTGTTATTTATTCCTTCACATAACATAGGAACTAGAGGTCACCCAGTGAAATTAATGGGCAGAAAGTTTAACAAAAACGTAAGTAAGTACTTCTTCACACAATGCACAATCAACCTGTGGAACTCATTGCTAGGGGATATTGTGAAGGCGAAAACTATAACAGAGTTCAAAAAAGAATTAGATAAGTTCATGGAGGATAGGTCCATCAGTGCTATTAGCCAAGACATTATCCCATGCTCTGGGTGTCTGTAAGCCTCTGACTGCCAGAAGCTGGGATTAGATGACGGGATGGATTGCTCAATAATTGCCCTGTTCTGTTCATTCCCTCTGGCGCAGCTGGCACTGGCTACTGTCCGAAGACAGAATATTGGCCTAGTAGGCCGTTGACTGTACTGGGTCATACCATTCTTATGTTTTTATCTTCTTAAAGTTTAAAACAGCATTGAGGTTTTTTTGGTGTTATTAGTCTGATAGTTAAAAACAGGCATATTGTGTTTGTTAGACTATCTTTGTTCTTATAATAGATATCTTTTGAATGTTGTCTGGTGTTAGAAGCAAAGGAACTAGGAGACAAATGTATCTAAATAACTGAGAGGTGGACTCTACTTGTCATTTGATAGGAATTGCCCTCATTAAAGACTGGTATATTTCTGGTTCTCCTTGAACAAGATATTTCATTTGGGTTCTATTGAAGTGCAAGAAGAAAGAGGGAAAGTACAGCTGGAATCCTAATTGCTTCATAATTTAGCTACTTCATAGTAATTACTTCAGTTTTCTGCTGCTTTATTCTAAAAATGCAGATAGCGACAGTAGACTCCTACCTTTTTAGAATGGTACTTGAAACTAAAAATTGTAGGTAAGAACATCAAAACAAGGTAAGTTATCCAGTAGAGAAGTATTTAAAAAGAAGCCTTAATGGGCAGGTAACTTTTGATATCCAAGCATCTTCCTTTACTGCTCACAGTGAAATAAATCATTCATTCCAAATAAACTTGCATTGTTAAAAATTCATAATCTCCCCTCTGTTCTTCAATAATTTTGAGATGACATGTGCTTCTGGTTTAATAATGCTGTAGTGCACATCACTGTGAGTTGCTTTTTTTCTGTAGATTTCTAAATTCTCTAAACACTCCTCCCCCCATTCATATTTTAGGTGTTTTGCTGGAAGTCATCCAACAGTCCTATGAAGCAGTGTCGATGGGTCTATGGCCGCCAAGTCTTCATGTCTGATGTTGCTTTAAATAGGAATGAAATAATGTTTGTCACACAGGATGGTGACGCCTTTACAGGAAAGTGGGTAGAAGGAGAGAAAAAAACTTCTGAAAAGAAAGGTTAGTTACATTTTATGACCTATTTCTAATTCAATAAATATCTTTACATTCCCTATCTCTCCTCTCCTCTCACCCAATGCACCTCTACCCCGATATAACGCGACCCGATATAACACGAATTCGGATATAACGCGGTAAAGCAGCGCTCCGGTGGGGCAGGGCTGCGCACTCCGGTGGATCGAAGTAAGCGCGATATAACGCGGTTTCACCTATAACGCGGTAAGATTTTTTTGGCTCCTGAGGACAGCGTTATATCGAGGTAGAGGTGCATTTGTAATTTTTTTCAGGTTTTGTAATGGGAGAGGGAATTTTCCCTTAGTCAATCTGCCTGATCTATTAGTAGTATGTGATGGGCTATCTCTACTTCCTTCATGACTGACAGATAGATAAAAGAAATAGGAGAGACTTGGCACTGTTCAGCTAGTTTAGTTTTTTGCTATTGTTTTTTGTTTTCCCCGCCATGTTCAGTTTAACTTGTCTCTCTGTTGTCCGTGACCTTCTGGTGCACAAGCTGTTTCCTGAATAACTCGTGGTGAACAGGGTCATAGGTGTCCAACATTTATGTGAATGTTAGTGATCCTGAAATGTACTGGATGTACAGCATTGGGAAAGTAGGTCCTCCTGTCAGTAAAGAATTGATTCAAGTGAAAAGAGTATGTGCTTCCTCACATTGCCCTGCTAGGGTAACTTAATCTTGTTTCATAGAGACTGCTAATATAGATCAGCAGGTAGTTCAGTTTCCAAAACAATTCAGTCCTTGTATTCTTAGCTGAATCTGCTGACTAAGGGGCTCAGTATTAGGAAGTTGTTTTTTGTAATTGGAAACACCTGTTCCATAGGAATTGATTGAAAAAATCAGCTCTGTTCACATGGACCAACTGAAAGTGCACAGATGGTAACTGCTTTGTCCCTGCCAAGCTGGGTGGGTTTGGATTTTTATGGCCTACAGATGAATGGCCACATCACATTTCCAGGACCTTAATTTCCAATTTATAATTTCAGTTTTAAGCCTCCAATCTTGCATTCCTTCATTGCAAGGTCTTCCCTTCCCTTCTCAAAACTCTGAGTTAGCCCATCAGTTTTCCTTTTTTGCTTCGCTACTTTCCAAGAAAGTCACATGTCATGGTAATTCTTCCTCCTCATCTCTGTTCTCCTAGCCCTGTAAAGTGTCAGAACAAGGGAATCTGTTTAATTTGGACCTTCCACATAGCAGCGTATGGTGCACTGGTCTTACTGCTGGGCTGGTCTTACAATTCCATAATGCACTAAAATATCTTTATTCTTGATAGATGTTGAACCAAAGGCCTTTGTAGTCTTGGGTTCACTCTCCCTGTCCTTGTGCTGGACTAGTGACCTTATAAAGGTAGAAAGATTTTCATTTTGTTTATTGCTTATTAATAGTGTTCTCTGCATTCTACCTAAGACTACAATTTAAGAAGCACATAATTTTAATATCTTTTTAAGCAGAAATGGAAAGAAATATCTTAACAATATTTTCCAATATTCATTATTCAGAATTCACCTGCCATAAATTTATAATGAATAAAATAATTTTTGTTTTGAAGTTTTCCAAAGTGAAGATATACCATGAAAATACGAAAGGGACATTTTGTGTACTATATCTTACTAGTGTTGTAACTGAAGTACAATAGAAAAAGCAGAGTATGCTTCATTTAATCCATAGCCATGCCATCTTGCATGTGATATCGCCAGATCTCACAAAATGAGGAGGTTTGGGTTGGATGAGTACTCATTGGGTGGGAGATCTCCCAAGTCCAGGGATCAGAATCTAGGTAGGCTTATCTCTTTAGGCGTGCCATTTCTGATTGAAGTCAATGCTGTTTGGGCCAAAGTCTTCAGTCTGATCTCAGTTGTAACTCTGTTGACCCCAACTCAATGGACTCACACCAGTAATTAATTTTGTCCTTTGTTTTATCAGTTAAATCTTAATTAGTTTGACCCTTCCATGTTTTTCCAACATCTCTTTTTTAACAGAGGTTGTATCAAGTCTTCAGAATTCCTCATATGATGTGTCTTGTCACTATGATACAAACAGTGTATATGAAAGAATTCGACTTGAGAAGCTTGCTTTTGTCCACAGAGGTGTTAGTGTTACCACAGATCCTAATGGATGTAACTTTGCTGTTTTACAGTCAGATCCTAAAACAAGGTATATTTCAGATATCTATGGCTGTAACTTCAATTGCTGAAAGTACTGAGGGGGATGTGGGTGTAAAGCATTTTTCTGTTCCATTAACAGACTTGTTGTGTCTTCAGTTTCAATCAAAATTTCTGCTTTACAGAGAACCATCTTTGGCTACTGAAGAGATCATAGTAAATATGGTCATCTTGGCTTAGCATTTATTTGTAGACTACTATGTAGAGGTTGTTTAGGCAAAAAGCCATTAATTAGGGAATGTCTACACTAGAAACTTTGCAGCGTAGACGCATACTACAGTGACAGAGGGTTCTTTTGTTGCTGTAGTGAATCCATCTCTCTGAGATGGCAGTAACTAGGTTGACAAAATAATTCTTCCATTGGTCTAGCCACAGTGTCCACAGTGCTTAGATCAGTTTAACTATGTTTTAGAGGTGTGATTTCCCCCCCCCCCCGAACGACGTAGGTAGACCTAGCTAAGTTTTGGGTGTAGGCCAGCCCTTAGTTTATCCAAAGGCAAAATGTTCAAGCCAAACACTTATAATCAAGTCCCCTTTAAAACCTACCTTCTAATGTACTTTAACTCTCCATTCCATAAAGTGTCATGGAAATCCTTCTTAACATATAGATTCCTTACTTCTCAGAGATGCCCTGTAATACAAGAAACTGAAAGGCAGAAGTAATCTATTTTTTAAATTAAACAAAAACTTAAATCTTTGAAATAAAGTTGGAGTAAATGAAACATTAAAAGATGCACTGCTCCTTGCACTCTCATGTTAGATTTTAGAATATCTAGCATATTGTGTAACATGAATTTTTGTTTTGGACTTCAGTATGCAGCATGTCAAAGATTCTTACATTTCTGAGTTACTTTAAGCACTTCCTTTTAGGAAAAAATGACATGGGTAGCATGCAAAGTACTAACACTGCTGATAACTTCATACAAAAATGTCTGGCTTAATATTTATAAAGAGAAAAATGTGATATTTGGTGCTTTAGAAAAATGTCACAGGAGATATATGTATATGTAATATTGCGTAATAATATCTAGCTTTTATATAGCACTTTTCATCAGTTTAGGAATTTTCTTTGTATTAAAGAATACAGTATGAAACTTTGAATAGTAATGTAGAATAGCCAAAAATTTAGGTTCTTCATTTTAAAAAAGCCCGTCATGATAGAATTTAAAATTCAACCAAATAAAAAATAACTATTTGTCTTTATAGCCTATATGAAATTCCAAGTGTGTCGTCATCAAGTTTCGTTGAGGATTTTGGCAAATTGTTAGGGGAAACAGATGAAATGGACAACATCCATGATGTGACTTTTCAGATCGGCACTAGGATGATCCCTGCGCACAAATACATCTTGGCCATGCGTTCTGACTTCTTCAGAAAGCTGTTCATTTCAGATGACAATCGACTAGACTCTCCAGATGTCTATCGTAAAGATGAAGATGCTGTAGGATGTGATCTCTTTATGATAGAGAAGGTTCATCAAGATTTGTTTACATACCTTCTGCAGTTCATATACATGGACACTTGTGATCTTTTGACTCATGGTTACAAACCAAGAATGTTGTATAAGGAAAAAACAGAAGACTATCAAGATACCCTAATTTCTAACCTTAATAAAATGAGTTTCAGTGGAGATGTTAATGGAAAGTCTGCATTTGAGGTTTACAGAAGTAATCAAGTGCATGTAGTAAATCAAAGAGAGAAGAACAAACCCAAGTCTTCTAAAAAAGGCAAAGTTGTTGGTGAAGAAGTAAACCCCATAAAAATGTTGCAAGGTGCTGCAAAGAAATTTTGTCTCAGCAATTTAAGTGTAAGGTGTGTTACAATTTTTTCTTTGTCAGTATCCACTTTAGTTGGTGCTTGCTTTTTCTCCCTTTTTGACCATATATAAGCTTGTCTAGAAAATGGAAGGGTTTTAACTACCAATGTAGTTTGGGCTGACATGACTCCCAGTTTGTTTCTATTTGCCACTTCCCCACATTTCACAGACCCACAGCACGTCTTAAAAGGAGCTTATGAGGTCAGCTTATTCTGACACTTCTCTAGGAGAAAGTGTGAGCAACTCTTAAGTAATGCAACTGAGGGTTCTATGAAAAAAGAGAATTGTGAGATTGCTCTTCAACTAAAGCAATGTGTTACCAACTGAGCCACTAGGCCTTCTCTGGTGCAGGAAGTGCTGTACGTCAGCACTAGTCTCATCTTAATCCTATCCTGGGAAACTTGTACAAGATATATACATTCTACTCTGTTTTGAGATGGGGACTTCCTGTGTTTGAGTTTAGATGCAAATAATGTAGCTTTCCAGATAACTCCTTGTCTCAGACTGAGCCATATGTTTCGTCCTTTGTGTGATGCATATAAAATCATGGCTCTCATCTGTGGTTGATGCTGATCTTTGCATGGGTGATGCTGCAGACTTTGCATTAAACAATATGAAGCAAAGAACTGGAACCCTGTTAACTGATGCCTTGTATTTCTGATAATATTACAAGATGAAACCAGTGGAGTTGAGATTGAACATCTCTGCTATTGTACAAATTTCTGCATAATACTATTTTTCTGTCTTGTGTCTCTCTGTACCATCATCAAAAGGATTGAGGACAGTAAACCCTTGTAAACCAATTTCCCCCACTCTGTATTTTTAACGTATTTCTTTGTTTAACTTTCTCAGCCATTCTGTGGTGGTCATAAAAAGGAAGCAGTTACCACAGCTGGGTGCACATAAAAGAACAGCCAGGGCAGAGCCCAGACATTTTAAAAGCAAAAATGTCCCTCAGCCTTCTAATAAAGCTACCATTTGTGTTCACCCAATTCACAAATTAACCCTCATAGCATATCTCTAACACTATACATCTCTCGCCACTCAAGGTAATCAATACCTCCTCAAAGTATGGCCCAGAAGGAGCAAACACCATGTAGATGGCTGAGCCTACTCCGGTATAGCCCACCTGTCACTTGGACCAGGATAAATAAATAGGAGTAGTTAAGTAGTAGAGAGATGCCTCGCAATCCCTTTTCATATATCTTTCATATCTATGCTGAAGGATCGATCAGTTTCTTAATAGACTTCCTAGGTTTCTGTGAAGTGCATTTGTTGTCCTTTCATTTATGGTCACAATGTTATACTAAGTGGTACTAAATTTCAAACCTATTTTTCCTTATCAATATAGCGATTATCAGTAACATATAATAGTTGACGTTTGTAATATTTATGCCTTACAGATTGGATGGAGTTAAACTAGAAAATGGAAAAATTAATGTTGTCAACAGGAAAAATGGAAACAAACCAAAGTTAAACCCCAAAAAATGGTAAGTTTTTAAATCTAGCTATGTCAAGTCTCTGTGTGTATCTGTCTTTATTTTTTAGTACCTATCACTTCATTTTGAAATAAGTAGACACTAAGTAGATGCAGCCAAAATTTTGTAAACTGAAATTTTCTGCAACCTGTTATTACTTGTGAGGCGCATGTGTGTATATTTCACAGTTAACGGTCGTTGGAGAGCGATGCTTTGTATTTACCTGTACACCCTTTTGTAATCTGAGATACTGGATTAGTACTCTGAACCAGAGCTCAATGATTGTGTTTGTCTGTTGTGCAGTCACATTTTCCATGGCTTCATTTATATTATAGAATAGTAATGTCAGAAAAAAACTTGTGACATTTCCAGTCTGACATGCTCTGTCTGTTGCAGGACTACACATTGTTACTCCTACTAAAGCCATGTAGATTTTGACTTCTGCAATTAGAAATTTACAAGGTTGCTTAATGAGAAGAATCTCTGAAATATTTTCCCATGAGGGGAAATTACCTGAATTTTTACCCTACTGCTATTTATATCTGAATTATTTGGTCCTGTTTTGATATTACAATAGTACTAAAGCTTAATTCTTTAACTTATGTAGGAATAGGCTATATTTAGGGCCCAACAAATTTAACGGCAGTGAAAAATGTGTCATGGACCATGAAATAAACCCTTCCCCGTGAAATCTGATCTCTCCCATGCTGCTGGGAGTGCCCCAGCCCGGGGTCTCCTAGCTGCAAGTCCTGGACTTGTCCTTCCTCTGCATGGCTTCTCTTGGGTGGGGAGGAGAGGATAAGACCTGCCTCTGAGTGCCTCCCCCTGCTGCAGGAAGCTCTGGGGCTGGACAGCAGCCTTGGAGGTTCCTGCAGCTGGAGGAGACTTGGTGAGGTGGGTTTGCTCTCCCCCATGCTGCTGGGAATGCCCCAACCAGGGGCTCCTAGCTGAGAATCCTGGCTGGGCTGAGAGGGCCAGGACTTGTCCTTTCCCTGCACGGCTGTTCTTGGGGAGGACATCAGACCCACCTCTGGGTACCTTTCCCTGCTGCAGGAAGCTTGGGGACTGGGCAGGAGCTCCAGCGATTCCTGCAGCCGGAGGAGGCGGGTTCAATCTCCCCTGTGTTGTGGGTGCCCCAGCAAGGGGCTGCTGGTCCCAGCCAGCTGGGGCGGGACAGGACTTCCTCTTTCTCTGCAGGCCTGCTTTTGGGTATCTCTCCCAGGTGCAGGTAGTTCTGCCCCCCTTTAACCACCCCCACTTGCTTCCTGTCTCTGTCGTTTTGCAGCTGCGGGTGGAGGGGTCCTTGTACAGAGAACTGCCCCCCCTTCCAGATGCAATTATTAGCATGTTTCAATAAAAATAAAAAGAAAGATGAAGAACTTGAGAGAATTTTTTTGATTGACACTTTACAGCAGTGAATCACACTCAGGGCTCAACTCACTGATTGGTAGATATGAACAGTGGGGTGGTTTTGTAGAATAGTGATCTCAATTGGCATCCTACCGGAAGACAGGTGAAATTACAAGTTTAAAATGAGTGTCCAAAGTAAATCAAAAACCTCTAAAATCATTACTGCAGCGGATCATGTGAAAGAATTTGGAAGCCAAATTCTACATGCTGATGGTGACAAACTATTTTGTACAGGCTGCAATGTTTTGTTAGATCACACACGTCAGGCAATGGTTCAGCGCCACTTAGACTTGGAAACCCATCAAGGCAGAAAGAGGGCTTCGGATCGTGCATTGCTGGTAAACGAAAAGTTAAAAAAACAATTTAATCTCTTTTTAAGAAGATGACAGAGAGCTCTGAGACCCATCATTTTGCTAGAATGGAACTTGTGAATGCGTTTGCAAATGCTAATATCCTGTTGGAAAAACTTGATCCCCTAAAATGCCATTTGCTTACTAACTGCGAATAAGTTACGACAGGACTACCTTCCAAAGGTTTTTGCTACACATTTTGAGGTGAAGTATCAAATTAACTCATGTGAGTCTTTTGCAGTTATTTCGGATGAGTCCACAGTTGAGCAAGACAACTATGTACTGCATGTTCTGTTTGATTTTATTTCTGACAAGGCCAAAGATATACAGACAGAAAAGCTAACAGTGCTTGCCAACTGCATTTACTTGAATGCTGTTAACTACGCTAGAGTTTCTCAAGCGATAATTAAAACCATTTCAAAATATGGTGTGAACTTTGTCAAAGTATCTGTTTCATAAGCGAAAATGCAACTTACATGATGAAATCTTTCAAATCTAATTCACCAAAGTCTAATGCCAAATGCTGTCCATATTACATGTAATGGACATGTAATTTGTCTTGTCAGAGAGCTGTGGAGATGTGTTAGGTAAAGTTGATAAACTGGTCAGCTACATTAAAATATCTTTAAACGCTGCCCTGGCCGCAAACTCTGATACAGGCAGCACATTGCGCCAATGACTGAAATCGGCGAACAAAAAATTGAACTTCCCCCAGAGCTGGTACTTACTTGTTGAAATTCCTGATTTGAGGCTGTACAATACCATGCAGCTCACCTGATGTACTACTCTGAGTTCATCTCAGAAGAGCTCAGACTGACACCGAAAATGCAGGTTTTAACAGAACTTTCAACCCTTCTAAACAATGCTCAGCTGAATGAGGAAGTTCAGTTCATTGCCAAGAATGCTACAGGACTGATGGATTTAATCACTTGGTTGGAATCTTGACCTGTCACAATCCTCCAAGCGTACAACAAAGTAATGGATGTACTGTTCTGGGCTGAAGCACAATCAAATGAAAATCATTCTGACAATGCAGAGTTAAATGCCAGTGCTCAGCAGGTGTTTTCTTGCATGGCAAAGAAGCTCAGACAATACTACTGCTATCGGGAAGAGTCAAGCAATGTAGCAAAAACTGCTCAAAAGTTTCAACAACATTCAGCAGGGTTCTTAAAAGTTGTGTGTATATTTGACCTTGCACAAATGCACCTGTTGATGGTGGATTTATTTCGCCTAATGCAATTTCTGGCTTTGACAAGAATTGTAGGCTGGAGATTCCTGCTTACAAAAATATTACAAAAGAAGCGGACTGCAGTTTGCCTTTGCTACAGTTTTGAAACTCAGTGGAAAGCAGAATCCCCCACCTCGCAATGCTAGCTCGGCACTGTCTGACAATTCCAACGAACTCCGTGGATGTAGAGAGAGCTGTGTCTAAACACGAACCAGGTGTTTTCAGCGTAGAGACGGAACGAGGAAAGACGCAGTTGCTGGATGCTCCATGTTGATGTTCAATTAATGACATTAGGAACCAGAACTTTTTTTTTACTTGCTTTTGTTAACTTAAGGCTGTGGTTCTCAAGTATGAGGCTACCAATGGAGATCACTACCCTACAAAACCATATCAGATGCCCATATCTACTAAGCAGGGAGTTGAGCTCTGAGTGTTATTTGCTGCTGTAAAGTGTCCATCAATAAATTCTGTCAAGTTCACAGACCTTTATTTTATTGAAACAAGCTAATAATTTCATCTGGAAGTGGGGTGGGGGTGGGGGGCTCACCCTGTAAAGTGACTCCTCCACCTGCAGTTGCAGAGTGATGGGGGAAGGGAGTGAGTGCGTGTGGAGGGGGGGTGCAGAGCTTTCTGCATCTGGGAGAGGTATTCAAGAGCAGCCGTGCAGAGGAAGAGGAAATCCTGTCCCTCCCCAGCCTGACCGGGACAAGCAGCTAGGTCCTTGTAGGAAGTTCCAGAGCTCCTGCCCAGCCCAAAGCTTCCTGCAGCAGGGAGAGATCCCTGGAGATGGGTCTGGCCTCCTCTTGAGAGGGGCCATGTAGGGGAAGAGGAAGTCCTGTCCCTCCCCAGCCTGGTGAGGACTGGCAGCTAGGAGCCCCTTGCTCGGCCGCTCCTGGCAGCACAGGGGAGATCATACCCACCTCCTGCCTCTGCAGGAAGCTTGGCGGCTGCTGCTGCCTTCAGACCACTATCTTGAGAAGCAATATTTGGAAGATAGAATTGGTTTTGGAGGAAATCCTCTTCACTAGTTAGCTTGCCTTTGACTAGCTTGGCTTTTTTTTTTTTTTTAAATCCTGTAAAGACTGCTGAGAAGTCTTGTTTCTTACCTTTACCATCATAAAGGTAAGTGTATTGTGTTTCTAGTAAATATTTGTACTTTCCCTCCCATCTTTGAGAGGACAAGAAGCCTAATCCCGTCAAAGCTGGTTTCAAGCACAAAAGAGAAATGAACTGTTTATAGAGTTTATATTTGCTAATAATTTCAGGATTATAACTGTTCTAAATATCTTGTAGTTCATACCTCTGTGATGTGACCATGAAATCTATAGATGGAAAGGAATTCCCTTGTCACAAATGTGTACTCTGTGCAAGACTTGGTATGTATGTAATATCTGTAGATTCTTTTGTTCACAGTAACTTGCCTCTCTTATGATGTCTCAAAATGAGCTTTTTTTTTTTTCTTTTTTTTTCTTTATAGACTACTTTCATAGGATGTTAAGCAGTTCTTGGATTGAGGTAAGGTTGCCAGTTGAAAATATGTGTGCCGCATTAGTTGTTTTTCATTAATGTAAGTAAATGAAGATTTTCCTCTCTCTCTCAAATGAGATTTTTGCCATTACCTGGAATGTAAATTAAATACAGTTTGTGTAAAAATTGTAAGAAAATGGGAAATTTTAGCAGAAACACTAATTTTGAACCATTCAGAAACTGTATTAAATAAAAAAAATTAAGCATAAATATTATGAGCTATGGTAATTTTATGTAAAAGTATACTTTGAGTTAGTAAGTATATTGCTATCTTAGAAATTTCTACTGCAACTAATCTGTAGTATTATAAAACCCCCTCAGTGAGTTTATGAGCTGCTAATATCCTTGGAGGTGTATTAAACTTCCTTCCTGTAGTAGGTCTTAATAAATGACATGTAGATAATATTAGTCTTCAAATAGTGTCTGTATGAATGCTCCACTTCAGGTGCGCTCACACCCCATGTGCCTTTAATCAGAGATTTTTGATAGTAGTACCTGTTTGGGCTGCACTTCCTTGTGCCCTGCTCTGAGGTTACATATGACTATGCGAGCGAACCGCCCTCAGTTCCTTCTCACCTCCCTTGGCCTGAGACGGAGGGTTAGTGTGCCTTACTTTCAAAATCTCTTAGCCTAGTTTCCCTTCTTTATTTTATTGTTTTTCTTTAGTTATTTTATTTACTTCTGTATTTGGGGATTTAGGGGGATTTTCTCTCTCTCCCTTTCCTCTTTGGGCAAGGGGTGCCTTCCCCTGCTAGATACCATTGCCCCAGGGTATGCCAGGCTCACTTCAAGCAGTGCGTCTCTTGCTGGGAGTCCTTCCCGGTCAGTGACTGGCATTCCCATTTTATCCACTACTTGGGAGAGTCTCATATCCTGCAGAAGTGCTCCATCTGCTCTACTTTTTTAAGGACAGAGCAAGAAAAAATTGGGAGCTAAAACTGAGGCTCTTAATGATGGAGCGTTCCTTGCAACTGGCCTCGGGTCCAGGCCAGGAGACACCTCTCTCATCCCTCCTGCCCCCAAACTGAAACATCGGTAACTGAGTGAACACAGTGCCCTGTCAATTTCAGCACATTCACCTGTGTTTACCCAAGGTAAATTCATGAAGAAAACCCATAGAAAATTGAGTCATTTTCTCCAGAAAGAGTCCATCTCAAAAAGACCTCAGTCCCTGTGGAGACTGCTGTGGAGACCTTGTGTCCCACCCTGGGTATGGCTGAGGCTCCAGACATTCTTAGTACCAATCCTGTGCCTGGGGCTCCGGGCTCAGCAGAGAAAAAGGACAACAAGCATGCTTTGTATTGAGACCTTCGGTGCCGCACAAGCAGGACACTGCATCATGAGAGCATTCCACCACTAAGAGAACTATACTCACAACTCCTGTATGGTATACATCTAAGTTGACCACTAAGATGGCCTTGGTACCCGGAAGATGCCATGTCTCCGATATGGTCTCAGCGCCCCCCAAGTCATCCTCATGAGCACCGACTACTTTGATCAGAACAGACTTGACAAAGCAGCATATAGCGTCGGTATTGACAACTGAATAGGGTCCCATCCTTCAAACCTATCCAGTACTGCAGGAGTTCAGATTCTCCAGAAATCTACTTGTTTTGGAGGAACCGGAGTTTTCCTTGTAATTTCTTGTAATCACCTTTGATTTTAAATGGGCAGTTTTTGAAATTGTACTCTTCTTATCCCTTTTTCCTTTAGGCATCCTGTTGTGCAGCTCTGGAAATGCCAATCCATTCTGACATACTGCAGGTTATCCTGGATTACATCTATACAGATGAAGCTCCTGCAATAAAAGGTGCTGACAATATATTTGTTTCTGGAAATTGTAGAGTTGGGGGCATGAACAATTGACAGCGAGTTTTTAAAAGCAATACATTTCAGCTTGATCTCTTTCAAATAATTCTGCTATTTTTGTTTTAATAAACAAGGAAAAGACACCTGAAGGAAGCAGAAAGTTTGGATATTATGCACTACAGTGTGAACTCTTTCAAATTAGAGACATTTGTGTGATATGGGGGAAGTGGTACAGTAAGTACCACAATTAGATGACATTTTTTACTAAAAAGATACTTTATTGCCTTTTGAATCATATGTATTATTTGGTAAACCCCTAACAATATGATATCATTTTATACTTTGGAGTTAGTTGTGGTTTTACCACGTGTTGTCTTCCCCTCCGCCTTTGTTTTGCTGAAGACACCATGATCTGCTGCTTTTCCCACAAGCCCCTCAGTATTTCTTCTATGTTGCCCTTTTATACATAAGAAAAACTCCTTCTCTACAAGATTTGCAAAGCCACTGCCACCTTGTCCTATTTTAAATCCCACTTCACAAACTACCTCTGCCATGATGCCTACAAATAACAGTGGAGCAAACTGGCCTTTGTTGGAACTTTTCTGAAGCATTTTTCTACTTAACCAGTCATCTTTCTCATGCAACGTTTCTTTATTTTCCAGACTCTCAAAATGTGGAATTTATTTGTAATGTTCTGGTGGTAGCAGACCAACTCCTTGTATCTCGATTGAAAGAAATGTGTGAAGTAGCCATTACTGAAAAACGTGAGTGTTTTACTATGTTTCTTAATGAAGTGGCTGCATTTTTTTCGTTTTGTTAAAATAAACCTAGTTGTTTAGAAGGTAAGCTTTTTTTGTGAGTTGCAGTATGACGCTTCTTAACTCTAGCTGTGGCTATGGAAAGGAAGGAGTGAATCTCCAGTTCATGTCATTGTTCTCTCTTGCCTGGACATCTGTAGCCACACCCGCTTCAGACTGCCCAACATTCTAGAGCTAAAATAATCTTCTTGGCGTGCAACTTCAGTCATGTCACTTCACTTCAAGTATCTTTACTTCTGGGTCTCTTACGTCATCAAATTCAAACTCCTTGTCCTCGCTTTTTTAAGGCCCTACACAATTTGTTTCATGTTTCTACCTAATTCCCATCTCATGTCCTGCCCTAACCCTTTTGTTGCTCTTTTTGTGCTTTCATACTTCTCTTGACAATGTCTTTTTGGGTGGAAATGCCTCCCTCTTCTAGCACACCAACCATCCTCACTCTCCTTCATCTCTCTTCTCAGAATCTACTTGTTTTGCTTGGCTTTCCTTGGTGACTTCCATTCCTGCCTTCTCTCACTACATCTTTCTCAGCTATAGGAAAATATTGGAGCTTAAGCTTTGTTCACAATATAAATTTATTCATGTTACTGTTGTTTTAACCTATGTTTCTCACTCCCTTTGTCTGTTTGCTCCATTTCCAAAGCTGATCTGTGTTTAGATTGTAGGCCTTTCATAGCTGGGACTATCTTTTCGATTTCTGTAAAGCATCAGTCAAATTCATGCTACATAAGTATTTAATAGTGTTGCCTTGGGTGGAGTCAGGGCCACTTAGTGCTTCTGTCTAATGAACCAGGAAAAGGGTTTATTTTTATTCTTTTTCATAACCTGATTTTCCCCCATTCATACTGTATATCTTGAAGTAATAAGTGATTACAAAACAAAATTGCAGTATGTTGTCTAGTTAAGTCTGTGATGTTTCTTCTTTCCAGTTACTTTAAAGAATGCTGCTGAGCTGCTGGAGTTTTCAGCAACATACAGTGCTGAACAGTTAAAACTATCCTGCTTGCAGTTTATAGGACTAAATATGGCAGCCTTGCTTGAAGCGAGGTAAGCGTGGATGTAGGTGTTACAGTATGCAATACTGCAAAAGTGGAACTGTTGGAAGAATTATCAGGAAATGTTACGAGTCATAGTTGAGAATATAACCCAAAATCCTCAGCTGCAATGGTATTCATTTGTGCTGAAACTACTGTGCCTATCTTGCAAGTTATGTACCTGTTTCACCTCTACTCCGACACATAATAAAGTGTTACTTCTGTAATCCTGAGGCAGAAAGAGCCTGTTCCAAAGCCCATTGAGATAAGTCAGTAGGAGTCTTTCCACTGATGTGGGCTTTGAATCAGGCCTAAGATTGGAGACCTGCAAGGTAGTTCTGGAAGACATTTCAAAATGGTTATAAGTAGGGCTAGGTGAAATTTTTGAGACAAATAGTTTATTCGCTGAGCAACCCCAAATTTATCACTGTTTTTGCCTGAGATTTTTGGATGTAAAAAGATTTTTTTTCAGGATCAGCTTCAGAAAACTGTTTGTCCTTCCATCGCCCTCTATAACTTTAGCCGAGGAGCCAGGGCACTTGCCAGGGATGTGGGAAACGCAGGTTTGAATCCCTACTCTGGAGCAGGGACTTGAATCCCTCCTCTGAATCAAGCAGAGAAGATTTGAATCCATACCTGCTACCTCGCAGGGGAGTGCCTTAATCACCAGGCTATTGAATCGTTCTCACTCTGTCCCTCTATTTGGCCCAATTAATATTTGAGTATTTATTCAATGTGGAACAGCTTCAAGAGCAGAGATTGAGAGTAACCTACCCTGGAATAGCCTAGCACCTGGCAGGGAGAGATGTGAGTTCAAGTCCCTGTTTCAGAGTAGGGATTCAAACCTGAGTTGCCCACATCCCAGGTGAGTGCCCTGAGCTTTGGGATACGTATTAAAGGGGGGAGGGGAGAAGAGGGTGGGGGGGAACGCGTGGTTTCTTGAAGCTGGACCGAAACAAACGTTTCCAATTTGCTGACACATGCCAAACATTTTTGGAACAGACTATTTTCTGTGATTCTTTTCAATTTGCTGGTCGAACCAAGAACCCAGTTTACTCAGCTCTAGTCATGAGCATCATTTTTTACATACATGATAGTTGTTGCAGTTTCAGTGTAAACAATTTCTCTTCAAAAATAATTGCTTTATTCACACATAGTAGGTTTATAATATGTTACAAGCAAGTAAATGAGATTAAAGCAAAGACCTCAATTTTTATTACCTGCAACAATAATTTTACTTAAAGGGTTAATCTGCACCATATCCCAAACAAACTCTGTGTAGCAAATTGATTTAAAAAAAAAAAAAAAAACTTGCTTGTTAGAAGCTACTCAATGGCTTGGATTGTTAGAATATATCGCAAAGGAGCCAAACAAGTAGGCAAAAGGTAGATGAGAAAGTACTTTAACATTTGATGATATAGCTAAAGTAGGATGTTAGTGCCCATGACCATAATATCTAATGCTATCACCTCTACATATGTGTACCCTGAACTGTGATTATTTGAATCTTATTGAACAAATATCTTGCAGTTTGAATCAAATGACTTAAAGTATGGTAAATGAGACCGAGGCTATAACTATGTATCTTATTTTAGGACTCTGGACGTCTTAAGTGATGACGTTTTGAAGGACCTTTCTGTGTCTTACAGAAAAATGGTAAGCTATACCTAGTTCAGTGAAAAGTGACTACTTTTAAAATGAACATTGAGTTAAGCCGATAAATATGTGCCAAATGTTCATGTGGGTGGTGGGACATTAATCCAGAAATAAATTTAATCTGTATTTTCCTAATTCTTCTTTACTTCTGAAATTTTCTGATAGTTACACATTTATTGCCACTGCAACATGCATAATTCTGAGTTCCATTAATACTATCAGTCATATGCATTTAATGGTATTAATGGCACCACAAAACATATATTCTAAATTGGCTTTAGTGAACAAACAAGTGTCAGGTAATTCTATGCAGAGGAAGAATTTGTGGTGAGTGGGGAAGAGGTAACACTTTAATTTTTAGCAGAATTGGTAGCTTCCAAGAGCATCTAATTCTGCTTTCCTGTTCTAATATTAGTAGGGCATTGTAGGAAGAATTAATATTAAGTGAAATAAAAGAAATGAGTGAAACTTTGCCAGTAAGCAAGGGAGAGTCAGCATACAGTATAAACTATTTTTCCTCTTTCATACTTTAATGGTAAGAGATTGTGATGTGTGCATAAATCTGTGCCATTCTTCTATGAAGTATCCTAGTCAGTTTAAATTAAGTGAGTTCTGAACCTCTGTGTTTTCTTTAAAAGAATTCGAGAATGTGTGGTGTGTGGATGTGGGAGTGTTTGTGTGTATGTGGGTTTTTTTTTTTTTTTTTTTTTAATTATAAATTTCCTTGGGTTTGTAGGCTGTAATGCATAATGGTGATATTACCCGGATTCTAAAATTATGTATTTGAGTGATTATAATCTGGTACAGAGGTTCTCAAACTGTGGTCTGTGGACCACCAGTGGTCTGCGGATAGTTCCCTCTAAGGTGTGCATCTGGGTGGCCGCACACGAGAGAATGGAGGGCTACCCACCTAATTAGTGTAGCCACACAGGCGTGGCTCCACTAATTAGTTGCCTGGACTCTGGGGAAGATGCACATGTAAGGTGAGCTAGTGGCTTTGGGGGGAATAGGGGGTAGTGGGGTGAGAAGAGGGAGTGGGGGGAATTTGGGACATGCAGGGCTGTGGTGGCCAGAGAAAGAGGCGACTTTCCCTAGTTCCGGGGCTGCGGCTTCTGGGGAGAGATGGCCCTCTGTGGCTGCTGTGGCGGGGGAGAGACCCCCCTCCTTCCCAGCCCCAGCTCGGGGGCTGCCATGGTTGGGGGGAGAGGGAGAGACCCCCCTTCTTCCCAGCCCCAGCTTGAGGGCTGCTGCGGTAGGGGAGAGAGGGCATATTCATCACATTAGAAAGGTAAGACTACTGATATTAAAATATGAGTTCTGTGCTTATATTTCTAGAACAAACAAAGTTAATTATTAAGTGGGTTTTTTTTTTTTATATATATAGTGCTTTTATCCAAAGTGCATTACAATAGTTAGCTAACGGTACAAACAACATTTGGAAAGATCATTAAGTGGTCTGCCGAGACCCTCAGCAATTTTCAAGTGGTCCCGCGAAAAAAAGAAGTTTGAGAACCACTGATCTGGTACTTCTTCAAGAAATAGTATGCTTTCTAGTACACAGCTTAAGAGGAGCAGTGTAACATTTAACTTTTGATATTGCAGATTCCAGCTATGGTCAGGAGAGTGATTACTCCATATCAAGATGGACCTGACATCAGCTCTTTGGAGCCTGATGACAGAGAAAACTTTGTCTTTTTGAAAGAAGAAATGAATACAGAACTAACATCTCAGTAAGTCTTATATTTTCTTCCTTTGATTGCTGAAAAGTTGGCCTCTGTAGTTCTTGGCATTCATCACTCCAACAAGTGAACTACACATAGCAGTATCTTTTTTGTAGGATACTGATTAGCTCTTTTCACAGCTAAAAGTCAAGAGCATTGGTGGCACCAAACTAATGGATAGAGTTAAAATACAAAAATAGAAGAAATGTGGAAGAAATGCAGGTTCCAGAATCGGTTTTCAAAGTCTTTTCAGTAATGAAGTACTCTCCTTCCATCTTTCTCAGTTAAAATGGGGTGAGCAAGGGTGGCAAAAGGAGCAGTTCGGAATGATGTTTAAGGCTGAGCGGAGGTGAGGGTAGTTATGTAGGCAGCAGCTGAATTATGGAGCTCCTTCAAACTAAAGATAAGCATAAACTGTAAATGGAGTGGGGATAATCCAGTGAAGTGATTCAGGGAGGAAGAGGAGATGATGTCAAAAGGAGAACTCCTTTGATTGGGAGTGGGGTGGCAGTGTTTTGAGTGGACTGTTGTTGGAATAGAAAGATGAGAGTATAGGTGGCTGGAGAGGAGAGTGTTAAAGTAAGCAAAGCATGAGAAATAGGGAGTCAGAGAGGAATTAACAAATTTTAGAGACTAGAGGAAGAAGTGGCAAGATCCGGTGAATCTGGGTCTTGAGAATGGAGAAGATTTGAAAATGATTCCATGTTGTGAGATTGTGTAGCAAGATGTATGGTGGTGCAATTAACAAAAAGGGGTTCAAGAGCAGAAGGCTTTGAAGGAGACATGATAAACCCAGTTTTAGACTTGCTGAGTCCAGGAAGAGGTGTCAGAGGCAGGCACAGATCTGTGACTAGATAGAGCATGAGAGATCATGGGTAGAAGAGGATGCATATGGCAGTAATCCGTGTTCAAGTGGTAGCAGAAGCCATGGGGACAAATAAGATCACCAAAGAGAGAGGGGGAGAGGAGAGGACATCTATTTAATATTCTATGGAAAATCCGCATTTAGAAACAATGTTTAAGAAACCAAAATTAATGATAGTTGAGGGCTGGAGAAGTCTACATCTGCTGTACTGTATTAAAGCTCAATGTAAGAGAAATTTTGTCTGTAAATGAGCCTCATACTACAAGCTTTAAAAAAAATTGTGGCTTTTTTCCACCTAAAATGTAAATAAGCTTTTTCCTTCTGATGTCTGACCAGACTGACCTTAGGTTTTTCAGAGCTCTCTGTGCAGTGAAATTTGGTAGACTCCTGCTAGTTCCTTTTCTCCTCCCACTCATTCTAACTGGTGGCACTATTAGTAGAATTATAGTAGGTAAAGTCAGGAGTATGCACAGAGTGCACCTAGATGTATTGAGTTCTGTGCACCCACTACAGAGGAGTTGGGCTCTTGTTGTCCTATTGTAGCTTATGTATCATGGAGGAGAATGCCTGGTTACACAGGTGGTGTAGGAGAGAGGGCTTTGGATTCTTCGACCATGGGATGTTGTTCTGGGAAGGATTGCTAGGAAGAGATGGCATCCACCTAACGAAGAGAGGGAAGAGCATCTTCGCAGGCAGGCTTGCTAACCTAATGAGGAGGGCTTTAAACTAGGTTCACCGGGGGATGGTGATGGAGTGGGATACCGGGAGGAAATGCAAGGAGGAGGATACAAGACAGGAAGCCTCCTGATGCATCCTGAGAAAGTAGGGCAATCAGCTAGTTATCTTAGGTGCATGTACACGAACGCAAGAAGCCTGGGAAACAAGCAGGAAGAATTGGAAGTCCTGGCACAATCAAGGAACTATGATGTGATTGGCATAACAGAAACTTGGTGGGGCAGTTCACATGACTGGAGCACTGTCATAGATGGGTATATACTGTTCAGGAAGGACAGGTATGGGAGAAAAAGTGGAGGAGTTGCATTGTATGTAAGAGAGTGGTATGATTGCTCAGAGCTCTAGTTTGAAACTGGAGAAAAGCCTGTTGAGAGTCTTTGGGTTAAGTTTAGAGGCGAGAGCAACAAGGGTGATGTTGTGGTGGGCGTGTCCTATAGACCACCGGATCAGAAGGATGAGGTAGACGAGGCTTTCTTCAGACAACTAACTGAAGTTTCCAGATCACAGGCCCTGGTTCTAATGGGGGACTTCAATCACCCTGACATCTGCTGGGAGAGCAATACAGCAATGCACAGACAATCCAGGAAGTTTTTGTAGAGTGTTGGGGACGACTGCCTGGTACAAGTGCTGGAGGAACGGACTAGGGGCCATGCTCCTCTTGATCTGCTGCTTGCAAACAGGGAAGAATTGGTAGGGGAAGTAGAAGTGGGTGGCAAGCTAGGCAGCAGTGACCATGAGATGGTTGAGTTCAGGTTCCTGACAAACGGAAGAAAGGAGAGTAGCAAAATATCAACCCTGGACTTCAGAAAAGCAGACTTAGACTCCCTTAGGGAACTGATGGGCAGGATCCCCTGGGAGGCTAATATGAGGAGGCAAGGAGTCCAGGAGAGCTGGCTGTATTTTAAAGAAGCCTTATTGAGGGCGCAGGAACAGACCATCCTGATGTGCAGAAAGAATAGCAAATATGGCAGGCGACCAGCTTGGCTTAACAGAGAAATCTTCGGTGAGCTTAAACACAAAAAGGAAGCTTATAAGAAGTGGAAACTTGGACAGATGACTAGGGAGGAGTATAAAAATATTGCTCGAGCACACAGAGGTGTAATCAGGAAGGCACTGCACAATTGGAGTTGTAGCTAGCAAGGGATGTGAATGGTAACAAAAAGGGTTTCTACAGGTATGTTAGCAACAAGAATAAGGTCAGGGAAAGTGTGGGAGCCTTACTGAGGGTATGTCTACACTACCCACCGGATCGGCGGGTAGCGATCGATCCATCGGGGATCGATTTATCGCGTGTAGTGTAGATGCGATAGATCGATCCCCGATCGCTCTCCCGTCGACTGCTGAACTCCAGCTTGGCGAGAGGCGGAAGCAAAATCGACGGGAGAGCCGCGGCTGTCGATCCCGCGCCATGAGGACGCGAAGTAAGTAATTCTAAGTCAATCTAAGATGCGTCGACTTCAGCTACACTATTCTCGTAGCTGAAGTTGCGTATCTTAGATTGAATCTCCCTCCTCCCCTCCCCCCAGTGTAGACCAGGCCTGAATGGGGGAGGCAACCTAGTGACAGATGATGTGGAAAAAGCTGAAGTACTCAATGCTTTTTTTGCCTCGGTCTTCGCAGACAAGGTCAGCTCCCAGACTGCTGCACTGGGCAGCACAGTATCCTAGAATATCAGGGTTGGAAGGGACCTCAGGAGGTCATCTAGTCCAACCCCCTGCTAATCCCTAACTAAATCATCCCAGCCAGGGAAGCTGAGTGCCTGGACAGGGGCTTGAACCCTGGACCCTCAGATTAAAAGCCTGATGCTCTGCTGGACATGCACAAGTCCATGGGTCCAGATCTAATGCATCCAAGGGTGCTGAGGGAGTTGGCTGATGTGATTGCAGAGCCATTGGCCATTATCTTTGAAAATTCGTGGCGATCGGGGGAGGTCCCGAACGATTGGAAAAAGGCAAATATTTAAAAAAGAGAAGAAAGAGAACCCGGGGAACTACAGACTGGTCAGCCTCACTTCAGAACCCAACAAAATCGTGGAGCAGGTCCTCAAGGAATCCATTTTGAAGCACCTGGAGGAGAGGAAGATGATCAGGAACAGTCAACATGGATTCACCAAGGACCAGTCATGCCTGGTCAACCTGATTGCCTTCTATGATGAGATAACTGGCTCTGTGGATATGGGGAAAGCAGTGGATGTGATATATCTCGACTTTAGCAAAGCCTTTGCTATGGTCTCCCACCGTATTCTTGCCAGCAAGTTAAAAAAGTATAGATTGGATGAATGGACTAAAGATGGATAGAAAGCTGGCTAGATTGTTGGGCTCAACGGGTAGTGATCAACGGCTCGATGTTTAGTTGTCAGCCGGTATCAAGCAGAGTGCCCTAGGGGTCGGTCCTGGAGCCGGTTTTGTTTGACATCTTTATTAATAATCTGGATGATGGGATTAATTGCACCCTCAGCAAGTTTGCAGATGACACTAAGATGGGGGGAGAGGTAGATATGCTGGAGGGTAGGGATAGGGTCCAGAGTGACCTAGACAAATTGGAGGATTGGGCCAAAAGAAATCTGATGAGGTTCAACAAGGACAAGTGCAGAGTCCTGCACTTAGGAAGGAAGAATCCCATGCACCGCTACAGGCTGGGGACCGACTGGCTAAGCAGCAGTACTGCAGAAAAGGACCTGGGGATTACAGTGGACGAGAAGCTGGCTATGAGTCAGCAGTGTGCCCTTGTTGCCAAGAAGGCCAACGGCATATTGGGCTGTATTAGTAGGAGCATTACCAGCAGATGGAGGGAAGTAATTTATTCCCCTCTCTTTGGCACTGGTGAAGCCACACCTGGAGTTTTGGTCCCTCCACTACAGAAGGGATGTGGACAAATTGGAGAGAGTTCAGCTGAGGGCAACGAAAATGATTAGGGGGCTGGGGCACATGACTTACGAGGAGCAGCTGAGGGAATTGGGGTTATTTTAGTTTGCAGAAGAGAAGAGTGTGGGGGGATTTGATAGCAGCCTTCAGCTACTTGAGGGGGGTTTCCAAAGAGGATGGAGCTCGGCTGTTCTCAGTGGTGGCAGATGATGAACAAGAAGCAATGTCTCAAGTTGCAGTGGGGGAGGATATTAGGCTGGATAGTAGGAAACACTATTTCACTAGGAGGGTGATGAAGCACTGGAATGCGTTACCTAAGGAGGTAGTGGACTCTCCATCCTTAGAGGTTTTTAAGGCCTGTCTTGACAAAGCCCTGGCTGGGATGATTTAGTTGGTGTTGGTCCTGCTTTGAGCAGGGAATTGGACTAGATGACCTTCTGAGGTCTCTTCCAACCCTAATATTCTATGATTCTATGATTATGTAGCTTTCAGGTGCTTCAGTTAACTCCAGTATTTTTGCAAGCAGCAAACAGGAATCATGGGAAGAAGTGACTTGAGGCTGACTGAACAGAATATGTGAATAATAACCAAAAAAAAAACAAAAAAAACCCCACTTTTCAGCAGTTGATTTTGAAGTGCTTTACAAAGGAAGTTGGCATCATTACTATATTTTACAAAAAATGGGGAAACTGAGGAACAGAGGTGAAATGAGTTGCTCAAGGTCACCTAGTAGGTTATTAATAGAGCTTGGAACAGAATTAGTGTCTCCTGAAAGTCTGGTGCGCTATCCACTAGGCAACACTACCTCCTACTGCATAACACCATTTACGTATTTTCCAGCAGAGTATACCTGTGAAGAAGAGTAGTAGTGACATTTTATGATAAGTGTAAGAACTGAAAATTCAAGAATTGTTCAATAATACTAAGCATTTCTATGACACCTTCTGTCAGACGGTTTCAAACCACTTACAAACAGAAATGAATTTAAATGCCACAACTTTGAGATAAATATGCATGTTCCCCATTTTCAGTATCTGGAAACTCAATCATGATTAAGTGATTTGTGGAGCTAATTAAAATTTTTCAAAAATCAAAAATTTTTGATGCATTTCTGTGGGAAAATTTGTCTTGGTCAGCTATAGTTCCTTGTATGCAAAGGAAACTAGGAATAGAACAGTTCTTGGCTCCTAGTACTATTTTTTAATCACAAAACCATTTTTCCTCCTTTGTCCCTCCTGTGTCGTTGTACTCTTCTCTGCATATGATCTTTGACCGAAGAGTATGTTTGCATAACATCACTTGCATGTCTTCCTCCACTCTTCGATAACTTTTTCTAGATTCCCTCGTGCTGCTTGCAGTATTCCACAGAAGCACTGGTAATAGCATACACAGTGGTGTCAACTAATACTTGATGAGGACTTGCGTAGAGTTCTCCACAAAGTATCAGACATTTGGAAGACCCACTGAATCCTGCAGTACTTCATAGGGTTCCATGAACCAAGCTGTAGGAAACAAATTTTTTTTTACTGGCTGCATTATGTATATATATTTTTTAAAAGCTGATGATCTAGAACCTTGGCAAACCTGTGTTCAAATAATTTATTAAACACCTGTTTGAATATTCTAAAGTTTTTCTCTTTGGAAAATACTTATAGAAGAAGTAAGCACCACTTATGCAAATAATGCTGCCGCATACCACATTTAGCACAGAAGAGGAACGTAACAAACCTTCCAAGTTTTGACGCATCAGAATTGGGTAGTTATTTCTTTTAAAATTCATATTACGCAGTTAATCAATAGTCATGTTCCTGATTATCTTCCACTTGAGGCTCCAGAAATGGTTTGTTTAAACCCTTATTCATACCACTTAGTGGATGTTTCAGGAGCAATGAAGAAGACTAAAATTATGAATTTATAAAGTTGACTTTAAAAATCTGTTTTACATGTCACTATTGTGTAGGAGCCTGGATAAAATAGGCAATATAGGAAGAAGAATGATTGGCTAAGATTAAAACTGTATAATCCAGTGTAACAATGAAGGTATATTACATTTGATAATTATTGCAATACTGCAAAAAGTTTGGGCTCTTTTTGGGAGGCTTGACTTTCTGTCTTAAAGTCTCTCAAAGTACCTAAGCCTTATCAGGAGTCCAGTACAACTGTTTCATTGTGTCCTTCACTTTATTTCATTCTTGGACCTTTACACATAACAATTGTAATAATGTACTTTAAAAGGGCAAGAAGTTCTATGAAATAGGAATATTGTAGTCAGTTATGGGTCATGTAACTCTCTTAAAGCTTTAATTTTGGTACAGTAAATAAAAGCAGTTCGGATTTTTTTCCCCACTTTTTCCAGTTGTTTGACTAAGGATAAGCATCCTGTCTACATGACTGTTCACAAGCTAAACTACCAGTGTAATAACGTCGTTATTTTGGAGTCCATGTTTGTACTGTAGAGCAACACCCTACCAGTCATGCTACTGTTTAACAGAGTTAAGAGTAGTCTTATTAAGACACCAAAGGTTACCATTTGGTTCAGTGAGCTCATTATAGTACCATTTCAGTAGATCATACAGATCTTGTTCAATGCTACCCTGAATATCTGCGTAGGTTGCATATGCTTACTCAGTGTGGCTCTCTGTCTCTCAGTAGTGATTGGGCCACATATAGAGGTTTGAATCTACTAATGGCTTTAAGCTCACAGACTTAGGTGTTTTAGCTTAGGCAGTCAAGACACATAGTTTTAGATCTAGAAAGTTGAGCAGGGTAGATAAAAATCAGTGATTTCTTTTTTTTAAAAAATGGATTTTTTAAAATCAGATTTTTTTTTAAATGTTTAAATTATGATGTTTCTTTTAAAAAAATCGGTTTAAAATGAAATGTGAATTGAATACAAAATGTAAGGTTCCAAATTTATTATAGTCTCTCAAAACATTTTAAATAAAAAAATAAATATGCTAAATCCATGAGTCTCCATCAAAAACTTTGAGTTTAAAGGCTGCTTTTCTGTATAAAGAGCGAATCGGGGGGAAAAGTCTAACTTGTGAGGTCAAGCTTTATAATTATGGTACAGTGTAGGGGTCAGCCTAAGTAACGTAGGAGACAGTCTCTTGGAAATGAGACATAGAGAGTAGAAACCTATGCTCCATTCACTTTCACTTAAATATATTTGAAATTTTCCCCAGGCTGACCTGAAATAATCAGTTTAACTAACTGACTACAGTTAATCTCTGTTTAGCAAATTATTTAGTTATAAATGTGAAACATGTTTGATGAGAGAAGTTTATGTATCCGAAATATTTATGGTGGTTTTGTTTAATAAAAATAATTTGTTTGTGTAAATTCCAGTTACCATTAGAATGCCGCTTGACACAAATCATGAGCAAAAACTTAATTATCTAGTTAATAAGCGACATCTTTCACCATTTTCTAACCTATTAAAATGTACAGTTAATAAGAATCTGAAAATATTAAGCTATATAATTACTTAAATAAATGTATATTGTTACATTATACCATCCTAGGTAGCAAAAGGATGTACCAAATCTAGTGTAAAGACTCTATTTAGTTGTAAATAAACATGTTTTAAAGGTGTTATCAACCAATGAAAAAGCACCTTTCTTTAGAAAATAACTGAAGAACAAATGGAAAAGTTGACTAATATCACCTATTTAAATTGAAGCTTTCTACTTGGTGATTTAAATCAGTCAACTATGTATCTGAGGTTCAATCTCCATTGCTGTGACCCACCCATGGGCATCTTTTTGACTCCAGTCAAGTGCCTTTTCTTACAATTATTCTTTCACCATCTCCATTTACTCACATCTTACGTGTAAGGAGAGCTAAAATCACATGCTAGTTCAAAAGTCCATATCTGGTTTAATGAACGTGTAAATGTCAAGACTGTATGAGAAGAAACGCTAAATATTAATCTTGATACATCTTCTTCACCAGTAGTTTAGTTTGACTTGTCATGCTCATGCACACACACTGGATGCACTATATATAATCATAACTGCAGCTAACAACCCAGTCTATAAATAAGCTTTCATATTATCTGAGTGATTAAAAATATTTACTTTGTTATTTCTAAAGATACATCAAATATAAAAATTTTTTGCATAGGGAAGCTCTTCTCAAAAAGGCAAAAACGAAGGCTAAAAAGAAGCCACGAAGACGATCGGACAGCTCTGGAGGATATAATCTTTCAGATATTATTCAGAGTCCACCCTCTACAGGTTAGTGGCAAATGAACTTTTCTTTCAGGCATCACAAAGTCTAGCATCAACTTCAATATGAAATACTATACTTCTGCTATCTGTTCATCTTTAGAAGAATTTCTTACTTAACACACAACTTTTTTTGTAAATATCCAGTATGGATTATAATGGTTTGTTTAATGAATTATAGAATTAAGTGATACTGTTTTGCCTTTTATAAACTAAGACTAAAGGACAGTTTTCCATGGTGGTGGTTTTTTTTTTTTTTTTTTTTGTAACTTAAATATCCCCCTGTAACGTTGGCAGCCCAAACATTGAATCACTACTTGAGACTCTGAAAGAAAATGACTGGATGGAAACTGATTAGCCTGTTTTTCATTGTCCAATTGGTGAGAAATAGAAAAAGTAAATACATACATTCCTTTTTCAAGAAAATAGTTTATGTGAATCAAATTAGAGAAAGGAAGAGAGGGGGAAGCTATTTTATTCTGCACAATGATGCTTGAAAATTGATGGTTACCTGCAACTGTATAGGATTATATAATGAGCTACCCTTTTAAGTTTTTTATTTATAGTTTTATATTTTTAGTTTTATAATTGTATAATGTTCAAAATATGATGCAGGCTTCCAGCTCTGTATGTTTTCTTATATAACCATTGTATAATAATCCTGCTTTTCATGATATAGTTCTATGTTATATTCTTATCCAATACATTTTAGGTTTAATAAAATTGGATAAGGTTAACTCTGTGGAGTCACTTCCAGAATTGCTGACATCTGATTCCGAAGGTAGTTATGCAGGAGTGAGTAGTCCCAGAGACTTACAATCCCCTGACTTCACAACAGGATTTCAAGCAGATAAGACTGAGGTATTTTGGTTCCTAAAAATCTACTTTTTTTTTTTATTATTAACCTTTTTGTGTGTATTTTAAAAAAAAAAATGCAAACCTTGATTTTTGTGTGTGTGCCTTTAGAAAGACAATTTAGTCACATTCTCATCCTGAAATAGTTTTAAAGTGCTTGTTTGTTTGTTAAAATAAACAAAAATCCTCTGTGGTTTTAATAGGTAGTGCTGATATTTTGTTTGTGTATGGTATCAGGAGTTTTTAAACACCATGTTTCATTATACCCCTTTTGTTTTTTGAAAATTTCAACTCTCTGATGTCTTACATTTATATTGTTTAAAATCCCTACCTCATTTTTATCTCAAAGTATAAAGGAACCTCTGATTTAGCAAAATAAAGCTAATTTTCTTAGCCTGATGTATTTGGTAAAATTATCCTCGCCTGTAATCTTTTTAAGACAGTAATTAAAGAGATGATTTATAAAGAGAAATGAAGTTGACAAGAATTGAGACTAATGCAAATCTGTGTGCGTGTTAGTCTCAGGTATCAAAATTGTTATTTTAGACCTGTAACAAATCTTTAGGAATAGTATTACACTAGTTAATCTAGTAATGTATTTGAACATAGTTCTGAGGTCATGTTTTTTGATGGATGTTGTCAATTAAAAATAATATAAATAATGCAGATTGAGCTGGGATTAATTAAAATACATCTGCTGCTTCTGATATTTCCTGTAGATCCTCTTCATGTATACTTTAATATTTATGACTTATGTCACTTCTAACATCACCCTTTTCTAAATGGTCAAAAAACCCTGTTTCAGTTGAATTCTTTTATGTTTCAGATGAAAGACAAAATGTATGTTCAGAGTATAAATGCCCCACATTCTAATAAAGAGATGAAATTATGTGAGGGATCATCAGCACTGAAACAGTCTGTTCCACAGTCCATTCCCAGTATTAAAAACAACTCTGCAAGCTCTCCAAGTTGGGTTGCTACCTCTTTCAGGTACAGTAAAATGTATTGTAAGTAATTAGCTTGCAAGTAACGTGCTTTCCATTCGGTAAAAGATAGTGAACAATAGTAGTTTAATATTCTTGCTTCTTTTCAAAGTGAAAAGTTAACTGCATTTAAATTGATCATATGATACCAGCAACACTTGAAATGTTGGCTAAGGATGCTGGCTTTCCTTTTGCAAATTGATATGCTTGCTTTCTCTTGAAGAACCATTAGATACATCTTAAAAGGGACACTGTCTCGAAGGGCTTTTAAATTTTAAAGTAGCTCTTTCTATTAATTGGATCCTTTACTCCTCCATCCTTCAATTAAAAAATAGTACTACAGTATTGTGCAGTAACCGTTCATTTTACAATAGTGTTACTGCAGCAATTGGGGTTGTCACTGTAGTGTACCCTTTTTTTGAGGGGGATGTTTGACAAACAGTTTTGAACATTATTGCATTTATAGGCAGTTTAAGGTCAAATTTGTTAGCTTCAGCCTCCTACAGTAATCAAAATTGATTCCTAATGTAGTTCTTCTAGTATTTTATCTACAATGATCTCACTGTAGGTGTGTGTCCCCCATGTGCATGAGCTTGGATTCTTTTGTTCAGCAGCGTCTGTTGGGTCTCTGCCTGTGCCCCCCTCCTCCCACTTCCAAGGAGGGCATAAGGGGAAAAGCAGCCCCATACACCACTCGTTTCCTTACCACTCATGGCAGTGAGATGGTGTGTGGTATCTGACTGCTTTCTGTAGCTTTCTTAGAATGGGTTTAGTAGTTAGTTTCATTCCCAAAGATGGGGTTTTTGTTTTGAAGTCTCACATTGGCACCAATGTGGTGGTCTGTTGGCTTAAGTTAGGTCTCCAGGTTTTAAAATCTACCCTGCCTGTGAGGCAGCTATGCCTTTAAATGATGAACATACTAAATGCCTCTCTTGTGTAAGGGAGGGTCATAAATGTTCAATTTGTAGATATTTTTCTTGTGCAAAAAGCATCTTGTGATGCTTGACTGAAATTATTTTTTATGGAGAACTCCATGAGGAGTGATTCTGACTGAAGTCCTGCCTCGAAAGCAGTCTGCTGCTGTTCTGAAGTCAATTTCAAATTAGTGCCCCGGCTACAAGAGATGCTATCTTAGGTTCTTCTGGCACCAGGAGGTCTTGTCTTCAGTGAAGCATTCTGGTCCTTCACTGTAGTCCTCCTTCGGGTCTGTCAGTGACTTCTGCTGCCCAGGATAAGGAGGAGTAGAGAACTTCAGCTGGTGCTCGGCAACAGTCACTGTCCCTAGTACTGGCCAAGAAGAGGCCATTCTTCTGACTTGTCCAAGTCTGATCCTGGTAAGCCTGACAAGCACTGTAAAACTTCAGTGACTTGACTTGCGGTCCTCTGCACAGTCAGGTCTTAATAACTGAAGCTCCTATCTCAATACCAATGACATTTGGTATTGTCTGACTTAAAATCTTCCATCTGCTGATGCATAGTACTGGTTTGCATAGTACCATCTTTGTCAATACCTCCCTCCTTAGTGCAGGGCTCTTTAACTCCGGCTGCCTTTACAACATCTGCACATAAATCTTAATGGTTTCTCCAGAGCCAGAATCTCCATTCTTAGATGTTTCCCCATTCTCTGTGGTGTCCAAGTTGCTTCCAGTACCAGAACACCAGATACTGATAACGAAAATATCCTTTTGTCCTCTGTTGCACCAATTTCTATCAATGGTGCCTGGATCTCTTCAGCCTGTTTCAGCTCCTCCTCCTGTTTGTCCTTTACAGGAATTCTGTTCATCTGCATTTTCCTCCTCTGGTGACAACAGAAATTCTTTCCCTAGGACATTGTTTTGTTTTCCTAGATCTTTTCCTTAGAGTGACATATCTGCCAGGTTACAAGCTCCTTGGATCCCCCCAACATGGCATCATATGCCTTTTCTTTATCGGATGCAATTCTGCCCTTGCTGCCCTACTTGGAATCATCAGCCTCATTTTTTCTGTTCCTTACTCAAGACCCAGATCTAGGAATAAGTCACCTCCCTCACGACTGAGTAAGTATCTTCACAATGAGGAGGAGGATCTTGGCTATTTCTCCTTTGTTCTCAAAACACTACATGTGCCTTCTACAATTGATGACTTCAAGGTTTTTCAGAATCTTCTTGAAAGAATGGCTGGTACTTTGGAGATTAATTGAGAAATTATCCAAGGAAAGTCCCACAAGTTATTTGATATAGTGCATCCAGTCTTTCAAGGTTGCTTAACTATAAATGAGGGTATTCTTGAGTCAGCCAATGACCTTTGGCACACCCCAGCCTCCATCTGAGCCTCTTCTAAGACAACAGACTGGAGGTATCAGGTTCTCCCAAAGGGGTTTACATATTTTTTTTCCCCAACCAGTCTGTCCCTGGATTCTTAGTGGTAGTTCATGGAAAAATCTAAGCAGTCTGATCCTGTCAAGTCTACTTCCAGGGATGAAGAGCCCAAGAAGACTGGCCTTTTTGGGAGGAAAGTATATTCCTCATTTAGTCTTCAGATCTATATAGCCAATTAATTTGGCTTTGTTGTCTAAATATGACTTCTTCCAGTGGGATAAAATACTGAAATTAAGTGACAAACGGCCTCAGGACTCCAGAGATGAGTTGAAGCTGCAGTAAAAGGACAGTTGGCGGTGAAGACAGTGCTACAAGCCTCTTTGAATGCTTCTGACACTGCTGCAACATCTACAGCCAGTGGTGGTTACTATGTACAGAGTATCATTAGGGAGGAGGGATAGCTCAGTGGTTTGAGTATTGGCCTGCTAAACCCAGGGTTGTGAGTTCAATCCTTGAGGGGGCCACTTAGGGATCTGGGGCAAAATCAGTACTTGGTCCTGCTAGTGAAGATAGGTATATCTCATATATTATCATGGCTGCAGCTGTTCAGCATTCCACAAGAGGTCCAGTCAACAATTGAGGACCTATCTTTTGAGGGCTATGACCTTTTGAATTCAGAAACCGATGAGATGCTTCACTATTTAAAAGACTCCAGGGTGATAATTCAGTTTCTGGGTCTCTACATTCTGGTTCAGAGGCGGAAGCAAGGAGAACCTCAGCCTTTGTTGAGACAGAGACCTCTTTTGTCTTATTCCTGTCACCAGAGGGCTCTAGACTCAAGTGAATATGAGCTCCCAGGGCCAAAGACTTGAAGATGATCACAATGGTCCCTTCTGGTCTTAGAATCTGTTAATACATGCTATACAGTAACTGTGCCCTTCGTCAAAGGTACAGATTTTCCTAAAATTGAAGGTGACAGAAAAAAAAAAATACCTTGCAGGTACTTCAGAGCCTGCTAGTGAACACACATTCGGTCTTTGAGTGTGTGCGTGCCTGATGACTCATCTCTGTAGTTATGCACACTTTTTATGAAACTGATTAATGGTGACTTCAAGATGGTAGCGTTTATTTTAATTTCAGTGGAGAAGTGATACATCTGAGTGAGGGGAAAGCCTATCAGGGTCCAGACGGAATTATATTCTTTTTCCATATTTTGCAGACCTTTTTAAGGTCACTTAGAATCTAGATCACCCCAATGGCTAAGGTTGACCATGTCTCTTCTAAGAGAATAATGTAATACACCTCTACCTCGATATAACGCTGTCCTCGGGAGCCAAAAAATCTTACCGCGTTATAGGTGAAACCGCGTTATATCGAACTTGCTTTGATCCACCGGAGTGCGCAGCCCCCCCCCGCCCCCCCCCCCCCCGGAGCACTGCTTTACCGCATTATATCCGAATTCATATTATATCGGGGTAGAGGTGTACTTCTAATATAAATAAGTTATACATATTGGTGTACAATTCAAAAGGAAATTGTTTATCTGTAATTGTGTTCAAATTCACTTGGTGGTTGATTCCCAGACTGTCTAATTTCCAGATTCCTGTGGCTTTCTGAAGAATTTGTCTGAGCATTACTGGTTTGCTTGACGCTGCCCAAAACATAGTGCCCCATTTCAGTGGCTCTTACTATCTAAAATACAGATACTGATAAGGCAGGAAGTACTAGGAGATCTTGAGGAAAGTGTTTAGAAAAATGTTTTCCTCTCCTCTCCTTTCATACAGTGTTGGAGTGGAGAAGAGATTTGACTGATGTGGGTTTGCAGGCCCTGTAGTAGGACTGAGTCTCTTAGAGGGATTTGAATGAGGCAAGTGTGGGATCCTAGCACATTGGGATTGGGAATACAATTCATGTTCATCTGACAGCATGGAAAGAAAGAAGGCACAAACATAGGAGTAGAAGAAAACAGTGTCAGTTTCATTGCCATTTCCTTCAGAATGAAGGGATAGAGGGAGTCCAAAAGAAATAAGGTGAGTTGTAAATAACGGTATAATTCTGCAGGGCTTTGAAGGGGCAGTACATTTTGAAATTGATCTGGCAGACAAGGTGGATCTAGTGTAGGGATTCTAAGAGGGAAATGATGTGGTGTGTTGGGAAAAGAACAAAATTCTAGTTGCAGTTTGGAGGGAAGGGGTTTGATATGGGTAACGCAAGTAAAAATCTTTGTTGCTGTATTCTGATAGAAAATATTTATGGTATAATAAATGATTCCATGTATAATATGGTAGAAGCACTCTAACACACAACTTTTTCTATATAATTCAGAATGAATTGGATTTAATAACTGCAATGGAGGCAATTGTTTGGAGTTTAAGGTGGGAAACTGAGTCACAAGTCCATTCAATTTAGGCTTAATCACTTGTTGCCTCTGTACAATTTCAGACAGAATTATTGTCACTTATGATGTGTGAACATATATTTATGCCAGATAATAGACAAAATGGTAGGAGGCCCAAACTACCACATTCTCGGGTACCGGGAAGTTCTCCTATACTTCCTGATGGCTGCCTCTGACTTCTGATCTAATTCTTCAGTCCTTTTCCTTCAGTTTTTGGTCAAATATTCCTCCAATTTGGTCCTTTGTTCACTTGAGTCATTTTTATACATTTATTTCTTCATTACATGTTTTTTACCCTTTCCCCGATCAGCGTTAAGCATTTGTTTTAGGTAACCCATACAATACATATGTGCAAGCTTAAATTTACACAACTTTTGCTGCTTATACAATTTCTTTGTCATTCTGTTTCTGTGTCACCCTGCCTCTGGGTTTTCCCAATAAAAGGGTTACAGGTTTCTGTACTTCTACCTAAAATCTTCCAGCACAACATGTTACCTTTGGCCTGTCAGCAATAACATAATTTTAAGCAAAACTACAGGAGAGGAGAAGAATTGGCAAAACCACACTCATGCCAGCTAGGCCTTGGCCTAAGTATTAGCTCATTCATTATCCATAATTATAAATTATTAAGGTATAACTAACAAAGCTCTTAATCTTATCATGTAGCTGTTCTTCATTTTTATATTTCAGTATCATAATTCAGTATGTGTATTATCATACACACATCGAAGTGTAGGGTCATGGGTTTAAAAGTGCCATGACCTCAAAGTGTCAGTATTTTATCTTCTTTAAATATGGGGTTTCGGAGACTTTTTCACTCAAAGTCCAACCTTGTGTTTGTGAATCATTACATAAAGCTTCATTAGTAATTTTCCTTATGTTGTGTTTTGAGGGGTGTCTTAATTTTAGGCCTTAATAATTACTGTTTCCCAACAACATGCTCATTAGCACTGCTTACATTAACAATGTACATGTGGGACATAAAATATAAATAACTTACCATGTATAAGGATTTTACATAGAGGGTTGGCCTGTCGCTATCGAAATACTGAAAGCTTAATTCCTAACCATATACAAATACAAGATCAGATTTCAGATCCACAATTTCCAGGCAAGCATGGTCTCTTGCTGCAGGTTTGCAATGAGATGGACTGCTTCATGTCTCTGTGTGGCAGCATTGTATGATGGAAGCCTAATGCTGAAGAGAGCCTACTTCCTCATTCAGTGGGATAGACAGTATCCCTGTAATGTACTTTTGTTCTTAAGTTAGTTGAGACATACTCCCAACTGTAGCTGCATTTCAACATAGTTTTTGTCTGGGAATTACCTTGGGTTTTAAAAATTATCAAATTCTGTACACAAACTCTAAATGAGAAACTGAAAGAGTGCTACCAAGTGATAGTACATATCTTCAAGTCACTAAAAATATCAAGCTTAAATCACTTTTTAGTTTTTTACCTTTTAAGGGCAGAGTCACTGAGACACCAAAGCAGCCTACACAAGCCATTAAGCTGGATTAAGCTGCTTTGCCTTGCCAGAGGAGCACAAATCAGCAAATTAAGGGTCGCACTGACTTGCAATTGGTTTGAAGGCTTGTATTAGACTATGCTGTCTGAAGGGAGGGCAAGGAGAACTCTGTAGAGGGTCCCTGTGTTCCTCTGATTTTAAAGGCTTCCCGCATGCTCCTGTCTCATTTCCCCTGGCAGTGATAGAGCACAGTGGAACCAAGTCAGCAGTGCCATGGGGAGCCTTTCAAGCAGTAATGCCCTACGTTATCCTGTGGCTGTGGAACTTTTAAGGAGCTTTGACAATTGGGCCAAGTAATCCTATCAATGGGAATTTTTCACACAGGTGTCCAATTTCTTTCATACCACTGACTCATTAAAACAATTAGCATTGTTACATACAAATCAGCTGTAAAGGGATGGTGGTGGCTGAATTACCCCATCACAGTGGCCCCACTTAAGAGTTACTGAGCCTGTTAGTTTAAATTAATTGCTACAATTTACAATCATACCATAGCTAATTTCTTCAAATGTAGCATATAACAAGGTTTCAGTTTTAACTATAAGGAAAGTTTGAAGTGTCTGCATTGTTCTGCTAAGATCATTTGGAGAAAAATGATAGATACTAAATTTCTTAAATGACCTTGTTTTAAATTAATTTTATCTCATAAATTTAAGGATTTACTTCTAAATTCTTAGAACATTCACACTGTACTCAGTCAGAGTAAGTGCTGTAATTTGGGAAGGGGGAGGGATAACAAATATTTTCCATACAAAACAATAAGGTTTAATTGTTTCTTTAAGTGCAAAGTGGAATTCTGCCTTAACTGTGGAGTTGTGACCAGTGTCTCTATAATATTTAAGTTACTAGCCGACTACTAAACAAGTATCCTAGTTTTAAATATCTTATTTACAATGACTTTTAAAAAGTAATCACACTTTGCCTCTTGTTTCACATTGTAATGAATCTTGGAAGTATTTTTGTGTATTCTGTATATACATATATATAAAAAGTTTTTTTTGTCAGAAACGTTCTATTTGAGGTTTGCCATAATTGAGGAAATAGACATACGATGGTACCCGGATGTATAATTTAAGTATGACTTAGAAGATTTCAGTGAAGTTTGGAAACTGTGGAATGTAAGTAAAAATGAATGCCTTGAAAGGTAACTTTTTATTTTTCATTCAGCCCTGCCAGCCCTCCTGCTGTGGATCTAAGAACCATCATGGAACTTGAAGAAAATATGCAGAAGCGTGGAACTATGCCAAAGACAAATGCGGGGTTGGTAAAAAACCAATATCTATAAAAAAGGAGAGATGTTGAAGAATAGGCCATTATGGATTTACTTAGTGGTTCAGATGGTTTAAGATTTAAAAGAAGAAAAAAATCTTCTTGTCCTTTTTGTTTGTTCATTTTGTTATGGCATTTCTGTGCATGCATTTAAAATTTACATCTCTGTCTGCAATGGCCTGATTCATCTAGTTAGTGCAGAACTTTCTGTTGTACTCTGGAGACGTAAATGGAAAGATTAATAAAATAACAGATCATATGTGGGATCAGTGGCCTAGCTGGCCAACCTTTCTGCTCTCTGTCCATCCCCACCCAAAAATAATCTAAATTTCCATCTGGTTGCTCTCCAGGTACCATTTGTTTCACACCATCTCCTTCAGCCTCCCCAGGTGCATGGTATTTTCCCAAAGAGTACCACTGGTGTGGATGGGGGAGATGATTTCAGTGCAGACTGTTCATTTTGCAGGACTCTTTTTGCGCACATACTAGACTGAATGACACCCATCTGTGGATTTTAGGGAGCAAACACAAGATAGAATGAAATAAGAAGTGCATTTTGGAAACAAAACTCATGGTAAAGCAAAACTTCAGACCAGAAACACTCAACAAAACTGCACATACACAAACAAAAATTCAATTAGTGTTTTTTGAAGCATCATTGCTCACATGTGGCAGTGCTCAATGATTCTGCCTTAGTCAGAGAAAGAGGAACATCCTGGGCAGCCATCCACCATCTCGCTATGAGGAGCAATGTGACAGTGTAATGTCTGGAAGAAGCTCTCATTCCTTGTATGCCCAAGCAAGCAACTGACTTCCCTTCCACCCTAAAAAAACAAAAAACACCCAACATACAGACTTCTAGTGTTTCAAGTGTCCTCTGCAAATTCCACTTTGTGCTATTCTATTGGCACGTCTGGTGTCAAGATGTAGAATATTCTGAAGAGCAGTGGCCCTTGGGATGCATCCCACTTTCCCATCGTGGTGGACTCTGAAAGTACAAAAGGGGAGAAGGGCCCAGTTACTCTTCAGTTTCTTCTTAACAGCTGAAGTGTTGAGAGTTTAGGATTGCAGTGTCCTCATTGGATGGAGATATATACATAAAATTTGCCTCTGCCGTTTCAGGACTATTTTTTGTTAAATTATCAGTCAGGTGTCCTCGTTTTAAAAAAAGAAAAGGTGCCTGATTGACACTGGTATCTGGACCCACGCAAAGTGAGAGAGCTGCCTCTGACATCTCTGCTGATGAGGGGAGGCTCCATAGGGCCAGTTGACTAAGTTTGGCATTAAGTCCAGCATTGACTTAAGAGAACTGCTCACCCAAGTGGCTCTTTATCTGCCTTGAAGCAGTGTCCAAGTCCCTGGCTGACTAAGTTCAGTGATATTCTAGCATACTCAATGAGCAACAGAAGTCCTTGAATTAGTCTGGTTCAAGCTAATTTGGTGCTGAAGATTTTGCAGTTCACTCTAAACCATATGCTAGAAGTACTCTGGTGCCAGCATTGGCAGTGCTAGGTCCTCGGATCCATCCATGTCAAAAGTCCGGTGCTGATAATCCAGCACCTTTGAATAATCGTGAACTACTCGTTTTGAAGTTTTGCCTGATACCAATAGCACTAATGTCCTTAGTTTCACCAATGACTTTGGTGAACCATTAGTTGAAGTGGCTCTCTACCCAGCTCTAGTGAAAATAGAATTCCCTGATCCATCTGAGTTAATGTAGTTTGGTGTCAACGATGCTAGATATTTGGCAGTCTGTTTCGCTGTCACCTGCCAATGATGGATCATTGAATCTGCATGCTTCTCCTATTTATGCATGATCAACTGCATATTGACAGGAGCCTCTCAGTTTCCAGAGCAGCTTGTGTGTGTTTGGGGAGTGGACGCAACTCCTGACACCTCTGCAATGAAAGTCTCCATTCCAGTCATATTGGGCTTCCTGGTGCTGCATCTTTGGCCCTTTAGCCTCAAACCTATTCTGCTATAGTGCTAAAAAGACCTCTATGGGCTTTCATCCTTCCTTGGACTTGGTCATCTGTACTAGGTACCTCAAAAGTGTTCTCATATTTTTTTGTAAACTTACCTGACCTGCACTCAGGTAGTCACAATGGCCAATGGAAAAATACTTAACTTTGTAAGTTTCAGATTCTCAGCTGAGGATATATCCCAGCTGAGGTACTCCCCTTTCTTACTGGAATCTGGAATTCTTCTGCCTTCCCTCTGATTCCATTGATTCAGGAGGTCTGTCTGGAGGTCAGTCACAATGGATCCAAAAAGTTGTCAGTAGCCTTAATTGGTCTTGGCTGTTTCATCTTCGGACATTTTAGGTCAGATGTTTTTTAGTACCACAAATCCTGTTTTCCATTCTCCTTGTTCTTTGTCTTAGAGTTGAGGTAAAAGTATCCATCTGAGTCTGAATCTTCTCAGGTTGACAGCCTGACTTCTGGATTACTTAGATGCTTTATGGGGAGGTTTATTCTGAAGTCTAGTAGATCCTGTTGAAAAACAAAGCAGACAAAAACCTGCTGCAATAAATATCGAAGTTTCCCCATCTCAGTAGCTGAAGAGAGTGAATCTGAGATGCTCTTCTCTTGCTTTTGATATATTACACTTTGAACATTTGAAGAACTGTTTTGAGTTCTACCAGACTGAATTGGTTGTGATGTCAGCAACTACTGTCACATGCATGGGAGAATGGTACAATCCTCTAGTTTATGGAAGACTTACTCCATGTACTAGTAATGCTACTTGGAACATTTGCTTAGTTGTGATATCTGAGACAAAGTAAATTTGACTTCCCTTTTCAGAAATACTGCAGTGGATGGATTTATTTGAGCTGTCCTTGGGTTATTCCCTCTGGTGCATGACTCTCCTTTGCCATGAGATTGAAATCTTTCCTTCACAAAACTCTTAGGATCTTTGCTCTGATTCACATGTGCGTGTCATCTATGCCATGTGCTATGGAAAAGGACATTCCTCATAGCTTTAAGTATGGCCAGGTTGTTGGTGAGATGCAGTCCAGAAGGCTAAGTTTGCATAAGCTCAGTTCCATATGGAAAATGTGGTCCTGTGCATATCTTCACCACAATTTCCAGTTTAAAAAAATATCATCCCTGATTTAATCTTTCAGGCCACTAGGCTGTCTGTAGTCCCACAAGCATCTTTCTCATGCCTTTTATGACTTGCTAGGTATTTGGTCACCTGAGAAATCAAGGTGTACTTAACTAAATGAGAGTGGTAAAGCATCAGATGGATGCTGATTGTTTTCATCCTCTTTTTGCAAAGATGCTACATGGGCATCTATATGTGGTTTAAGCAATCTCTCTCTCTCTCTCTCTCTGTCAGACTTAATTCAGGAGAGGAAATTTCAGTCACTAACACTCTTGACCTGTTATTCAGACCTGATGTTCATTTTGTTAGTTCTGCAGACAGCGTTCACTAGGCTCTCAGCCCACCTTCCTTAGAATTGTACTGCTTTTGAGTCTTCCGCAAGTGGGACTATACAGAGGCTGCTCGAAGGAGGGAGAGAGATTACTACCAGCAGCTGTTACTCTTAGATTGCAACTGCATATTGACACTTCCTGCCTCCCTTCCCCTTTTCTTTGGAGTCTTGGGAAAGAATTTCCTGAACTAGGGAAGGAACTGAAGAATGTCTGGGCCAATCCTTACTTTTTATGCTCTAGGGATCCTTGCAAGGGGCACGGAGGGAAGGGAGAGTATCCTCAAAGGGCATTGCTCTTCAGAAGATTCTGCAACTTGACACTAGAGGCACCAGTGCTTCAAGTGTGAATATGTAGAGGCTACACTCGAATAACGGTTGCTAGTAAATAACCTGTCTTTTGAGGTTAATATTTTAAATTGTCAGTTTTCTCTTTTCCAATTGTCATTTTAATTCATAGTAAACCTGCTTCTCATGGAATCAAGCTTTCTCAGAAGCAAAGAAAAATGATTGCCATGGCGGCTAAAGATAATGGTTCAGTTACGAACAGCCTGGATACTACTTCAATTACAGCCACGCCACCCACAGCTACGAAAGTTACAAAACCAGGGAGTGCATGGTATGTCATCTTAGTTAACTCCGTTTATTTGTCTTTGTGTTGATGGTTCCCTTTGGGCAGTATTTTTTTTTTTTTTTTTTAAGATGACATAACTTCTATTTAGTTACAAGAAAACAGTGTTGTTTCTACTTTTGTACATTTAGTGTTCTTGAAAATTTTAAACAGGAGTTGTGGTTAGTGGTGGTGATTGTGGCTCAACATTCATATACCCTAAAGGCCAGAACCAAGCTGGGCCCTGTCATGCATATTGTGAGTATAGTCAACAGTATCAAAGATATGATAGACATAAGAACAGCCATACAGGATCAGACCAAAGGTCCATCTAGCCTAGTATCCTGTCATCTGACAGTGGCCAATGCCCGGTGCCCCAGAGGGAATAAACAGAATGAATCATCAAGTGATCCATCCATGAACTTATCTAGTTCTTTTTTGAGCCCTGTTATAGTCTTGGCCTTCACAACATCCTCTGGCAAGGAGCTCCACAGCTTGACTGTTGCCCATTAATTTCATTTGGTGACCCCCTAGTTCTTGCGTTATGAGAAGGAGTAAATAACACTTCCTTATTTACTTTCTCTACACCAGTTATGATTTTATAGACCTCTATCATATCCCCCCTTAGTTGTCTCTTTTTCAGGGAGCACTATAGCAATTTAATATCACAGTCATTAGTTACTATAATTGCAACCTTTTTTCAAGTGTCGCCTATGCACAGTATTTTAACTAATGTCAACTGTATGGAAAGTCTGAAGAATTTGTGGTGTTCCATTATTAATAATCATTCTGGACAAAGAAAAGACTTGACACATTATATTTCTTAACATTAATTTGAAAATCTGTCTTATCACAGAAATGTACTGTTTATTTGCATTTTATCAAATAATTCTGGGTTCAGAGTAAGTGCTGTAATTTTGGGGCAGATGCAGTTTATTTTTCATACATAACAAAGTTTGAGTTCTTGCTTCAAGTGCAAAGCAGAACTCAGTCTGAACCCTGGAGTTGTGACTGATGCTTCCATAATAGAAGAGGCAGTGTTTCCAAACTGCAGGATTTGGAGTTTATTGAACTTTATATAATGGTTTGATGGATACATGGGATTACCAAATTAGACATAAAAATCCTTAAACTGACTATTTAAACATGTTGCAGTGAATACAGTACCTACGTTAGTGAGATTTAATCTGGTACATCATGTACATTGTCAAACTGAGTTTTTTTCAAAACTTACTTTCCTCGTGGTCCAACAAAGGATGAATTAAGCTTTGTAGGATGTTCAAGGCATCTAGAAAGCTGGCTAGATCGTCGGGCTCAACGGGTAGTGATCAATGGCTCCATGTCTAGTTGGCAGCCAGTTTCAAGTGGAGTGCCCCAAGGGTCGGTCCTGGGGCCGGTTTTGTTTAATATCTTTATTAATGATCTGGAGGATGGTGTGGACTGCACTCTCAGCAAGTTTGCCGATGACACTAAACTAGGAGGCGTGGTAGATACACTAGAGGGTAGGGATCGGATACAGAGGGACCTAGACAAATTAGAGGATTGGGCCAAAAGAAACCTGATGAGGTTCAACAAGGACAAGTGCAGAGTCCTGCACTTAGGACGGAAGAATGCCATGCACAGCTACAGACTAGGGACCGAATGGCTAGGTAGCAGTTCTGCAGAAAAGGACCTAGGGGTCACAGTGGACGAGAAGCTGGATATGAGTCAACAGTGTGCTCTTGTTGCCAAGAAGGCTAACGGCATTTTGGGCTGTATAAGTAGGGGCATTGCCAGCAGATCGAGGGACGTGATCGTTCCCCTTTATTCGACATTGGTGAGGCCTCATCTGGAGTACTGTGTCCAGTTTTGGGCCCCACACTACAAGAAGGATGTGGAAAAATTGGAAAGAGTCCAGCGGAGGGCAACAAAAATGATTAGGGATCTGGAGCGCATGACTTATGAGGAGAGGCTGAGGGAACTGGGATTGTTTAGTCTCCAGAAGAGAAGAATGAGGGGGGATTTGATAGCAGCCTTCAACTACCTGAAGGGGGGTTCCAAAGAGGATGGAACTCGGCTGTTCTCAATGGTGGCAGATGACAGAACAAGGAGCAGTGGTCTCAAGTTGCAGTGGGGGAGGTCTAGGTTGGATATTAGGAAACACTATTTCACTAGGAGGGTGGTGAAGCACTGGAATGCGTTACCTAGGGAGGTGGTGGAGTCTCCTTCCTTGGAGGTTTTTAAGGCCCGGCTTGACAAAGCCCTGGCTGGGATGATTTAGTTGGGAATTGGTCCTGCTTTGAGCAGGGGGTTGGACTAGATGACCTCCTGAGGTCCCTTCCAACCCTGATATTCTATGATTCTATGATTCTATTCATCCAATTTTCCCCAGAAGTTGGTTTTAGTGGCTGAAGTTAAATTTACTGGCTAGCGGGAGCTGACTTTTAGTCAATTATTTTGGTTAATTGGTGTCTTTTATATTAAATGTATAAGCACCCAGAGATTGTTGGGCACATTTTTAATAAATCTATCTTTTGAAATATTTTGTATAGTGTGATATGCAGGCCCAGGTATCTTAAGTGAAAAGGCCAATGCATCTTCTACTGAAGGATAACTTTCTGGTTTAATTTTCCTGTGGCCACATATGCCTATAAATGTTCATCTACAATATTCCTCTGTCTGTGCCTGTTCAGATGGAAAATGACGATAAACCGAGTTAAAGCAGAGAATCAGTGAGAAATCTATAAATGTTTCAAATAATCGCCTAGCTGCTGGAAAGGGGAATTAACTTGGTTAAGTAAAGTTTAAACTTCAACACGCAAACTGTAGATTACTACTGGTTGCTTTGCTAGTTTTTTTTTTTTTTTTTAAATGTATTAACCATTATCATCCACGTTGTCTATTTTTCTATAAAAGTATAGAACAGTAAGGTTGGGTGCATCACTTACCCATGTGGAATTATGGATCTTTTGATCCAAAATGTAGAGTACATCTGGTGGCAAACTCAGCTTTCCATGCGTGCAGTACATTGAGAGCTATAGAGCTTTTGTGTTCCAGTGAAAGGAGATACTTGTCTTGGAAATTCAGCAGTTTTACTGGCAAGAACATTTGCCAGAAGGGTGTGGGACCTTCTGGCACTTTCTTTGGTTGATTAAAAGACACAGTATAACATATACCATTCTTTTCTTTTATGCCAAAAGAAACCTCCAATTTCACAGTTTGGGGGATTGAAGCTAAAATCAAGTGCTTTGAAGACTGGTAGAGAATAATAAACTTTGTAAGGAACACTTTTATTTTGAAAGACTCCCATGTCCCACAAGAAATTAAACAAAATATTAGCCTTATTTCGGTTTTATGTATCATATAGTTCAGATACGTGTGTGTGTGTGTGTGTGTGTGTGTGTGAGAGAGAGAGTATATATGTGTATAGAGAGAGAGATGTATATGGTTCAGATACCTAGAGTCCATCTCGAATGAGGCTTACAACAATTAAAACTCGATATTTTAGTTGCAAAAATATGCTTTGTGCATCATAATGTATTTTAGTACTTTGAAGTCCATACTGGTGCGCCATCTGTCAAAAGTGCCTTCTGAAACACAACAAAATGTCAATAGCTCTTCTATAAAGAAACTTCACACTTGTTTGTGTACAGCCAAAATTCTAGGAATAAGATTTTTTAAGTTTCTTCCATGCAATTAAAACATCTTTTCTTTTAAAGACAATCTGGTCAAATTAAATTAGTGTGTTACAAATTAGGTGGAAAGGACAGTGCACAAAGCAAGATGAGTTTAGTAAAGATATTGCATTTAAGCCATTAGTTTTTTGTTGGCCATAACTCTTTCATAAGCTTCATTTTGTTTTTACCTAAAATGACAAAAAATAGTAATGCAGGTGCCCAGTTGCCATTGGATGTAGCTGTGGCAAGGAGGTGACATGGAGCTAGTTAGTTAGGTTCTCTAATTCTCTAGCGGGTTTTGCACTGGTCCCAGAAGAGGCTTCTGTAACCTCTGCCAGCTAAGAATGGACCACAAGGGACTGTCTGGGGTTAGCCAGCATGTTCCGATCATATCTCCCTAACTCTCATATGCCAAGACTGCAGTGGGAGTGGAATAGGTGCACACTGACTCTTCACACACTATGTCAGGGGAATTCCAAGCTGGAGACTTGCTTTGCTCCCTTTGCACTGCTTGAATCACGCAAAGGAAGAAGAGTGCATCAGAGAATATGTGAGTAATAGCTTAAAGCACTTGCAGAGTAAAATTGAATTTGGCTGAATTTTGGCTGAATCCTGAGGTTAAGCGTACATCAGGTTGATGAAGGCCTTGGTGAGGCCTCATCTGGAGTACTGTGTCCAGTTTTGGGCCCCACACTAAAAGAAGGATGTGGAAAAATTGGAAAGAGTCCAGCAGAGGGCAACAAAAATGATTAGGGGTCTGGAGCGCATGATTTATGAGGAGAGGCTGAGGGAACTGGGATTGTTTAGTCTGCAGAAGAGAAGAATGAGGGGGGATTTGATAGCTGCTTTCAACTACCTGAAGGGGGATTCCAAAGAGGATGGAGCTCGGCTGTTCTCAGTGGTGGCAGATGACAGAACAAGGAGCAATGGTCTCAAGTTGCAATGGGGGAGGTCTAGGTTGGATATTAGGAAATACTATTTCACTAGGAGGGTGGTGAAGCACTGGAATGCGTTACCTAGGGAGGTGGTGGAATCTCCTTCCTTGGAGGTTTTTAAGGCCCAGCTTGACAAAGCCCTGGCTGGGATGATTTAGTTGGGAATTGGTCCTGTTTTGAGCAGGGGGTTGGACTAGATGACCTCCTGAGGTCCCTTCCAACCCTGATATTCTATGATTCTATTAAACTGTTCAGTTCCTGACGTGTTTGAGATTTCCCTGAACAGTGCTTGCTATTTGGTTTTCTAGATGTTTAATTTTTCTTGCTTTGGTTATGCTATAGGTTTATATTTCACCCAGCATTGCCTTGGTGTAGATAGTATTCTGCATTAAAGAAATAATCTTTAAAAAGTAAAAAATTAGGGCTTTTTTTTTTTTTTTTATTCACATGCTTAACACGACTACCATGAGTAGTCCCATTCATTTTAAATGGGACTACTCATGGTAGTCGTGTTAAGCATGTGTTTAAATGCATGCAAGATTGATGTCTGAGATCCTGACAGGAGGGAATCATATAGTAAAGTTGTGATAACTCTCTTTTCTCCTGTAAATAGAAATAGCTTTTGAGTAGCATGTTAGTCATTCTTCTCCCTTCCCCTAACTCAAGGATAGTCAGTAGGTGGACCACAGGCCAAATCTGGACTGCCAGACACTTTTGAACAGACCCTGAAATCTTTGTATTTACTTATTATTTTTTATTTTCTCTGGAGTCTGGACCTTGACTGTATCTTGGACCAAGAAATTTGGACCTCAACAAAAAACATACGATCTCTGCCCTAACTTATCTAGAAGGTTGATTCTTTATCCTGCATTAGTTCTGGAGATCCGTAATGAAGGGGCAATGGACACATTGGGGTGAGCAGAGGGAAAATGGGTGGTAGGATTCATGGTAGGAATTACTTTTCCTCATCTCAGTTACTTTCCCATACTACACATATATTCTTTTTTCCTCAACAAAATATTTATTTTAGGGAGAGTACCCAGCGTAGCACGTATAATGTAATGTAATAGAGTAAGGATTCTACTGAAACTTGTGGACTAGGGTTTGCCCATATTTGCTATTGGGGTTTTGCAAAATGAAGCCTTCTATCTTCATAGGAGCCTGCCATCTGTGGTCTAGTAAAATTGACACTACAGGCATATAGCCACACTTGACATTTTAGTCTTGTTTTAACAACTGTTAACAATCATGTTAGTGAACACATGTTAATTATTTCTATTATAGACAGAATACAAATGTTTGTTAGTTGTATTTAACCCTAGATTTTAGCAATTAAAAATTACTAAATATTCATGTGTAGATATACCACAAGTGAATTCCTTGAGCCATATTCACAGCAAAAGACCTGACAGATATGTTGATGTGCAAAATTATGATATTTGGTGACATAAAATCATGTAGATCTCTAGCTCATATTTAACATGACTCACAAATATAGTCTTGAAAAATGTAAGTCTAAAATGTTGAGGCTTTTGTTGTTGTTGTTGTTGTTTTTAAAGGGCATCTTCATTACATTCAGCTTTGCCAAAGTCGTTCCGTGATCTTGTACTGGAAGAAGAAAAATCTGTCAGTGCAGGTCATTCTCCGGGCATCATTGTCAAAAAAGTTTGTTTTAAAGGAATTGAGGATCCACAAGCTCAGAAGGCCGTAAGGTAAGTGATATTTCTGTTGCACAGCTTCTCTCCTCAGTCATTACTCATGGGCTAATGCCCCCACCTGTGGAATTTGGAGGCAGTTCAGTGGTGATGCTGAAGGCTCCAGGACTAGGCTCCACTCTTCAGCTCAGGCCATCAGATTTTCTGCCTCCTGCTGTGGAACAAATTGGCGGTTCAGTTTCTCCTGACCATTTTCTTTTTAAAACCTTTGTTTTTATTCATTTTCGTGCAGTTGCAACTTTATTCTCCTCCTCCTCCTCCCATCCCCTGGTAAATAGCAGCATGTTGGTTTCACCACATGGATCTGCCGCTGCAGCTCCTTCCTGACAGACTTCTGTGCACCACTCAGGCCTTACATGAGCTGTGCTGCAGACACCCGGCTTATGAAGCCTTTGTGAAGCAGCACTTACAAGCTCTGCAGAGGGTGAATTATGCCTCGCCTGTTGCCAGTCACCCGACCCTCGCACTGCCAGGGTATGGGACTCAGAGTCAGACCGGCATGTTAGGTCCCCATTCTGCCCTGGGAAACCGCGACTCTAATGCAGAAAAGACCAATCCAGCGCTAATGAGCTTTCAGTGAGAGAGTCTAAGGATGAGGAAGAAGCTCTCAAGCCAGCTCAAGGGGTAAATCCCACAACAGACCTGGGCTGGAGGGAGAAAACCCCCTGAAAGGATCGACAGTTGTCCTCCCTCCCCCCCCCCCCCCCCCCCACCGTCCGCAGAAACTAAAGGGCCCTCAGGTCCCAGGGGAGAGCAGAGCTCCAACACAGCTTCCCTTCTTCCCACTGGGAGTCAAGGAATTCTCATGATACTCAGGGGTAAGTCCTGCAAACCCCCGAGAGTCCCTAAAAGGCAAAAGAAAATGTGTTCTTCTCATAGTAGTAATTAATATTATTAATTAGCAATTGGGATGAAAATTGTAGTTAAACCCTTCTTTTGCTTTCTCACCCTGTGGTAGTGTTTGCTGGCGCTTTTCTCCTACATAGTCTTTCTCACAGTGCTTTGTACCATGCTCACCGCCCTCTCCCACTCTGCAGCATGTCTGGGCCTGCAGAGAAGGCTGTTCTTCCTTTGCAGCCCTGCCTTGGGCTGTAGTCTAATGGAAATGGTATCAGTCTGGCTTTAAGCTTTAAGACCCTTGCTCTGCCAGGGAAAGGGATTCAGAGTTCAGGAATAGCAGAGTGGGAATTGTGCCTTCTGATCATCAGCCCTAAACCCCTGCTTTGCCAGGGAAATGGCCTCAGACTCTGAAAGGCTCTCTCCCCCACTCACCAGGCTGGCTCCACATTAAAGACTTAGGAGCACCTCAGGCAGTCTGTGACAGAACAGAGGCACGTGATCCAATCCCCAGGAAGCTGCACCTTCATGGGATTATAGAGGGGCAAATAAGAAATCCCTTCCCTTCCCTTCCCTTCATAATGATCCTGATTTACTGATTAAATCCCAGAGTGGTACTAGGCTGCTCCTATGGTACTTACTTCAGTGCTGCCAGGGAGCCAGCAGGCAGGTTTGCAGATTCCCAGGCATATCTAGCAAGCTATTTCCACAGTTGGGTCTGTGTACCAGTACCGCTCCTCTGTTGTGTGGTTGCTGTGCCAGAATGAATAGTGTATTACCTAGACAGCCAGGGGAAGAAGTACCACACATGCTTCAGGGGAAAAAAAAAAATCAGTAGCTTGCAAGGAACTGATTAATATTAATAAAATATCTTCCCTTTCAGGTGTTCTTACGTATATTTTCCCATTAATGCTTCCTGTGAGTGTATCATAAGATCCAAATGAGGACATCTGATTAAACCAAATGTTCAGCTAAAGTGTTTGTACAAAAATAAAGACTTTTCTTACATTTTGGGAGCCTAATGTTGGTGTAGCAGTAGCTCCACCAGGGAAAGACAAGTCACACCTTCAGAAGGGGACTGCCTTCCAAAATCTGCCTTAGACACTGCACTGCAATTTCAAAGCCTCACTATACCCTTTCAGACGGTAGGTTTTCCATGTATTTAGTAAGGAAAGCCTACTTTGTGGCAAACAAGTGGCTCATTGTCTAGAGGTATAGTTTTTGATTGGACTGAGATGTCTTGGGTTTTGTTCTGGTCAAACCCTTGATGTGATTTGTGATGAGAACTTGGTGGCTACACGGAAGCCGTGTTATACCCAGGAATAGCTATCACTCATTCAAAACTGATATCTTGCGCATGCAAACTTGTGAGTAGCTATTGGAGGACACATTAGGGAAATTAGTAACTGACATTGCAGAGAGGCATCAACCCTCACTATCAAAACCAGCATAGAAGTCGATTAGTTACTACCAACACCAAGTGTATCCAAGAAGGGGCCATTACCCTGGCAGAGGGAAAAATCTGGAGTAGAAGCGTGCAAGGAAACTTAGATAAATTTTCCTCCAAATCAACAAAATCCTCATAATGATGAAGACAAAAAAAGGATTTGTGTATGAGCCACAGTGCTTGTACAAGAGTCTTCCTTTTGATCTACCCTCTGTATCTAGAGTCTTAAGGGGCTGGTGGTAATCACAGCAAGGCACAGGTCACACCCAACTTTCACTCTAGACCAGGGATACTCAGACTGAGGCTCGCGAGCTGCAAGTGGCTCTTTAATGTGTCTGCTGTGGCTCTTTGCAGCACATGATATTAAAAAACTGTGTGCTTGAATTATTAACCAATCAGGATGCTTTTACTATGTTATTAACCAGTTACGTTATTAACTTGCACTATGTAATTAACCTGTCATACTGTTTAAATATGAATCTATAGTACAATAGTGAATGAAACAATGAATTCACATTACTGTGGCTCTTTTGGGTAATGTTGATCACTAATTTAGCTCCTGAACCACTGAGGTCTGAGTATCACTGCTCTACACCCTTGAATATTCACTATGGAAGCAAACATACTTGGAAGATAAATTTCCAAAAATCTCATCTCATATATAGTTTTTAGTTAATATTGACACCTCTTATCACGGTGTGTGTCTTTATTTTATTTTATTTTATTTTATTTAAAATAAATTTATTAAAAATAAAAAGAAGCAAACCCCACAAACATGGTCATAGAGGATTGGACCTTTCAAGTCTAGTATAGTGTCTGACAATGACCAGAACCAGCTGTTTCAGTAGAAGGTGCAAGAAACCTTAGGCAATTACGGTAATTGCAGAGAAAGCCTCCACTTACTTCCCATTAGGGTTGGCCTGTGATTGAGACATGAGTGTTGACATCTCTTCCAACCAGGGAGTAACTAGAGGTCAAAGCTTCTCTGTGGTAATGGAAATAATGTCCTGATTAGAGAAGAATCTGCTACCTTTCAAGACAGTTCACATAAAGAATACAGGAAAGAAGAAAAAGGAGAGTTGTTGTGTCCTTGTCCTCCACTGGCCCAGAAGGCACTTTGAACTTGCTAGGTAGCCAATAATGCCACATTGTAAACAGACCTCTTGAAGCAGAGACTCTTTCATTCAAACCGGGAACAGTTAACAACTTGGGCATCAGAAGTGAAGTGTAATTCAGCATGGATTCTCTATTAAACTCGGATATAGTTTGGTATCCACACAACACACGGGATTCATTTTTCTGATCAAATTTACATTTCCAATGTGAGGGGAAACAGAAAGCCCAACATAATGGGATCCTGACCTCTAGATAGCATTGTAATACAATTATAATAATAATCACAAAGTTCTAGTGATCCCAGCTACACTAAAGTTTCCCTGGGAAGCTTGGTTGCTGTCCTACAAGAAAGCACCTTAGAAAGATGGGTACCAGCTATAGTGGCATTTTGAAAATAGGCACTTTGAATCCTCCACTTAAGTATCAGGTGCCAAATTTAATTACAGTGACAAATTAGACAAGCCTGTGGCAGACCTTTCCAGCCGCCATTACCTTGGAAAGGCAAGTTTTAGAATTAGTTCTCATATCCATACAAGAACCACGCTGCCTTTGTCACAGGGAAAAGGTTATTCTTATAGCTCCAGAACATTTCTGTCCAAAGTAAGTTCCTCTTTCCACAATTCCTGGAAAATAATTATCCCGTGGTTTTGTTCTAATCCTTAGAAGGTTGTGATATAAATAAGCATTCTTAGAGCTATAAAGATACATACCCCATATGCTTGAGATGTATGCTCGTTGTACCCTGTTCATCCCATTCTGTCCAAAATGCTCAAGGTTGCTGCAGGCAAGATGTAAAAATCCTACCAGTTGGCATACTAGGCATCTGGGAAACTATTCACAGAAGTCTCTAGAGGCATTGAGGGGAAAGTGTTTGAGCCTCATCCGAGGAAGATCTTCAAGTAAATTTCCTTTCCTCTAAAAAAGCATCCTTTGGTAGAGGGCACTACTGGATTACTTCTCACACATAACTCCATAGTTTATAAAGCTCTTGCTTTATATGGGGGGAACTCCCGTTCTTGCCTATTATTCTACTATAATAATTAAACTCTGCTTATCCTTTCCTTTCCTTCCCTACTTCTGGAATTCACTGCTCCATACTTCCTATGAATAATGAATTAGGAGAGAAGCTGTGCAACAGAATGTGACAGTTCTTACCGGATAATTTTCTTTCTCTTAGCAGTTTCTCTCTGAATTCAACCCACCAGGGTAATCATATAAATGACCAGAATATAAATTTGAAAATTTTCACCAAAAGAAGTTCTAGACATATATTATCTTAAAGTATATTATCTTAAAGTTAATTTAGTGTGATAATTATGTCAGGTTACCTTAATGGTACTAATTGGTTGCAAGAGCATTTCTACAACTGTGGAAGAACTCTTCTGGTGGCCTGAGCTGAAAGACGGAGCTTAGTCCTGGAGCCTCCAGCAGCAACTCTGGGCCAACTCTGAATTCCACAAGTTGTGCATTCCATAGTTGTTCTTCGAGTGATTGCTCAGGTGTATTCCACTATAGGTGTGCGTGCTTGCCACGTGCACCAGTGCCGGAAGTTTTTCCCTTAGCAGTATCCGTAGTGGGGGAGCACCGCTGTGACCCCTGGAGTGGCGCCGGTATATCGCGCCTTAAAGGGAGCTGCGTGCTCCCCCCCACCCTCAGTTCCTTCTTGCCGCCAGCGAAGTTAGTCGGAACTTGCTCCAGCTTAGTGTAGCTGCAGCGTATCTAGCTTAGTGGTATCTGGTTCACTAATCTCTCTCCGTTATTGAACTTTCTTTCGTGAGTGCCTGGCTCGGGGCATGCCCCGTGGCCCAGGCTTCAAGTCCTGCGACTCCTGTCGCAACTCTATGCCCAGAAGCGATCCCCACAATCAGTATCTTCGCTGTCTGGGCGAGTCTCACGTTAGTGAAAAGTGCAAGATCTGCCGCTCCTTCAAGCCACCGACGAAGAAGGAGCATGAGATCCGACTCTGGGCTCTTTTAATGGAGTCAGCATTGGCCCCTGCACCGGCGCGACGAGCTGACACCGCGCCGGGCTCTGCGTCGTCGGCACGTGATGAAGCGCCTCCGGTGCGCCGTTCCGAATCGGCACCCGGCACCGCGTCCTCGGTGCTCAGCGAAGCACCGTCGACGTCCCGGCACCGCTCCCCAGCTAAGAAGCCAGGGAAGTCTCAGCGGCGCCGGGAGAAGACCAGGAGTGAGGCCAGACCAGAGTTGGGCAGCCCGTGATCCCCACCGGGACAGAGACCTCCGACTCGCGCTGAGCAGAGTAGTCCAGTCCCGTTCGCGCGAGCCTCACCAGAGGTACACATGCCTTCAACGCTGGAGGCAGCTCAGGCCGCGCGTGATATACCGACACTTCCGGTGCCGGGAGCGCCGCCGCAGTCGGGCCCCCGGTCCCGTGGGAAGCCGCCTTTGGGCGCCCATCAGCCCTCCCCGGAGGTGTGGGAGTCCGAGGCACCTTCCCGGGTCGAGGTGCCTATTAGAGCCCTGCGACGCGCGTCGACTCCGCGTCCGGACTCTTCTAGGAGCGGATCCCACCCCTCCGGCCTTGAGCGCCGTCGAGGAGGCGGCAAGAGACAGCACCGTTCCTCTTCCAGCGAGTCCGAGAGGGACAGGTCGCGACGCCGTTGGCACCGACGCTCCTATTTGGGCGCCCGCCGTCACAGACGCCATGGTCACGGCGCGTCCCGAGAGTCCCTGGCACCGAGGCACCGTGGCCACAGGCGCCACAATGAATCCAGGGACAGCTCCTCGGACATACATGTCTCGACCTCCTCTAGGTCGAAGTCTCGGGGCAGGAGCCATCACGATCGGGACCGCTCCAGCCGTTCTTACGACACCGTGCGCTCCTCCCGGACCTCGGCGTCAGTGCGTAGCCGTCTCTCCCAGGGCCGCACCGCAGGACCAGCCTGCCCTGCTGGCGCCCGATGCGCCTCTGCTCCAGGCCATGCCCTGGCAGGGACAGTGGTGCCAGTGGGCACCGTGGCCTCAGACACCTGCGCAGCCAGGCCCTCGCTCCGTGGCTGGAGCTTCTCAGTGCCGACCCACGTCACCTTCATGGCACCGAGATCAACTTGTGGGTGCCGAACCCCCGGCACCGACTCCGGCACCGAACCCGGACGTGGAGCCCTCGGTGCCGTTGGCCGCTGAAGGCGCCACGCCGTCCACCTCTTCGGCGCAGGGAGATTCGGTTGCGGTACCGCCTCCTTCTTCTTCCCAGGAGGACTTTAAAGCCCACCAAGAGCTGCTTCGGAGGGTGGCAGCCAACCTCGAGCTCCGGGCCGAGGAGATGGAGGAACCCTCCGACACCCTCTTCAATGTCCTCGCCTCCTCGGTACCAGGGCGTGTGGCGCTCCCTTTCCATCAGGGAGTTGCCAACATCACCACTGGCCTTTGGCAGACCCCAGCCTCTCTTGGGCCTATTTCTAAGAAGGCCGAGAGGAAGTACTTTGTCCCCGCGAGGGGTCTCGAGTACCTTTATACCCACCCAGCTCCAAACTCCCTAGTGGTTGAATCGGTCCACCACCGTGAACGGAATGGCCAGCCCACGCCAAAGGACAAGGATGCTCGTAGACTTGATGCCTTTGGTAAAAAGGTTTATTCGTCAACGAGTTTCCAGCTCAGAGTGGCCAACCATCAGGCGCTTCTGAGCCGCTACGAGTTTAACCTGTGGGGATCCCTCCCCAAATTTGAGCCCCTCATTCCTGACAAGGAGGTGAAGGAGTTCAGGGCGTCGGTTGAGGAGGGTGCGACCGCCGCCAAAGCGGCTCTCCAGGCGGCATCGGACGCTGCAGACACAGCCACTTGTTCGATGGCTACCGCCGTCTCCATGAGACGGGCGGCGTGGCTCTCGCTTTCGGGGCTGTCGTCAGAATCCCAGTCCATAATGCAGGACCTGCCGTTTGATGGCAAGGCCCTTTTCGCGGACCAGACAGACACCCGTCTGCACGGGATAAAGGACTCCTGTGCCACCCTGCAGACGCTAGACCTCTACGTCCCGCCTACTAAGGACAAACCCAGGCCTCAACCCTCTGCTCTGCAAGCTAGGGGCAGATATGAACCCCCGCCTAAGTGGCAGAGGGATCAAAGACGTCGGTCCCAATGCCAATCCTGCTCGGCCCCACGGCCTGGAGCCTCGAAGGCCAAACGGCAGGGAAAACAGCGTTTTTGACACGTTGAGGGGGGGTCACCGGGCCTATTGCCAGTGTACCCCCCACCCAGTTAATAAAGTTACCTTTTCTAAACCGTTTATCGGACTTCCGACTGCGGTGCTCCCATATAACGTCGGACCAATGGGTCCTCAGTACCATCTCCTAAGGGTATAAGCTGCAGTTTGTTTCAGCCCCTCCCACTTGTCCCCCGTCCGGGCGGCCGGACGGGTCCCCGGAGCATGCCCTACTCGTCTACCGGGAAGCAGAGTGCCTCCCCTCTCTGGGAGCGGTGGAACGGGTACCTCGGGAATACCAGGGCAAAGGTTTTTACTCCAGGTACTTTCTCATCCCCAAGGCGAAGGGCGGGCTTTGGCCCATCCTCGACCTGCGGAACCTCAACCAGTTTCTGGTGCGTTGCAAATTCCGCATGGTGTCCCTGGCCTCTATTATTCCATCCCTAGACCAGGGGGATTGGTTTACTGCACTGGACCTCCAGGATGCGTACTTTCACATCCACATTTTCGAGGGTCACAGGCGCTACCTCCGTTTCCTGGTGGGTCAGGACCACTTCCAATTTACAGTCCTCCCCTTTGGCCTTTCTACTGCCCCCAGGGTATTTACAAAGTGTATGGCGGTGGTGGCGGCCCACCTCAGGAGGCAAGGGCTGCAGATCTTCCCCTACCTCGACGACTGGCTGCTCAAGGGCCGGTCTCGCGCTCTGGTGCAGCAGCAGATGAAGTTCCTGCTAGACACCTGCGCGGCTCTAGGCCTACTGGTAAACGAGGAGAAATACACGCTACTTCCAGTTCAGCGCATAGAATTCATGGGGGCGCTGCTAGATTCCCGAGTAGCCACGGCCTCCCTTCCACGGGACAGGTTCGAGATGCTCAAGGCTCTCATCGCCTCCGTCACGGCTTTTCCGATAACCACGGCTCGCGTGTGCCTTCAAATACTAGGCTACATGGCAGCATGCACCTACGTGGTGCGCCATGCCCGGCTTCGGATGAGGCCCCTCCAGCTTTGGCTGGCCTCCCGGTACTCCCAGGCCAGGGACGGCCTGGACAAGGTTGTCACAGTGCCACCCAGGGTGGTGGCAGACCTCCAATGGTGGTCCCTCCCGAGAGCCCCGTCCCTCACTAGATCTAGTGTCGGACGCCTCAGACCTGGGCTGGGGAGCCCACATGGGGGATTTCAGGACCCAGGGTATGTGGTCACCACAGGAGCTAACCCTGCACATAAATGTCAGGGAGCTCAGAGCTGTACGCCTGGCGTGCGTGGCTTTTCGCTAGCACATACAAGGGAAGGTAGTCAGAGTCCTCACGGACAACATGACCGCCATGTACTACATCAACAAACGGGGGCATGCGCTCCCGGGCCTTATGCCAGGAAGCCCAGCTCCTGTGGGAGTTTTGTATAGCCCACAGTATACTCCTTTGGGCCTTTTACCTGCCCGGCAAGAGCAACACGCTTGCGGACCGCCTGAGCAGGGTATTCTCCCAGCAACACGAGTGGTCCCTGCACAAGGAGGTGACCAGGTGGATCTTCCTACAGTGGGGTGCTCCCCAGGAAGACCTGTTCGCCACCGCCCAGAATCGACAGTGTCCTCGATTCTGCTCCAGAGCGGGAGAGGACGAAGGGGCCATATCGGATGCGTTCCTGCTCCCATGGTCGGGGCCCTTCTTGTATGCCTTCCCGCCCTTCCCCTTAATAGACAGGGTCCTACAAAAGGTGAAGTCAGACGGTGCTTGGATGATCCTCATAGCCCCGGATTGGGCCCGTCAGCATTGGTACGGGTCCCTGCTGCAACTGTTAGCGGCCCCTCCTTGCAGGCTGCCGCTACGGCCGGACCTCCTCTCCCAGGAGGAAGGTCGCCTCCTCCATCCCAACCTAGCTGCGCTCCATCTGACAGCTGCTTCGTGGTTGAATGAGGAGGAGGGGAGGTGTTCTGAGGATGTGAGAAGGGTCCTGCTGGAAAGTAGGAAACCCTCCATGCGGCGAACCTCCCTGGCTAAGTGGTATAGGTTCTCTATGTGGGCGAGGGATAGAGGTTTCTCTCCCTCTTCCGCCCCTATCCAGCTTGTCCTCGATTACCTCCTGTCCCTTCGGACCGAAGGCCTGGCGCCCTCCTCCATCAGAGTGCACCTAGCGGCCATTTCAGCCTTCCATCCCCCGGTGCAGGGCCTGTCAGTGTTCTCCCATCACATGACAGCCCGGTTTCTGAAAGGGTTAGATCGGGCAGACCCCTAGTCCCGCTCTGGGATCTAAACCTGGTACTGTCCCGCCTCACAGGGCCTCCTTTTGAGCTGTTAGCCACGTGTTCGTGGTCCCACCTGTTGTGGAAGGTGGCGTTCTTAATGGTTATCACCTCAGCCCGCTGGGTCTCCGAGCTCAGGGCCCTGATCTCTGAACCGCCCTATATGGTCTTTCATAAAGACAAGGTTCAGCTCTGCCCTCACCCTGCCTTTTTGCCGAAGGTGGTCTCGGCATTCCATATGGATCAGGATATTTTCCTCCCGATCCTCTGTCCTAAGCCCCATTCCTCCAATGAGGAACGCCGCCTGCACATGTTAGACGTGTGCAGAGCGCTGGCCTTTTACCCGGACAGAACCAGGCCATTTAGAAGGTCCCCCCAGCTTTTCATTGCTTCGGCCGAGCGCATGAAGGGGCGACTGGTCTCCACCTAGCGGATCTCCCGCTGGATCACTTCGTGCACTCGCAACTGTTATGACCTGGCAGGGGTTCCCGCGCCTCCTATAGTGAAGGCTCATTCGTCGAGAGCCCAGGCCTCGTCTGCGGCCTATGTGGCTCATGTCCCTATTCAGGACATCTGTAGGGCTGCTACATGGTCCTATGTCCACACTTTTTCATCGCACTATGCGATCGTCTCCCAAACGCGGGATGACACCGGGTTTGGTAGGGCGGTGCTCCGCCCGGGCAACCCTTAAACTTTACACTTAAACTCCTACCCGCCTCCATCAGGGATAGCTTGGAGTCACCTACTGTGGAATATACATGAGCAATCACTCGAAGAAAGGAGAGTTACCTGTTCCGTAACTGGCGTTCTTCGAGATGTGTTGCTCAGGTGTATTCCACGTCCCACCCTCCTTCCCCTCTGTCGGAGTTGTCTGGCAAGAAGGAAATGAGGGTGGGGGGAGCACGCAGCCCCCTTTATGGCGCGATATACCGGCGTCACTCCAGGGGTCGCAGCGGTGCTCCCCCACTACGGATACTGCTAAGGGAAAAGCTTCCGGCACTGGTGCACGTGGCGAGCATACACACCTATAGTGGAATACACCTGAGCAACACATCTCGAAGAACGCCAGTTATGGAACAGGTAACTGTCCTTTAGCCCATGAGTAATGAATTCAGAGAGAAGCTGCTGATTGAAAATTATCAGGTAAGAAATTTGTCAATTTCTAATTTTAAATGTATAGCATAAGATTTTTGCTTTCCTAGTGATTAGGTAGTCATCCTAGAATAGTACAAAGCAACAGAGAGTCCTGTGGCACCTTTAAGACTAACAGATGTATTGGAGCATAAGCTTTCGTGGGTGAATACCCACTTCGTCAGACGCATGCGTCGGTATTCACCCACGAAAGCTTATGCTCCAGTACTTCTGTTAGTCTTAAAGGGGCCACAGGAATCTGTTGCTTTTTACAGATCCAGACTAACACGGCTACCCCTCTGATACTAGAATAGTACATTAACATTGATCTTCATTTTTTAAAATCACTGCATCCATTTTTTTAGAAAAAGCTGCTAGCAGTTATTAGTTATGAATAGAAACCAAATATTCTTTTTATTTATATGCATCAGATTTTCTTACCTGCCATGCAAGCATATGAACAGCACATGTAGTATTTATATTAAAATTAAAGCAGTTCAAATATTTACTATCATGTGGGCAAGACCATCTGCTAATACTTGTATTCAAACCAGAGATGAATTACAATATATATGGAGAAAGGGGGGAGGTGCTGGTTTTGATAGCTCCAGTTTTTATTAATCACTATCCCCATTTTGAAACTGTCTTGTGGATTTTCTTGCTTGATTTCACTTATGGGTTGGAACCAGTTTTCTTGGTGACTCACTGGAAGTATGGTGGTGGTTTTTGTGATTATGATTAGGGCTCTGTGTCTGTCATGGAGGTGGCAGAAGTCACGGATTCCGTGACTTTCCATGATCTCTGTGACTTCTGCAGCAGCCAGTGTGCTTGACCCCCGGGCCACCCAAGCAGCTGGCCCTAGGACCATCTGAGCAGCGGCCTGTGTGGCTGGCCCCCGGGACAGCCATAGCAGCTGCTGCTCAGCGGCCCCCGGCAGCTGGTGCCTCTTTCCATGCCCCCTCCCCCTTCCCCCAGAGCAGCGGCCCCCCAGCTAAGATTTAGTTAGGGGTATTTATAGTACAAGTCATGGACACGTCACCCATCATTAATTTTTGTTTATGGCCTGTGACCTGTCCATGACTTTTTTTACTACAAATACCTGTGACTAAATCATAGCCTTAATTATGAGGTTTGTGAGTTAGCAACCGGACTGAGATGACCAAACTCTCTCTTGTTCACTGCCTCTGAAGTACAGTATCTGTATACAGTCATCTAGCTCAAATCCCTAGTGTGAACTGGTGAATGACAAGTTAAAGAATCTGTATGCCTAATTAAATGGCCCAATAAATCTCTATTGACAGCAATGGCAAAGTTCTTTGTCTGGGCCTAAAGTTAGTAATGCATAATATAATTCAGGATTAAATTCCTACATCATCCATACAAGGAGCATAAGTAGTAATGATTAAAGCTGATTGTGCCAGATGTAATTTTCATGGCACTGTGACTTTTTTTTTCATAGTCTGTTTCTGTTTTTTCTTAACATAAAGATGTTTTTAGAATTATAGTGCTATGAAAGTAGTGTGACTTAAGTATAAAATGTTTTATCAAAATAAGACCTACTTTAGTGACCTTAAATTTTTTTAAAATGTTATAGCTGTTTTGCCATCTTTAATTGCTTTTAAACTATTGACATCTATTTGACATAACTTTCCTTTTTTAAACTAAATTTTAACTTTCATCATTCAGAAGTGAATCCTACCAATTTGTGGTTAGGAAAATGATCAAATTTTAAGAGATTAGCTTTAAAAACAAAAATAAAAGCAATCAGTGAAACACTGCAAAGGTGAGATATTGCAAAGCTTAGAAATAATACATATTTAAGTGGGCTTTTTTTTTAATGACTGCATAACTGCACATCTTGTTAACTGTGAAATTCAAGTGATCTGAGTTGATTCTGTTCTTTCTAAACAGAGACAGTATTTAATGAATCTGGAATTTTATATACAGTGTCAATATAACTGCTTTGAAGCACCACTTGGTATACTAAGACTTCTGTATCTTATATCAATCAATACCTTTGTAGTATTTGTACTACATAGAGGGTCAATATTTTCAGTAAGACAGAGTGAAGGAACATAAATCCACACCGTGTAGAGGTCAAGCATAGGCGTTTATTACGCACAGCGCTGGTGGAGTGTCACCTTGCTTATTAGGCTCAGAGACACTGTCAGTCAATTGATTACAATAGAATATATGGATTTCCCATGGGCGGGGGAAAGTGATGGGGTAGGCAGTTCCACACCCCGGGATAGGTTTTGGAGCAAGACAAGATAGCACATTAGCCAATGGTTAACAGGTTACATAATGTCTCCGCCCATGGTTTCAAGTTAACATTTAATTAATACGTTGATAAAATGTATTAGCATTAAATATAGATGTTGAATTCTGATTTGGGGTCCATAGGAATGAAGCAACTCCTTTGATTGTCCAACAGGTACATTCCTAGGGGATAAAGCAAAGAAACAGTGAAAGTATATGACAATAAAGATTGTCTCCTTTGTGTTTTAAGGCAGGCATTGGTCCCTGGGAAAGGGAGGTGGGAGGAGGCCATATCTTATACTGACATGTTCCAACCCTTCATGAACTCAAGGTTGGATTGTGGGAAGAACATCTCCCTACAGAAGAAAATAACACAACAGAAACAGGGCTGCTTTGTTCTATTTGCGACTTTGCATAAGACACAATATTCAGTTATTGCTCCAACATCTGGCAATTTTGCTGACCAGGCCTATCTTATCAAGCAAGGTTATCTTCGTTTATTCTGCTTCTTTTAGCTAATCACTGTTTGGTAGGCCTCTGGTCTCTTGACCAAACTCTGGACTTTGGGCCTGTAAAAGAGCTAACACAATCCATATACCAGGTTGTTATATAAAATGCACATGGATTTTAACCCTTCACATAGAAGCGTATTTCTGTATCCGTAATATATAATCGGAAAGGGATTTGCATGACTTAGGCCTGTATGTGGATGTAGACAAGTAGTGTTTGGGCACATAAATTAGATTAATTCAAATCTATGTACCTGTAACTTTAAAAATCTGGTCCATGATATATTTTAACCAGAGCACTATTATTCTTGTGTGCTAAAAGTGTTAGGTGCTCCACAAAACCTGTATGACCCTGTTTTCAACGGTACGAAATGCACACTGGACAAGGCAGGGGCTTGCTTAACACTCCCCCTATTCATGTCTATATATGTAGAATCATAGAAATGTCGGGTTGGAAGGGACCTTGAGAGGTCATCTATTCCATTCCCCCTGCGCTGGGGCAGGTCCAAGTATACCTAGACAATCCCTGACAGGTGTTTGTCTAACCCAGGGGTCGGCAACCTTTCAGAAGTGGTGTTCTGAGTATTCATTTATTTACTCTAATTTAAGGTTTCGCGTGCCAGTAATACATTATAATGTTTTTAGAAGGTCTTTCTATAAGTCTATAATATATAACTAAACTATTGTTGTATGTAAAGTAAATAAGGTTTTTAAAATATTTAAGAAGCTTCATTTAAAATTAAATTAAAATGCAGAGCCCCCCAGACTGGTGGCCAGGACCCAGGCAGTGTGAGTGCCACTGAAAATCAACTTGCGTGCCGCCTTTGGCACGCGTGCCATAGGTTGCCTACCCCTGGTCTAACCCGTTCTTAAAAACCTCCAGTGATGGGGATTCAACAACCTCCCTTGGTAACTTGTTCTATGCTTAACTACACTTATGGAAAGTTTTTCCTAATATCTAACTTAAATCTCCTTTGATGCAGATTAGGCCACTTTACTTCTTGTCCTACTTGCAGTGGATATGGAGGACAATTGATCACCGTCCTCTTTATAACAACCATTTACATATTTGAAGACTGTTGTTAGGTTCCCCTGCCCCAGTCTTCTTTTCTCAAGACTAAGCAAGCCCAGTTTTTGTTTTTGTTTTTAAAAAAACCTTTCCTCATAGTTCAGGTTTTTGACATCTTTTGTAATTTTTTTTTTGCTCTCCTCTGGACTCTCCAGTTTATCCATATCTTTCTTAGACTAGGCATCTGGAACTGGACACAGTACTCAAGGTGAGGCCTCACCAGTGCTGAGTAGAACGGGACAGTTATCTCCCATGTCTTACATATGACATTCTTGTTAATATACCCCACAATGATATTGGCCTTTTTCTCAACTGCATCACATTGTTGACTTATATGCAATTTGTGATCCACTATACCATCCAGATCCTTTTAAGCAGTACCACTGCCTAGCCAGTTAATCCCTGTTTTATGGTTGTGCATTTGATTTTTCCTTCCTAAGTGTAGTGCTTTGCATTTGTCTTTGTTGCATTGTATTGTGTTGATTTCATATTCCTGAGGGAATTCTGCATCCAAAAAGGAAAATTTCTGCACCAAAAAAAAAAAAAATCTGCAGACGCTATTTTAAAATCCTGCCAAGTTCTGCATATTTTATCTTTCAATAAATAAATGTGGAGGCTCCAGCATGACAGTGGGGAGCACAGGCCAGTGGCTGCATGGAGGTAGGAGATCACCCTGCAGACCTCCACCCCCAGAGACACGGACTCAGCGGTGAGGCTACACCTGACACAGTGCAAGGGCCAGACCTACCCCAGAAACAGCCCAGGGCCCAGCCCCTCCATGCCAGGTGCAGCCGCCGGGGAAGATTTATGGGGGTGGGTCTGATTGGCGTTCCTTGCAGGGGAAGAGGAATTCCTGTCCTCTCCCATCGCCAGCCCAGCTGAGATTAGCAGCTGAGCCTGGTGCACGGTAGGAGCCACTGGCGGGCTGTCCCCAGTGATTTACCTCTCCTCTGGCTGCTCCAGACGCACCCACACTGCTGGGAAGGGGCACATGACTGCTCTTGTGGCTTCCCTTTGCTTCCCCATCAGAAAGTCATTTTTCTGTGGGGAAGCAAGAAATCTGTGGGGGTACAAATTCTGCACACAAAGGGTACGTCTACACTTACCTCCGGGTCCGACGGCAGGCAATCGATGTTCTGGGATCGATCCCGGAAGTGCTCGCCGTCGACGCCGGTACTCCAGCTCAGCGAGAGGAGTATGCGGCATCGACGGGGGAGCCTGCCTGCAGCGTCTGGACCCGCGGTAAGTTCGGACTAAGGTACTTCGAATTCAGCTACGTTATTAACGTAGCTGAATTTGCGTACCTTAGTCCGAAGTGGGGGGGTAGTGTGGACCAGGCCACACAGTGCCACAGAATTCCCTCAGGAGTAATTTCAGACCAGTTCTCCAATTTGTCAAGGTCATTTTGAATTCTAATTCTCTCCTACAAAGAACTTGCAAACCCTCCCATCTTGGTGTCATCCACAAATTTTATACGTGTACTCTCCACTCCATATTCCAAGTCATTATTGAAAATATTGACTAGAGCTGGACTCAGAACAGACCCCTATGCGACCCCACTAGATATGCTCCCCCTCCCCTGCATTTTGACAGTGAAACATTGATAACTACCCTTTGAGTTCAGTGTTTCAACCAGTTTTGCACCCATCTTGTTGTAAATTTCATCTAGACCACATTTCCCTAGTTTGCGTATGAGACTGTCGTGGAAAAAAATCAAGATATGTTGTTCCACAGCTCCCCTCTCCCCTGCAATCCGGTAGGCCAGGAACCCTGTCACAGAAGGAAATTAGTTTGGTGTTGTGTCCTTATAACCCGGTTATCCTCTAGGTGCTTACAAATTGTTTAATAATTTGTTCCAGTATCTCTCAGGTATCAAAGTAAGGCTTGATTGGTCTATAATTCGCTGGGTCTCCTTTGTATCATATGCTCTTTGTTCCCCTTTTTCAGGAGAAGGGCAAACTTTAAAAAGAGGAACAAGAGTATATGATCACATACTATTATATAAGTAATAAAATATCATACCATTTTTTTACTACAACTGTCTGAGGTGCATTTTGAAAGTTTGGCCCCATTGGAGCCAAGCCTGATTCACTGTGCTGCTTGTATACAAATGACTTCTTATTCTGTCTGGCTTGCGTCATAGTATATAGCATTGAAATATGCTGCACATGAATCTAAGCTTGTAGAAAAGTATCTGTTGCGAATGATCATGCACAAAGGAGTAGAGTTGAGTTTTCACCTATAACTTCAATATTGTCATTTATTGACTTAAGTGTTTAAATGTGCCATCAGACTTGTCTCTAAATAAGACTTTTATGGAATTTTCTTTAAATTTAAGCTGCCAAGAGTGTTTAGTTCAAATATTGATGCATTGGTTGAACTTTCCCTATTTTAACTGTTCAAATGTTTTTAGTCACAAGGAGGAAGGGTGCAATCAAAAGTTAGTCAATTTATTTTGCAAGGAAGGGGTTTTACCAATCTGAACTAAACATACAGGCGAGTCTCATCTTATGCCGGGGTTCCGTTCCGCGGTTAGCGCATAAAGCGAAAACCGCGTATAGTCAAAATTACATTGAGTTGAATGGTGGGCAAAATCGTGCACACTATAGGTACAGTATTAAAATTGTTGTTTTTCTCTTTTTTTAGTTTTTGTTTTTGCTGACCGCGTAAAGCTGAAATCGTGCATGTTAAATGCGCATAAGATGCGACAGACCTGTAGCTAGTTTTTCATTAAGTATTCTTTTTAAAATAAATGCTCTATAAAAAGTAAGATTACATTTACGTTTAAACCTGATAAGCAAGTTTCAATACGTATTTTGTAAAATGAAGGGTTTTATATGAGAGAGAGTGTGGTTCAGTCTATAGGACACTGAGCTGGAAGTTAAAAGATCTCAGTTCTAGTCTTGGCTGCTTTGTGTCCTTAGTCAAGTCACACTCTTTGTTTGCTTCCTTTCACACCCTTGGCCTGGGCAAATTGCAAGCTCTTTGGGATAGGATTTGTCTCTTAATGTGTCTTTACAGTTCCTAGTACAATGGGGCTTTGATCCTGGTTGGGGTCTGCAGACTCGGTTATAATACCAATTAATTTGTAGACCCTTCAAAAATGAATTTGTAATTGAATCTCTCCAAATTTAATATTGTTGAAAGTTGCTATTTTAAACCATATATTAAATACTAACAAAGGTAAAATGATCCATGAATGGGAACTATTTGGTTCAGAGGAAGGTATCCTTTCAGTTACAGTTCCTAGTCCTATATCCTGTCTAGGTTAGTTTTGAACAAAAGTCATTACGGTCTGGTCTGATGCCTTTTGAGTTGTCCTTATTAAATGAGTTGATCATAGTCTTATCCAGTTTTAATGGACAGGTAGTCACATCACCAGTATCACAACTAGCACTTCTGTTACCTGATTCAGCAGAGATGGCTTTTTTTTAAAAGGAGGTATTGACTGGATTTGAAGAGTGAGCTACCCTCTTGTCTTTCAAGGTCAGTCACACTGATGGGACAGCGTAAGGAAGTTTGCATTGCTGCTACTCTGACTGTTCCCCTTCTTTGAATACACTGAGACGATCCATCTTGAGGACTATAAATCAGCACCTTCTAAAAATCCTAAAACACATTTCAGACAACAGTTGGCCTGGAACTTATCTAGAAACCTTCCCACACAAAAATCCTTCTAAAACATGTAGATTTGACACATCCATACACTCCTTTTTCACTATCCTCTAACCTGTTGGTTCTCAAGCTATTTACCATTGTGGGCTGCACATGTGGCCCACAATGTGTTATGTGGGCTGCATCCAATTCTACCTGTATAGCCCTGAGGATGTCACATGGGCCGCAGCTGGGTGCAGATTGGGCCACAAGTGGCCCATGGGCTGCAGGTTGAGAACCACTGCTTCTAACCCCTTGTTATTTGATTCCACTTAAGATGCAGTATTAGCATGTTAAACCATTATATGCACAGTTAATCTATTGTATGCACTTATTTAATTTCAGATTTCTTATCCTTAAAACAACCTAGATCCAAAATGCTTAAAATGTGGAATCTCTGACCACCTCATTAATTACTTGTAAGGATCACAGTAGCAGTGGAATAGATGATCGTTGTGCATTAAATACCTGTGTAATTATCCTCTGCTTATCTTTTAATTGATCACTAGAGTGTACTGTGACATTACAACTGCTAATTGTGATAAAATAGTCTTGCTCTGGAAAGAACTTTGTTATCTAGACTGAGTCATACTTGCTATGACCAAGTTGATTTTGCTTCACTACTTTATAGTGGTGCTGTGAATACTTTGGGCAGGGGTAGGAGGGTGCATGCATCTGACTTACATTCAAAGTGTAAAATTGCTACATGTTTGACAGAAGGTTTTGTCTTCTGAGAGGGCTAGGGGGTTTCTGTTTACGTAGGTGTATAGAAGATAATTTTAAAAAATGAGCCTCTGAGAATTGGAAATACTTGAACATCTCCCTAGCTTGGCAAAGATGATGCTGACAAAAAGCCTACTTCTGCATTGTCAGTCAGGAATTTTTACTTAAAGGAAGTTACCACATGCTCTTGTGTGGTTCTCAAAAACGCTAATGATTTTACAGTTCTCAAGTACCTGAATCGAAGACACCATTGTTTCAGTTCAGAAGATTGGACAGGATTTGCTGTGGAGAGCATCAGTGTTCTACCTTAGTAGAATGAAGGCATTGTTGAGCAACACAAGGCTCTCCTTTTCCATCCTACAGCTAGAGCATGTATCTTCTATTCCTACTTCCAGCTCCTGACTGATCAGAGTGAGAGAGACCCAAAGTGAGAGCAAACAAGTCTGACACACAGGAATGTAGAATGCTACAGCTGAGCCACTGAATCAGAAATAGCAAGGTTTTTATGAATGTTGAGTTGAAGGAATCATCCCCAATGGTGTCACCACAAGCTTTAACTTGGCGTCCATTGTGAGACTGTAGGGTTTTAACTGACTACGAAGTGTGCACTCCTTCAGCTCATAAGCCTAACTGTGGTTCAAGTTGGCCCATTTTTGTTGCTTCTTCACCTTACTCAGTGATTCACCTAAGTTCAGATGAATGTTGCAGTTGAGATTTCATGATCAATAAATTCTGGTGTCTGAGTGGGAAAGATCTACAGTTTTTGGATCACTAGGCAATTTGTTTCTCTTATAATGTATTTTTATTCTTTGGGGGAAATGATTCAGATCTTAGTGGGCAATTTTGAAACAATATCTTATGTCAAAAAGCAGGGCATAGTTAATTTGGATGTAGCCTTTGATGATATTTATTTATCTGCTTATTTATACTTCTCAAAAAAAAAAAAAATTCCCTTCTCCTCCCAGAAATAGGAGTTATGCTGCTTGTTGTCCATGAAATTGTGTTCTGTGGAAGAAATCCCAGACAGAGAACTTAGAACTCACCAGTCACTGGAGTTCTCCTATTAGGAATTTTTCTATGAATTTACTCTGACAATTTGTGGCTATTTAATTACAGTATGTTATGTAGAAATGAAAACAATTGAGAGTTGACTATACCAACACATTAAAGCACATAGGGGTACTGTAGAATAACTGAAAAATAAATGTTGAACTTTATTTTAAAAAAAATCTTGCTATAATACTTCTCCCATGCTTTTAAACTGCATGTTGTCAGAGGTTCATATAATTTAGAGAGGGCTTAGATTTCCCATTTTAGGTCTCTTCCATTCCCCTGTTAGTTGAGAATTATTTTGGTCAGCACATATTAGTGTGTTTCTGTCTGGTGTAGACTTAAATGTGCCACATGGTGAGTTCTCTTGACAGATTATACAGGGTAACACATCTTACTGTCAGAATTTATTTTTTCTTGATATTAAGCATGTTTTTTTTCCTGTTTAGTTTCATTCCATGAATCCTATTTTTACACCCTTTTTATATATATATATTCATCAGAATCCAGATCATATATTTGTGAGGGAAGATACTTGTGTATGTGTGCTGAAGGTTCACCATCTCTGGCATTGAATAATCAATACTAAGAGAGAAATAATACACTAGTGCTATTGCAGTTGACTTAATGCTACAGCCACCTCTTTCAAGACAACAATTTTAGGATTGGAGATCATATCATTCCCAGATTTATTGTGAACAGGCTTATATACTGTGTTTATATTGTAGTTACATTGCTCAAATCTTTAAATACAAAACATTACATGAACATATTATTTAGGTTGCAAAGTCAGGCACTCAGAAATTAGGAAATGCCATAATTAAGGTTGCCTGTGCTGTAAGTCCATTACAGTTCTAGTAATCAAGAAGCTAACTTGGGAGCCTGTACTCTACCACTACATCACACTCAAAAACCTTCTGCCTAGAAGTCTTGGATTTAATATTGGATTTGCTGCTATATTACAATACAGTAAATGTGCAAAGAGAACTTTTGTCTGAATTCATTTTCTGCTGGGGCACCCATGTGCTTCTTATTGAAGTAGTTATTTGAATAGGAACAATATAGGAATACATTTTAGTAACTGTGCTCACTGTGGGCTGTCACACTGGAATTTGCGAAGGACACTTATTTCACTGATTTTTTTTTTTCCCCAATGGCTTGAGATTCCCCTCTCCAAGTTGTTCCTCTCCCCACAGTAATCCACATGTTTAGTGCAGTAGAATAAGTCTGAGGGTTGCCAATAATCCTGTTACATTCCAAGAGATATTGAATCAGCAACTTTCATGTTTTTTTTCCTCCCAGATGCACAATCAAAGAAGATGATCATGTTTCTGATTTACTACAACTGGAGAGTCAGAAGTAAGTTTGATTTCTGACATTGAAAGATTTTGGAGCATGTTTTCTGTTAGTTCTTATACTGCTTTTGTTTCAGAATGTCAGTGGTATACTTCACTCTGTAATGTATTACCTTGCAGTCCGTGGTTAGTGACATCCTTAACTAGCTCTACTGCGATAGCACCTATCACATTTGCAGCTATTGTAGAGGAAGAGCTCCAGCAAGAAGCTGCTCTTATCAGGAGCAGAGAGAAACCTTTGGCTTTGATCCAGGTAAAAGAAGCTGTATTTTTTTCACTACCTCTTTTAGAGATGACATTTTAGAATCAGTTATTCATATGCTGCGTAGTGTCTACCAGCTGTTAAAGCATAACTTCAGGCTCATTTTGGGGAGGGTACGGCTAGCCTGGGGTGGGCAAACTTTTTGGCCTGAGGACCACATCCGGGTATGGAAATTGTATGGCGGGCCATGAATGCTCATGAAATTGGGGTTGGGGTGCGAGCTCCGGCTGGGGCTGTGGGCTCTGGGATGGGGTTGGGGATGGAGGGGGCTGCAGTATAGGAGGGTGCTCTGGGCTGGGACCGAAGGGAGGAGGGGGATGAGGGCTGGGGCAGGGTGTTGGGGTGCGGGGAAGTGGCTCAGGGTTTCAGGCTCCGGGCAGCGCTTACCTCAAGCGGCTCCTGGAAGCAGCAGCATGTCCCCCCTCTGGCTCCTACGCAGCGGCGTGGCCAGGTGGCTCTGCTGCATGCTGCCCCGTCCGCAGGTGCGGTTCCCGGCCAATGGGAGCTCCGGGGGCGGCGCTTAGGGTGGGAGCAGCATGCGGAGCGGAGCCCCTTGGCTGCTCCTACGCGTCGGAGCTGGAGGGAGGACATGCTGCTGCTTCCAGGAGCTGCGTGGAGTGGCCCCTGACCATGCTCCCTGGCTGGAGTGCCAGAGCAAGGCAAGCCCCAGACCCTGCTTCCCAGCGGGAGCTTGAGGGCTGGATTAAAATGGCTGGTGGGACGGATTCGGCCCGCGGGCCATTGTTTGCCCACTCCTGGGCTAGCCTGGCAATATTTGGGGCCCTTAGCTGCTGGGGCTAGGTTCCATGTTCCCCAATTTTCTTTGCTTGCCCTCATGGTTTGGAGTGTCTTGCCTTCTCCCATTCTGCTAGAGGATGACATCCAGCCAGTCCATGAGCATTTTAGAATCTGTTAGGCAGGTCCTGGGGCTATTTGTCCTATTTAAGGCCTGCCCAGCTAGCAGGTTTTTTAAAAGACCTAGCATGTAAAAACTTATCTGTATTTGAAAGAAATGAAGAATATTCATTGATTTCTGACGTGCAGGATGTATAATTATTCAGGGCTATTAAACCTTATTGGTAACGGTAATTTGTTTTAAAAAGTAACATTGTTATACAGTGAACAGTTTCCATCCCCCATGAGATGATTTCTTCTAGACCTGATTATAAAATGCTGACTTCCCCTTTCCCCTCTCTTCCCCCCCCCCTTTCTTTCGTCCTTCAGATTGAGGAACGTGCTATTCAGGATTTGCTAATCCACTACGAAGCTTTTGACAACCCTGATGAATTTGTTGTCATTGAAAGGGCTCCACAGGGACCTATTGCAACACCTTTGTGGAACAAGCACTGAAGTTAATCCATCATGAATTTCATGAAGATATGTCTACTTCAGAGTTTTTGACTTTTATTACAGGTAGAATTGGAGTGGGGGGAGCAGTCTTGTAAATTTAGTATCAGTGTTAAAATGCTGCACATAATCTGCATGCATCTGATTATACTAGAGAGAGAATGCAGACTATAATTTGTTAGTGTCCATTATTCACACCATAAAATGTATGTATGTTTTGACAACAAACTTTTTACCATACCCTGTGTTAATAACATTCTATATAAAATTGTAGATTGAAAATACATTTGCTTATATTAAGGTTTAGTCCATATTAGTACAATAAAGTTTTTGTTAAATTCACAGGTGGTGGAAAAAAGTAGGCGCTAATTTTGTGATTATTGTAAAACTGACCATTTAAAATTATGCATCTTTTAAATGTGAGCATTTAATCAGGATTGACATGACAGATTAGAAATATCCCAAATGTATCTTAAATTTCATCTAAAAATACAATTTGGCAATGCAGTTTTTCCTAACCTCTGATATGTATGTATGAGTACTGGTTCTCTCAGCTATTGTGACTAATACTTTTGACTGTTACTTTTCATGGTGAGCCTCTGTGCTGGACTTAATGTGCTCTGCTACTACCTGCTTCCAGTTCAGTTATGTGTGTTTTTACACTGTTGGTAGGTTGGCCTTTTGAGCAGCCCAAGCTCTGTTATGGTTTAAAACAAACACAGTTCAGTGGGATGTGATATCACTAGTTGGATTATCCATGATGTATTTTGGTAAATTGGTACAATTTTAGAACCACCGTGTTAAAGTACAATATATTTAAAGTGCTGAGGAGATGCAAAACCTGTATGTTAAATATTAGAGCTACAAGGATGAATGCTTAACTGTGGATTTTGAGAATACCTAATTTGCAAAGATTTCATGGCTGGCTTTTCAGTATTGTGTGTTCAAAAAGTTCTTTGTGCCTGGTTTCTCTGAACAGATTTATAAAAATTGTTTAATAGCCTTATGTACAATATGCTGTCTTGTTGGTTTGTGTTTGGGTAGTTAAATGTGGACTTACCAGTTTCAGTAATCTCAGCGTTTACAGATCCTGGGCAAACTGGAGAGGATCAAACTTAGAGAAGGTATTACCCAGATGGATGTACAAAGCAATCACTGTGTGATAAATTATTTGAGTCTTGGAAAACAATGTAGCTGCATCTAATGGCTTCAGGTGGGCTACATAAAAAAAAAAAAACACATGTAAACAAATGCAATAAACATTAAAATCTTGATTCAGACAAATGTGTGTACTTAGTTTTTGTGTACCATTGTATAAAAATTTACTTTTGTGGCAATTAGAGTATTTCTAAAAGCATTTTCATTTCATATGGACCATGAACAGTGTGCTTAATACAAGATAAAATTTCAAGTAAACGCCTATAAGGGGGAAGGGGATTGCTGTGGAAGATATCAATGTATTTAAATACTAATGCTGAATATTTGAAGATTTTCTATTGCTTCAATTCCTCTTGCTGTTTAAAGTTTTGTAAAACAACTGTATAATTTTTTTTAAAAAGCAATTACTATGTACAGCAGGGGTCGGCAACGTTCGGCACGCGGCTCGCCAGGGTAAGCACCCTGGCGGGCTGGGCCAGTTTATTTACCTGCTGACGCGGCAGGTTCGGCCGATCGCGGCCCCCACTGGCCGCGGTTCGCCGTCCCGGGCCAATGGGGGCGGTGAGAAGCCGCAGCCAGCACATCGCTCGCCCGCGCCGCTTCTCGACGCCCCCATTGGCCCGATAATAAGTGATAATACTTAATTTTGCACTCATGTGGTAGGTGTATACGCTTTCGTGAAATTGAAAAAACATCTTTGGAACAATTGCATTAACGTAGTTTAAATTTTACAGCCAAAATCTGAGGCAAAAAGCTTTGAATGAGTGTCTACTTGGACAATATGTGTGTCTTAGATTTAAAAGTACAATAAATAAAATTAAAAGTTAGCAGATGGCTTGAAACATTTTGAAATGTCATTGATGTCAGCATTTCAAAGTATAGTGGGTAAGATCAAGTCATTCATATTTGATACATTCTGGAGGTAATTTACTGTACTTACACTCTCTATGAAATTTTAAATGAAATTTTAAAAGCATAAACTGAAGACAGAAATTCTTCAAAAACATGTGAAATCCTTTATTTATAGATATGTGATTAAAGAGTTGTGACTGATAGGATAGACAAGTGACAAAAGCTAAAATGCCAAATTGTCCTGATACAAGTATAATGCCAGTAGTCTGCAATATATTAATTCTCATGTGCTAATATAGGACTTTATTCTGTTTTCCTGATTGAGGTTCATGTCACCAAAAGTTTGTATTTAAATATTTAAGAAAGGTATTTTAAAAGGCCAGTCCTATTTTATCAATTTTATATATGAATGTTTTAATTTCTTGAACTAAACAATACATCAGTATCAACCCAGTGAAATAAATTTGAGATTATCAATTCAATCCTTTTTAAAAAGCATCTCCTAGGAAATGCATGCACTAGTTTCCTCTTAAGGGAATTTTACCTAAATAATCTTAAAAATTAGCACCTTCTCTTTAACAATACTTTCTTTGGTTGTAATGAATAATATATTACCGACCAAAGAAGTACTAAGAAATAGTTATATTAATGACAAATAAATTGGTAGCATACATGTATAAAACTTATTTAGAATGACAAATCCCAAGCCATATTATGGTAACTAAATATATATACATATTTTCATTCTTCCAGAAATAATTAGGAAACAATTAGTTTCCCCATGAGGTAGTTTATGTGGATGTTATGAACTTGTTAACTGATAGTTACCAAAACTGATAGTAATTACCAGTTGCTATTAAAATTGGAGTTACTCTAAGATGGGAGAACACAATTTGAGAATATAATTAACATATTACATACAAAAACCTTCATGAAAAGGACATTATTTAGGTTGCAAAGTTAAGCACTTGAAAGTTAGGAAATGTCAGAATTACAATTGCCTGTGTAACCTGAATTTGGCCCCTTTGTGCATCCAACCTCTGAATTTAATGAGGCCAGAGTCTTCTGGAAAAAATAGCATGTGATCGTGTAATTAAAGATCATAATGCACAGGCACAACGGGGCTAAATGATGGTTGCACAAGCAACTGTAACTCTGGCATTTCCTAACTTTCAGATGCCTCATATTGCAAGAGAAGTTGTGACATGCAGAAGATCAAAAATCGAGTTGGGTGTAGAACCCAGACTTATTGATTCCTAGTTATGACCATTCTCCGTTCTGCAAATTATTTAAAAACACAATTAAACAACAAAACCCCCAACCAGAGCATTCTTTGAATACATGGCATCTATTCAAAACAATCAAAAATTTCAAGGCAAGAGTTTTAATTTTAGCACTCTGTCAGATTCCCATGTAGCTAATTTTAATAACTTGAAAATTAATTCCCAAAACCTTGTTATGTAAATACAAATCCTCTATATGTATTGTCTTTACAGTATACTAGCACTTAATTCCAATTTTTATCTAGCTATAGCAGGAAGGAATAGATTTAGATCAGGGGTTCTCAAACTTCACTGCACTGCAACCCTCTTCTGACAACAAAAATTACTACAGGACTCCAGGAGTGGGGATCGAAGCCTGAGCCCATCTGAGCCCCACTGCCCTGGGTTTGGGAGAGGGGGCAAAGCCCAAAGACTTCAGCCCCAAGCTGGGGAGGGGGGGAGGCTGTAACCTGAGCCCTGCACCCAGGGCTTGAAGCCCTTGGGCTCAAGCCTCAGCCCCAGACTCCAGCCCTGGTGACCCCATTAAAACGGAGTCACAACCCACTTTGGGATCCCGACCCACAGTTTGAGAACCACTGATTTAGATTAAACTGTTCCAAGCAAAGCTGCAGCAGTTCTGTCATTTGCAGTGGCACAACACTCTGCAAAAAATGCCTGCACTCTGAACTGTTAAGGAAGCCACTGCACCTGTTCAAAAACAATTATGCCTTGTTTGAATTTGTGGTGTGTTTCCTGTAAAGATAAGCATAAAAATCCTAACTTTATGAAGAAATGAAATGCAAAATCTAATTCTTATGATCAGTTCTAGTAACTTTCCATAATAACCTGACTTAGTACAGCCAGGAACTTTGTAATTATCTTTTTTAACTATTTTACCAAAACATAATGGGTATTTATCAAAAATTTGTCAAGTTCAAGGGTTAAATTTCCAGGCCTTAATGTAAATTGGTATCTACAAAAGTCGCCTCACTGTTTACAGTGAAATGAACATATGGCATTTTGGTGTGTAATTTCAAAACTCCTCACATTATGGCTTGTTGGCATAAGAATTGGGAAGTTAACAAAAGGCTTTTTATTCAATATACACCAATATCTAGTTGCTGGGTGGGATGAGTGTTTTGAGAAGGATTAGTTGAAGTATTTTATTGTTTTGTCTTCTCCTTCATTATCTCAAACTTCAAAGCCACTTCCCCCCCCTTCCAAAAAGGGAGGGGGAGAGGGGCTGATTTGAAAGCAATACTTTCACTTCTCATGGAGACAATATTATGTTTAAACAATTTTAATTTGTCTCTTTTTATACTGCTGCAGTAACTCCAGGCTATTGAAGTTTCCGGCACTTGATACCATACAGCATTGTACTGTAAGTCACCTGCTCTAAGGCCTTTCAGGAATATGGCTAATCTGTTACTTTGCAACACAGGATAGATTAGTTAAAGAGAGAGGAGACCAAACGAGTGATTTCAGTCAGTTAGTTTACCTGTAATTGCTTTAGTCTACAAGTAACCTTCGTTGTTCATGAGCAGACTCCATGTGGAACATGCAGGAGAAGATCTTATTATACATACCGTTGCTTTAATTTCACAGGAGGGAGACTACTGACCACATATGCTCATTTAACTTGTTGTAGGAACCTCTTGATGGCACTAACCCCTGTTGTACTACTTTAACTATACATCTGTAGTTAAAGCAGTATAACCCCTTCACTGTAGATGCACTTATACTGGGATAAAGTGCTTATACTGGTATAGTTCATTCGCATAGGGGAAGGGCAATAAGATATATGGGGGTAAACATATACACTGGTATAACTGCATCCACATTAGGGTTTGTACCAGTATAACTATTTCAGTGAAGAATCACACCCGTAACCAAAATAGTTGCACCATTACAAAAACCATGTGATGACTAAGCCTTATGGCAAGTTCAAAATGCAAGGGATAAAGTCCCGGCTCCACTGAAGTCAATGGTAAAACTCCAACTGATTTCAGTATGGCCTGGATTTCACCAATAAATCTTATTTTGTCTCCTGAGATGTGCTAACAGATTAAGAAAATCTATTGTCAATCTTTTCCTTTTCTGGAGGTGGAGGCCTCAGTAACAATGAATATTGAATAACATAAGCATAGTTGTTAGTAGTTCCTTAGACTCTAAAGTGGAGGTAGTGGTGAGGTTGGGAAATAGCTCTCAAGAGACAAAAGTGGGGCACTGTCTTCCCCCCCCCCCCCCCAGTGCTTAATGAATAGTTTACTTTTTCCTAAATATTTTTTATGTTGTTCATTTAATTGCTGTAGGAAAATTGATGGAAGGAATTCCGCTTACCTAGATAAGTTTGTTACCACAACCACTGTTTGATATAGCATCTTTTTCCAATTAAAAACCTTAGTTTATAGATGTATTAAAATTTCCCTATATGGCAATGAGTTGTATGTTAAGCAATCCAATAATACTGAACTGGGACTCGATTAAAACCATGCTTGACCACTTAAGCTATTCCATAGTTCCTGAATGTCTTAGGGGCAGCCACAAGGTAAATGTGGCGCAATGTCTTCACATTGCATTTGGATGTTGCCGCTGATATTTCAACAAATATCAAATGATTTTATTTCTGACTCCAGTGACTACAGTGGATTCCATTTTAAAAAAAATGTTACCAATAGTTTCAGCAAAGTAGTATTAGATTTTAAGGCCAGTAGAGATCGTTATGATCATCCAGTTTTACTTCCTGCATAACACAGGCCACAGAATTTCATCAAGTGCTTCTGACTCTAAACACTTAGCACTGAAGAAGTTGATACTGCCTTCATCTGCTGTTACCTCTTCAGAACTGAAAGTGTTGGTACAGCAAGAGTCAGAAAATCCCAAATGCTCTTCGGTACTACAAGCTTTAATATCCGGGACTCATCAAATATCTGCACAAATTCACCTGACATCACAGGAATTCATATGCTCCAGAGATCTATTTGTTTCTGAGGAACTAGAGTCTCCTTCGTTGAGCTCAAGACTCCCAATACTGCAGCCTGACTTATCCCTGGACCTCACTTTTCGCTAGTACAGGCTACCTCCCTGGTGTATCAATATGCACTGACAGATGGACAATTCCTCTTCCTTTGTCTGTTCCTCTATTGGAATATGAGGAAGAGAGTTCTTCAGACTCTGATTTCAGTACAGAGCTCTGCTGGCTGACCACCTTTGATTACCAAGAACCTGCATAATCAAAGGATACTTCCAGGCTTTTACCACCATGATTTGCCAAGTGTCCTCTCTGGTATGAGCAGTCCTGGCAGCTCCCTCCATTCCCATATTTCAGGACTTGATGAAAAGAGTGGCAGTCACTCTACAAATTCCATTAGAAGAAGTCCAAGATACCCAGCATAAATTGCTTGGTGTACATGCACCGTTGTCAGTCTTTTCTAAGGTGCTATTAAAACCTGCCAAAATGACTGGGCAGACTCTTGCTACTGTCTTACCTGACAGCTAAAAGGGCAGATTAAAAATATTATGCCCTGGCTAGGGCATTAGAATTTTTATTTTCTCATCCTCCTCCTCATTCTGTGATTGTGGAGGCAGTGAATTAGCATAATAGGTAACACCATTCAACAGTAACCCCCCATAGTAAGGACCCGAAGCACTTAGACTTTTTTGGTTGTAAAAGTATTTTGTCTGCAACCCTGGAATTCAAGATTGCTAATTATCGGGCAATTCCGGCAAAATATAACCACGTCAATTACACAAAGTTTAGCTCTTTCATTGAGCATTTACCACAGGGAGCAATTTCAGGATAGTTTTGCGGAGGGGCAGATTTTGATGAGAACCATCTTGCAGGCTTCTCTTAACACAGCTGGTACGGCAGCTAGCTCCATCTCCACTGCCATAGTTATGTGTAAATCCTCCTTGCTCCAGTCCTTGGAATTTTCACAGAAAGTCCAAAGCACAGTAGAGGACCTTATCTTTGATGGTTTGAAATTGTTTAGTGACTCTATGGACGACTCCCTTCATTCTTTGAAAGACAAATTCTTTGAAATTTATGGAGGATAGGTCCATCAATGGCTATTAGCCAAGATGGGAAGGGATGGTGTCTCTAGTCTCTGTTTGCCAGAAGCTGGGAATGAGCAACAAGGAATGGATCACTTGATGATTACCTGTTCATTCCCTCTGGGGCACCTGGCATTGGCCACTGTCAGAAGACAGAATACTGGGCTAGATGGACCTTTGGTCTGACCCAATATGGCTGTTCTGATGTTCTTATGACTCCAGAGTGACTTTTCATTCTTTGGAAATATGTATGTGTGCGGATAAAAAGAGATGTGGTGGATCTCAGACATCACAGAGATCGTGACCATCCCACCTCCTGCAGGACAGCAGAGCTATGTAAGAAAAAACGCAGAATGCAGAATGGAAGGTTCTTAACTGTTACTGCTACCTTGATGCAGAAGTTGTAATCTACCAAACGTTTGTTTTGATGCCATGGATGAGGACCAGGAACGCTCTTATGATCCAGATCTCCTGTTACACCATCCTGCTCCTTCTATTCTCCCACATTTTGGGGATTGCTCTTCCATTTACACAGCTCGTGGGAGCAGATTACCTCTGACAGATGAGTTTTGGAGCTTATAATTTTGAGGTACTCCATCCACTTCCACTCCATACCTCTTTCACACATCCCTTCCCTGTCCCTTTTCAGGGACTCATCTCATTAACCTCTTCTGAAACAAGGTTTTTATCCCTTTAGGTAGGAGCCATGGTACCAGTACCTACTCACTACAGGGGAGACCATTTTATTCCAAGTACTTTTTGGTTCCCAAAAAGAAAGGTAGATGAAGACCGATTCTAGATTTAAGGATGATGAATACCTTTGTCAAGGCTTAGAAATTTAAGATGGTGACACAACTATCATTCCATCCCTGTGTCCAGAGGACTACTTCATGACCCTGGACCTTCAGGACACATACTTTCATGTCATGATACAGCCTTCTCACAAGAGGTTCCTACAGTTTGTTGTAGATCAGGATCCTTACCCATATTGAGTCTTTCCCTTTAGATTGTCTACCACCCCAAGGTGTTCACAAAAGTTATGATGGTAGTTGCTTACTTTGATGATTGGCTTCTCCAGGGACACTCCTATACTGAAGTCAGAATTGCTGTAAACATGCTCATGGTTTTATTTAACCATGGTCAATACTGTGAAAATTCTTCCTCTTATCTGTAGAAAGAATAGAGTTCATAGAGGCCTCGTTGGATGGTACCACATCCAGAGCTTATCTACTAGAGGACAGATTCCTCACTCTGTGACACTGAATTGCACAAATTCAACTGAGAGCTCAGGTCACTGCCAGATTGTGCATGCAATTCCTCAGACTCATGGCAGCATGCACTTGGATCATGCTACATGTTCACTTACACCTGTGTTGCTTCCAAGCCTTATTCAAGACAGTTTATCCCTCACCAGAGACTGACTAAAGTTGCTCTCTCTTCCCTGTCACACACTAGTCTCCTTTGACTGGAGGAAGAATCTTGACAAGGTGTGTTCAGGGATTTGTCAACTACTTCCTCCCACTGTTGCACTTGTTTCTGACATGCCCATCCTTGGATGGGGAGCTCATCTGCAGGTCTATACTATCCAGGACAGGTGGGACCTTACACATCAGACATTCTCGAAATCAGAGCAGTAAAATCGCCTGCCAGCACCTCCACCCTGGGATACAAGATCAAGCCATCCTTATAATAATAGACTACAGGGGCAGTATGTACTATATAAATTGGCCTGGGGGAGCAAGTTCTCCCAAATCCTGCAGCCGGATGCTGCTTGGGAGTCAACTCAGGTGGAGCACCCGTAGAGACACGACTCAAAGAAGGAAGGAGAAGTTCTTTACATTGTACCATAACTGGAGTTCTCCGAGATGTCTGTCCTCAACCATGCTCCAGTACCCACTCTCCTTCCCCTCTGTTTCAGCGCATTGTCTCTTTGGGGTTTTGTGGTGGAGCAGGAACCAGGGCCGGCTCCAGCTTTTCTGCCGCCCCAAGCCGGGGGGGAGGGGGGGGGAAGAGTGGCGTTACTTCAGCAGCAGCTCAATCACACCACTTCTTTGGCAGCAATTCGGTGGCGAGTCCTTCACTCCCTCTCCTCCTCTTCAGCAGCACTTCGGCGGCAGCTCAAAGAGGAAGAGAATGAGGGACCCGCCGCCGAAGACCTGGACCTGCCGCCCCGATACCGGACGGAGTGCCGCCCCTTTGTATTGGCCGCCCCAAGCACCTGCTTCCTTAGCTGGTGCCTGGAGCTGGCCCTGGCAGGAACGGAGGGCAGTCCGTCTCTTGTAGCTCTATATATCCTCAGTATGGGCAATAAGGATGGCTAGGGCGCATGTGAGGACTAAATGAGCACTGCTGCCAAAAATTCTCCAGTCAAAGGTGCATGGAGCTCGTGTTCCTCAAGTGGAGCACCCTTAGGGGGACACATCTCGAAGAATTCCTGTTACTGTACAACGTAAAAAACTCCTTTCCCAGTAACATGGAATATGGATATTTCCAAGCACACACTCTTTATTTTGTTTGCGTAAGATACCTTACACGTGTTGAAACGTAATCTGTTGGAATACTCAGTTTATTTAAGAACTGACTGGAACAGCTCTATTGCAACTGCTCTGAAATGGAGAATACACATCTGGGAGTAAACCAAGTAGCAACCGCCTCTCCTCTTACTCAGCAGGAAACAATAGTTTCTCTCTGCCTTGAAAAGTGCTCAAAGAAATGAGAAAGTAAGGGAAATGAACCTAAAAGTTTATTTCTGGTGTTCAGTCCTATGATTTGCTCCCGTCTTTTTCTCATTTCTTTGAGAATGTCAAAGATGAGGGAGGGGGATTATTGAACCATAAAGGTAAAAGATTTGAGGCTGACTCCAACTGGTGTAAATCAATTGACTTCAGTGGAGCTACACCTGTTTTATAACAGCTGAAGACCTAATCCATAGACTCAGTTAAGTGTAAATTGTATGATACAAATGGGCCTGCCTTCCTTTAGTTAAAATCTCTTTTCCATCCTACTTCTAGAGGAATGTGTCCAGTGCATCTTTCGGTCAGTGATAGGGCTGAAAGAAAACTACTGCATTTTCCATAGGAAACTCAGTGTTGAGAAAACCGCTAATATAGTGTCATATGCCTTTAGCCTTAAACATAGTTTTCCTGCCTCATCGCAGCTACATCTGATTTATAGGTCACTATCTACCAGTGTTCGAGCACTTTTACTTGTTAGGATCACCTACATTCTAGTGGGAACCCAAGCTATTTGCTCCTCTGTTTTCCTGCAGTCGTGACGAATCATCAGCTGTACGATCTTGCATTATGACTCATTTTTAGGGCTATTTTTTGTCTAATTTCATACCAGTAGCTTTGACCTGGAGAGCACCGTGCCCCATCTGCTAAATGTCCTTGATCGCAACCCAACTCTTCCTAAGAGAGCTATGCTTGCCTCACCCAATGATAGTGGTTGAAACAATAAATGGAGAAAATGGCATTTTAAAAAAAAATTGAACTAGAGAAGTGTTTGTTTCACACACACAGCTTTGATCCTACACTGTATTTTGTATAAACCTTTATTCCAAGGAAAAAAATTACATAAATCCTTCTCCTTTTCCTGTTGTCTGTATTTTAAGATGTTTTCCAGACATGCTCGCCCACTTGTGCACACGCAGAGGAGGTGAAATTGAGCTATAAGACTATAAACACAACAAAGGGTGCTGATCACGACATTGGTAACCCTGACTTTTATGTGTAACTTTACTAACTAGTGTGTGTGTGTGTGTGTGTGTGTGTGTGTGTGTGTGTGTGTGTGTGTGTTCATATAGTTTAAAAAGAGTGCAGTACTGTTTGCAAAATATTTATATTTGTTTCTCTTTAGCTTCCTCTGTTTACATGGTACATTTCTGTTTGCTGGAAAATAAGAAAGGAAATAAAATGATGGTTTTTTCATACATATATTTTCAATAACGCTTTTCAACAAAAAATACCTTTCATCATCTTGTGCAAACATTAATAAATTAGTGTGAGGCACAGTAGTAATGCACAATTAGCCTAGCTTCACAGATGGGGAAATAGAGGCTCAGAGATGGTAGCTGACTTACCCAAGATCAGACAGTAAATTTGTGGCAGATCCAGAAAGAGAGGCTAAAGTCTTGCCTTCTGCTCTAACCACATGTAGCACTGCAGCTGTTTGCAAGATAAGCTGCCCCAAAACCTAATCTTTGGACTGATAAGAATTTATTTTTTAATTTCAATTATTCTATTACTGTAACTAGTAAATTAAGGTATGTCTACACTGGCAAGTTTCTGCACCACAAGTTATACCACTTTTAATAAAACGCTGGATTTAAACCGCTGTTGTGTGTCCACACTGTGCTCCTTGTGACACTGGAGCACATCCCCATTAGCAGCACTTGCAACGGCAAAGAGAGCCGTGCATGTGGTAGCCATCCTACTGTGCAACTGGCCGCAGGGTGCTTTGGGAAGGGTTTGCAATGCCTCATGGGGCAGGCACAGCATCACATGATGCAGGTTTCTCAATCCCATTGTTCCATGGGCATCCTACTTCATTGCTAGCTGCTTTACAACTGAAGTGGGGTGGGGGGGGAGTGTGTGTTTGGAGGAAGGGGAGAAAGAGAGAGTGTGTTTTGGGGGACAGACAGGGCCAGCTTTAGCAAGAGCGGGGCCTGATTCCTGGGGGCGGGACTTGCGGCAAGCCCCGCCCCCATGAATCGAGCCGCGCTCCGGCCGGGGTCGCCGGGCTTGGGTCCGGCCCAGAGCCGATCGGCGGCCGGAGCCACGCCGCGGGTGCCGGGCCGGACCCGAGCCAAGCCGCGCCACGGAGGCCGGGCCAGAGCCGAGCCAAGCTGCGCCGCGGGGGCCGGGCCAGGCCCGAGGTGAGCCAGGCCGAGCCGAGCCGCACCACGGGGGCCGGGCCTGGGCCGGGCCGGGCCCGAGCCGCGCCGTGCTGTGGGGGCCGGACCCGAGCCATGCCGTGGGGGCTGGGCTGGAGCCGGGCCGGCGCGCTCGGCCGGAACCAGGGCCAGAGGGAGCTGCTCGGCTGGGGCTGGACTGGGCCGCGCCTCCCCAGAGCCCTTCTTGCACCCCCCGCCACCCTAGCTTACCTGGTGCTGCCTGCCCGCCCCTGCTTCTTTTCAGACTTCCCGCGAACCTCTGATTCGCGGGAAGCAGGGGAGGGGGAGAAGCAGGGGGTGGAGCGTTCAGTGGAGGGGAGGAGGGGGAAGTGAGCTGGGGGCGGGGTGGAGAGCTGCGGCGCGGGGCCCTCTTAGCGCGGGGCCCAATTCAGCCGAATCGGCTGAATTGGCCTAAAGCCGGCCCTGCAGACAGTGTGTCTGCAGGCTGTCTTGTAAGTTCAGACAGCTGCAGGAAGCAACCAGTTCTGGGGGAGGGGGAAACTCCAACATCAGCCCTTGCCTCCCTCCTTGGGCTCTCTGCACAACAATCTCTCTCTCTCTCTCTCTCTCTCGCACACACACACACACACACACACTCTCTCTCTCTCTCTGTTCGACAGCATAATCATTCCACATTAATGGTTTGCTGTGTGTCCCGGAGCAGATCAGCACAGCATGCAAGGGCTGTCAGAAATGGTACTTTGAAACGAAAGGAGCGCATCTCTCCAGGGCAGCCGAGTTCAAAACACTGAGCAGAGAGATCACGTGAGGCATTTTGGGACAGCTCCGGAGGCCAATTACAGCGCAGAAAGCAATCAAGTGTCTACACCGGCACTAGAGCGCTGGAGCCTCTGCGCAAATAGCCTTACGACTCTCGTTGAGGTGGTTTTTTTGCAGTGCTTCAACTGAGGAGTTTCTGCGCACCAAGTTGCTTGGCAGTGTGTCCACGTCTGCAGTTTGAGTGCAAAAAGCTGCTTTACTGCGCAGAAACCTGCCAGTGTAGACAAGCCCTAAATTTGCTACCAGAATGCTATTCAATCAGTTGCCAAGCTTTAGATGCCAAGCTTTCCTCATATTCTTGGGAAGAAGCATAAAGCAATTAATTTTGTCTTGATCTTATCCTGTATTCTCTATGCACCAGCAAGTAGTAGTCCCATAAGTTTTTAGGGTTGTTCTAAAAGTGCTTGGAGCTCTAACTATGTGCAACCCTGAGTCAGTTTACACGGTCTTAACAAAGCTTTACAAAAAGAAAGTTAAGGAGTGACTTGATTACAGTCTATACCTACTTGGGGAACAAATATTAAATTATGGGCACTTCAAATCTAGCAGAAAAAGAAGTATAACAATCTAATGGCTGGAAGTTGTAGCTAGATAAATTCAGACTGGAAATAAGGTGTAAATTTTTGACAATGTGAGTAATTAACCATTGGAACAATTAAGATGGATTCTCTGTCACTGACCATTTTTAAATCAAGATTGGATGTTTTTCTAAAATATATGATCTAGGAATTATGCTGGGGAAGTTCTATGGCCTGTATTTTATACAGGAGGTCAGACTAGATGATCACAGTAGTCCCTTCTGGCCTTGGAATCTACGAATCCTCAAAAAAGTAACTTATACATATTAAATTGCAATATTATCTCTTAAATCAGCCGTCTCCTGTAGAACTTTACCTAAATGCAGTCATGTTAATTGCAAGACAAGGCGTCCTTAAGTAATAGATAGTACCTGCTTGGAAAATGTGATGGTGAGGTGATTTTGAGTGAGACCCTTAAAGGTGAACTGCAAAGAAAGGAAAATTGAGTTTGTGGCCCTTTTTGCTTTTGTGATTTAATCCTTTTCCTTTTCTGCTGCTTTTCTGCATTAGAAATTCAAGTCTCCTCTTCTGATAGAACTACCAGTGAAAATAGGACTACAAGAAAGAAGAGATTAAAAGCAGAGTAACTGAGAGGGGAAGGGGTTTTTAATCACTGATTAAAGCTTGGTTTTGTTTTGTGTTTAGGGCTTTGGTTGGGGGCGGGGTGGAGGCGTTGTTACTACCAATGGCTAATAAACAGTTGGAAGAAAGGAAGCTTTTGTTTAAAGATTCAGCATCCTTGCTCCTTTAATTAAGTGGTGAGAGCAAACAATAGCACTGTGACCGCCAGTAAAAGAAAGGAAGGCATAACTTGAGATGCCTGATATTTTCCAAAATAAAAAACCAAGCATTAATAAACAAACATTTCAGGCATACTTCAGGTATGATGACCAAAAGAGGACACAAGCACCATTTGTGTGTTTAAAAAAAAATTGTATTCAGATCACCTCTAAAACAAATGATTCGGCCCCTATCTAGTCATTTGACACGTCGGCCTGCACAGTGCCCCGTTGGACAGGGTCAAAGATGCACGCAGACAGTTTGGGAGAAACAGTAGTCCTAGCGAGTAACAGTCTGGATGACAGTTTGAACTCAGAGCTGTTTTTCTGGACTTCTGAAAGAGGTGCTGCTACATTAGTCAACTACAAGCTGTATTTTGTTCTTGGCATCTAAAATTCATGCTCAGCAGTAAATTCTACAGCTGCCAACCTGCTACTGTCCCCAGAGTGAAATAACTAACCTCTAAGCTTTACATTTTCCCTCCTCCCCGCACTACCACCACCACTTGGCTTTTTGCAAAAATTTCCCACCATTGCAGCTCCACTGGTGGTAACAAGAAGAAGAAGGTTAGTGTAGATAAAATGTTGGGACCTAGTGGCATGTTTAATGCTGTGTAATTTAGACCTGCTCTGAACAGTTCTAGAAGACATGTTAAAAACGCTGGTGGCTGCAGGAGCATTGTCTACACTAAGCCTCTCCATTTCTGCCACTAGTGGTGGGGTAAGGGATCTCTGATGTAGACACAGCCCTAAAGACCAGTCTTTCCTAGTACTTATATGCAGAGGCTGTAGCTTAATGCTGCAGGAAAGTCCTCCAGCACTGCCATTGGTCAGTAAGCTTTATGTGTTCTTTTAATAGTCTTCAGGACCGAGAGATTTTCAGGTGAACACTTTTATAAACTGAAGCAAATAAGGTCTGAATTCACATAGCTCTGAAGTTGGATTTCATACTTGCTGAGTCAGGCTTTCTTTCATTCACTATGTAAGCGACTTAGTTATGAAAATATTCCAAAATTTACATTCACTGGTCTTTAAGAAAATTTGACTGAAAAAGTGTCCTGTGGTAGATGTACTAGGTGAGATTTACACATTCTGAAAAGCCCTTGCAAAATCAAAGTAGCAAACATAGTGCCCGAAGACTAGTGGCATTGTTATGTACCAGCTCTCAACTGTGCTTTTCCAGCTGCAGCACTGCTGTCTTGACAAAATGTCTGGTCTACTGGATGTTTCAAATTAGTTTAGTCAATCTCTGAATATTTTGGCTGTTTCTAAAAACTAGGATGTTTATATCTTAAAAACAATAGGTTGGTTACCAAAGTGCAACTAAATTCTTACTGGGGCAGAAGAAAGGGAGGTTGTGGAGTCTCCATCATTGGAGATTTTTAAGAGCAAGTTAGACAAACACCTGTCAGGGATGGTCAAATAATACTTAGTCCTGCCATGAGTGCAGAGGACTGGACTAGATGACCTCTCGAGGTCCCTTCCAATCCTATGATTCTGTGAAAGAAGTTGATCAGGAAATTCACTGGTGAGACCAAAAGGTTTAGTTTGTGACATACACCTACTAAAGTTGCCAGGCATCCGGTTTTCGACCGGAACGCCTGGTCAAAAAGAGACCCTGGCGGTGTTGACCAGGCTGTTAAAAGTCCGGTCAGTGGTGCAGTGGGCCTACGGCAGGCTCCCTCACTGCCTTGGCTCCACTCAGCTCCTGGAAGCTGCTGGTATGTCCCTGCGGCCTGTAGGCGCAGGGGTGGCCGGGAGGCTCCACGCACTTTCCCTGACCGCAGCGCCAGCTCAGCAGCTCCCATTGGCCAGGAACCCCTCATCCCCAGCCCCATACCAGAGCCCGCACCCCCAATTGGAGCCCTCACCCCCTCCCAACCCACTGCCCCAGCCTCGTGAAAATGAGCAGGTGGGGGAGAGCGAGTGACGAAGGGAGGGGGGATGGAGCGAGCAGGGGGTGGTGACTTGGGGTAGGGTAGGGGGCGGGGCAAGGGTGTTTGGTTTTCTGCAATCAGAAATTTGGCAATCCTAACACATACCTCTATATCACCTCTTCTACAGGAAGGTAGAATGCTATTGGAAAGCCATCTAGTCCACCGCCTATCTCCTCAGGTGCACTGAGCACTGATCTAGGCCTCTCTTTCCATTATCCCAGGCAATACTGGCTGATGAGAGACTGCTGCTCTCCTGTAAGCAGAAATTCAAACATCCTGCTCCTGTTTTCTGCTTGGGATCCATGTGTGGGAGTTATAAGGCTTTCACCTGTGACCCTTTTGTCCAGAGGTGGTGGCAGCAACAGGGGCCAGGTTCACAATATCTAGGGTCATTCATGCCAAATAATTCAACGGACTCAAGCCCTCACTTAGAAACCTGGGGAAACGAAAGACACCTGCCCTAAGTGCCCTTAATAGGCAGAAATTCCCACTTGCAATCATTCCAAAACTGTACAAAATAAAGAATATTAGGGGGAATGGAACAGTCATAAACTTGGGGTGGGGGAGCAAAAGAGACTATCTATGCAAAGAGAAAGTAAAATACCTTCCTCCCCCTTTTAATATCTTTGATAGTTGTCTAACTCCCTTCCCACCCAGCCAGCTGTGAGAATGTCCTACAATCCCTTGGCTGCAC